>NC_091473.1:216767729-217967729 GCF_036971445.1 Narcine bancroftii
TCGAATATGATTGATATTAATAGATGGCATAATAAGAAATATTTAATAATGGAAAAAATTACATATGTTTCGCATGATAACTATAGTTTCTTTATTACTAAGTGGTTGTTATATTCAGAATATTTAGTTTGATTTACGTTGATTAGATCTTAATATGTATGCTTAATTTTTTCTTAATTTTTTTTTCTTTTCTATATGGCTGTCCTTAGGAGAGTTGGCTGAAGGGGAGGGTTTCTTTTTTCTTTCTTTTTATATATAAAATATAAAGTTCATGTTTATGGTTCATTGTTGGATATGTTATTTACTATCTGTATTTTGAACGAATAAGTAAAGTTTAAAAGAAAAGGAGAAAGCACAGAAGAAATGTGGAGGATGTTTAGGGACCAATTGCGTGAGGCTCTGGATAGGTTTATCTCCACTGAGTCGGGCAGGGGAGGGGGAGAGAGTCGGGCGGGGAGGGGAGAGAGTCGGGCGGGGGAGGGGGAGAGAGTCGGGCGGGGGAGGGGGAGAGAGTCGGGCGGGGGAGGGGGAGAGTCGGGCGGGGGAGGGGAGAGAGTCGGGCGGGGGAGGGGGAGAGAGTCGGGCGGGGAGGGGGAGAGAGTCGGGCGGGGGAGGGGGAGAGAGTCGGGCGGGGGAGGGGGAGAGAGTCGGGCGGGGAGGGGAGAGAGTCGGGCGGGGGAGGGGAGAGAGTCGGGCGGGGGGGGAGAGAGTCGGGCGGGGCGGGGGAGAGAGTCGGGCGGGGCGGGGGAGAGAGTCGGGCGGGGCGGGGGAGAGAGTGGGGCGGGGCGGGGGAGAGAGTGGGGCGGGGCGGGGGAGAGAGTGGGGCGGGGCGGGGGAGAGAGTGGGGCGGGGCGGGGGAGAGAGTGGGGCGGGGCGGGGGAGAGAGTGGGGCGGGGCGGGGGAGAGAGTGGGGCGGGGCGGGGGAGAGAGTGGGGCGGGGCGGGGGAGAGAGTGGGGCGGGGCGGGGGAGAGAGTGGGGCGGGGCGGGGGAGAGAGTGGGGCGGGGCGGGGGAGAGAGTGGGGCGGGGCGGGGGAGAGAGTGGGGCGGGGCGGGGGAGAGAGTGGGGCGGGGCGGGGGAGAGAGTGGGGCGGGGCGGGGAGAGAGTGGGGCGGGGCGGGGGAGAGAGTGGGGCGGGGCGGGGGAGAGAGTGGGGCGGGGCGGGGAGAGAGTGGGGCGGGGCGGGGGAGAGAGTGGGGCGGGGCGGGGGAGAGAGTGGGGCGGGGCGGGGGAGAGAGTGGGGCGGGGCGGGGGAGAGAGTGGGGCGGGGCGGGGGGAGAGTGGGGCGGGGCGGGGGGGAGAGTGGGGCGGGGCGGGGGGGAGAGTGGGGCGGGGCGGGGGGGAGAGTGGGGCGGGGCGGGGGGAGAGTGGGGCGGGGCGGGGGGGAGAGTGGGGCGGGGCGGGGGGGGAGAGTGGGGCGGGGCGGGGGGGAGAGTGGGGCGGGGCGGGGGGGAGAGTGGGGCGGGGCGGGGGGAGAGGGGATCAGGCGGGGGGGAGAGGGGATCAGGCGGGGGGAGAGAATGGGTGGGGGGAGAGAATGGGTGGGGGGGAGAGAATGGGTGGGGGGGAGAGAATGGGTGGGGGGGAGAGAATGGGTGGGGGGGAGAGAATGGGTGGGGGGGAGAGAATGGGTGGGGGGGAGAGAATGGGTGGGGGGGAGAGAATGGGTGGGGGGGAGAGAATGGGTGGGGGGGAGAGAATGGGTGGGGGGGAGAGAATGGGTGGGGGGGAGAGAATGGGTGGGGGGGAGAGAATGGGTGGGGGGGAGAGAATGGGTGGGGGGGAGAGAATGGGTGGGGGGGAGAGAATGGGTGGGGGGGAGAGAATGGGTGGGGGGGAGAGAATGGGTGGGGGGGAGAGAATGGGTGGGGGGGAGAGAATGGGTGGGGGGGAGAGAATGGGTGGGGGGGAGAGAATGGGTGGGGGGGAGAGAATGGGTGGGGGGGAGAGAATGGGTGGGGGGGAGAGAATGGGTGGGGGGGAGAGAATGGGTGGGGGGAGAGAATGGGTGGGGGGGAGAGAATGGGTGGGGGGGAGAGAATGGGTGGGGGGGAGAGAATGGGTGGGGGGGAGAGAATGGGTGGGGGGGAGAGAATGGGTGGGGGGGAGAGAATGGGTGGGGGGGAGAGAATGGGTGGGGGGAGAGAATGGGTGGGGGGGAGAGAATGGGTGGGGGGGAGAGAATGGGTGGGGGGGAGAGAATGGGTGGGGGGGAGAGAATGGGTGGGGGGGAGAGAATGGGTGGGGGGGAGAGAATGGGTGGGGGGGAGAGAATGGGTGGGGGGGAGAGAATGGGTGGGGGGGAGAGAATGGGTGGGGGGAGAGAATGGGTGGGGGGGAGAGAATGGGTGGGGGGAGAGAATGGGTGGGGGGGAGAGAATGGGTGGGGGGGAGAGAATGGGTGGGGGGGAGAGAATGGGTGGGGGGGAGAGAATGGGTGGGGGGGAGAGAATGGGTGGGGGGGAGAGAATGGGTGGGGGGAGAGAATGGGTGGGGGGGGAGAGAATGGGTGGGGGGAGAGAATGGGTGGGGGGGAGAGAATGGGTGGGGGGGAGAGAATGGGTGGGGGGGAGAGAATGGGTGGGGGGGAGAGAATGGGTGGGGGGCGAGAGAATGGGTGGGGGCGAGAGAATGGGTGGGGGCGAGAGAATGGGTGGGGGGGAGAGAATGGGTGGGGGGAGAGAATGGGTGGGGGGGAGAGAATGGGTGGGGGGGAGAGAATGGGTGGGGGGGAGAGAATGGGTGGGGGGAGAGAATGGGTGGGGGGGAGAGAATGGGTGGGGGGGAGAGAATGGGTGGGGGGGAGAGAATGGGTGGGGGGGAGAGAATGGGTGGGGGGAGAGAATGGGTGGGGGGAGAGAATGGGTGGGGGGAGAGAATGGGTGGGGGGGGAGAGAATGGGTGGGGGGAGAGAATGGGTGGGGGGGAGAGAATGGGTGGGGGGGAGAGAATGGGTGGGGGGGAGAGAATGGGTGGGGGGGAGAGAATGGGTGGGGGGGAGAGAATGGGTGGGGGGAGAGATGGGAGGGGGGAGAGAGTGGGTGGGGGGAGAGGAGTGGGAGGGGGGAGAGAGTGGGAGGGGGGAGAGAGTGGGAGGGGGAGAGAGTGGGAGGGGGGAGAGTGGGAGGGGGAGAGAGTGGGAGGGGGGAGAGAGTGGGAGGGGGGAGAGAGTGGGAGGGGGGAGAGAGTGGGAGGGGGAGAGTGTGGGAGGGGGGAGAGAGTGGGAGGGGGGAGAGAGTGGGAGGGGGGGAGAGGGGGGGGGGGGAGAGTGGGAGGGGGGTGAGTGGGAGGGGGTGAGAGAGTGGGAGGGGGAGTGAGTGGGAGGGGGAGTGAGAGTGGGAGGGGGAGAGAGTGGGAGGGGGAGAGAGAGTGGGAGGGGGAGAGAGAGTGGGAGGGGGAGAGAGAGTGGGAGGGGGGAGAGAGTGGGAGGGGGAGAGAGTGGGGAGGGGAGATTGTCGGGCGGGGGGGGGATAATGTCTGGCGGGGGGGGGGAAGCGTTGGGCGGGAGGAGAGAGCCGGTCGGAGGCGGGAGGGCGAGTTGGGGGGTGGGGGGGGGAGAGGGAGGGTCAGGCAGAGAAGACAGACTGGGCACTTTCAGGTGGCCAATTGTCCCGCATGTAAATCTGCATGTTTCGGCAATATGCAGCTATTTTGAGGCTACCTGAATGTGCAGGAGGCGCTCTTGAGGTGAGCTACGTAACCCTCTTCCGAGAGAGATAATCAGCTCAGTTCAGTGGTTCCCCCAGCCACCTGAATGCAGCTGGCTGAAAGCGGATGTTCAAGGGTCAGGCTGCTGATCGCAGCTGACACTGGGCAGGAGCCGTAGTGGGCTCAGAGCCGCACCCTGTGCAGCTGTGTCCTTCAGGTTGCCAGCGTTGCACTTTAAACGCTGCCACCTGAACGGCAATTTAAAGGGCCACTTCTGCTTCTTCAGGCACATTCTTATCGGAGAATACACCTGAAAAAGCCTACTGAGAGAGACAGAGACACAGAGAGAGAGAGAGAAGTGGAGACAAACTGAAGAGACAGACTGAGAGAGTCAGGCGGAGAGAGAGAGAGACAGACTGAGAGGTAAATATGCTGTGAATAAACAAATAAATTAAATTAAATGGTAATAGGGACAGGTGAATGGGAGGTTTGAGGTATCCAGAGCAAGCAACTGGTTGGGTCTAGGGAACAGAGAGAGGAGAAAGGAAAGGAAAATTGGATAGAGACATGGGGGTCAGGAGAAAGGGGATGAAGGGATGGGGAGAGATAGGGCAGCAAATGTGCCTGGAATACGGTTTGGGAAAAGTGGGAAAAGGCAGAGTGAATGTGTAGTGGGAAGGGTGTTGCAAAGCCTCCGCGTGAGGCTGTTTAAGGTCAGTAAGGGGATTCATAGTGATGGTTTGCTTTATGATAGGAATTGGGTGAGGGAGGGGAGTGAGTAGGGGAAGAGAAACTGGAGAAAATGAAAAGGGGAACATTCAAATGGAAAAGGAATGAGTGTGGATAAAAATATGGAGAAAGGAAGAATCAGAAAGGGAGGAGAGGAATGGACAAAATGGACGGCTTAAATGGAAGAAGTTTAGGGATGGGGCAGCACCAGCAGGGAGAGGTTGGGGTGATGGTGGCATGGATTGGGAAAGGAAGTGAGGGAGAAAAGTGATAGGGTAGAAGGAGTGAGAGTGAGAAAGGAGAGGGTCAGGGTGGGAGGGTAGAGATGAAGTAGGGTGGACAGGAGCAGAAAGGGGTTGCGGTGGAAGAGGGGTGGAAGATTGGGTTAAGGGTGGAGAAAGAAGAGCCTAGGGTGGTGGGTGAGAGGGAGCATGGGAAGGGTTCAAAAGTGTCAGGGTTGCTTGATGAGATGAAGAGATATAGGAATGGGGAATGGAAAGAATTTTTAGGAGAAGATAGTGGGATGGGTGGAATAGAGGGATGGAGTGGGAAAAAAACAGGGCAAGGCAAAGGGAGAAGACATAGCAAGGAGAGGGACTAGGGGAGGGATAGGAATCTCTCTCACGACCTCTCCTCCTCCACCAGCCTGTCTGTCTTACATGAGGTCCCGGATGT
Organism: Narcine bancroftii; assembly: GCF_036971445.1. Classification (NCBI taxonomy): domain Eukaryota; kingdom Metazoa; phylum Chordata; class Chondrichthyes; order Torpediniformes; family Narcinidae; genus Narcine; species Narcine bancroftii. Next base: position 216,772,780 of record NC_091473.1, read on the forward strand.
AGTCCTTGGTAATGATCCGGAGGCTCTCAGTGACCTTGCTGGTGCTGGGAACAGTCCGCATCATCTTAGCCAGGGCTTGGTCAGAGCAGGGGTCAAAGTCAGAAGTCGCTTGCTCCATGAGGGCCGACATCTGAAAGACCAGATTAAGAGACAATAAAAGCTCATCGACTAAAACCATGCACTTATCTCCCCTCACTCCATTTGTTGCTCTGACCACGTCCCTCTTTTCTGCATCAGTTCAGGAGCATCTTGTGGATAGTTAATGGATGTAGCTGGATTCTTCATCCTGCCTCCACCCATCTCAACTCTGACAGGAGAGAATTCCAGTAATTTCTAAATCTCGGAATAAAACTATTCATTCATTTAGAATAAATTGAATGAATTGAGGAAACAAATTAATATTAAGAACTAAAGGTACAAAATATTCCTTCCCAAAAAGTGGTAAGTGAAAGACATAACCAGAACATATGATATAGATTGACCTTCTTCAGATATATATTTACCACATTTAAGAGAGAGATTAGAATAGAATTTAGCCAATTGGACTTTGGAATAGTGGGCCCAGTGTATGACCTTAAACTGTAATAATGAGTGTCTGGCACAAATGGAGAGGATGAATGCACTCACTTCAAAATAGCATTCCATGTACTTTCAGAAAATGCCTGTTGAAAATCTTGTTCCCATCGTTTTTTAATTCTGTCCAGGGAACTATCCCTAGAATTTGAAAATAATTCATAAAAGTAAGATACCTCCCCTTTATAATTATAAATCATCCCTATCATATTAGGTTCGAGGTCTTTGGGGAGCTTCAAAATTTAAAAAGCTCCTAACCTGTAAATAGCGAGGAAAAAAAATGTCTAGGTATTTTAAATTTGGTGGAAGATATTGGTTAGTAAAAATATCTGAAAAAGAATGGATACCTAAATTTAACCACTGATGATAACCGCTATCTTGAACCGAAGGGCTAATTGATAAGAATCTATGGTACCCAAAATGTTTCCTAAATTGAAACCAGATTCTCAACGTATGTCTAATAACAAAATTATAAGTTAAGTTGGATGCCAAAAAAGGAAAAAGTGTTCCAAATATCAAAAGAAGAGAATATTTTTTGGTAGATTTAATTTCTAAATTAATCCAACTTAATGCACCTACATTTTCCTGATGATAAATCCAAAAAGTAATATATTGTGGCACTCTGAGGAGCTGAAGTAAATCACTGCTACCACATCGATGGTTGTTAATGACTGTTTTTATTCAAATTCAGTGCGTCCCTTTAAGGGCAACATGAGCTCAGTCTCCTGGTGCACTGTGACATCATAATCGGTGCTGGAAGGGATGCTGGAGTCAAGAAGAAACCCTGACGATGTCATCTCTTAATGGCTGCCCTGCCACGTGGCGATACAAGCGGGGCCGGTTCGCCATTAGGCTGTGTGCCGCCACACAACCCCTCCCCAGAACCGGCTACATGTCCTGTCGCTTAAGCGGCCGGCCCCGCCGTTTGGGCATGGCCACCTGGACCGGTTGGGATATGTCTAGGTGGGCGGCTTTCAAGCGGTCCACAGTAAACAATTCCTCCCTGTCCCCCACGTCCAAAGTAAAAGTTTTGCCCGACAGCCGGAGAATCTTATACAGCCCCTCGTAAGGCTGAGGTGAACTCAGATATCAAATATTCCATGTGTGGTTGAGGGGTGGGTGAGGTGCAGGAGCTGAGAACTGCAAGGCTGAGGAGCCAAAGGCTAAGAAATGGGATTTGAAGTTTGAGCTGGGAGGGGGGGGGGGGGTTCTGAAATAAGTTTGGAGCTTGGGGCTCAGGAATGGGGGTTTACATTTAGAACTGGGGCTTGGGAATGGGTTTAAAGTTTGGAGATGGGTGCACTGGGGTGAGAGTTGGTTTATTGCTCGCTTGAGAATATGGGTTGAAATTTGGAGATGAGGGCTCTAGAATTGGGGTTGCAGTTTTTGAGCTGGGATTTCAGGAATGGGGGTTGAAGCAGACTGTGGGCTTTGGGGTTGGTGGTGAGGACCTAGAATGGGCATTGAAGCATGAAACTGGGGGCTCTGGTAAGGGGACTGAAGTTCAGAGCTGGGCTCAGGTGTGGACCATGGATTCACGTACTGCCAGACTGCGGCCACTAAGGAGGAACTACACCTCTTCTTCCAGCTGGGCATCCCTCGGCTGGATGGCGTTAATATCGACTTCTCTGGCTTTCATTAACCCTTCCCCCCCCACCACCACCATGTCCCCCTTGCTTCCCCCATCATCTCTCCATTTCCTGTCTCCTATCACACAGACATGATTAATTCTACCTATTCCAATTAACACCTTTTGTTGGTCTGGATTCCTCCCCCATTGTTTGAATTCTGACACTTTCTGATATATCCTGAATCTGCCTTTTTGATTTTTTTTTCCTTGATGAAGGGCCCAGGCCCAAAACATCGGCCATATATCTTTGTCCCCTCTAGATGCTGAATAGAGCAGCTAAGTACCTCCAGCTTTTTACTACAATCATAGCCTATCTCTCGTGTTTCTGCAAGGGGACGAGTGCCCGTGTTATGGCTGAAAGTCTGGGATCTTGCTGTGCCTTGACCTAGTTCTTCCCATCGCAGGCCGAGGGGAGTATAGGGGACGCTCTTTCATTCCCAGTTACCTGCTGCCGATTGCCAAAGAGAGTCTCGTCGACCTGAGAGGACGTGGCCCTGGGGCGATACCTCCGGGTGCGGGCCGCGCCGGCGGAAAGAGCGTCTTCGCCATGACGGCAAGTGTCAGGGCACGCCATCTGGAAGAGAGAGAAGGTGGCGCTCAGAGACTGGGGCAAAGAGAGACACTGCGGGTACAACCAACCAACCCCAACCCTCCAAACCACTCCAAGACCCGTCTCACCATGGCTTCTCGCTGTTTATCTGGTCGCCATGGCCACGGGCGCACCGGAAGTTCCCCGTCGCAATTTCCTGCCGGGGCCGCCACCGTAATAGATCGTTGCCGTGGAGACAGGCCATGCGCCCTCGAGCTGAAGAAGAGAGTCTGGCCCTGCCTGCCTACCCGGACCTCACTCACTGATTTCGGGCTGTGGGCCTCGGCCCTTCCTGAACCCAGACCCTGCTCCGGTTTCTGACGCTCCTCACGACCAAAATAGAAGTTTAAATGGAAGTTAAACACAAATGTTCTGGGAGTTCAGGAATCTGATGGCTGGTGGGGAACTGTTGCCCGATCTGGACGTAAGGCCCCAAGTGCTGCAGTACCACCTACCAGATGGCAGAAGGGAGAACAGTTTACATGAGGGGTGCGTGGACTCCTTCACAATGTTTATTGGCTTTCACCTGCTTTGAGTGTTGTCGGCATCCTTCGTGGTAGGAAGAGAGTCCCCAGTGATCATTTCCGCTGACTTCACTATCCTCTGCAGGGTCTTGAGGTCCGAGGATGTCCAGCTTCCAAACCAGGCGGTGATGCAGTTGCACAGGATGCTCTCGATACATCCTCTGTAGAATGTAGTGAAGATGGAGGGTGGGAGATGGACTTTCCTCAGCCTTCACAGGAAGTAGAGGCACTGCTGGGCTTTCTTGTATATGGAGCAGGTGTTAAGGGACCAGGTGAGATTCTCTGCCAAGTACCCTCCAAGGAACTTGACGACATCAATGGTCAGAGGAGTGTGGTTCCCCCCCCCCCCCCACCCCCCCCCCCCCCCCACCACCTCCAGGCCCTCCTGAAGTCAACCATATCTTTCTCTTTAACCCTTTGGATTCGGGGACTTCTTTGGCTTGGCTTCGCGGACGAATATTTATGGAGGGGTAATGTCCACGTCAGCTGCAGGCTCGTTTGTGGCTGACAAGTCTGATGCGGGACAGGCAGACATGGTTGCAAGGGAAAATTGGTTGGTTGGGGTTGGGTGTTGCGTTTTTCCTCCTTTGTCTTTTGTCAGTGAGGTGGGCTCTGCAGTCTTCTTCAAAGGAGGTTGCTGCCCGCAGAACTGTGAGGCGCCAAGATGCACGGTTAGAGGCGATATCAGCCCACTGGTGGTGGTCAATATGGCAGGCACCAAGAGATTTCTTTAGTACCTCCCTTGTACCTCTTCTTTGGTGCACCTCTGTCTCGGTGGCCAGTGGAGAGCTTGCCATATAACACGATCTTGGAAAGGCGATGGTCCTCCATTCTGGAGACGTGACCTACCCAGAGCAGTTGGATCTTCAGCAGCGTGGATTCGATGCTGTCGGCCTCTGCCATCTCGAGTACTTCGATGTTGATGATGAAGTCGCTCCAATAAATGTTGAGGAAGGAACGGAGACAACGCTGGTGGAAGCGTTCTAGGAGCCGTAGGTGATGCCGGTAGAGGACCCATGATTCGGAGCCGAACAGGAGTGAGGGTATGACAACGGCTCTGTATACTCTAAATTTTGTGAGGTTTTTCAGTTCGTTGTTTTTCCAGACTTTTTTGTGTAGTCTTCCAAAGGTGCTATTTGCCTTGGCGAGTCTGTTGTCTATCTCGTTGTCGATCCTTGCATCCGATGAAATGGTGCAGCCGAGATAGGTAAACTGGTTGACCGTTTTGAGTTTTGTGTGCCCGATGGAGATGTGGGGGGGCTGGTAGTCATGGTGGGGAGCTGTCTGGTGGAGGACCTCAGTTTTCTTCTGGCTGACTTCCAGGCCAAACATTTTGGCAGTTTCCACAAAACAGGACGTCAAGTGCTGAAGAGCTGGCTCTGAATGGACAACTAAAGCGGCATCATCTGCAAAGAGTAGTTCACGGACAAGTTTCTCTTGTGTCTTGGTGTGAGCTTGCAGGCGCCTCAGATTGAAGAGACTGCCATCCGTGCGGTACCGGATGTAAACAGCGTCTTCATTGTTGGGGTCTTTCATGGCTTGGTTCAGCATCATGCTGAAGAAGATTGAAAAGAGGGTTGGTGCGAGAACGCAGCCTTGCTTCACGCCATTGTTAATGGAGAAGGGTTCAGAGAGCTCATTGCTGTATCTGACCCGACCTTGTTGGTCAACTGCAATGATTATTGCAGTTGGATAATCATGTTGAGGAACTTTGGGGGCCATCCGATGCGCTCTAGTATTTGCCAAAGCCCTTTCCTGCTCACGGTGTCGAAGGCTTTGGTGAGGTCAACAAAGGTGATGTAGAGTCTTTTGTTTTGTTCTCTGCATTTTTCTTGGAGCTGTCTGAGGGCAAAAACCATGTCAGTAGTTCCTCTGTTTGCGCGAAAGCCGCATTGTGATTCTGGGAGAACATTTTTGGCGACACTAGGTATTATTCTATTTAGGAGAATCCTAGCGAAGATTTTGCCTGCAATGGAGAGCAGCGTGATTCCCTTGTAGTTTGAGCAGTCTGATTTCTCGCCTTTGTTTTTGTACAGGGTGATGATGATGGCATCATGAAGGTCCTGAGGCAGCTTTCCTTGGTCCCAGCAGAGCTTGAAAAACTCATGCAGTTTGGCATGAGTTTTGCCGCCAGCCTTCCAGACCTCTGGGGGGGATTCCATCCATACCTGCAGCTTTACCACTTTTCAGTTGTTCATTTGCTTTATATGTCTCTTCCCGGGTGAGGACCTCATCCAGCTCTAGCCTTAGGGGCTGTTGAGGGAGCTGGAGCAGGGCGGAATCTTGGACTGAGCGGTTGGCACTGAAAAGAGATTGGAAGTGTTCTGACCATCGGTTGAGGATGGAGATCTTGTCGCTGAGGAGGACTTTGTCGTCTGAGCTGCGCAGCGGGCTTGGGGTGAGGGGCCGTACACAGCCTTTAGAGCCTCGTAGAAACCCCTGAAGTCGCCAATGTCCGCGCTGAGCTGGGTTCGTTTGGCGAGGCTAGTCCACCATTCATTTTGGATCTCCCGGAGTTTGCGCTGAAGATGGCTGCATGCGCAACGGAAGGCTTGTTTCTTCTCTGGCCAGGACGGCTTTGCAAGGTGAGCCTGGTGGGCAGCTCGCTTTTTTGCCAGCAGCTCCTGGATTTCCTGGTTGTTTTCGTCATACCAGTTCTTGTTTTTCCTGGAGGAGAAGCCCAGTATCTCTTCAGTGGATTGCAGTATGGCAGTCTTCAGCTGATCCCAGAGGGTTTCAGGGGACGAATCCGTGAGGCGGATTGCATCCTCAAGCTTTGCTTTGAGGTTTGCCTGGAAGTTTCCTCTCACTTCGTCTGACTGCAGGTTTCCAACATTGAACCTCTTTCTGGGGGCTTTACTGTTCCTGGACTTTGGCTTGAAGTGAAGGTTGAGCTTGCAGCGAACAAGCCGGTGGTCAGTGTGGCATTCCACGCTGGGCATGACCCTGGTGAGAAGCACATCTCGTTTGTCTCTTTCTCGCACCAGGACATAGTCCAGGAGGTGCCAGTGTTTGGATCGGAGATGCATCCAGGTAGTCTTCAGGGTGTCCCTCTGCTGAAAAAAGGTTGTCGTAATGACAAGCCGCTGTTCTGCGCAGAGCTCCAACAGGAGGCGCCCGTTGTCATTGCACTTGCTGACACCATGCTTGCCCAGGATTCCTGGCCAGGTTTCTGAGTCTGCCGACGCGAGTGTTGAAGTCACCAAGGATGACAACCTTGTCGGCTCTAGGGGTGCGTTGAATGAGGTTGCACAGATCAGTTTAGAACTTGTCCTTTTCTGCTGGTTCCGCCTGGAGGGTTGGAGCATAGACACTGATGGGGGTGATGCGATGCTTGTTTTGAAGGGGGAGTTGCATGGACATGATCCAGTCCGAGTGGCCTGTCGGGAGGTTTTCGAGTTTGGAGGCAATGGAGTTCTTGACCACGAAGCCTACACCAGAAAGGCGTCGTTCATCCATAGGCTTGCCAGACCAGTAGAGTGTGTAGCCCGCGCCACATTCTTGGAGGCTTCCTACATCTGCAAGGCGGATATGTCGATGTCAAGTCTGAGGAGTTCATGTGCGATGAGGGCAGACCGACGTTCAGGTCGGTGGCTGTCAGCCTTGTCTAGCATGGTTCTGATGTTCCAGCATGCTTGCTTGAGTTTGTAAGCATCTTTTGAGGGGGAGGACGTGGACATGTCCTGGGGCCTGCGTAAAGGAGCTTTTAGGTGGAGTGCAGTGTGCACTCTTTACACCCATGGTTCGTGTGCCATGGCCTAGCAAGCTGGGACGTGGCAGCGAGGTCCTTGGGCCGTAGGTTTTATATCAGAGTGGCCTTCTCCTATGCAGGTTTCTTACCCAGGCTGGAGGGGCCTGCCTCCCCTCCTAGGTCGGACCAGGTATTCGGGGACTACCAACAAGCATACATACAAAATCACAAGGTGCAGGAGCAGAGGTAGGCCCATTGGCCCATCAGGTTTGCTCCAACTTTAAGATCATGAGCTGCTCCATCCTTCCACTTCACCCCACTCCTCACCTTTCTCCCTGTTACCCTTGATATCCTGACTAATCTCTGCCTTAAATACACCCAGCAACACTTCCACAGCCACCTGTGTCAATAAGTTCCACAGACTGACAACCCTCTGACTAAAGAAATTTTTCTGGGTCTCTGTTTTAAATTTACACCCTTTTATGCTGAAATTATGCCCTTTTATCATAGAATCCCCTACCACAGAAAACATCCTTGTCACATCTACCCTGTCCAGGCCTTTCAGTATTCGAAATACCTTCATGAGGACCCTCACATCTTTTACTCCGAGTACAATCCAAGAGGTGGCAGTCATTCCTCATATGCTATCCATTTCATTCCTGTTATCATTCTAGTAAATCTTCTCTGAACCAATGCCACCATGTATTTTCTCAAATAAGGCACCCAAAACTATCCTGTGCTCAAATGAGGTCTCACCAGTGCTTAATAGAGACTTAATATTACATCCCTGCTCTTGCATGCTATCCCTCTTGAAATGAATGCCAACATTGCCTTCATCTTCTTCACCACCTGGAGTTTAACCTTTAGGGTATCCTGCATGAAAAATCCCAAGTCCCTTTGCAGCTTGGAATGTTGAATTTTATCCCCATCTAAATAGGGTAAAGGTTCTATTATTATCATGTGATACTACATTTAGAATGTAACATACATGAAATTCTTTAACTTGTCTACCGTCAGTAAGACAGAAACTTGCCACCTTTTCCAGCGCCCCTCACAGAAAGGAGGCCCCATCAAGGAACGAACTCGCAGCCAGTCCAGTAATCTACCCACTGAGCTATTGGAGCCTCCATAATAGTCTTCCTGTCTTTTTCTTGGACTAAAGGGCATGGCTGTACGATTTCCAACATTGTAGATCATCTGCCACCTCTTTGCCCATTCTCCAAATGGACCTAATCTATCCAAGTCTCTCTATAGCCTCAGTACCACCCCCCCATCACCTATTTTGGTATCACCTGCAAATTTAGCCACAAAGCCATCTATTCCATAATCCAAATCATTTACATACAACATAAAAAGAAGTGGGCTCAAAACCGACTCCTGCAAACAACTAGTAGCCAATCAAAATAGGATCCCTTTATTCCTAATCTCTGTTCCCTGCTGACTGGCCAATTCCATGGGCTCTCATCTTTTTTTAGCAGTCTTATGTGTGGCTCATTGTTGAGGGCCTTTTGAAAGTACAAGAACATATCATCCATTGCATCTCCCCTGTTTATCCTACTTGTGATCTCTTCAAAAAATTGCAAAAGGTTTGTCAGGTATGATTTTACTTGAAAGAAACCCTGCAGACTTGGGCCTATCTTTTCACACATTTCCAGGTATCTCATTTTTGATAATTGACTCCAACATCTTCCCAACCACCAACGTAAGGCTAATAGGTCTATAATTTCTTTCTCCTGTTTTGCTCTCTTCTTAAACAGTGGAATGACATTCATGATTCTCCAGTCCGTCCAAACCATGCCAGGCTCCATTGTCCCATTTTCAGGGACTACCAACTGGTCTTCTCCCCAACCACCAGCTGGTTCATATTGTAGTTTACCCATGGACCCAATCTGGAGTGTATTTTATGAAAGGTTAAAAATCGCCAGTCCAAAGGGTTAAAGCTCTGTGGAGGAGGGGTAGTAGCAGGATGCAAGAAAGTCTGCAGATACTGTGATTGCAATAAATGCAAGAGGGTCCTTGTCAATGTTCATTCCTAGCAACAGCATGACAGAGGACTCTCTGATTTATTGGCTGTTCCTGAGTACACACACAGAAGTCAGACATCCAGAAATGCTGGAAGACCATTAGCTCAGTGAAAGATGCCCTTTAGTTGGTCTTACAGCACACAGAGATTTTGGTGAGGGAATGCTGCTAACTGGCACATTCCAGGCTACAGGATTATATGCTGAGGGATACTCTGCAGTTAATGCAAGGGCAGTGTGGGGAAGGACCACAGTCAAGATTCAAGATTACATTTACTAATACAGAACGTAGAATATTACACAAAATTATCTTCTGCTAGCCATAAGGCAGACAAAGAGTCACCATTAGTGTCACCCAGCTCCCCATATAGTAAGAGAAAAAGAGTCACTGAGAGTCTGTGGATTCATCTTCAGCACTCCTGCAGCCACACAGACACCTGTTCAATCATTGGAAACCCGAGCTTCAGATCCAAACCCTTGACATGATCAGGGATTCTTCAGAACCCGAAACTCTTCGGGTGCCTTTCTTGCTCTCAGCACCCTCTCGAATCTGGTTCTGATACCTTGTTCTCGTTAGCTAATCTCCAGCAGCCGGCAGCCCATGTGGGCCCCTAGACTGCAAGTTGCCCATAGCCTGCATGGGTACCACAGCTGCTGAGCACCTCATTGGTTTGCCACTTCAGTCACTATCCTGTAGGGTCATCTCCTTTGCTTCTCCTCAACAGAAGGTGTTCTGGTGCCCAGAACCGGTCTGATTCTCTCCAGAATCTGCAACCCTTCATTACTGCTGTCAGGTACAGGCCTCTGCTGTTGCATGATTTTCACTCAAAACACCGTTGGCTCCTTTAACAGGCCATTTAAAACCGGAATGGATCTCCCGGCATTGGAACCGGGCAGTTGAACCCTTCAGAGCAACGCTGTGTCTCTGCTTCCTACTCTCCCAGGTCTCCACCAGTGGCAATGCTGACGTTATAGCAGTTCTGGCCATCAAGCCATTTTTTCCAGTCTACAGCTGCCATCCTCAACCTTTTTTTTAAAGCTAAGGCCCCCTTATGACACTGCTCAAAGTTTGTGGGCTCCCTTCCCTGCGACTGTCAAGTTTAGTTGGTTTCTTCCATACCTGTACTTCTCTTCTACAGAATACATAAAAACAAAAAATATCTTATGAACAAAAAATACCGCAAGCATGCACTGGACATAAAAACTCCCAATTAAAATCAAAGCTCAAGCCACTTTAATGTGATGCCACTTTACCAGCAGGAAATGATGTAGCTCCTCACTCATAAATGATGAGCCCCGATCACTATGGATATAACCGAACAGGATGAAAATGGAGTCTCGGGATCTAATGACTAATGGTGTGGACGTGTCCGGGCAGGGTGGCCACAAATGGTAATGTTGTTGAGGTAGGGGAAGGTGGCCTTCAACTTAAATTCATCCACTATTTGATCCATCTGTCTCTGGAAAATTGAGACCCCATTTGTGACATCAAATGGAACCCTCCAGAACTGATAGTCTCCTGTTAGCCTCAAAAGTGGTGTAAGGATGGACCTCGGACTGGATTGGCAACTGGTGGTAAGCAGCTTTAAGGTTGATGGTCGAATAAACCTTATACTGCACAATTTTGTTCACCATGTCCAAAATATGAAGGAGGGGTATGCGACCAGGAGTGTAAAACGATTAATGGTTTGGCTATAGTCAGTTACTTCCCCCTTTACCACAACTACCAGAGCTCTCCGTGGGCTGGTACTAGGCTTAATAATGTTCTCATTAAGTAGTTGCTGTGTCTCAGCCTTGATGAATTCCCTGTCCACTGTAGTGCCTGCTTTTTGTAGCAATTGGTCTGCAGTTGGCGCTCAGATTGTGGAACAGAGGTGGTGGATCTATATTCAGTGTGGAGAGACAGCAAGAGCCATCAGAGTTTTGGGACCTTCTGTTCTGAACTGTAATGGGAGGAAGAGGACCAGAATACTCCAAGGCCACGTTTTTAAAGTGACACAATAAGTCAAGACCCAACAAAATCAGTGTACATAAATTCTTAAGTACATATGTTCTGAACTTACAGAATTCTCCCTCCTACAAAGATAAATGAACCATACAATTTCATGAATATTTACAGACTGCATATGGGCCACTAAAAAAAAAAATTAGATACACTTTAAGATTAATTTTTTGGACTCTCTCTGCATCTATGAAGCTCTCAGTCAAATCAGAATCAGTTAAACATTTCAGTTTATGTCCATTAACCCCCACCATGATCGTGGAATTGTTCAGTTGGTGTATCTTCTGGTCCAACACCATCACTGCCAGGACTCCAGAGAAATAGTCTTTCCCCTTGCTGGAGTCGCTCTCCCCTTGCAGATTGTCAAGCAGGCAAGATGGCGGGGGCCATAAGGTGCAACAAGATGGCTGCTCTCCTCCTTCTTCTGTTAGCACTGATTTTGAAAACCAGCAACGTGGCAAGATGACCGCCAGGTTTTCTCACGTCGCGCCTCTCACTTGACAGCCCCACAGGAAGGCCATGACGCACAACACTGGCATTGGGAGGTCGTGGGATTGGGCTTTGAACTTGCCTCAGTCAGCCCATTGGGGACGTGCACGCGTTGGACCTCTCAGTGCTCTGCCTCACCCTGCAGACCTTCACCCAGTACCCTTTCTTACCACAACCAGAACAGATGGAGTCTTTAGCCGGACATCTAGTTTTTGGGTGCTGCTGCTGACTGCAGAAGAAGCATCTCTTGATGCTGGAGGCTGCCGTGGTCAGAGGCAATCCCTGATAATCAGGAATCTTTTAGGTCCAACGCCTGAGAGGAGCGCCAACCTCTTGAGTTCATCCATGGAGTAGACCATTTGTGTGGCCACCAAGTATATTTGGAAGCACTCCAGCTAGTACATGAATTCCTCTGGGGACAGAGGATCGACTAAGAGCATCGCAGGCTTCAACAGAGCTTCCATCTTCTTCTTTATTGAATAAAATTGTAGCGTGACTGAAAGCACTCAAGACCAGAGAGAAAATAACACGCTTTTATTCAATAAGAATAGCACACAATAGTCTTTGGACTGAACTGGGGTTTTGGTGGGGATCCAGGGTTTATATCAGGATATGCGGGGCGGAGTCGTGGAGGAGCCAGTCCTTAGGACATCACATCGATAGTGAATTCCCAGTTCATTACACCATAAAGGTAACATCCACATCCTTTTCTTCATCAACTTTCATGGTAACCTCCTTGAAAAACTATAAGATTGGTTAAACATGCCCTACCATGCATAAAGCCATGCTGACTATCCATAATCAGTCTCTGGATATCCAAATATGATCTCTTCAGACATTTTGCATTAATTTACATACTACTGATATCAGACTCACTGGTCTATAATTTCCTAGGTTACTTTTGGAGCCTTTTTTAAACAAACAGAACAACATGAGCTCCCCTCCCATCCTCCAGCACCTCTCCTGTGGGTAGGGACGTTTTAAATATTTCTGCCAAAGCCCCTGCAATTGCTACACTAGCCTTCCTCAAAGTCCAAGGGAATATTTTTTCAGGCCCTAGGAATTTATCCATCCTTATTTGCTCTAAGAAAGCAAGCACCCTCTCCTCATTTATATGTTAGGTTCTATGACCTCACTGCTTATTTTTCTTACTTCTTATGAAGTTGTGCCTATTTCCTGAATGGATAAAACATTTAAAATCTCCCCCATCTCTTTTGGCTCCATACATAGCTGACCACTCTGATCTTCAAATGGACCAATTTTGTCCCTTACTTTCCATTTGCTCTTAATATACCTGTAGAAATCCTTCGGATTTTCCTTCACATTGTCTCTAAAGGAACTTTGTGTCTTTGCCTCTCTGAATTCTTTCTTGAGGGTTTTCTTGCATTTTTTATACTCCTCAAGTTCAGATATCTCATATGCTCCATGTTGCCTATACATGCTATACACTTCTCTCTTCTTCCAAACCAGATTCCCAATACCTCAAAAACCAAAGTTCCCTCTGCCTGTTAATTTTGCTTTTATTTCTGATAGGAACATACAAACTCTGTACTCTCAAAAATTTGTATTTGAATGCTTTCCACTTAGTAAACACATCCTTGCCAGACAACAACTTGTCCCAATCCATGCTTTCTAGATTCTTTCTCATTTCCTCAAAATTAGACGTTCTCCAGTTTAGATTTTCAACCCGAGGATCAGACCTATCCTTCTCCATAAATCTTTCTTCTTTGGCTTGGCTTCGCGGACGAAGATTTATGGAGGGGGTAAAAAGTCCACGTCAGCTGCAGGCTCGTTTGTGGCTGACAAGTCCGATGCGGGACAGGCAGACACGATTGCAGTGGTTGCAAGGGAAAATTGGTTGGTTGGGGTTGGGTGTTGGGTTTTTCCTCCTTTGTCTTTTGTTCGTGAGGTGGGCTCTGCAGTCTTCTTCAAAGGAGGTTGCTGCCCGCCAAACTGTGAGGCGTCAAGATGCACGGTTTGAGGCGTTATCAGCCCACTGGCGGTGGTCAATGTGGCAGGCACCAAGAGATTTCTTTAGGCAGTCCTTGTACCTTTTCTTTCTCCATAAATAACTTGAAACTAATCGCGTAATGGTCACCGGACCTAAAATGTTTCCCAACGCATACACCTATCATCTGTCTTGCTTTGTTCTTTTACAGGAGATCCAATATTGCACCCTCTCAAGTTGGCACCTCTATATATTGATTTAGAAACCTTCCCTGAACACACATGACAAACTCCAAGCTATCCAGCCTTTTTACAGTAGGGGAGTCCCAGTCAAAATGTGTGGAAAATTAAAATCTACTATCACAACCTTATGTTTCCTACAGCTGTCTGCTATCTTTCTACAGATTTGCTCTTCCATTTCCTTGCTAAGTATTGGATGGTCTATCCCATGCATCTCTTGCTCCATCAACTATCAGGCTCATGAATTCCCCACCCACCTGTTACACAAATCAATCAGACTGCTCGGACAATATAAACAAATTGTCTGCACTATTCTTTTTTGTATGAGCATAACTAAAAGACCATAAGGTTTAGGAACAAAATTAGGCCATTCTGCATTACTCAACAATTCAAGTCATTCCATCCAGGTCCATTCCCCTGTTTTTGCCTTTAACTTTTGACCCTCCTTCCTAATCAGAAACCTATCAACCCATACTTTAAATATACCCAATGACAGCCTCTACAGCTGTCGGTAGCAACAAATTTCACAGATTTACCATTGTCTAGCTATAGACATGTCTCCTCATCTAAATGGATGTCTTTTATTCTGAGGCTGCGCCCTCTGGTCCTAGACACTCTTACGACTGAAAACATCTTCTCCATGTCCACTGAATCCAGCCCTTGCAATATTCTGTATGTTATGTTCTTTGGCTTGGCTTCGCGGACGAAGATTTATGAAGGGGTATGTCCATGTCTGCTGCAGGCTCGTTGGTGGGACAGGCAGACACAGTTGCAGCGGTTGCAAGGGAAAATTGGTTGGTTGGGGTTGGATGTTGGGTTTTTCCTCCTTTGTCTTTTGTCAGTGAGGTGGGCTCTGCGGTCTTCTTCAAAGGAGGTTGCTGCCCTTCAAACTGTTAGGTGTTGGAGGCAATATCAGCCCACTGGCAGTGGTCAATGTGGCAGGCACCAAGAGATTTCTTTAAGCAGTCCTTGTAATTCTTCTTTGGTGCACCTCTGTCTCGGTGGCCAGTGGAGAGCTCACCATAGAACACAATCTTGGGAAGGCGATGGTCCTCCATTCTGGAGACGTGACCCACCCAGTGCAGTTGGGTCTCAGCAGCATGGATTCGATGCTTGCGGACTCTGCCAGCTCGAGTACTTCGATGTTGGTGATGAAGTCATTCCAATGAATGTTGAGGATGGAGCGGAGACAGCGCTGATGGAAGCGTTCTAGGAGCCGTAGGTTATGCCGATAGAGGACCCATGATTCAGAGCCGAACAGGAGCATGGGTATGACAATGGCTCTGTACACGCTGATCTTTGTGTGTTTCTTCAGGTGGTTGTTTTTCCAGACTCTTTTGTGTAGTCTTCCAAAGGCGCTATTTGCCTTGGCGAGTCTGTTGTCTATCTCTTTGTCGATCCTTGCATCAGATGAAATGGTGCAGCCGAGGTAGGTAAATTGGTTGACCGTTTTGAGTTCTGTGTGCTTGATGGAGATGTGGGGGGGCTGGTAGTCATGGTGGGGAGCTGGCTGATGGAGGACATCAGTTTTCTTCAGGCTGACTTCCAGGCCAAACATTTTGGCAGTTTCCGCAAAACAGGACGTCATGCGCTGGAGAGTTGGCTCTCTAAAGCGGCATCGTCTGCAAAGAGTAATTCAAGGACAAGTTGCTCTTGTGTCTTGGTGTGAGCTTACAGGCGCCTCAGATTGAAGAGACTGCCATCCGTGCGGTACCAAATGTAAACAGCGTCTTCATTGTTGAGGTCTTTCATGGCTTGTTTCAGCATCATGCTGAAGAAGATAGTAAAGAGGGTTTAGCTGGGATTAGCTGAAAACGGCCATACTGCAATCCACTGAAGAGGTACTGGGCTTCTCTTCCAGGAAAAACAAGAACTGGTTTGACGAAAACAACCAGGAAATCCAGGAGCTGCTGGCAAAGAAGCGATCTGCCCACCAGGCTCACCTTGCAAAGCCTTCCTGGCCAGAGAAAAAATGAGCCTTCCATCTCGCATGTAGCCACCTTCAGCGCAAACTCCGGGAGATCCAAAATGAGTGGTGGACTAGCCTCACCAAATGAACCCAGCTTAGCGCCGACATTGGCGACTATAGGGGTTTTTATGAGAGACTAAAGGCGGTGTACGGCCCCTCACCCCAAGTCTCAAGCCCTCTGCACAGCTCAGACGGCGAAGTCCTCCTCACCAACAAGATCTCCATCCTCAACCGATGGTCAGAACACTTCCAATCCCTTTTCAGTGCCAACCGCTCAGTCCAAGAATCCGCCCTGCTCCAGCTCCCTCAACAACCCTTGAGGCTAGAGCTGGATGAGGTTCTTACCCGGGAAGAGACATAAGGCAATTGAACAACTGAAAAGTGGCAAAGCAGCAGGTATGGATGGAATTCCCCCACAGAGGTCTGGAAGGCTGGCGGCAAAGCTCTGCATACCAAACTGCATGAGTTTTTCATGCTCTGCTGGGACCAAGAAAAGCTGCCTCAGGACCTTCGTGATGCCATCATCATCACCCTGTACAAAAACAAAGGCGAGAAATCAGACTGCTCAAACTACAGGGGAATCACGCTGCTCTCCATTGTAGGCAAAATCTTCATTAGGATTCTCCTTAATAGAATAATACCTAGTTTAGCCGAAAATGTTCTCCTAGAATCACAGTGTGTCTTTCGCGCAAACAGAGGAACTACTGACATGGTCCTTGCCTTCATACAGCTCCAAGAAAAGTGCAGAGAACAAAACAAAGGACTCTACATCGCCTTTGTTGACCTCACCAAAGCCTTTGACACCGTGAGCAGGAAAGGGCTTTGGCAAATACTAGAGCGCCTCAGATGCCCCCCCAAGTTCCTCAACATGGTTATCCAACTGCATGAAAACCAACAAGGTCGGGTCAGATACAGCAATGAGCTCTCCGAACCCTTCTCCATTGTACGTTATGTTTGGAAAAGGATAAGGCTGGTCCTCATGTTAGGATTCTAAATTGAAGGAAGGCAAATTTTGTGGAAATGAGAAAGGATATAGGAAGTGTGGATTAGGATATGTTAAGTTGTGTTAAGTAAGTGGATCACCTTCAAGGCCAAAACCTTGACAGTGAAGAGTTTGCATGTTCCTGTTAGGATTAAAGGCAGTTACCAGGCATAGGGAACCTTCATTTTCAAGGGATAATGTGGTTAAGAAAAAAAGGAAAATGTATAACATATAGAAACAAGGAGCTGACGAGGTACTTGAAGAATACCAAAAAAGCAAGAAAATACTTAAGAAATAAACCAAGAAGGCAAAAGGAAGACATGATGTTGCTCTGGCAGATAATATGAGGTAAACCCAAAGGGTTTCTATAAGTATATTAAGAGTAAAAGGACAAAATCGGATCAGAGTGGTCAACTACGTGTGGAGCCTCACACATTGTGTAAGAGCTTAAATAGATTTTTTGCATCAGTATTTACTCAGGAAACTGAATAGTACATAAGGAAGGAAGGGAAATAAACAGAAGAGTCATGGAACAGATTGAGGAGGAAGAGGTGCTTCTGCCTTACAGCAAATAAAGGTAGATAAATCACCTAGGCCAGATATGAGATTCCCTCAGACCTTGCGGAAGACTAGAGTAAAAATTTTATGTGCCCTGGCTGATATATTCAAAATGTCTTTAACTACAGGTGAGGTGTCAGATGATTGGAAGGTAGCTCATGTTCTGATTTAGCAGTAGGTTGTGTTTAACAAATCGTAGAGATTTTTGAGAAAGTTACCAAGAACGCAAGGCCTTTGACAAGGTCCCATGTGGGAGGTTAGTTCAGAAAATTATGACACTAGGTATTCAAAGAGAGGTTGTAAAATGGATTCGAAATTGGTTGTATGGGAGAAGATAGAGGGTGGTAATGGATGGTTGCTTCTCAGATTAGAAGTCTGTGACTAGTAGTGTGTCTCAGGAATCTGTGCTGGGACCATTGTAGTTCATTGTATATATCTCAATTATCTGGAGAATGAGATCAGGAAATTTGCTGATGACACAAAGATAAGAAGCATTGTAGACAACGAGGAGGATTTTCAAAGCTTGCAGAGGGATCTGGACCAACTGGGGGAATGCGCCAAAAGTGGTAGATGGAGTTTAATCCAGACGTGATGCATTTTGGAAGGGAAAATGAAGGTAGAAGATTTACAGTAAATGATAGGGCACTGAGGAGCGTGGAGGTGCAGATAGATCTGGGAATGCAAATACATTATTCCCTGAAGGCAGTGTTGCATCTGAACAGGGGTGTAAAGAAAGCTTTTGGTATCTTAGTCTTTATAAATCAAATTATTGAGCATAGGAGTTAGGATGTTATGTTGAAGTTCTTTAAGACATTGGAGAGGTCAAATTTGTAATATTGTGTGCAGTTCTGGGCGCCTAACTACAGGAGGAATACGATAAGATTGAAAGAGTGCAGAGAAGATTTACTAGGATGTTGCTGGTATTCAGGAGTTGAATTACAAGGAAAAATTAAACAGGTTAGGCCTTTATTCCTTGGAGCAAAGAAGAATGAGGGCAGACTTGATAGATTTTTACAAGATTATGAGAGGTATAGACAGAGTGGATGCTAATAGGTTTTTTCCACTTATATTGGGGAGATAAATACCAGAGGTTATAGTTTTAAGATGAAGGGGGAAAGGTTTAGGGGCAACATTAGGGGGAAGTTCTTCACTTAGAGAGTGGTGGGAATGTGGAATGAACTGCCATCTGATGTAGTGAATGCAGGCTTGATCTTGTGTTTTAAGAATAAATTGGATACATACATAGATGGGAGAGGCCTGGAGGGTTATTGAATAGGAGCAGGTCAGTGGGACTAGGGAGATGATGGCCGGAACAGACTAGAGAGGCCAAATGGTCTGTTTTCTTCACTGTAGCATTCTATGGTTTCAAAGATATTCCCTTTGTCCTCACACATTAAACTGAGATAATTCTCGTAAACCTCCTCTGGACCCTCTCTACCATCATTCCTTCAACGTGAGGCCCAATCCTGCTTACAATACTCCAAATGTCTTACAAAGCCTCAACATAACATTGTTGCTTTTATATTTTCGTCCTCTCGAAGTGAATGCACATATTGCATTTTCCTCCCTTCTTTGGCTTGGCTTCGCGGACGAAGATTTATGGAGGGGGTAAAAAGTCCACGTCAGCTGCAGGCTCGTTTGTGGCTGACCAGTCCGATGCGGGACAGGCAGACACGATTGCAGCGGTTGCAAGGGAAAATTGGTTGGTTGGGATTGGGTGTTGGGTTTTTCCTCCTTTTCCTTTTGTCAGTGAGGTGGGCTCTGCGGTCTTCTTCAAAGGAGGCTGCTGCCCGCCAAACTGTGAGGCGCCAAGATGCACGGTTTGAGGCGTTATCAGCCCACTGGCGGTGGTCAATGTGGCAGGCACCAAGAGATTTCTTTAGGCAGTCCTTGTACCTTTTCTTTGGTGCACCTCTGTCACGGTGGCCAGTGGAGAGCTCGCCATATAATACGATCTTGGGAAGGCGATGGTCCTCCATTCTGGAGACGTGACCCATCCAGCGCAGCTGGATCTTCAGCAGCGTGGACTCGATGCTGTCGACCTCTGCCATCTCGAGTACCTCGACGTTAGGGGTGTGAGCGCTCCAATGGATGTTGAGGATGGAGCGGAGACAACGCTGGTGGAAGCGTTCTAGGAGCCGTAGGTGGTGCCGGTAGAGGACCCATGATTCGGAGCCGAACAGGAGTGTGGGTATGACAACGGCTCTGTATACGCTTATCTTTCTGAGGTTTTTCAGTTGGTTGTTTTTCCAGACTCTTTTGTGTAGTCTTCCAAAGGCGCTATTTGCCTTGGCGAGTCTGTTGTCTATCTCATTGTCGATCCTTGCATCTGATGAAATGGTGCAGCCGAGATAGGTAAACTGGTTGACCGTTTTGAGTTTTGTGTGCCCGATGGAGATGTGGGGGGGGCTGGTAGTCATGGTGGGGAGCTGGCTGATGGAGGACCTCAGTTTTCTTCAGGCTGACTTCCAGGCCAAACATTTTGGCAGTTTCCGCAAAGCAGGACGTCAAGCACTGAAGAGCTGGCTCTGAATGGGCAACTAAAGCGGCATCATCTGCAAAGAGTAGTTCACGGACAAGTTTCTCTTGTGTCTTGGTGTGAGCTTGCAGGCGCCTCAGATTGAAGAGACTGCCATCCGTGCGGTACCGGATGTAAACAGCGTCTTCATTGTTGGGGTCTTTCATGGCTTGGTTCAGCATCATGCTGAAGAAGATTGAAAAGAGGGTTGGTGCGAGAACACAGCCTTGCTTCACGCCATTGTTAATGGAGAAGGGTTCAGAGAGCTCATTGCTGTATCTGACCCGACCTTGTTGGTTTTCGTGCAGTTGGATAATCATGTTGAGGAACTTTGGGGGACATCCGATGCGCTCTAGTATTTGCCAAAGCCCTTTCCTGCTCACGGTGTCGAAGGCTTTGGTGAGGTCAACAAAGGTGATGTAGAGTCCTTTGTTTTGTTCTCTGCACTTTTCTTGGAGCTGTCTGAGGGCAAAGACCATGTCAGTGGTTCCTCTGTTTGCGCGAAAGCCGCACTGTGATTCTGGGAGAATATTCTCGGCGACACTAGGTATTATTCTATTTAGTAGAATCCTATTGACTCAACCCTCAATCCTTTGGGTATCCTGTAGTAGGATTCCCAAGACCTTTTGGACTTCCGCTTTCTTAATTTTCATCATTTATAAAACACTATGCCTTTACTCCTTCCACACACTTCCCTCCACCAAACTCTACCAGCCATTTCTTTGCCCATTTTTGCAAACTATTCAAGTCTCTGCAGACTCAATATTTCCTCAATACTACCCTTCCTCCACCAACCTTCATATCATGTACAAACGTGGCTACATGACATAAATTCTGTAATCCAAATAATTTACGTAGTACATGAAAATTAACAGACCCAATACTGACCCTTGTGGAAGAACATTGGTCAGAGACAGCCAACCAGAGATGCTCCTTTTTATGCACACTTTGTCTTCTGCCAGTCAGCCAATCTTCTGTCAATGCCAGTATCTTTCCCATCATAACTTGGCCTCCTATCTTGTTTAGCAGCCTCATGTGCTGCAGTATGCCAAAGTCCTTCTGAAATGCCAAGGAAACAGCATTAACTGACTGTTTTGTCTGTCCTGCTTGTTACTTTCTCCAAGAATGCCAACAGATTTGTCAGGCAAGATCTTCCCTGAAAAAAAGCCATGGTGACATCAGCTTGTTTATGCTTTCAAGTGCCCATAACCTTATCAGTTAGTGTCATGGTTAGTGAATCACTACCAGCAAACTGCATTTGAGTGCTCCAGGTTCTTCCCGCCCTTCAAAAATGTATGGGGTTGTTGGTTAATCTTCTTGCCCTCCTGGGCAAAAAGGGTCTATGGCAGTGCTGTATCTCTAAATAATAATAATAATGGACTCTAGATTCTTTCCATGCTAACCACCCTATAATTTGATGTCTTAACCCCCCACCCCCCCCCCTCTCTCTTTTAACATTTAAATTTTCTCATCCTCTGGAATGATTTCCCAGCCCTTGCGATTCTTGAAAGATCATTGCTAGCGTGTTTACCATCTCTTCAGCTCCTTCTTTCTGAACCCAAGAGTGCACTCAGCTTGGTCCTGGTGACTTATCCACCTTCAGCTCCTTCAGTTTCCCAAGCACCTCTGCTTAGTAATGGCGACTGTACACACTTCTGCCCCCGAGGCTCTCAACTTTTGACATGTCACTAGCATCTTCCGCAGTGAAGAATGACGCAAAATGTATTTTCATTTCATCCACCCTTTCTTCTTCCTCATTACTGTTTTTCCATTGTCATTTCCCAATGAAGCTTGAGAAGCAGTCTCCTTTTCAATCTTACCTCTCTCTTATTCTTGATATTTTCAAAAACAAACTTTGGCATCCTCTTTTGTTAGTGGCTATCTTACCATCTCATTTCAATGTTTTCTCCCTTTATTACTTTTTTGTTGCCTTCTGTTGGTTTTTAAAAGCTACCCAATTTTATGGTTTCCCTCTGAATTTTGCAATACTGTATGCCCTCAATTTTGCTTTCATGCTGCCTTTGACTTCTCTTGACAGCCACAATTGTCTCATACTCCCTTTAGAATACTTATTATTGGCATGAAACAGATCTTCATCTTCCTATTTATTCCCTGAAACTCCATTTATTACCATTCTAGCGACTTCACTGTTGGGTTCCCCACTTTGGCCAACTCCTCTCTCATGCCTCTATAGTTAACTTGCATTCACTCAGTGATGGGTGATCATGTCTCTTCATTCATCACGGTCTCTGACCCTCCAAATTGTTATCTTCACTCAATTGTAAATCCAAGAAGTCTGATTTCAAATTCTTCCTTTCAGATTGTGATTATGTGTTTTCTCTTTATTGTCTATTTTTAAAATCAGCCAAGTGTACTGTTGTAGTTCTTTATTGCTTATTTTTGTAATTATTGTTTTTTTCTTTTACATAACACCTGTTCAGCTGAAGGAACTAAGAATTTTGGTGCACATGTTGTGAGAGTACAGAATACTATCACCAATGTATATATTTGCCGCTCCATCCTCAACATTCATTGGAGCGACTTCACCCCTAACATAGAAGTACTCGAGATGACAGAGGCCGACAGCATCGAATCCACGCTGCTGAAGATCTAACTGCGCTGGATAGGTCAAGTCTCCAAAATGGAGGACCATCGCCTTCCCAAGATCGTGTTATATGGCAAGCTCTCCACTGGCTACCATGACAGAGGTGCACCAAAGAAGAGGTACAAGGACTGCCTAAAGAAATCACTTGGTGCCTGCCACATTGACCACCGCCACTGGGCTGATATCGCCTCAAACCGTGCATCTTGGCGCCTCACAGTTCGGAGGGCAGCAACCTCCTTTGAAGAAGACCACAGAGCCCACCTCACTGACAAAAGACAAAGGAGGAAAAACCCAACACCCAACCCCAACCAACCAATTTTCCCCTGCAACCGCTGCAACCATGTCTGCCTGTCCCACATCGTACTTGTCAGCCACAAACGAGCCTGCAGCTGACGTGGACATTTACCCCTCCATAAATCTTCATCTGCGAAGCCAAGCCAAGGATATAGAAATAGTGATTGGCTGAGAGTGTTGCCACACCTACTGGCAGGACATAAAGGGCTGCTCCTTACCAGGTCAGTCTGGACTGGTCAACCTCGATGATGACTCAAAGGCGTTGACTCAAACCAAGGCTGACCAGTCCAGACTGACCCGAGTCTGGTTAGGAGCAGCCCTTTATGACCTGCCAGTAGGCGTGGCAACACTCTCAGCCAATCACTACTTCTATATGTAAATATATACAAATATATACATTGGTGATAGTATCCTGTAATATCACAAATATATATTGTACCTGACAAGAAAGTTATCATCATATCTCCCCATTTTCCTAACGTCTTTGAGAATCTGTGATTTGGGGTTATGTTGAGCTATTTATCGTTCCTGAGTGCTGTGCTATTTAATGTACTTTGTGAGATTGAGGAGCTGAATTATTCCAGCTACTGACGTGTTACGATTCCATTTTAAGATTTGCAAAGTGTAGAATGTTTGAGAATGATTTTCTTTGTGTGACTCAGCGTTTATATCACTTAAAAGCTCTGTGATTTTAAAGTCCTTTATTTATATTAGATAAAGCACCAGATCAAACATTTCATGAGAGAGATAAGCTGAAATTAATTCTGTTCTTTAAGATAAGCTTAACTGAGGTTTTTTTTACTGGAATTGTTTGCCATAATTTAAAATAGAAGCAATAAGCATCTAACAGAAACTTCTTGTTAATATGGTAACTAAGCCTTGGCACCCGAATAAAGGCACAGATCATCAATGTGTCAATATCTACCTACACCTTTTGTGGAGTGCTGGGAGGGTGCAGTGCCACAGACTACTCAGCTCCTCTCAGCAATGGATGCGTTTAGAAATAAGAATGAAGGGAGATTTCACCATGTCCATCAACTGGTCTCGGAACTTGGTCTGGGTGACGGCGTAGAGAGCAGTGTTGGTGCAGCAGCTCAAGACCTGCAATATGAAACACAACTCTCGCAAATTTGCGGGTGGAAACACAGACACATACCCCAGTAAGCACAGTCGGTTCCATATATAATAAACAATAAACAGTGCCCACAAGCCTATAAAATTTCCGGAAATGACCAGTAATAAAATAAGAGATTTTCTTCGACTCGCCATTTCTGGATCATGGGCACCTTCCCCACTGCTGGGAGCCCGAAGTCTCCTGCGGGCTCGACTCGCCACTAACACGTGTCTGATGGTCAGAGCATTGAACAGGAGAACCAGGATGAACGGGATTATCGGGGTGAGGATGTAATGGAGAAGCTCAATCGATCCCCAGATTTGCGATTCCAGAAGTCTGGCTCTCGGCATGCAAAACCAGCGGGCGTAAGCGAGGGAATATTCCGAGGTGAGCATGAAACACCAGGAAATGTTCTTTAAACAGCTGAGAGCGGTCACTATCCCCAGAACCACCAGCGCCGTTCTCTCGGTACAATAGTTAGTCTTCAGTTTCTGACAACAGATGGAGACGAATCGATCGAAGGTGAAGGTGACGGTGAACCAGACAGAACAGTCGGTGGCGGTGTACAGCAGGAAGGCGTGGACATCACACACGCGGATGGACCGCACGAAACCAAAGTAATCCCGATATGCAATTGGAATCTTCCTCAATATCAAGTCGATGAAAACGACCATTAGATCCGTCATTGCCATGGCAACCAGGTAGCGAGTGACACCTTTGGCGAGACCGCATTTTCCCCGAGACAGGATCACAATTGTCACAACATTTACTGATTTTGCAAGGGAAAAGGGGGAAATTACAGATTAAGTGGGGAGCAGAGCACTGGAATGGAATACGTAACGAATGGTGGTGATATATTTTGATATAATATTGGAGGGAGCTGAAGGACAGATCGGACTGGATGGATGAAAAAGTGGGAGTCCTTTTGATGAAAAGTGGAGAGAAGAATCAATCAGAAAAGGGTGGGAGAATGTGTGGAGTTATGTGAGCAAAGGGACGAAATGAAGTGGGGGCATACAGAAGAACCAGTGGAAGGAAAGAGAGGGACTCAATACCCGAAGTTGGAAAATTCATTGTCTTCTACCACTGGATTGCCGAGGACCCAGACGAAATGAACAGGGTTGATCTTCCAATTCCTGTTAAGACTCACACTGGAAGTGGAGGAAACTGATCAATGTGGGGCCGGGAAGGGGAATTGAAATGGCATCTAACGGGAACTGATGGGTGGCCGTTGTTGACCGAAATCAACCGTCTTGCAAAACATTTCCCGAGTCTAAACTTGGTCTCACCGATGCAGTGGAGGCCGCATCGTGAGCAACAAATTCAGTTGATCAAGCGTGCAGAGGTGCATATAAATATTTGCCTCACCTAGAAGTATTGTTTCAGTTCCCTAATACTGGACAATGAAGATTTTGCTTCCTCTACACTTTTGGATGTGTTATGGATTTTGAGCTGCTGATTAGGAAAATCACCTTAGAATTTTCCTATCACCTACCGTTTTCGACACATCACCTCTTTTTGTGATTTCCTGTCATACTTCAAGCAGACAAAACCATGAACTGCAACACGTGATTGAAAATTAATTTTCTGCATTCGGACTTGGATTTCTTCCAGACTGATCATGGTGCAGTCAGTGAAGGTTTCACCAAGACAATGTCACCAAGGAAAAGCGTTATCAAGGAGACTGGAATCCATCAATGCTGGCGGAGTATTGTTGGACACTGACATGAGATGCATTAGGTATTGAGTACAAACGAAAACCAGCAACAAAGTAGTTTAGGTTATTTGAACTAACGCAATGTGTCAGCGTTAAACATGCTAAATTCAATAAAAGTTAAATTATTTTTTCTCCAACTTCCTAGGTGATACAGAAAATCTGATAATTATCTGTGTTCATCTTGAAGTTGTCTATCATAATCTCCACTTTTTTTTCCAGGAAACAACCCTCTGAAAAAAAATTGTTGTCCAGATTATAATCGGAGTGAGGGAAAAGGTGTAAAAGCCAATGTTGCACCTTCAGTGACTGCAGCGGAAAGAACCAGATATCATGAAGAGGTGGCCAGTGACTAATGAGCGGAGAACAAAGTCGTGGAGGGAGCCATCACTGCGGAAGGCGGAAAAGCTTCGAGACGAGTGGTGTTGCCTGCTGATACGGTCAAGTTGCAGCTGGCGAAAATAACGAAGGATAATGTGCTGGCTGTGGAGAGTGGTGGAGTGGTGAGGATCGGGGAATTCTATCCCTATTTTGTTTGTGTTGGGGAGAAAACGATGGCACCCTTATCGAAGACAAGACAGGGCGACATGTAGTGTGGCAGTTGTGGGAGGCAGTCGGTGCCCAGTAAATCTCAGTGTATAACTTGCCTCCTGAAACAGAAAGGGGAGAGAAGCGCCACAAACTGTTCAACTCAATTTGCCATCCAACTGCAGCTTAGTTGCGAGCCTTGAAAATTTGATGAATTCTGAGTGCCTGTACGGATATTTGGAGAGGTTCATTAAATTAATCTCTTCGTTATTAAAGCATGAGTGGTCTCTCCATGTATTGCGTTTTACCGCTATTCCCTGATAGAGAGATGCTGAGAATGATCAAAAGCAGGAGAGAGAGAGAAAAAACTAAAGCGAATTTGAAAGTTATCTACGAGCTTTCTGATCTTTTCTTGCCAAGAACGTTGATAGAATAAAGTAACACAGCAAATTTACGTTTTTCAATTCTGATGGCTGGATATGAACAATGTTGAGGCGTCATTATCGGCCGTGCGAACGAGTAAGCCACAAAACTGCGGGACAGATCCTAACAGTTTACAAATTATTGGTTGGAGCTGGAGTTGGAAGCACGCTGCAAACAAAACGCGGAAAGGAGGGGGAAGTACGTGGCAAGACAGTTATTTAATTAACTGATTCATTACATTCAATAATCAGTCAAAGAGACTCACCAGGAACGGCAACAATAGCGAGGATGGGATAGTAAATCAGTTTAAAGGCTCGCAGTACATAGTAGATCCGAAGGTTTAACGTCAGCCAGTCATCAGAAGCCAAAATATATTGGGCCATCCAGAAGACATTCTTCCTCTTTCCGCTCAGGCTCCAAACGGCTGTTCGCAGATTCAGATCCATTCCTGTTGCAGCCTCCTCTACCACCCCCAAGCTCCTTCCTTTCTTTGGAGGAACGGCTCTCTGCTGATGCTCGTGGTAAAATAACCATTATTAATAGAACGAGGACGTCACTGGTGATGAAATCTAACACCTTGGAGATTGACATTAATTACACTCAGGATCGAGACAGCTGTAGTTAACCCCTTTATATCCACACCAAGGAGAAAATGGCAAAGTCGCTGGAATCCCAGGTTTTCTATCCGGATGCCCTGTTCTATTCAATTTACCATCAAGCTTCCTATCTGGACGTATCTGGATGTGGTGGGTGGGGGTGGGGAGGTGGTGGGGGGGGGGGGGGGGGATGGTCAGGTGTCGGCGAGCAACGCAGCCCAGAAACATGTCCAACAAAGCTGATGAAAACACCAAAATTGAACGTCATATCCAAACATTACATAAAAAAACGAGAAATAAATGAGACACATCGTTCGACGAAACCAACGCAGAAGTGATGTGAAGTATCACCGGCTGTTGTACTCCCATGCCACCTCCTTTCCCCAAAGCTCACAGTTTTAAACTTGAACTGAAACTCTGGACATCCGTCTCTTCACGACTAATCAATTCACCTTGTTTTTGATTTTCAAACGTTCCTTCAATCCTGAGTGTTACTTCCACATTAATTCTAACTGATTCCAGACAGGATTCACGCTGGTAATTTCTCTGAATATTTTGCCCTTATTTCCTAAGAAGTTGCTTTATCTCATTCAATCTCCATTTAAAAGTCAAAAAAATACCCCGTCCGTGTTAAGTTGTTGACGAAATCTTCCAATTTAATTATATAATCGCGATTCTTGGTCTAAACTTGATTATTCGATAATCATAGTCGTTATTACAATATATTGTTATTACAGTTATAATTGTACAATTTTTAGCACAAGTAGTTCGATCCTGCGGAGAAAACGGTTTACGTTTATGAGCCGTCAAACATTTGGTTTTTTTCAAACTTTATTGATTGAAAAATTATTGGTAAACATACAAAATACACTTCACAACAAAATTTTTATATATATGAAAATAAAGAGAAAAAAAGAAATGAACCCCCCTCCCACCCCTTCAGCCAGCTCTCTTAAGGAGTGCCAAAGAAATATATATGAAAAAAACTAAAAAAAGAATAAAATAAATCAAAGTTCCTCTAAATGCATATATTCCAAATATAATTACCACTTCTTAACAAAAAAATAATAATTATCATGCAAAACAAAGGTAATTTTATCCATAACAATACAAGCTTTCATTATGCCATCCCACCTCACTGACAAAAGGCAAAGGAGGAAAAACCCAACACCCAACCCCAACCAACCAATTAACCGCTGTAACCGTGTCTGCCTGTCCCGCATTAGACTTGTCAGCCACAAACGAGCCTGCAGCTGACGTGGACATTTACCCCCTCCATAAATCTTCGTCCGCGAAGCCAAGCCAAAGAATGTACTTGTTATACATTTTTGAGCTACGGACAATGCTAAATATACAAATGCAATTTGAAATCTATACAACACCAATCCCTTTAAAGGAATCACATAACCCAGTAAAAATAAAAAACAGATGGATTTAGTGGTAACTTAATCTTATACAATTTTTCCAAAATTGCCTTAATTTCTTCCCAAAATGGTTGTACATACATACAAGACCAAACAGCATGTAAAAAGTTCCAACACACTTACCACATCTAAAACAGGAATCTGAATTACTAAAGCTATATTTTTTCAATTTCTCAGGACTTAAATATAACTGATGCAAAAAATTATAATTAACCATTCCATTCCATATCGTGCATTTGTCAATCTAGTAACACTATCATGATCCATATCCATCCAATAATCTTCAGGAAAAACAAAAGTTAAATCATTCTCCCATTCCGACTTGTCGATATTATCTTGTAATATTTGATACATAACAGAAATACAATCCTTTTTAGGCATAGAAGAAATCAAAGACTCAAACTCCGACAATACAGGTAAAATCATCTCTCTACCAGACATTTTTTTAACCAATGATCGAAGTTGATAATAAACAAATAAAGAAATTTCAGCAATATCAAAACGTTATTTCAATGAGTAAAAGAAAGAAATTGACCTTCTACAAAACAATTCTGCAATATTTTTATACGCTTAAAATCTCAATTTGTTAAATGACTATTAAATAATGAAAAAGGAATAAGCTGATTATTATATTATTATATATACCGAAATATAAATTGATGAACTGCATTTTCAGAAATATACATGCCATCTCAACTTTAGCCCAACTTGGAGATTGATCCAAATCCATCAAACCACTAATAAATTTAAGTTGGGCTGCTTCATAATAATTCTGAAAATGAGGTAATTGCAATCCACTTAATGTATACTTCCAAG
This sequence comes from Narcine bancroftii, assembly GCF_036971445.1. Lineage (NCBI taxonomy): Eukaryota > Metazoa > Chordata > Chondrichthyes > Torpediniformes > Narcinidae > Narcine > Narcine bancroftii. The sequence goes on from NC_091473.1 coordinate 216,802,027, forward strand.
TAAGCTTATTTAATGCTACCCTTGATAATTTACCTTTCCATAAAAATTCCCTAGTAGCTTTATTTAAATCTTGGAAAAAGTTCCTTGTAAGAAAACATGGTATTGATTGAAACAAATATTGAATACATGGAAAAATATTCATTTTAATACAATTAATCCAGCCAATTAAAGTTAACAGAAGGTCTTTCCACTTAATTAAGTCTGCTTTTATCTTTTTCAACAATGGAACATAATTTAATTTATATAAAGATTGATACTCAATATTCATAATTATTCCTAAATATTTAATTTTATCTGTCCATTTCAAATTAATAACGTTTTTATAAACTGAATAATCTCCTTCACCTACTGGTAAAATTTCACTTTTATCCCAATTAACTTTATACCCAGATAATGATCCATACTGTAATAAACATTCTCATAAATGCAGCAAAGATTGTTCCAGATTTGTTAAGTATATAAAAACATCATCTGCAAATAAATTAATCTTATACTCTTCATCCAAAACTCTCATCCCTTGTATCTGCTCATTTTGCCATACTAATTGAGCTAATGGTTCAATGACCAATGCAAATAGAGCTGGTGACAATGGACAGCCCTGTCGAGTAGAATGTGTTAATTTAAATGACGATTAAATCTGTCCATTTGTCACCACCCTAGCAGTCGGGTTTATATATAAAGCTTTAACCCAGCCAATAAAAAAGGGCCAAATTTAAACTTTTCTAAGACCTTAAATAAAAAATTCCATTTGACCCTATCAAAAGCTTTTTTCCGCATCAAGTGCAACCACCATTGGATGGTTGGGCTGCCGTTGGTATGCATTGGTCAAACTAATTAGTCGAAGAATATTATCTGAAGCATGTCTATTTTTAATAAAAACCTGTTTGATCTACATGTATCAATTGAGGTAAATATTTAGCAAGTCGATTTTCTAACAATTTAGCTATAATTTTATAGTCCACATTCAATAAAGAAATAGGTCTATACAAAGACACCTTTAAAGGATCTCTATCTTTCTTTGAAATTACAGTAATTAAAGCATTAGAACAAGATTCTGGTAACTCATAAAGTTCAGTCACTTGTTATAATATCTCCCCAAATGCCGAAGATAAATCTTCATTAAAAACTTTATAAAATTCCACCAAAAACCCATCATCTCTTGGTGACTTACCATTAGGCATTTCCATCATAGCAGTCTTAATTTCTAAATCTGTGAACAGAGCTTCCAAATCTATAATATCCTCTTAATTTAATGCTGGTAACTTTAATGTAGATAAAAAAAGAATCAATAGATCCATTATCCTGTTTCCCCTCAGAAGTATATAATTTTTTATAAAATGAATAAAACTGGTCATTGATTTCCTGAGGTTTATAGGTAACTGTTGAATCCTTTTTAACAGCATTGATAACCTTTGAGGTCTGCTCCTTCTTTGACTGCCATGCAAATACTTTATGCGCCTTCTCACCCCACTCATAATATCATTGTTTGGTTTGATTAAGTAAACATTCAAATTGATAAGACTGTAACGTATTTAATTGCAATTTAAATCTAGTCAAAGCTATCTTCTGATCATCTGTTACTCCCTTCTGAAATTCCTTCTCCAATTCATCAATCTTCTTTTCTAATTTAATACTTTCATCCATATAACCTTTCTTAACTTTAGTAGCGTAACTAATTATTTGTCCTCTTAAATAAGCCTTTAACGCATCCCATACTACAAATCTACTTTGAACAGAATTAACATTTTCCGTTAAGAAAACAATCAATCTGTTTCTTAACAAAAGCAGCAAACTCAGGTTTCTTCAACAACATTTTATTAAACCTCCATCTATAAGATGGATGTAACACCTCCGAACTTCCATAAGAAAACAATAATAAAGAATGATCAAATATTACTCTACTTTTATAATCTACCTGCAATTCCTTTCCCTGTAAATGTGCCGATATTTAAAAAAAATCTATTCTAGAAAAGGAATCATGCCTAAAAGAATTAAAAGAAAAATCTTTCTCTGTAGGATTAATCCTTCTCCAAATATCTACCAAATTTAAGTCTTTCATTAAAGCCCTAATTTGTATCGCCACCTTTGATTTTCTGATACATTTTGGGGATTTATCCATTAAAGATTGATATATATAAAAAAACCAAAAAAAAATAATTAAGTATTAATTATTAATCCAAAAAATTTTTATTATATAAGATTATATATGAAAAAACAAAAACAAAAAGAACTTAAATGAAAAAACAACAACTAATAATAAAAAAAGAAAAAAAAGAAAGAAAAAAAAGAAAACATATATATAGAAAAAATATATAATTTAAAAAAATGTTTTTTTAAAGAAAAAAATGATTAATTCAAACTTATTTAAATTGTATATAATCAATAAATGGGGTCAACTTTAACTCATAAAAAGATATCTTATCTTGTATAGAAAAAGATATTCTTTCCATAACCAAACAAAACTGCATCTCTGAATACCACCTATCTAAAGACAATACATTTCTATTCTTCCAAGTAATCGCTATACATTTCTTGGCCACTGCCAGCGCTAAGTAAATAAAAGAGATCTGGTAATTATCTAATTCTAAATCAATCAATGGTTGCATATTCCCTAATAAAAATATATCAGGGTCTAATACAATATGAAGATTATATAGATTATTAAATACAGATTGAATACCTTTCCAAAATTGTTGTAACCGATCACACAACCAAACAGCATGTAAAAAAGTACCAGAAACCTGATCACAATGAAAACAAAGATCTGACTTACTAAAACCAAATTTTTTAAATTTTTCGGGTGTTAAATATAATTGATATATAAAACTATAATTAATCTTCGCCAATCTAGCATTAATCAATTTTCGAAAACTATTACAGCAGATTTCAGACCAATCTTCTTCAGTTATTGTTAAACTTAAATCTTTTTCCCATTTCATTTTATCTTTATCCCAATCTATTTTACTTTCACTTTCCAACAAAATACGATACAAACCTGATATGTGACCCTTTTTTGGAAATGAGAGCACATATTTCTCAAAATCAGTTTCAGACAGTAAATTCATTTGACGACCGCATACCTGTTTTACAAAAGATCTTAACTGATAATACACAAATATAGAATAACCACTTATATCAAATCTCTTTTGCAATTCTACAAAAGAACAAAAATGACCTTCTTAAAAACAGTCAGATAAATTATGTATTCCTTTCTCCTCCCATTGTTTCAAAATAGTATTAGATACTGTGAAAGTAACAAGTTGATTATTATATAATGGTAATCTTCCCGACCACTTATTTTTCAATCCCATTTTAAAAAAAAAATATTTTATTTTTCACACCATAAGCCACATTGACCATGATACATACATTTTCCTTTTCAAATATATACAGTGTCATTTTATCCCCCACCTCCCCCCCATCCATTTAAAGTACAAAATCTAAGATACATTAAACCAGTCAAACAATGTTGTCATTCAATAAAAATAAACAAGAAATTCCACTGAGTCAATTCTTTTCATTTCATTCTCCTTTCGTTAATTTAGGTAGTGAATGTCCCCGGTAGGTTTTCTCTATTGTGTTTCATGTAAGGCTCCCATATTTGTTCAAATATTTCAATATTATTTCTTAAACTATATGTTATTTTTTCTAATGGAATACATTTATTCATTTCTATATACCATTGTTGTATTTTCAAATTATCTTCCAATTTCCAGGTTAACATAATACAATTTTTTGCTACGGCTAGAGCTATCTTAACAAATCTTTTTTTGTGCACCATCAAAATCAATTCCAAATTCTTTGTTTTTTATGTTACTTAGGAGGAAGATCTCTGGATTTTTTGGTATATTGTTTTCTGTAATTTTATTTAATATTTGGTTTAGATCTTCCCAAAATTTTTCTACTTTCTCACATGTCCAGATTGCATGAATTGTTGTTCCCATTTCTTTTTTACATTGAAAACATCTATCAGATACTGTTGGGTCCCATTTATTTAACTTTTGAGGTGTAATGTATAGCCTGTGTATCCAGTTATATTGTATCATACGTAACTTCGTATTTATTGTATTTCTCATCGTTCCAGAACATAATTTCTCCCATGTTTCCTTTTTTATCTTTATATTTAAATCTTGTTCCCATTTTTGTTTAGTTTTACCATTTGTTTCCTCATTCTCCTTTTCTTGCAGTTTAATATACATATTTGTTATAAATCTTTTGATTATCATTGTATCTGTAATCACATATTCAAAGATACTTCCCTCTGGTAACCTCAGACTGCTTCTAAATTTGTCCTTCAAGTAGGATCTCAATTGGTAATATGCCAGCACTGTATCTTGAGTTATATTGTATTTATATTTCATTTGTTCAAAGGATAATAATCTATTTCCTGAAAAACAATTTTCTATTCTTTTGATCCCTTTTTTCTCCCATTCTCTAAAGGAAAGGTTATCTATTGTAAAAGGGAGTAACTTATTTTGCATCAATATTAGTTTTGGTAATTGGTAATTTGTTTTATTCCTTTCTACATGAATCTTTTTCCAAATATTGAGTAGATGATGTAATACTGGAGAACTCCTACGTTGTACCAATTTTTCATCCCATTTATATAATATGTGTTCAGGTATCTTTTCCCCTATTTTATCTAATTCTAATCTAGTCCAATCTGGCTTTTCCCTTGTTTGATAAAAATCTGATAGGTATCTTAATTGTGCGGCTCTATAATAATTTTTAAAGTTTGGCAGTTGTAAGCCTCCTTGTTTATACCATTCTGTTAATTTATCTAGTGCTATCCTCGGTTTCCCCCCTTTCCATAAAAATTTCCTTATTATTTTCTTTAACTCCTTGAAGAATTTCTCTGTCAAGTGTATTGGCAATGCCTGAAATAGGTATAATATCCTTGGGAAAATGTTCATTTTAATACAGTTTATCCTTCCTATTAGTGTTGGTGGTAAGTCTTTCCAATGCTCTAAATCGTCCTGTAATTTTTTCATTAGTGGATAATAATTGAGTTTATATTGATGGCTGAGATTTTTATTTATTTGTATACCTAGGTATCTTATTGCTTGCATTTGCCATCTGAATGGTGATTCCTTCTTAAATTTTGAGAAATCCGCATTATTCATTGGCATTGCTTCACTTTTATTTACGTTAATCTTATAACCCGACACTTCTCCATATTCCTTCAATTTCTTATATAATTCTTTTATTGATAGTTCTAGTTCTGTTAAATATACTATAACATCATCCGCAAATAAACTGATTTTATTTTCCTTGTCTTTTATTTTTATCCCTTTTATATTATTTTCTGTTCTTATGAATTCTGCTAGTGGTTCTATAGCTAACGCGAACAATAAGGGTGATAGTGGGCATCCCTGCTGTGTTGACCTGCTTAAGTTAAATTGCTTTGATATATATCCATTTACTGTCACTTTCGCCAATGGCCCCTTATATAATGCTTTAATCCAAATAATATACTTCTCTGGTAAACTGAATTTTTGCAATACTTTGAATAAATAATTCCATTCTACTCTGTCAAAGGCCTTCTCTGCATCTAAAGCAACTGCTACTGTTGGCGCTTTACTCCCTTCCACTGCATGAATTAAGTTAATAAATTTACAAATATTGTCTGTTGTGCGTCTTTTTTTAATAAATCCAGTTTGGTCTAGATTTACCATTTTAGGTACATACTCTGCTAATCTGTTTGCTAATAGTTTAGCTATTATCTTATAATCTGTGTTAAGTAATGATATTGGTCTATATGACCCTGGTGTGAGTGGATCTTTCCCTTGCTTTAGTATTACTGTAATTATTGCTGTTTTACATGAATCTGATAAGCTTTGTGTTTTATCAATCTGGTTGATTACTTCCAGGAGGGGAGGAATTAATGAATCTTTAAATGTTTCATAGAATTCTATTGGGAATCCATCCTCTCCTGGTGTTTTATTATTTGGTAATTTTTTAAATTATTTCTTGTATTTCTACTATTTGAAATGGTTCTGTTAATTTATTTTGTTCCTCTATTTGTAATTTTGGTAGTTCAATTTTGGTTAAAAATTCATCTATTTTCCCTTCTTTCCCTTCGTTTTCACTTTGGTATAATTGTTCATAGAATTCTCTAAAGTTTTCCTTGATCTCCGTTGGATTATATGTGATTTGTTTGTCTTTTTTCCTTGATGCCAATACCATTTTCTTAGCTTGTTCTGTCTTAAGCTGCCATGCTAGAATTTTGTGCGTTTTTTCCCCTAATTCATAATATTTCTGTTTTCTCTTCATTATGTTCTTCTCCACCTTATAAGTTTGTAGTGTTTCATATTTTATTTTTTTATCTGCCAATTCTCTTCTTTTAGTTGTATCTTCCTTCATTGCTAATTCTTTTTCTATATTTACTATTTTCCTTTCCAACTGCTCTGTTTCCTGATTATAGTCCTTCTTCATCTTGGTTACAGAACTTATTATTTGCCCTCTAATGAACGCTTTCATTGCATCCCATAGTATGAACTTATCTTTCACTGATTCCGTATTTATTTCAAAGTACATTTTAATTTGTCTTTCAATGAATTCTCTAAAATCCTGCCTTTTAAGTAGCATGGAGTTTAATCTCCATCTATACATTCTTGGAGGGATGTCCTCTAACTCTATTGTCAATATCAATGGTGAATGGTCCGATAATATTCTAGCTTTATATTCTGTTTTTCTTACTCTATCTTGCATACGAGCTGATAACAAAAATAGGTCTATTCTTGAGTATGTTTTATGTCTAGCCGAGTAATATGAATATTCCTTTTCCTTTGGGTGTTGTTTCCTCTATATATCCAAAAGTTGCATTTCTTCCATTGATTTAATTATAATTTGGTTACTTTGTTCTTTCTGTTAATTTTTTTCCCAGTTTTGTCCATATTTGAATCCAAATTCAGGTTGAAATCCCCTCCTATTAATATGTTCCCTTGCGTATCTGCTATCTTCAAAAAAATATCTTGCATAAACTTTTGATCTTCTTTGTTAGGTGAATATACATTGAGTAGATTCGAAGACTCCGAATATATCTGACATTTTATCATTACATATCTCCCTGCTGGATCTATTATTTCCTCTTCTATTTTAATTGGCACATTTTTACTAATTAATATAGCTACTCCTCTTGCTTTTGAATTATACGACGCTGCTGTTACGTGTCCTACCCAATCTATCTTTAATTTCTTGTGCTCCAATTCAGTTAAATGTGTTTCTTGCACAAATGCTATATCAATTTTTCTTTTTTTCAGTAAATTTAGCAGTTTCTTTCTTTTAATTTGGTTATGTATTCCATTAATATTTAAAGTCATTTAGTTCAGCGTAGCCATTTCATACTTTGTTTATCTTCCCTTTCCGTTTCTCCATCATCACCTTTCCTTCTTATCCATTTCTGCTTTCTTGTTTTGAACACTTTATAAGACAACATTTCTAAAACATCAAACATTTTCCTTATTCTCCGATTTAAAACTTCTTTAACCCCATTCTCCCCTCCCCCTCCTGAGTTGCCCTTTATCCCTTGTCGGGCAACCACATCTCCCCTCTCCATTTGGATTTGCGAATTCACTCGCAAACGTCAACTGATTTTGTAGTGACCGTAACTCCTCCCCACCCAGCCCCCCCCAGAAAAGATTTCAATTTTCATATGTAACAAAGGTCACTCTTTTAATTCCCTCCTTATTCCCTCTATTCCCTTTCCCTCCCTTATTAATTCTTGTCTATACTCTATATATTTTCCTCTAAATACGGATACATTCATGTATACACACTATACATATATACACACATATACCTCTTTACACACATATATATAGTTCGTGGTCATTTTTACTCTCATTACATGTCTTCATCTCTCTGCTTGTTTTGTAGTTGTTCTGCAAATTTCCTTGCTTCCTCTGGATCCAAGAATAGTCTGTTTTGTTGCCCTGGAATAACTATTTTAAGTACCGCTGGGTACTTTAACATAAATTTATATCCTTTTTTCCATAAGATCGTTTTTGCTGTATTGAACTCCTTCCTCTTCTTCAGGAGATCAAAACTTATGTCTGGATAGAAAAAAAAAATTTTGACCTTTGTATTCCAGTGGCTTTTTGTCTTCTCTTACTTTCTTCATTGCTTTCTCCAATATATTTTCTCTTGTTATATATATCTTAAGAATTTTACTAAAATGGATCTTGGTTTTTGCTGCGGTTGTGATTTCGGGGCTAATGTTCTATGTGCCCTCTCTATTTCCATTTCTTCCTGTAATTCTGGTCTTCCTAGGACCCTGGGGATCCAATCTTTTATAAATTCTCTCATATTCTTGCCTTCTTCATCTTCCTTAAGGCCCACTATCTTTATATTATTTCTTCTATTATAGTTTTCTATTGTATCTATCTTCTGAGCTAACAGCTCCTGTGCCTCTTTAACTTTTTTATTAGATTCTTCTAATTTCTCTTTTAAGTCCTCTACTTCCATTTCTACAATTATTTCTCGTTCTTCCATATTTTCCACTCTTTTTCCTATCTCTGATATGGTCATTTCCATTTTATTCATTTTTTCTTCTGCATTCTTAATTCTTCTTTTTATCTCATTAAATTCTTGTAATTGCCATTCTTTCACTGATTCCATATATTCTTTAAAAAAAGATCCATCCATTGTCTTGCCTTTCTCTTCTTCTTCCACTTTTTTCTGTTCTTCTTCTTCCTCTTCCTCTGGATTGACCATCTGTTGTTTCCTTGTTTTCTTTTTACCCTCTTCTTTCTTGTTGTCGTTATTGTCTGTGTTCTGCACCTGTTGCTGTGCTGCAGGTGTCTCTCTCAGCTGTGGAGATCGACTCCGCAGCTGTTCCCCCCTCCCGTCAGTGTGTTTTATTTTTCATGTGCATCGCGCATGCACTTTTACTCGGCTCTGCGAGCCATTTTTGTAGTCCCGAGCCCGGGACTTCCTCTGACCTGCGGGAGCGGGCTTCTCTCTCCGTGGTGGGCCTTTTCGGACAGGTAAGGCCTTCACCTTCTTCTTCCGACGTCTTTCCTTCTTCTTTTCTTCCCGTTGTTTTTGGTTTTTCTTTCATCACTGCCATTTTGTCTACACTTTTACTTTCACTTTGTTTTGGTTTTTATGTTTGTGCCTTTGCTTTTTCTCTATCTTTTTTTAACTTTTCTGGAGAGGGCTGGAGTTCCCCTACCGGCCACTACTCCATCACGTGACTCCTCCTTTCAATCCCATTTTATGTAATTTACTTGTCCATAAATTCATTAAATGTTTCAATATTGGTACATTATAAGTTCGTAACAAATTTTTATTCCATCGAAATAAAAATTCATTCGAAAATTTTTCAGAAATAGCTGACAATTGTATCTGTGCCCAACTAGGCATATCTTGTGTGGCCATTAATGCGCTAAGAAATCTAAATTGAGCTGCTTCATCATAAAATTGAAAGTTAGGTAGCCGTAACCCTCCAAATTGAAAATCCCACATCAATTTTTTCAACGCCACCCTAGGAAATTTTCCTTTCTAAAAAAATCCCTCATTACTTTATATAAATCCTTAAAAATCTTTTTTGTAAACAACAAGGAATTGATTGAAATAAGTATTGTATACGAGGAAAAATATTCATTTTTATAGTATTAATTCTTCCTAATAAACCCAAAGGTAAATCTTTCCATTTAACTAAATCTGCCTTAATCTTCTTCATTAAAGGAAGATAATTAAGTGAATATAAATTTTGGTAGTCAGTATTAACATTAATTCCCAAATATTTAATTTGTTTCATCCACTTCAAATTCGTAATATTTCTAAACATTGAATAATCATCTTTACTAATTGATAAAATTTCAATTTTAGTCCAATTAACCTTATAACCAGATAATTGACCATAAATCTCTAAGGAATCTTGAAGTGCTGGCAGAGAAACATCAGGATCCACCAAATCCAGCAAAAATCATCTGCAAATAAATTTATTTTATAATCTTCATTCAAGACTCTCGTACCTTTGATACTATCATTCTGACGTATTAATTGTGCTAGAGGTTCAATAACTAAAGCAAACAAGGCGGGTGATAATGGACATCCTTGTCTAGTAGATCTTGTTAAATTAAAGGATTCTGAAAGCAAACCATTAGTAACAACTCTAGCTTTCTGACCATTATACAGAGCCCAAATCATACCAATAAATGAGAGGCCAAACTAAAACTTTTCAAGTACTTTAAATAAAAACTTCCATTCTACTCTATCGAATGCCTTTTCTGCATCCAATGAAATCACCATTGGATAATTCTTCTGAGATTTAGATCTATTTATCAAAGTAATTAATCATAGAATATTATCCGAAGCATACCTATTTTTTTATAAAACCTGTTTATAATACAAAGATGTATTATCTTTGGTAAATACTGAGCCAACCTATTAACCATAACTTTAGCCACTATTTTATAGTCTACATTTAACAAAGTTATAGGACGGTAAGAAGCTACCTGTAAGGGATCTTTATCTTTTTTTGGTATAACTTTAATTATAGCATTAGAACAGGACTCAGGTAATTGAAAAGTATCATAAAGTTGTTGTATTACAGTCTTAAATAAGGAAGATATATCAACATAAAAAGTCTTGTAAAACTCAATAGAAAAACCATCTCCACCAGGCGCTTTTCCATTTGGCATATCTTTTATAGCCATTTCAATTTCACTATCCGTAAAAGGTTTATCTAACTCTTGTCTGTCTTCTTGAGATAACTGTGGTAAATTAATATTTTTCAAAAAAGAGTCTATTGCATCTTCTTTTATCTCTTTACATTCAGTCAAATAAAGTTAATTTCTTTTTGACTAAAAGTAATACCCGATTTATTTTTAATAGCTGGTATAATCCTAGATAACTGTTCTTTTTTTAATTGCCAAGCTGATACTTTATGATCTTTCTCACCCCATTCATAAAATTTATTTTTTGAATGATTCAACAGACATTCAAATCGATATGACTGTAACTTATTATACTTCAACTTTAAATTAGTTAATTGAATCTTTTGGAATTCAATAGCTTTCTTTTGAAATTCTTTTTCACAGATTGTTATTTTCTTCTCCAAATCCTCAGTTTCTCTAACTCTCTCTTTCTTCAGTTTGGATGCATAACTGATAATTTGACCTCGTAAAAAAGCTTTCATTGCGCCCCACAAAACAAACTGATCAGAAACAGAGTGAACATTATTAGCAATGAAATCCTCAATTTGTTTTCTCAAATAAACAATAAATTCTGGCTTTTGTAGTAACATAGTATTAAATCTCCATCTTAAAGTATGTTGTGTAACTTGAGAACTTTGATATTCCAGTAATAACAATGAATGGTCCGAGACTAACCTTGCCTTATAATCCACAGATATAACCTTATCCTGTAAATGTGCTGAAATTAAAAAATAATCAAGTCTTGAAAAAGAATTATGTCGAGAAGAATAAAAAGAAAAGTCTTTCTGTGTAGGATTAAATCTACGCCAAATATCAACTAAATTCAAATCTTTCATTATATTAGCCATATGTATCGCCATCTTAGATTTCTTAATTACCTTTGGATACTTATCCAATAACGGTTCTAATACCATATTTAAATCCCCCCCAATCATCACATTGGAATTAGCTTGACCCAATAATAAAGATATTTCAGTAATAAAAGCAGTGTCTTCAACATGTGGAGCATAAACATCAATCAAAGTCCAGGCTTCATTAGAGATCATACAATTCAACTTAAGTAGTCTTCCTCCATTTTTCTCCTCATCTTGCAATTGAAACGGTAAATTCTTATGTACCAAAACCGCAACTCCTTTTGCCTTTGAATTAAATGAATAATAGAAGACTTGTCCAACCCAGTCCCGCTTAAGTTTCAAATGTTCTTTATCTGTCAAATGAGTTTCCTGTAAAAAGGCCACATCTATTTTAATTTTTTTTAAATAAGCAAGTACTTTCTTACGCTTTATAGGATTATTCAAACCCTGAACATTAAGAGAAGCAAATTTAAATTAAATTTTGACATGTCTTACAACAGTTAGAAAACCCCCCCCCAACTCTTACCCCCTTACCCTCTCTTAATACGATCAAAAAAAAAGAAAGAAGAGAAAAAAAAGGAAAAAAAAATTTTTTATTTAAACAAAAAAAAACCCTTCACTCTTTAATCTAATAATACAAAAAAAATGAAAAAAAAATGGGTAGGAGGTTAAAATTACCCCCTCCCGTCTAAACCGCGCAATGCGGTAACTCCCCCCAAAAAATGGGTGTGAGATAACTCACACGTAGCAGATGACTTTCAGAAAATGGTGCCTATCCAGTTCTCTCCCCCAACTCTCACTTCATCTTAAACTAACATCATCATTATTTAGTATCCCTTTTTTTTTAAAAAAAGCATTAGAAAAAAAAAAGACAACTCTTCTTTTAATCAGCTCCAACTGCCGAGTCACCATTACGACCATTCCTTCTTGGAGCACGGCTCTTTTCTTCCATCTCTTGTCTCCTTGGAGATCGCGGCGGACTATATCTCTGTTGAAACTGAGTGATTGGCAACTCTTGAGCAAATGCTATAGCTTCCTTTGGAGAATCAAAGAACTTTGATTGGCAACCATCTTGAAAAACCTTCAAAACAGCTGGATATCTAAAGGTTGCCTTATAACCTTTCTTCCACAACAACTCTTTAGCAGGGTTGAATTCCCGTCGTTGGAACATAACCTCTTGACTCAAATCCGCATAGAAGAAAACTCGATTATTTTGAATCATCAAGGGTGATTTTCTCTGTTGTGCATTTCTAATAGCCACTCATAAAATTATTTCTCTGTCATAATAATTCAAGCAACGAACCAAAACTTTGACCTGAAATAGGTCTTCTACGCAAAGCTCTGTGAGTACGTTCCAGTATTATACCTTCCGGGAAATGTTCTTGACCCAGCACCTGCGGAATCCATTCAGTAAAAAATTTTCTTGGGTCTGGTCCCTCCATACCTTCCGGCAAATCAATAATCTTTATATTGTTCCGTCTGGATTGGTTTTCCAAATAATCAATCTTTTTCACCAAATTTTTATTTTGAGTTTGTAAGTCTTTGGTCACATCAAGAACTTGATCCCGTATTTCGTCTATATCTTCTTCACACGAATTAAATTTATCTCTCACTTCAAGCTTAAAAGCTCCAAACTCAGCCATCTATTGAGAATGTATTTTCACCAGGGTATTAAACCTAGTTCCAAATTCGGTCATAATCTTGGATAATCCCTGCATTGTATAAGATCGTTTAGATTCAAGATTCACAAGAATCTTTTCAATTGGAAGAGATTCTAGCTCAACAGATTCCTGCTTCTTCTGCATAACCAAAGGATCTTCTGTTCCTTCCTTCATTCTGGTTGCCTTCCTTGTAGTATGACTGCGTGTGGAAACCCCAGCCACAGCCTCTACAGCAGTGACTGGAGGATGCTGGCCGGTGTTTTCCCCAGTCCATAATGTATTAAGTTCTCCCAGTACATCAAGTTGTATAGGTTCTTCTATCTCAAGAGGTGCAGCTTGCAGCGCCACCACTACAGTTGACAAATGCCTTTCCCCAGCCGGTGTTTCAACTGGTAATATTTCAGCTGATGATACTACAAGCGGTTCATTCATAACATTGCCGTCAGATGCTACTGCGCATGTGCGAACCTGAGTAACTCTTTGTTCTAAAGGCTGTTTGGCGCCCTCTTTAGGGGGCTCTACCGATGTAACATAGAGCTCTGCATCTGAACACTGTACCTCTCTCCTCTGATCCATTTCACGCTGAGTCCCGGTGTCTTTTCTACAGGTAGGCTCCAAAACTTGAACTTTTGGAAAATGTAGTTCTTTGATGATCTGTTGTCGTTTTGTTTTTGCTCTTTTTCACCAATTGTACCATCAGAAGTTAAATTAACAGCACTGAAGTTATCTAAACTTTTAAAGAATTTTAACAGGCATTTCTAGACAAAACAATAAGATAGAGTCAGGAGAGGACTGGAAGGCACGTCTGATCCTTACGCCACTTGCCATGCCCCTCACCATCCCAGCTTCAATTATTCTGTTATGTTTATCCCCACAATGACCTTTAACTTCAGTGATATTGTGATATGGCAAGATGTACATGATAAATATTTTCTTGGTATAAGCACTAAGTTCAAGATTTGTTCCCCAGCTGTTACGCTGTCTTGAGGGAAACATGGTAAGTTGCTGGCGCTGTACACCAAAATGCTGGAGGTACTCACCACAGAAACAGGCTAATTTGGCCCAACTAGTCCATGCCGAACATCTTCTCACACCTACTGACCCGCATTTGGCCTATAACCCTCCACACCTCTCCTGTTCACATACCTAACCAACCTTTCCTTGAATATTAACATCAATCTTGCTTCTACCACCACTGCCGGAAATTCTTTCCATACCCCCACCACCTTGAAGAAATTCCCCCTTATGTTTCCCTTAAACTTTTGCCCTTTTACTCTCAATCATGCCCTCTTGTTTGAATCTTCCCCAATCTCAGTGGAAAAAGCCTATCCACATTGACTCTCTGTCCCCTTATAATTTTGAATACCTCTATCAAATCACCCCTCAACCTTCTACGCTCCAGGGAATAAAGTCCCAGTCTGCTCAACCTTTCCCTGTAACTCATACCCTGGAACCCAGGCAACATTCTCGTAAACCTCCTCTGCACTCTCTCTATACTATTTATATCTTTCCTGAAATTCAGCAAACAAAACTGCACACAATATTCTTAATTTGGCCTCACAAATGCCTTGTACAATTTAAACATAACATACCTTCTTCACCACCCTATCCACATTTGATTAAACTTTCAGAGAATGATATACAATGACTCCCAAATCCCTTTGTTCTACTGCAATCCTCATTTATCTACCATTTAAAGTGTATGTCTTATTTTGATTAGTCCTACCAAAATGTAACGAGCTCCCATGGCCCCTCCCTTCCTGTTTCTTGCAGTGATCTCCTGTGACCCCTCTCTCCTGTTTCTCAGTGGTGAGATCTTGTGGCCCCTCTCGTCCAGTTTCACAGCAGTGATGTCTTGCTCTGCTGAGGATAATGTGCTGGAAATGTTGCTGCTCTATTTGACTCATTTTATTTGAAAACATATTGTTGTCAATCTTGATGCATATCATTTATAGCTAATATTATTACATTGGTTTTGTATTGTTTTGACTGTTAATGTATGTTTTATGGATGTTTTCATTTTTTTGAACGTTTTATCTTTTTTAATATATGCATATTTTAAGTATGCAATATATTAATTTTTTTCTCACATACGCAATAAATAAAACAAAAATAAAACACTCCCTCCCTCCCTCTCCCCCCCCCCCCCATACATACAGATCCATTCACCATCAGAGCTTACATATATTTTGTATATACACTTGTGGAAACTATATTTTTTGTATGTATAA
The DNA here is from genome assembly GCF_036971445.1 of Narcine bancroftii. Taxonomy (NCBI): domain Eukaryota; kingdom Metazoa; phylum Chordata; class Chondrichthyes; order Torpediniformes; family Narcinidae; genus Narcine; species Narcine bancroftii. The sequence goes on from NC_091473.1 coordinate 216,817,437, forward strand.
TAGTTATATTTATACTTTTTTGTTCCTTTTTATTACTGTATATGGGCCCCTATGTGGTCCAGGTAGTGGATATTTTCATTTAACTCTTTTTTGGTGCTACTGTATTACTGCAAGTCATGTGACCAACGGTGGTGTTGCAGAAACTTCTTTGTGTAAACTCTGTTGTTTTGCCTGCTAGGAGAAAAGGCATAAGAAGAAAGATCAGAAGGGAATTGATGTGAATGTATGTTTATATTGTCTTCTGCAGGTATAACTTTTCCTTTATCTCTGCTTAATCACTTAGCCCCATGCAACTTGTTTTAACTAGCACACTGAGTAACACTGTTTTCACTTTTGTATAGTTTTTCATGATTTGAGAAGAATTGTTGTAATAACTTGGTTGGAATGTTTTCCTGTAAACCTTAAAAGCTCTTGGCTAATATTGTTTCCACTGAAATGTTAAAATAAAGTATCTATGTGCAGTTTGAGAAAAAAAATGGAAAGACAGTGATGTCTTGCAATGCTGAGGGAACAAAGGTGTAGGAAGAAAGATCAGAAGGCAATTAATGTGAATGTTGAAACGGATCTGTGTTAATATTAATCCTTAGTTTAACGTTAAAACTATATTTCATCTGGATATGTTTAAAAAAGTTCGTTTTTGGTGGATACAGGGGCACAAAGACAATATATTAGCATTTTAAATACACATGGTTCTTTGCAGCTGGTAGCTGGCTTCAGCATCAACAAGCCAGTTTGAAAGCTGAAGAGTCTGATGTTACATTGCGAGGAGAAGATATGAAAGATTTTTATGATGGTTCTCTAGATAAGTGGAAGAATGGATTGCTTGCTTGAGTATATAAGAAGCTGTTTTGTTAGTAAATTCCAGGCAGCCCAGAACCAGGAAAGAACCATCAAAGTTAATTACTTTGACTCTGTGAATAAGTGGAAAATGATGTTTTAGCACATATATGTCAAGAAACATTATGAATTTCAAAGACAGAAGTGATGTCAGATACCATGTGTTATGAGAGATTTGAAGAAATATATGATCAAATTCAGTCATTTTTGGATCAGTTCAGAAGTCAAGACCATGTGACACATGCAGGAGTTTGGAACCTTGTGAAAGACAGGGTTAAATTACAGAAACCAGAATAGGTGTTATGTGTTACTCCTAATAATAGGGGAATACAGAAAATAAGTGGATTTCAAAAGGGAACTCACTTTCCGATTGCTCTTTTGAAAATAAAGATTGAAATCTTATTGTGAAAGGAAACTGTGAAGAAAACTGAAGAAGAAGAAATTTTGACCTCACAGGAGATACAACATAAGTGGCTTTTAATCAAGTAAGACCACTTCTCATTTGTGCCCAAAAAATGGTCACTACTCATTGAAGAATATCTCTGTGAAAGACAGCTCATCAAGAGAATCATGAGTTGGAAGAGACCTGATGTTTAAAAGCACTCTTTATAATTATTTCTGAACTGAAAATTTGAGACCTTGAACCAAGACCCAAATGATGCTGAAGTTTGAAAAACTGACTTTTTAGAGTTTGGGACTTTAACACACCCACACACATATTTACATTTCTGCACAGTGGGGTTTAAATTTAGTGTTCAAGTTAGAGATAAGTAAGAAATGTCATAAAAACTATGCTTTTTAATTTACCATTGTCTGGTGAATTTTTGCCATTGCTGTTCCTTTGTTAGGGCTAACCAAGTCTCTTTCGCTCCTAACAAAATTGAGAGGGTTGTAGGTTCATAACAAAATTGGGGGTTTATCACAATAGAACCAAAAATATGAGCTTAATTATAGCTTATTTGATCAAGTAATATTCAATTTGTTTGGTTTAAAAAAATGTTTGAAAGCTAATTAAAAGGCTTATTGTGTGTGTGGTTAAACAACAGCAATGGGTTTTGATGAATGTTTGGCAACACCAATCTGTGTAGATTTGAGTCTTGGTCAAAGGGTGATAAAATGCAGCTTTAAACTCCAAAGCTAAGTGTGGGCCAAGTGAAATTTTCCAAATGGGTATTAAAAAGTTTTTGGAATCACCAATCTTTGCAGACCAGAAGATGTGACAATGAATGAGACTAAATCTCTGAGCAGCAAATACCGCTGAGAAAGATAGAGTTAGAAAAAAAAATTAGAACTGATTGTGAGAGACAGCATGAGCTAGAGTTAGAAAAAAATTAAAACTGAGAGAGAAAAGAACAATAGACTGGATGAGATAGAAAAACTTAGATTAGAGGGAGAGATAGAAAAACTTAGATTCAGGGAAATGGAAAAAAGCAAAGGAGAAATGAGGCAGAGGAAGTCAGGGACAAAAAAGGAAGTTTGAGAGAGAAATGGAGATTTGGGAAAATTCAGATAAAGTTACAGCTGATTATGTATTAAATCCAGATCTTTAATTAAAGCCCTTTCAAAAGGGACAAAATTTTGCTACATTTGCAAGCAACTATCACAATGTGAAATTTGTGCCCAAAATACCTTTTCAAAAGGATAACATGAAGTACCAAATTAAGGGAAAAAAATAAATGGGGAAAACCTTTTGGTCCATTTTGCAATTATTGTGAGAAAGCTGGACATGTGGCGAGAAATTGTTTTTCTTTGAAGGAAAAGAAGGAACCAGCAGCACTAGATACTTGTATTTGAAGCGATGGAAGTGAAAAGGGAATTGTTGGTAGAATTATGAATGAACTCAAATCTTTTGTGTCAAGAGATAAGGGTGTCCCTGCAGTAAAGTATCCAATTAAGTTTGAAGATGAATGGGAAACTATTGCCAGTGAGAGTGTTGAGCAAACTGTATTTAAAGTCTAAAAACCTTGCCAGTGGAAAAAATGCTTGACAAAGTAATTTAAAAGGAACAAAAGCTTGTGAGATACATCAGCAAATACAGAAACAGACAGGTTGTCTGGTACAGCAGGAAACAATCTGTGACGAATCATTAGCCAATTTAAATGTCTCTTGGTTAGGTCAGAACTCTGATTCTAAACTTGGAAATAAGGAACTTGTTAAAATAGGGATTAAATCAAGTTTACCAGTTGATGGCAGTCCATTGTTAGAAAATGATTTGGCATGAGGGTTAGAGTTAGGTTAACAAATTATAGTTGTCCCTGCAGTGAAATTAACAGATAAGCCAGTCATTGATGAAACAGAGACAGATTTAGATATATACCCGGCAGGTGCAGTGATGAGGGTGATGGAGTAAAAGATTGCCAGTGAAAACAGAGATGTACAAAATAATTTAAAAGGGTTGGAAGTTTGTGACAGTGCACAACAGCTGTAAAAGGATGTGTCATTATCCAGAGCAAAATTAATAGAAAAACAAAGTGAAGCTACTGATCTTGCTGAAGTTTGAGATAAATTACTCTCTGATGAGGAAATTAAGAAAATGGCAGTTGAACATTATTTTAATGATGAGAAAATGGAGGCCACAGGAAATGCCTGCAGTGGTTCACCAGGTTGTAGTCTGAGAGCCTATAGAAGTGAGATTTTGAACATGGCTCATAGCATACTTTCAGGTGAGCATCTTGGGGTAAAGAAAGCTACCTACAAAATTATAAAACAATTTTATTGGCCTAATTTAAGAAAATATGTTAAGACATTGTGTAAGACCTGTCACACTTATCAAGTTGAGGGAAAACCTAATCAAGGTCCCACCTTTAAAATGGCACCTTTAAAACCTATTCTTGTCTTTTTTTTAAAGTAATCATGGACTATGTTGGTCCATTGCCCAAAATCATTTCCAGGTTTCCTGAAGCAATACCACTCAGGAACATGAAAGCAAAAACTGTGTATGGGGCTCTAGTAAAATTTTTTACTTCATTTGGTCTGCATAAAGAAATACAATCAGATCAGGGAAGTAATTTTGTGTCAGGTGTATTTCAACATTTAGTTTATAAATTGGTAGCTAACAAATTACATCATCTGCATATCACCCAGAATCTCAGAGCAATGAAGAGGTTCCATTCAACTTTAAGAACTATGATAAGGTCTTATTGTGAAAAAGAAAAAAATTGGGATGAAGGTGTTCATTTACTTCTGTTTGCAGTAAGGGAATTGGACATGAAGTTAGAGGACCTTTAAAGTTGTTAAAAGAACAGTGAGAAATGAGGATGTGCATTTGAATTTGTTAGATTATGTCTAAAACTTCAAGATAATTTACAGGAGGTCTGCAAGATAGCTAAGGAGAATTTAAAAATGGCTCAAACTGTTATGAAGGTTTGGTACAACAGGAAATCTCATGAGAGAATCTTTAACCCGAGGATAAAATGTTAATCCTTTTTTCCAACAAGGTCTAATCCTCTTAGAGCAAGATTTTCAGGGCCTTTGAAATAGAATCTAAGGTGAGTGAAGTCAATTGTGTGGTTAAAACTCCTGATGGGAGACATAAAACACAGAATTACCATGTTAACATATTAAAGGTTTATTGTGAGAGTTTGAATATTAGCCCGAAACAACCTTCAAAAGAGGCCTTGATTGTGAAGAAAACAAAGGTTGTCATGGATCATGAGGCCATACAAGCAGACTCTTGTGAGAGTCATTTTAAAGAAAAATTGTTTGATAAACTTTTGAAAGCCAATTTTACTGTTAATTTAGCTAAGAGTGAATTTTGTCATGCTCAAGTGATTTGTCTTGGTTATGTTATTGGCCAAGAAAAATTGGAGCCTGTTCTGGTTAAAATTCAGACAATTTCTGAATTTCATATGCCCACGGGTTAGATTTTAGGAATGGTTGGATATTATAGGAAATTCTGTAAAAACTTTGCTGACATTACTCATTTCCTGACTAATATTTTAAAGAAGATGAAATGTTGAAGTAAGAAATGTCATGTTAATATAGCTTAATAAAAACTGTTATATTGAATTTACCATTGTCTAGTGATTTTTTTTTCCATTGCTGTCCTTTGTTAGTGCTATCTAAGTCTCTTTAGTCCCAAACAAAATTGAGAGGGTTGTTAGTTCATAACAAAGAATTTTTATTTTGTCTTCTGCAGGGAGCAAATGAATGCTGTAAAAAAATTCTTTGAGTCACCCCTTTTTCTACGCCCTATCCAAAGCGATTACAATGACAGACAAGATTAAAGAAAATCCTAAGGGCATCTTCAGATATATCAAAAGCAAAATGATATCAAGGGACAAGATCAGAATGGTCACCTATGTATGTATTTACTTCAGAGATGGACATTATGTCTACAAAAGCAAGGCAAACAAGGAGTGAGATCATGGAACGTTTCAAGATTAAAGAGAAGGTGCTTACTTCCTTGAAGCAAATCAGGGTGGATAAACCCCTTCAGGCCTGACAAGATATCCCCTGAGGGAATCTAGTGTAGAAATGTCAGGGACCCTCTCAGAGATATTTAAAATGAAGTTAGCCAGGGTATTGGAGAATAGCTAATGCTGTTCCATTATTTAGAAATCTTGAAGAATAATCCATGAAATTATAGATAGGTGAAGCCTGATGTCAGTAGTGGCTAAATTATTGGAAGTTTATTTGAGAGATCAGATAGACAAGTATTTGGAAATAGAGGGGCTGATTAGGGATAGGTCAATATAGCTTTGTGTGTGGTATGTTGTGTTTAACTAATCTCAAAGAAATTTTGGAGCAGGTTACCAAGAATGTTGATGAGGGTAAGGCCATGTATGTTATGGACATGAGAGATCTTTGACAACGTCCCAAATGGAAAGTTTGTGAAGAAAGTTCAGTTGCTCAGTGTTCAGGATGAGGTATGAAAGTGAATTGGAGTTTGGCTTTGTGGAGATACCAGAGAATGGTATTGGATGAATACCAATTTAACTAGAGGCCTGTGATCAATGGTATGCCTCAGGAATTGTGCTCCATCTATTGTGGTTTGTCATCATTATCAACAATCTGAATGATAACATGGTCAATTGGATCAACACTTTTGCAGATAATGCAAAGGCTGGAAGTACAATGGGCAGCAAGGAAGGCTTTCAAAGCTTGCAGTGGGATCTAGACCAGCTAAATAGTTGCAAAATAAAGAGTAGGTGTTGCACTTCAGTACGATTAGCCAATGTAGGTCACACACAGTGAATGCTAGAGCACTGAGGAGTTCAGTAGACAGAGGGATCTGGCACTACAGATACATAAATGCCTGAAAATTATGTAGATAGGGTCATAAAGAGACCTTTTGGCACATCAGGCTTCATAAATCAAAGCACAGGAGTATTGAAGACGGGGGTTACGGTTTACGGTGAAGCCAGATTTGGAATTTTGTGTTCAGTGTTGATCATAAAACTACAGGAAGTACATTTATATGATTGAAAGAGTGCAGAGAAGATTTAAAAGAATGTTGCTGGGACTTCAGGAATGGAAAAACAGGGAAAGATTAAAGAGGTTAGGACTTCATTTCCTGGAGCTGAGAAAACTAAGAGGAGCTTTGATAAAGGTTTACAGAATTATGTATTGTATGATTGAATAAATGCAATCAGCCTTTTTTCCATAGATCAAGTGAGTCAAGAACATGGGTTAAGGGTGAAAGGAGAGATGTTTAGGAGGATCCTTCAGTTCATGCAGAGAATTCTGCATGGTTCATGCAGAGAGTGTTGAGAGTATGGAACAAGCTGCCAATGGAGGTGGTGAATGCAGAATTGATTATGACAGTAAAGAAATATTTGGATATACATGGATTGGAGAGATGTGGAAGGCTATGGTTTGGGTGTACGTCAAAGGGACGTGGCAGAATAATAGTTTGGCATGGACTGGATCAGGGTTTCCCAAACTTTTTCTTTCCACTCACAAACCACCTTAAGTAATTCCTATGCCATAGGGGCTCAGTGATTAATGAGGAATAACTTAAGGTGGTATGTAAGTTGGGGGGGGGGGAGGAAGGCTGAGAACCTCTGCTCTAGACACAATTGTTATGAAATAATTTGCTTGAGAAAAATTGCCATTGACCCATTTAGAGTTATGAAACCATGCACATAACGAGTCAATTAAGTACAATTAAAACAGTAGTTTTCAACCTTATTTCTTTCCACTCACATCCCATCTGAAGTAATCCCTTACTTTTCACAGAGCACCATGTGCTTATCAAGAATTAATGCAATTCCTTAAAAAAAAAGTAATATGTTGAAAAGAAAGGATTGTGGCGACACGCCATTAGGCAGGCGAACCATCCCCACTTGTAACACATGCAGCGGGGAAGCCAGCCAAAATCACACCATCGGGGTTTCCCCTTTGATCTCAGCACCGGGCTTAGAAGCCCACGCTTGGGGACCCACGTGACGCCCTGGTAACGTCAGTGCCCCCAGCGCGGCTCTCAGCCACGTCCGGGCTGGGAGTATAAGGCCAGCCAGGCAGCCTGCAATAAATCAGTTTTGTTCACTGAGCTAAACCCATCTGGTTGTGTGTTATTTCAGTTAGCAGTGTAGCTGCCGCTACAATTGGTGATCCCGATAGGTTCAAACGCCTTTGAACCCAACATGAGCGAACCTGGGATCAGTACTATAGCTGTCAAGCTCCCTGACTTCTGGGTTCAGGAGCCGGAGACCTGGTTCAGCCACGCAGAGGCTCAGTTTCACCTCTGCCAGATTTTATCAGAACGACCAGGTTCTACCATGTGGTCGCCACCCTGGACCAGGCCACTGCCAAACATGTGCTGCACCTTGTTCAACACCCACCCACGGAAGATAAATACGGGACAATCAAGCGGGTGCTCACCGGCTCCCTTGGACTATCCAGGCACCAGCATGCCACTCAGATGCTGCACCTTGGGGAACAGGTTCCCGATTGAACTAATGGACGAGATGCTCGCACTCATGGGTGATCATACCAACTGCCCACTCTTTGAGTGCATCTTTCTCAACCTACTGGCCCAAGAGAGCTTTGCTGACCCAAGGAAGGATGCTCAGAAGGCTCAAGAGCTATGGTTTGAGCGATTCCTGGAGGGCTCAGCAGTCCAGCAGGTCATGAGTCACGGGCATGACCATCCAAGCCTTCCTCTAGCGCTGCAGTAGAACACCTGGTCCCTGCAGGGGCCACAAAGAGCATAACCAGAGACAAGGCATCTGCTCTGGGCCTCTGCTTCTACCACCAGTGCTGGGGAGCCAAGGCTCAGAAGTGTCATCAGCCCTGCTAATGGCTGCGGCAGCTGGCCAAGGACACAGCCTCCTCTACCTGCGGGACTCAGTCAGCAGCCGACATTTCCTCATCGACACCAGGGCCCAGATCAGCATCATTCCGGCCACGGCTATCGAGTCCAGGAACCAGCCACAAGGACCTCCCCTCTGTCCGGCCAATGCAATGGAGATCTGGACGTATGGAGACAAGACTGTCCACTTCCAGATCGGCCAGCAAAAGTCCTCGTGGAGGTTCACCATCTCGTCCCTTCTGACCACCATCCCGGGTGCCGACTTCTTCCTCGCCCACGGGCTCCTGGTTGACATTCGAGGTAGGCGCCTGGTATATGCCCATACCTTCCAGGCCATTCGCCTCAACGTCTCCTGCATAGATCAGCCGCAGATGGCCACAAACAGCGCACCCAAGGACGAGCTGCAGCGTATCCTGGATGAGTTTCCAGCCCTCCACAAGCCACAGTTCTCCACTGCCTCACCGCACCATGGGGTGTTCCATCACATCCCCACCCAAGGCCCACCGGTCCATGCCAAGGCATGCCGGGTGGCGAAGGAGGAGTTTTCGCATCTGCTGGAGCTGGAGATCATTCGATGCTCCGACAGCCCTTGAGTCTCTCCACTCTACCTGATCCCGAAAGTCTCCAGCAGTTGGCGCCCCTGCGGAGACTACTGATGGCTCAACGAGGTGACAGTACCTGATCGTTACCTGATCCCTCACATCCAGGACTTTACGTCCAACCTGCATGGTGCGAGGGTATTCTCCAAGGTCGACCTGGTGCGCAGGTATCACCAAATCCCAGTGCACCCCGAGGACATACCCAAGATGGCCATCATCACTCACTTTGGCTTGTTCGAATTCCTTTGCATGCTGTTCGGGCTCAAGAATGCTGCCTGGACCTTCCAGCGCCTTATGGACTCAGTGGGGAGGGACTTAGATTTCCTTTTCATTTACTTGTATGATATCCTTGTTGCCAGCAGGGATTGGGCACAACACAAGTCTCACCTGCGCACCCTCTTCTCCCGACTGGCTGACTTCGGCCTCACGATCAACCCAACCAGGTTCCAGTTCAGGAAAGAGTCCATGCAGTTCCTGGGCTATACCATCACGGCTGAAGGAGCCACGCCCACTGCTACGAAGGTCGCCACAATCAAGGAGTTCCCACACCCAGACAACCTCAAGGGGACTGCAGGAGTTCACGGGTATAGTCAACTTCTATAACTGTTTCATCCCAGGCACTGTGCGCATCATGCAGCCGCTCTTCGCCCTCATCGCGGCCAAAAACAAAATGCTTGCCTGGACTCCAGAGGCCTGCAGGGCATTCAAGGCCATGAAGGATGCCCTCGTGAAGAATAACATGCTCACCTACCCACACACTGACCTGCATATGGCGCTCTCCATTAATTCCTCTGCCACAGCCGTCGGCGCCATCCTGGAGCAGCAAGTGAATGGACAGTGGAAGCCACTGGTGTTCTTCAGTTAGCTTCTTTGCCCACCAGAGCGCAAGTATAGCATCTTCAACCATGAGTTATTGGGCATGTACCTGGTGGTGCGGCATTTCCGCTATTTCTTGGAGGGAAGGACTTTTACCATTTTTACTGACCACAAACCCCTCAATCAGGCACTCGCCATGGCAAAGGATCCCTGGTCTGCCCGCCAGTAGTGTCTCCTTCATGTCGGAGTTTACCACCGACATTCAGCACAAGGTGGGGAAGGACAATGTGGTTGCCGATGAACTCTCACGACCAGCCATCATCACGCTGACACCCGGCCTCGACTTCAACCAGCTCATCTGGGACCAGAAGTCCGATGAGGAGACGCGAGCCTTCAGGCTTGCCATCACAGGCCTGTGGTTCCAGGACCGCCCGGCTCCTAGTAGTGAGGGCACTATCCTGTGTGATGTCTCCATGGGCACCCCGCGACCAGTGGTTCCCCAGTAGTGGCGCAGGCAAGTCTTCCACCATATCTATGACCTTTCACGTCCTTCCATCAGATCCACGGTCCGTATGGTGGCAGAGTGTTTCGTCTGGCACAGGATGCGGAAGCAGATCGCAGGTTGGGCCAGAACCTGCACTCATTGCCAGCTTTCCAAGGTGCACAAGCACACCAGAGCACCCGTCCGGCAATGCTTCAGCCATATTCACGTGGATGTCATCGGGCCCTTAGCCATTTCCCAGGGTAACCGTTACCTTCTCATGGTGGTGGACCGCACCACTCGTTGGACTGAGGTGATCCCAATGCCAGATGCCTCCACCGATTTCTGCTCCCGAGCGCTGTTGCACAGTTGGGTCGCCCAGTTCGGCATCCCAAATCCCCTCACCAGCAATCAGGGCACCAAGTTCACCTCTGCGCTCTGGGCACAGCTCATCAACAGGCTAGAAATCGAGCTACACCACACCATGGCCTATCACCCGCAGGCCAATGGGCTGGTCGAGTGATGACACCATCACCTTAAGTTGGCACTTAAGGCCTGCCTCACCGGTCCCAACTGGGTGGACGAACTGCCTTGGGTGCTCCTGGGCATCCACTCGACACCCAAAGAAGATCTACAGGCATCATCAGCCGAGCTGGTCTAAGGCACACTGCTAGCACTACCCAGTGAGTTCGTCAACACACCTCACAACCCCCAGCGGTCACCGCATGAGCTACTCCCTCACCTCCGGGTCCAGTTGGGCTCCTTTGCACCCCTGTCGGGGGTTTCCCATTTGACCTCGGCACCGGGCTCAGAAGCCCACACTTGGGGACCCACGTGATGCCCTGGTTACATCAGTGCCCCCAGCACGGTTCTCAGCCAGGTCCGGGCTGCGAATATAAGGCCAGCCAGGCAGCCTGCAATAAATCAATTCTGCTCACTGAACTCAACCCATCTGGTTGTCTGTTATTTCAGTAGCAGTGTAGCTGCCACCACAGGATATTATATTGATTCACTTCAGGAAGTCTAATTGTTGAAAGAATAACATTATCTTTGAGTGACTCAGGAACATTAATTACTTTGTTGTAGGATTTCTGGACTCCAATTATGTTCTGGTATTATGACACTAATGAGAATTTATATTAATCTGAGGAGTTATTGCATTAGACTACATATTGTTTCATTTATATCTTTGAGGTACCTCAAATTTCTGAGAAAACTGGAGATCTGGCATTTTTGTGGAATACTCTATCAAATTTCTACAGGTGCCATATGACAGGTTTACAGCACAGCCTGGTTTGCGATTTCCACTTCCCAGGAACACAGAAGGCCCAGAAGGTAAGACATAGTGACAGGTCCATCACAGGCTCAGACCTGTGATGGATCACATTAATGTGATCAAATGCCTCAAGATAAACAGTCCATATCTCTTGGGCTGCATCCTCTTCCCACTCCTGCCTTCGGCACAATCAGTAACTCCTGATTTCGAGAACGGTTTCTTTCCTCCCCTTATTGCACTAATCACGGACTGCTCCAAGACCACAAAAGGATTGTCTGCGCTATTGCCAACTCAAATTTTTGCACTCAAACAACTTTGAAAATAGATAATCTATTTTTGGTATATATTTTATCTTCTTAGAGTAAGTTGACTATTGTTTTGGGTTTTCACTTGCTTTACAGTTGTTGATTATTTAATGAAGTACCAATTCAGCTGCAACCTCCAAGAATTTCAGTGCATATGAAAACTGTACATAGTATATGACATGAAACTGATAATAATTTCATATAGGATCTCCTTGTTTCCTCCATTCATTTCCATCATCTTTGAGAAAGACTGAGGACCCAAATTAATTCCAGCATGGTTCTACTTACACAATGTTGAATGAACCAAAAGGTTGCAGAGAGACTTGGACAGTTTAGGAAAGTTGGCAAAAAAAATGGTCGATGAGATACAATGTTGAGAAATGTATGGTTGTACATTTTGGAAGAGGAAATAAACAGATTATTATTTAGGTGGGGAGAAAATTCAAAATTCAGAACTTGGGAAGGGGGGTCTTCATGCAGAATACCTTAAAGGTTGGATTGGCAGTAAAGAAAGCGAATGCTATGCTGGCATTCATTTCAAGAAGAATAGTGTATAAGAGTAGGTGTTGATGAGGCTCTATGGGGCACTGGTGAGACCTCATTTGGAGTACACTGTGCAGTTCTGGTCCCTTGGAAGTAATGTACTGATGTTGGAGGGATAACATATCAGGAATCTTTATCACCTCTTGGACTGTATTCACTGGAGTATCTGAAGAATGAGAGGGATCTCATAGAAACATTTTGAATGCTGAAAGGATTGGATGGAGTAGACGTTTCCCATGGTGGGGGAGTCCAGGACAAGAGGCCTCAGTCTTAGAATTAGAAGTTACACATTTAAAACAGAAATGAGGAGAAATTTCTTTAGCCAGAGGGTCGTGGATTTGTGGAATTCGTTGCCACACACAGCTGTGGAGGCAGGATCATTTGGGGGAGTTTAAGGAGGAGATTGATAGGTATCTAATTAATCGGGTTATCAAGGGATATGGGGGAAAGGCCAGAAATTGGAACTGTATATGAAAATGGTTTAGTTCAAGGTAGAGTTGTGGAACAGACTCATGGGTCGAATGTTCCTTTATCTTGTGAACTTGTGATGTGATTTTATCTTGAGGAACACGATGTGATGATGTATGTTTATGTTACTTTGAAAATGATTTCCTGTTTGAGAATTGGATCTTATATTTCATAAATATTCTGCAATTATAAAATTATAGGCTTATCCCAGATGGAGTGTGAAATCAAATTGAGCATGAGACATACGAGTTGAAATTAATTCAATTCTTCGAGCTGAATTTAATTGTTCTTTTCGTGGATCTATTTGTGATGATTTATTATATGAAGTGATAAGGATCCAACAAGGAGAACTTCCTGGCTTGATATGACGCGCTAATAAGGCACAGAACCCACAATAGACCAATGTGTACCCACATCGTTTGTAGAGTGAGGGAAGGGTGCATCGACACCGATTCCTCAATTTCTCTCAGCAATGGATGCGTTCAGAAATGAGAATGAAAGGGGATTTCACCACGTCCTTCAACTGGTCCCGGAACCTGGTCTGGGTGACGGCGTAGAGAGCAGTGTTGGTGCAACAGCTCAGGAGCTGCATCATAAAACACAACTCCCGCAGAGATGCAGGTGGAAACACAGACACATATCCCAGAAAACGCATTCGGTTCCAGATGTAATAAAGGATAAACAGTGCCCACAAGAGGATGAAATTCCCGGAAATGACCAGCAATAAAATAAGAGATTTTCTTCGACTCGCCATTTCTGGATCATGGGCACCTTCCCCACTGCTGGGAGCCCGAAGTCTCCTGCGGGCTCGACTCGCCACTAACACGTGTCTGATGGTCAGAGCATTGAACAGGAGAACCAGGATGAACGGGATTACAGGGGTGAGGATGTAATGGAGAAGCTCAATCGATCCCCAGAATTGCGATTCCAGAAGTCTGGCTCTCGGCATGCAAAACCATCGGGCGTAAGCGAGGGAATATTCCGAGGTGAGCATGAAACACCAAAAAATGTTCTTTAAACAGCTGAGAGCGGTCACTGTCCCCAGAACCACCAGCGCCGTTCTCTCGGTACAATAGTTAGTCTTCAGTTTCTGACAACAGATGGAGACGAATCGATCGAAGGTGAAGGTGACGGTGAACCAGACAGAACAGTCGGTGGCGGTGTACAGCAGGAAGGCGTGGACATCACACACGCGGATGGACCGCACGAAACCAAAGTAATCCCGATATGCAATTGGAATCTGCCTCAATATCACGTCCATGAAAACGACGATCAAATCCGTGGCTGCCATGGCAACCAGGTAGCGAGTGACACCTTTGGCAAGACCGCATTTTCCCCGGGACAGGATCACAATGGTCACAGTGTTCACTATTTGTGGGGAGGGAAATGGGGAAATTGCAGGTTAAGCAATGGTTTTGTGCAATATTTACAGAGAACTAAAGTACGTTTATTATTCACGTATTCACAAACGTTGTAATACCTGCAACACAGTTTAATTGGGATAAACTGGGAATATCATTCAATAAAATTAAAGAGGAAATTACAATTCGTGTTTTCATTTGGAAGTGAAATCAGTGGAGCAGCAGCTTGTAGAAGCGGCGGTTGGGTCTCTTTATAAAGTGGTCAAGTGACGGATAAAAGTGGAGAAAAAGTTTTGCGGGCGGCCATTTGAGAGCTGCACCTTGGGAGGGTAACAAATGCAATGGTCGCGTTTAAGTGCTGCGGCTTTGGATCGAGAGGCTTCAGCGAGGACAGGTAGGATGTTTTTTTTGTCATTAAGTGATGTTCGAGACTTCAGGGATCCTTGAATGTGGCCACGCAAGTCGGAATGGAGGTAAGAAGGCGTATCTTCACCAGGGAGGGGTTGAGGGTTGGATAAAGGGAAGTAATGTTGCCTGTTACAGGAGAGAACAGAAAAGATTGACCAATACAAGATTTGAGGTAGGACAGGTCGCCGAAACCTGGATTATTTTCTCTGAAACATCAGCGGCTGATGACAGACAGTTCATAAAATTATCAGAAATTTATTCTCCTAGGGTAAAAATGCCATTTTGGAATACATTTATTGAATGTAAAGTTTGGGGGAATATTTAAAGGCGACTTTCGAAGTATGTCTGCTGCACAGAGCGGAGGGGCCTCAAACGGGCTCCCAGTTGTGTTGGGAGCAGACAAACGAGTAGCCTTGAAGTCGCTTCCATATAGATAGAGGAATAGGGAGGGAAGAGAGGTGTATATCTTGTACGAGCAGCAGAGTGGTCGTTTAACGTGTTCCTGAGCTGTAATGGTCTATGTTCTGTGAAGTTTAATGTCGGGAAATTGTGTGGACGGGCACATTATCACCAGGAATCTGAATCCTGATGATTTTCAAACGTCGAATGATGGAAGTAGAATCGAATCTTGGTAATGGCCTGCACAGGTCGCACATGTTCATCTGGTGGTGAAAGCAGCAGTTGGGAAAACAAATAAATGGAATTGGAGAAATTGGAAAATAGTGTTCGGGTTGTCCAGCATACTGCTCCATCCATCGCTGGAACACCATGCACACTATTACCCTCCTCGTTGGTGGAAGGATACGCTGAAATTGGAGGCAGTCCAAAAAATACACTCGCGAATTCTGGAATTCTCTACACCGATTGATTGTGGGAACTGGGTCATTGATGTTTGTGAAAGTAGGAGATACACTTTTGAGTGAATGGAACATTGAGGAACAGGAGCGTCTGGAACAGAATATAAAGTGGCTTGATTCATATCCTCCATGATCACTTCATGGTGGGACACAGTGAAGAGATGCAGTGACCTAGTCCCACTACAACTTTCCAACGTTGTTATGCTTCGCTATTCAAAAGAGTGGGTACAATGTTTCACGAAGTAATTTGATGAGATTGACCGTCGATTTTGACAGAGTTCAGGCTCTGAAAGCTACCATATCGTGCCGGAAGTTTGGATCTGGGGCTTTGGTTGCTGCAGAGCTCTGGAGGCGAATCCACAGACACCCAGTGGCTCTGACGGTATTCTCTTTTGCTTCTCTATTTTAATGACTACAATAATGGTGACTGACTCTTCGCTGCCTTGCGACAAGCAAAAATGCACTATCACATGACAATAAACCCAAGAATGTTGCTCTCATGAGTACTGGGATACCGATTTCCCTGCATTTCAGGTTTCGCAAAACAGTGCGTCTCGATTGTTATAGATAGAGAATTTAGGTTAAAAAGGGCTTAAGTTAAAATGTGATGATTAATCATAAAAGGGGAAGCCAGAATAGACAGGGAGCTTACCATAAAAGTTTAGCTGGACAATGTTATAACAGAGATCTTTCATGGTCACAAAGAGACATGTAGGAGCCAAAGATTGGTAAAAGAGTGAAAAACAGAATTTAGTGTGTGCAGAGTTCGTAGTGCACTTGACTAACATGATCATTACAAATGCAAGTGTACTTAGAATGATTTTGCACAAACTAACCAATTAAAACAGTGTTAAAGAGGAGGGGAAGGACAAGCAAAAAAGGTATAAAAATCAATGCACTGTATGTATCGGGGCTTGACTTGGCGAGAAGCCAGTTGAGTCCAACTCTGCAGACTTGTAAATAAAGCTTGTCGTGTCACCAACTTTAAAGAGACTCATGTGTGAGAATTTGTACTTCTGACATCGATGATGAATGAAATTCCTTCCAAAGGAAGAGATCAGCATCCCAACACAAAACTTGTGTCTCTCGTTATTTTGCATTATATCGCTCTTCTCTGATCGCGAGAGACACAGAGAATGATGAATAGCGGGGCTTTCCAACAAGATTAACACGGGGTGGGGGCACCGTTGGCGAAGCGGTTAGTGCAACGGGTTTACAGCGCCAGCGATCGGGATGTGAGTCGAGTTGTGCGCTGGCCGTCAGGAATTTGGACGTACTCCCTGCGTCTGCCTGGGCTATCTCCGGGAGTTCCGTTTTCCTCCCATCGTTCAAAACGTGCCGGGGTGTGGGTTAAATGAGGGTAAATTGGGCAGCACGGCCTCGGCCGAAAGGGGCGTTACTGTGCTGTATGGAAACAAATAAATTGAAATATCTAGAGAGAGACTTCAAAAGACTTGAAAGAAAGAAATATAGCTGCCATGTGAGCAACCTACGGATTTTCAGATCTTTACCTGGTAAGAACGCTGATAGAATAATATAGAATGAAGGACCTATAACATGTTTACATTGTTCAGTTCTGACGGCAGGATAGGATAGAGACACATTATCGGTTGTGACCGTGTACACATTATTACATGAAGTCACGCTGCAAACAATAACGTGGAAAGGAAACAATAACGTGGAAAGGACGAGGTAATTCACGGCATGAAAATCAATTAGTTAGAGGATTAATTACATTCATTCATCTGACAAAGAGACTCACCAGGAACGGCGACGACGGCGAGGGTGGGATAGTAAATCAGTTTAAAGGCTCGCAGTGCATAGTAGATCCGAAGGTTTAATGTGAGCCAGTCATCAGAAGCCAAAATATATTGGGCCATCCAGAAGACATTCTTCCTCTTTCCGCTCAGGCTCCAAACGGCTGTTCGCAGATTCAGATCCATTGCAGTTGCAGCCTCCTCTGTCGTCCCCAGGATCCTCCCTCTGCTCTCCATTGCTGCGGAGGAACGGCTCTCTGCTGATGCTCGTTGAAAATAACCATTATTAGTAGAAGAGAGGACGTCACTGGTGATGAAATTTGACTCCACGGAGACTGACGTTAATTACACCGAGAACACAACAAGGATGCAGTTAACTCCTTTATATCCAGGTCGATGATCGGAGAAGTGGGAAAGTGGCTGGAATCCAGGTTTTGGACCTGGATGCCCGTTTCTACTCAATTTACTGTAGATCAGGGGTCACCAACCTTTTTGAAACTGCGAGCTACATTTTTTTTTCTTTTTTTTAAAATATGGAACGCTTCATGAATTTGCGTGTCATCCTTGCGCAGGGGCCATGCTAATCCCTGTATTGTTCCAATTTTAGTATATGTGCTGCAGAAGCGAGCACGACTGCGAGATACTTCAAGGATACTAAGTAATACAAAGGGCTACCAGTTTAGTTCTCTCTTCTGAAATAACAAAGTTGCACGGTTTACCTTTAATTATATATTATTATTAATGATTAATAATATTCGTCTATGTGAAGGCACTGATCACGTTAATGACTCCTCACAATAATTATTAACAATGATTTAACAAGGTAGGAAACAGATATGTTTCAACATACAACACTATATTTCTATTAATCTCTGCAACAGTTTCATTTTCAAATGATCACTTTTGCAACATTTCATGGGAAATCATCTCCCATTTTTACTAGCCTCTAACAATTTTTAACAAATCATGTTTGAGCAAGTTATCAATTATGTAAGATTTAACAAAAATCAACTTTCAGATTTTTAAATAAATCTTTTCACATTTTGTACTCATCACCAAATCTGCAGCATTTTTATCAAAATCATCGTATCTGCCACACTTTACAAACACATTTGTCACAATTTTTCAATATTTGAATTTGTTGGAGTCAGTAAAAATAGACATTAAAAGATGGGTAATTTAATATAAAAACTTAAAGAATTTAATTTTGCTTTTGCACTGCCATGTTGCTCCTGACAACATCTGGTATCTGTTTTTTTTTTGGTCTGTTAGTGGGAAGCCTGGCTTTGCATACTGTAATCTCGGTATCCCAGTACTCATGAGAGTACTGTAATCTGGGGTGTAACTTGACACCGCAACTCTGAGGGAGTCTTGCAGATGTGCATCAGTGAGGCGTGTTCTGTGTTTGTCCTTGATGAAGTTCATATCAGAAAAGACTGATTCACAGAGATAGGTTGAACCAAACAGTCTGGCAACCTTCATAGCTGCTGTGCATATACCAAGTTTCCGGACATAGCCGAAACTCTTCTAACCATCGTACTTGCCCCAGTTGGACATCAGAGAGAGTGGATATGACATCGGCTCCATTCTTCTCGTCTTTAAACACATTTTCTTTGAAAACCTCCCCATTTGAAAATCCCTTCTTCTTCTTCTTTATCAAAAAATGTGTAGCTTTGAATGAGGCTTCGGTTGTTTTTCACCAGCCTTGTGAAAAAAAAAGACTGCTGTTTGCCCAAAGGTGCCTTTAAGTCGCGGGCTTTTTTCTGCCCGTAGTGTGCTGCCCGGTGGTAGTAAGCAGGGTAGCTTTTGTAGCACGTACTGAAGTGTCTCTCCACATTGTGCCACTTTGCCGTCGCCGCAGTAAATGAGACACACACAGTTTTCTTTCACAGTAGTAAAAAAAATAACTCTTCCTCCCATTCACTGTGAAAATGATAAATTTTCTTTCTTTTCTCTGCCCTATTTTTGGGAGTAGAAACCACATTTAGCTCATCATCTTCACAGCGCCTGCTAGCTTATTCAGCAAACACTGAGGGTTGTAATGCGCACAATACTGACCTTTAAACCAGACGAGATCAGAGTTTATGTATATTAAAATTTTTATTTTTTAATTTTTTTTTATACGGGTATTTTCATTTTCAAATCTACATCGATGCAAGTGTGATTCAAAAATAGCAACACAATTAAATAAAATTTTAGATGGAGCTCATTGTTTGAACAGGCCCTCGGGTGACTCATGTTATCCCTGCAAGCGACCTGGTGCTTGCGGGCACTGTGTTGGTGACGCCCGCCGTGGATCCTTTCCGGAACCCTTTCTGGGTGGGGAAAAAAACTGGTCAAGTCTCAGAGAACAGAACAACTTAGAAACATATCGGACATAGCTTGTTAAAAACCCGACGTGGACGTTATAACTGAACATAACACAAACAGGAGAAATAGTATGGGATTAGTCAACCAACGAAGATGTGATGTAAAGTTTTACCGGCTGTTTTACTCCAATCTGACCTCCTTTCCCCAAATCTCACACAGGTTTATTTATACCTGAACGGAAACTCTGAACATCTTTCCATGATTTATCAATTATCTTTGTTTTCGATTTGCTGACGTTCTTTCAACCCCAAATATGACTGCATATTAATTCTAACGGATTCTACAAAAGATTCTCGCTGGTAATTACTTGGAATATTTTGTCCACATTTCCCATCAAGTTGCTTTTTCTCCATTTGAAATATAAAACATCTCACACCTGTTCATTTAATGATATCTGCTGGAGACTGGCTCATGGGAACCAGGAATTGGAACAGGGTTCCAAAAGGGTTCTGGGGGCAAGAAAGGCTCCAGAAGAGCTTATGGGCACCTAAGGCTTCTTGATTGCATTGGAGGTTTGGATCTGGAGCTCTAGTTGCTGATGACTTGGACTGGAGTCTGTGTGGCTCCTGAGGCTGCGGGAGCACTGGAGGCGAACGCTTGTATACTTAAAAAATGAAGAATCATTAATCAAGATGAGTAGAGTATCAGTCTTCATCTAGAAATGTTATGTTCCCAATTTTTCTTAATCCCAGCCAAACAGGCTTATCTTAAATCCAATAAATCATAATAAATATATGATATTAATCCATCATGAAAAAGAAATGTTCAAAAATTAAATCAAGAATATTAGTATTTGAGATTTGAGGAAAATCAGAAACCATAGACTGAACAAAATGTCAAATGTAAATATCTTTTAAAAATCTGTTAGAAATATTAAATTTGGATTGTGATATAGAGAATTTAGGTTAAAAAGACTTAAGTTAAAATGTGATGATTAATCATAAACAGGGAAGCCAGAATGGACAGAGAGTTTACTAGCAGTCAAGGACAGAAGGAGCTGCTGAATATGTTTTTTTAAACCTATCTTTTCATGGTCATAGTGAGAGACATGCAGGAGACAAAGGATTGATAAGAAGTGTGAGAAACAGAATTCAGTGAATGTAGAGTTCACAGCGTACGTAACGAACGTGATAATTAATAATGCAGTTATACTTAGAATGTTTTTGTAATACTAACCAATTAAAACAGTATTAATAAGAAGGGGAAGGGCAAATAATAAAGGTATAAAAATCAATGCACTGTATGTATCGGGGCTTAACTGGTGAGAAACCAGTTGAGTCCAACTCTGCAGACTTGTAAATAAAGCTTGTCGTGTCATCAGTTTTAAAGAGACTCATGTGTGAGAAGTTTTATTTCTGACAAATGGGGGCTCGTCTGGGATCTACACTCCGGCCGTGAGGGGAGGCGAGAAGAGGGACATTGGAGGCGGTGCACCCCGCTGAGTTCAGCGGCTCCTAGTCCCTTGCTCGTCGCTTCGGGCGGCTTGAGCGAGTGGTATCCGGACAGGGTGACACGACAAGACGGAGAGGAGAAGGGTGACGGTTCAATCCCCGGGAAGACACCGGTAAGTGACGACTTACGATTGTGGTGTGGGGATTGGGTAACAGGTGTAACGGGATACACCTGTTTGGATAAAACCTAACGGAATAGATTAAGTATAGATCTTTTGTCGTTGTGTGAGAACCCTGTCGCGGGACTCTAGGATAGACCCCAGGGAAACCTCGGCGGTAACCGAAGGAGGGACAGCACCTCCGACGAAGTGCCGAGAAGAGAGGGGTCAACCCCAGGAAAACCTCAGCGGTAACCGAAGGAGGGACAGCACCTCCGACGAGGCGTCTGAGAGGAAGGGAGTAGGGTCCAGAGCGAGAGGGTCCTCAGCAACGATAAACAGATCTAGGTGGGAAAATGGGAGGATCAAAATCTAAGGGCTCGTCTGAAAATTCAGGACAATTCCTGGGAGTACCCCTTGACAGCCCTTTGGGGAGAATGTTTGAAAATTGGGATAGTAAAAGATATCGGGACAAAAACAAGAAAAAGATGGTCCAATATTGTCTCCTTTGGTCAAAACAACCTATTAAAGGTTCCTCGGTCTGGTGGCCGAAATTTGGATCTGATGAGGATTGGGTTAGACAAGCATTAAACATATATGTAAATTCGAGACCAAAGGTGAATCAAGAAGAGTCAGCATATGCATTTTGTTGGGTTCCCTGGCCAGGATCCTTAACAGAATGTTTTAAATTGAGAGTGGCAGGAGAAAAGAAATGGGAACCTCTGGACAACCTTCCCCCTCCTTATATTCCCCCGGTGCCTACTGCGCCCGAGGAAAGCTTATTACCGGAGGGGAAAGGTGATGAATCTGATTGCCCCGAAGGGGGCCGGGATAAAAAGGATGAATTAAGGGAGTCGGACCCTAAACTTCCACCGGTAAACCGACCCTGGACAAGATCCCAGACTGGTCCAGGACCATCAAAGTTTTCAATAAACCTAAATCCCCTGAGAGAAGTTCCTATGGGAGGACCGGGAGGGGGAACGGGATATGTGAATGTTCCCCTAACTAGTACAGAGGTGCGGGGATTTAAGAAAGAAATGAAAAAGTTATTGGAAGATCCTATAGGACTGGCTGAACAGCTTGACCAATTCTTGGGACCAAACACATATACGTGGGAAGAGATGCAGGCAATAATGGGAACATTATTTTCACCCCAGGAGAGGCAGATGATTCGACGGGCTGCCCTCCTCATGTGGGAATATGAACAACCTGGGGACCCTAGACCCCATGAACAAAAATATCCCTTAAATGAACCCAGGTGGGACAAACGAACACCCAAGGGATTGGCAAGTATGAGACAATATAGAGAGTGGACAATTAAAGGGATACGGGAGGCTGTGCCAAAGGGTCACAATTTTACCAAGGCATTTGGGAACCACCAGGGGAAAGACGAGTCCCCTACTGATTTTTTGGAGAGGGTGAGAAAGAATGTCCAACAGTATGCTGGTGTGGACCCTAGTACACCAATGGGTGAACAGCTTATTCGAATTGAATTTGTTTCCAAATCATGGCAAGACATTAGAAAGAAACTAGAAAAGGAGGAGGACTGGAGTGAAAAACCCCTAAGTGAACTGTTAAAAAAGGCACAAAAAGTATATGTGCAGAGAGAAGAAGAAGATCAAAAGAAGGCGACAAAGGTTTAGGTACAGACTATCCGACAGATGAATGCTGAATCCAGAGGGGAAAGAAAACAAAACCTTCCTCTAAACAATCCAAAATATCCAAGAGAGGGAAGACCCCGGAGATTTGTTAAATGCTATTACTGCAATGAGGAAGGACACTTTAAGAGGGAATGCCCCCGATACAAGAGGGAATTGCGTTCCCTCGAACTTATGGAAGAAGATTAGGGGTGTCAGGGGTTCCAAATGTTAGGGACCAAATATAAGAGGGAACCCCTGGTAAAACTAAAAATTGGTCCCAAGGGAGAAGAGGTGGTGTTTATGGTGGACACAGGAGCGGAACGAAGTAGTGTAATAACTGTGCCAATCGGAACTGAGCCTATAAAAAGTAATTTGACAATTTCTGGGATAGAAGGAGCTCCCAGAATGGTATCAATAATTCCCCAAGTAACAGTGAAACTGGAAGAAAGAGAAGGGGTACAAGACCTCTTGTTATTACCTTCGGCTGGATTTAACCTCCTAGGAAGGGACTTACAGGCTCTCCTAGGTTTGGGTGCTCTCCCTGTGGACGGAGAAGTGCGAGTCCACCTCTGCGCTTTAAAGGAAGAGGATGAACGGCAGATTGACGAGAGAGTCTGGTATAAGGAGGGAAATCGAGGAGGTCTGGACATCCCACCTTTACATGTCACATTAATACCAGGTCATCAGCCGGTAAGGAAACGTCAGTATCCTATTTCTTTGGAAGGGAGAAAAGGGCTACAGCCGGTAATTGAGACTTTAATACGAGACGGACTATTAGAAGAATGCATGTCACCTTATAACACCCCTATACTCCCAGTAAAAAAGTCAGATGGATCCTATCGCCTAGTTCAGGATCTAAGAAGTTTGAATGCTATTGTTCAGACCCGCCACCCAGTGGTGCCTAATCCCTATACTATTATGAGTCGGATTCCCCCAGACCATGAGTGGTTTAGTGTTATCGACTTGAAGGATGCCTTCTGGACTTGTCCGTTAGAAGAGGAAAGTAGAGATATGTTTGCGTTTGAATGGGAAAATCCATGGACAGGTAGACGGAGACAGTTTCGATGGACTGTATTGCCCCAAGGGTTCACTGAATCTCCAAACCTGTTTGGACAAATGCTAGAACAAATCCTGATGGACTATCCACAATCTGATGATTCCCAACTAATGCAGTATGTGGATGATTTACTATTATCAGGACCCAAGGAACAAGAAATGAGGAGAGAGACCATTAGACTCTTGAATTATCTGGGGAAAAAGGGTCTACGAGTGTCCAGAAACAAGTTACAGTTTGTTGAGAAAACTGTGATATATCTGGGACACCAGATAAGTAAAGGACAGAAACGAATTACCCCTGAACGAATTGCGGGAATCACTAGAATGCCTTTACCCCGTAATAAGAAGGAAATAAGACAATTCCTGGGACTCTTAGGATACTGTAGGTTATGGATAGAGGACTACTCAGCTTTGGTGAAGTTTATGTATGATAAACTGACAAATGAAAATGACTATCCATTGAAATGGACCCAGGAGGAGGAGGGATGGTTCGAGGACTTGAAACATCGCCTAACACGAGCCCCAGTGCTCACTCTGCCCTCTTTAAAACAGCCCTTCCAGCTATTTGTCACTCATAACCAAGGAACAGCTGTGGGAGTTTTAACACAGGAAAAAGGTGGTCAGCGACACCCAGTGGCTTTCCTTTCCAAAATGATGGACCCAGTGTCTCGCGGATGGCCGACGTGTATCCAGGGAGTAGCGGCTGCTGCTCTGTTGGTAGAGAAAGCACGTAAACTTACTTTTGGAGGAAAGATGACTGTGTACACCTCCCATTCTGTGAGTGTTTTATTAACACAAACTGCCCATCGATGGCTGACTGATTCTCGTATATTAAAGTATGAAACCATTTTAATGGTTGGAGAAGATTTACAGTTTGCAAAAATTAATAGCTGCAACCCAGCTCAGTTTTTATACGGCAGTGAAACAGAGAAAGAGGTGGAGCATGACTGTGTCGAGTTGACAGATCTTCAGACCAAGACCCGAGAAGACCTTTGCGATAATTGTTTAAAAGGGGCAAATGATCTTGAATAAAAAGATTGTTATAACTTTGGATACCTAACCTATACCATTCCTTGTTTCTTATGTGGATTAAGGAACTGTCTCATGTAGTTCCATCAATTTTGTTTCCTTTTTGAAAAAATGTCCCATTGAGCCTGCTCCACCATTCAATACAATCATGGCTGATCTAATTTATGACCTAACTCCACCTACCTGCCTTTTCCCCATATCCCCTAATTCCTCTATCATGTAAAAATTTATCTAACTGAATTTTAAATATGTTTAATGAGGCAGCCTCAACCACTTCCCTGGTTAGAGAATTCCAAACAATCACTACTCTCTGGGAAAAGCTATTTTTCCTCATCTCTGTCCTAAATCTACTCCCGCGAATCTTGAGACTGTGTCCTCTCATTTTAGTTTCCCCGGCCAGCTCAAAAAACCTTCCTACATCTATCCTATCCATACCCTTCATAATCCTATATGTTTCTATAAGATCTCCTCTCATTCTTCTGAACTTGAGCGAATACAATCCTAGATGATTTAATCTTTCATCATAAGTCAACCTCTTCATCCCAGGGATCAACCTAGTAAACCTCCTCTGGACCATCTCCAAAGCCAGTATATCCTTCCTCAAATATGGAGACCAGAACTGGATACAGTACTCCAGGTGTGGTCTCACCAGTACCTTATACAGTTGCAACATTACCTCCCTACTCCTGAATTCAATTCCTCTAGCGATGAAGGCCAACATTCCATTTGCCTTCTTAGATTTCTTGCCATTGGGTTTTTTTTTTAATCTCTGTAATTTGCTGTTTAGCAGTAAACCCTTTTAACTGATAGGCCAAAAGTTTTCCAGATTTATCTTCATGTATGTAAGATTGATTCTTACTTTTTAAGAGTTGACATTAGATTGGATATGTCAAAAAGAAGATTAAAATTAGGTTTAAATTCAACACATCTAAATCAGGGTTTGGAGCCAAAGCATATTGTAGATCTAATTGTTTCAATTTGTTGGCTAATTCATTTTTTCCTTATTAGCCTTTTTCTTAACATTTTCTGTATAAGATATAATTTGGGCTCTGAGATAAGTTTTCAAAGTATCCCAGAAAATCAGACTAGAAGATTTGTCAGTGATATTAGTTTTGAAAGAACTAAAATTTCAAAAAATCTTTATCATATAATAATAATATTAGTAGAAATTATAATATTAAAATGCCAAAAGTCTATTAATTTGAGATACATTAAGAAAATATAACAATAATAACATGGCAGCATGATCAGAAATGAGTATGGTATTATATTCACAGGATCAAGTTAGTGGAACCAATTGACTTAATTTAAAAAAAACAATCAATGAATAAGTATGATGGATATGGGAAAAATACTCCCTGTACTTTGGATGCAAAAAAACCAAACATCTAAAATACCACATTTCAATAAAAAAGGAATAAATAAATAATGCTGATTTGTTCAGAACCATTGAGTTGGAGGATGAGCGGTCTAAGATAGGGTCAAGCCAGCAATTAACAATATTTGGAGCTTAGACATTAGCAAAAACCACCATCATATTATATAATTTGCCTGATACAATCACAAAATTAGTATCAGACATTATGTTGAACAAAGGGAACAATTTGGTCCATACAAATTGACACCCCTCTGGCTTTAGTCTGAAATTATGAATGAAAATGCTGCCCCATCCACTGCCTAATAAGCCACAAATTTTCACCACATTGAATGTGTGTTTCCTTCAAAAATATAACTGTAGCATTAAACCATTTAAATGTGTGCAAATATTTTGCTTCATTTTACAGGATGGTTAGGGCCATTAATATTCTCACTAAGTAAGTTAATATGTTTATTCATTTTCTCTAATTAATAATGAAATTTGTTTTGAAAAAAAATACACACACAAATTCTGAGTGGCTAACATTAGCATAGAAATCAAAGTAAGCCATAAAGGTCTCAGATAAACATGTCTATGAAAAGCCAATACAACTCCCAAAGAAATTTCAGTCCTCACCCCAGCCACTACCCAAAACCAGAAAGTTGTCCTAAAGGAGGCAACATGTTATAAATTAACCAAACTAACCCCTCAATCTTCCTATGACATATCTCCAATTCTAATGTAATCTTGTCAGTACCTCCAGTCTAAACAAACAGTCTGCATTTCACAACCAATAAATCCAAGGACAATTTATGATTGTTTGAAATTATTTTGCAAGATTAAAAATACTGAACACTACTTAAATGTTCTTGTCCTAAATAAATTCTAGGCACATGTTATTAGTGAAACAGCAAAGAAAAGAAAATATGAAATGTCCTTGCACTTAGAAAATCCTGTTTTGAATTTAAAGGGAACTTAAAAGGAAGTTATCAGTTTCAGTCTAGTTATTAAGGTCAAGAAATAGATGAAAGGTCTTCCAAATATTCCTGGGTTTCCTGTAACAAATATAGCCACTTCTTAGATTTATAAGGAAGTATAACTTGAAGATGCTTGGGATACAGCAATGCAGGTTTAGAGCCACGTTATTGCAGTTCTGACATATTATTTGTCAGTAACATGCTCCTTCAATACCTCAGGGCAGGTCTTCCAGAATTCTGATGCATTAACCTTCTTTTTTTAAAGCTTTAAAATAATTTGAAAAATTATTGATAATCATACAAAATACAGAAAATAACATTTATATATATATATATAAATTTAATAAGAATAAAAAATGAATTTAAAAAATGAGAAAAAAATTAAATGTCTCAAAATTAAATTCACCCCCCCCCCATCCCTTCAGCTCTCTTAAGGCGAGCCAAAAAATATATATATAAAGAAAAACTAAAAATAAAATAAATCAAAGTACTTCTAAATGCATATAATCCAAATATGGTAACCACTTATAAACAAAAAGAGTAATTATCATGCAAAACGTATGTAATTTTTTCCATAACAATACAAGCTTTCATTTCATTATGCCATCGCATTATATTAATCTCTGTAATATCTTTCCATGTACTTGCGATACATTTTCGAGCTACAGACAATGCTAAATATATAAATTCAATTTGAAATTTATCCAACCCCAATCCCTTTAAAGGAATCACATAACCCAATAAAAAATGGTAGCTTAACCTTATACAATTTTTCCAAAATTAACATAATTTCTTCCCAAAATGGTTGTACATACATACAGGACCAAACAGCATGTAAAAAAGTTCCAACACATGTACCACATCTAAAACAAGAATCGGAATTACTAAAGCCACATTTTTTTCAATTTCTCAGGAGTTAAATATAACTGATGCAAAACCTTGTAATTAATCATTCGATATTGTACATTCGTCAATCTAGTAACACTATCATAACACATATCATCCAATATTCTTCAGGAAAAACAAAAGTTAAGTCATTTTGCCATTTAAGCTTAGATTTCTCCCATTCTGGATTATCCATATTATCTTGTAATACTTGATACATAACAGAAATATAGTCCTTTTCTTGGTATAGAAGAAATCAAAGATTCGAATTTTGACAATACAGGTAAAATCATCTCTCTACCATACATATTTTTTTAACCAATGATCAAAGAATTTTTCGCGATATCAAAATGTTCTTTCAATTGATTAAAAGAAAGAAA
Organism: Narcine bancroftii; assembly: GCF_036971445.1. Lineage (NCBI taxonomy): Eukaryota > Metazoa > Chordata > Chondrichthyes > Torpediniformes > Narcinidae > Narcine > Narcine bancroftii. The sequence continues at coordinate 216,845,643 of NC_091473.1, forward strand.
TTGTCTTTCTACAAAGTCTTGAAAAAAGTTCTTTGTAAAAAAAACATGGTATTGATTGAAATAAATATTGAATACGTGGAAAAATATTCATTTTAATACAATTAACCCAGCCAATTAGAGTTAACGGAAGGTCCTTCCACTTAATTAAATCTGCTTTAATCTTTTCAATAATGGATCATAATTTAATTCATATAAAGATTGATACTCAGTATTCACAATTATTCATAAATACTTAGTTTTATCCGACCATTTCAAATTAATAACATTTTTTATAAACTGAATAATCTCCTTCACCAACTGGCAAATTTTCACTTTAATCCCAATTAATTTTATATCCATATAATGATCTGTACTGTAATAAACATTCCTGTCAGTGTGGCAAGGATTGTTCTGGGTTTGTTAAATATATCAAAACATCGTCTGCAAATAAATTAATCTTATACTCTTCATCCAGAACTCTCATCCCTTGTATCTGTTCATTTTGCCTTATTAATTGAGCTAATGGTTCAATGGCCAATGCAAACAGGCCTGGTGACAATGGACAACCTTGTCGTGTAGAATGTGTCAATTTAAATGACGACAAAACGTGTCCATTTGTCACCAACCTAGCAGTCAGGTTTGTATAGAAAGCTTTAACCCAACCAATAAAAAAGGACCAAATTTAAACTTTTACAAAACCTTACATAAAAAATCCCATTCGACCATATCAAAAGATTTTTCCACATCAATTGCAACCACCATTGGATGGTTGGGTTGCTGCCGATATGCATTGACCAAGCTAATTAATTGAAGAATATTATCTGAAACATGTAGACCAAATGGGTTTTATTAAAAATGTATCAATTTAGGAAGATATTTAGCAAGTCGATTTGCTAACATTTTAGCTATTATTTTATAGTCCATATTCAATAAAGAAATAGGTCTATACGAAGATACCCTTAAAGGATCTCTATCTTTCTTTGGAATTACAGTAATTAAAGCACTAGAACAAGATTCTGGTAACTCATAACGTTCAGTCACTTGTTGTAGTACCTCCCCAAACACTGAGGATAAATCCTCATAAAAAACTTTATAAAATTCCACCAAAATCCCATCATCACCTGGTGACTTACCATTAGGTATTTCCAACATAGCAGTCTTAATTTCTAGATCTGTAAATGGAGCTTCCAAATCTATAATATCTTCTTCTAATGCTGATAACATTAATGTAGATAAAAAAGAATCAATAGATCCATTATCCTGTCTTCCCTCAGAAGTATATAATTTTTTATAAAATGAATAAAACTGGTCATTGATTTCCTGAAGTTTATAGGTAACTGTTGAATTCTTTTTAACAGCATTAATAACCCTTGAGGTCTGTTCCTTCTTTAACTGCCATGCAAATACTTTGTGTGCTTTCTAACCCCATTCATAATATTGTTGTTTAGACCAATTAAGTAAACATTCAAATAGATAAGTCTGTTACGTATTATATCGCAGTTTTAATTTAGTCAAAGCTTTTTTTCTGATTTTCTGTCACTCTCTTCTGAAATTCCTTCTCCAGGTCATCAATTTGCTTTTCTAATTTAAGACTTTCAGCCATATAACCTTTCTTATCTTTAGTAGTATAACTAATTATTTGCCCTGTTAAATAAGTTTTTAATGCATCCCATAATACAAAATGACTTTTAACTGAATTAGCATTTTCAATTAAAAAAAATCAATCTGTTCTTTAACAAAAGTAACAAACTCAGGTTCTTTTCAATAACATTCTATTAAATCTCCATCTATAGGATGAATGTACTACCTCTGAACTTTCATAAGAAAAAAGTAATAAAGAATAATCTGATGTAACTCTACTCTTATATTCTGCCTGCAATACCTTTCCTTGTAAATGTGCTGATATTAGAAAAAAATCTAGTCTAGAAAAGGAATCATATCGAGAAGAATGAAAAAATATTTCTCTGTTAGATTCTTTCTTTGGCTTGGCTTCGCAGACGAAGATTTATGGAGGGGAGGTCCTTCTCCAAATATCTACCAAATTTAAATCTTTCATTAAAGCCCTAATTTGTATCACCATCTTTTATTTCCTAATACATTTTGGGGATTTATCCATCAAAGGATCTAAAATACAATTAAAATCCCCCCCAACTAAAATATTTTCATTAGCTTGACTTAATAACAAAAAAGCATCTGAAATAAAACACTCATCATCTACATTAGGTGCTTAGATATTAAGTAAAGTTCATTAAAGATTTTACAGTCCACTTTTAAAACCCTCCCAGCATTCCCCTCTACAGTATACAACTCAAAAGATAAGTTCTTATGAACTAAAATCGCTACGCCTTTTGCCTTAGAATTAAATAAAGAAAAAAACACATGACCAACCCAATCTATTTTAAATTTCAAATGCTCTTTTTCGGTCAAATGTGTTTCTTGTAAAAAAGCAATATCAATTTTCATTTTTTTGATATAAACTGAATCTCACTTTCACTTAATTGGATTATTTAATCCCTGAACATTAAAAGTTGCAAATTTCAAACTACACATTTTAACCAACTAAAAATATAATCACTTAATACAAAAATAAATCGCTCTCCTACTAATAAATCAAATCCACTCTCCCTCCCCTAATATTATAGAAAAAGTTTATATAAAAGGGAATACAATTAATTCCCCACCCCCAAAAAAAGAGAAAAAATCACCCAAAGGGAGTAACTCCCTAAAAAACTGGGTATGGTAAACCCCACCAGTGGCAGATGACTATCAAAGATATCAGCATCTTCCACCTCCCCCACAGCCAGAAATACAATATATATAATAATGTAATTTAACATCCTAGAAATATTCAGCCCAGTGACTCCAGTCTCAATGACTAGTTTGGATCTTCAACATCAATAAGACTGTGTGTCAAAACCTCCTTCTTTCCAACTTTCCTATTTTTCCCATTCTTTCCATTTTGTCCATTTCCATTTCCATTGGCCCTTCTTTTAGGCGACGATGGCGAGGCTCTTCCCTGACCACGTAATGAGTTAGCAAAAACCAATGCATCATCATCATTCTCAAAAAATGGAGATTGATAATTGCCATAAAAAACCTTCAACACAGCAGAGTATCGAAAAGCAAATTTATATCCTTTCCACCACAACACATCTTTGGCTGAATTGAACTCCCGTCGACATCTAATAATTTTTTGACTCAAATCTGCATAGAAAAAAATTCTATTATTCTGACTCATCATTGGAGATTGACTTTGTCTTGCCTTCTGTTTCCAATGGTGGGGGAGTCCAGAACCCGGGGCCATGGTTCGAGGATAATAGGCAAACCATTTAGGACCGAGATGAGGAGGAATATCTTTACTCAGAGGGTGGTGAATCTGTGGAATTCATTGCCACACAAAGCAGTAGAGGCAAGGTTCATTGAATATATTTAAGAGGGAATTAGATATATTTCTTCAGTATAAGGGAATTATGGATTACGGAGAGAAGGCGGGGACGGGGTACTGAACTTTAAGATCAGCCATGATCTCGTTGAATGGCGGAGCAGGCTCGAAGGGCCAAATGACCTGCTCCTGCTCCTATCTTCTATGTTTTTATGTTTCTATGCCAACTGTAGAATCATTTCTCTATCCTGATAATTCAGGCACTGAATTAAAACCGCTCGTGATGGCTGTCCCGGTAACGGTTTCTTCCTTAGCGCTCTATGTGCCCTCTCCAAGACTAAACCATCCGGAAAGAACTCTTTACCCAACATCTTGGGGATCCAGTCCTTAAAAAATTGCTCCTTCAATATCTTCTGGAAGGCCCATAATATTTACATTATTTTTCTGACTGATTTTCCAATGAATCAATCTTTTTCAATAAATCTCTCTTCTGAATTCCCCAATCCACGAAGGAATCTTCCAGTTTTTTTGTTTTATCCTTATTATGTACGACTTGCTCTTTACATTCAGAGAAATCTGTCTCAAGTTTTTAAAAATTTTCCTGTACTACATCCACTGAAGTGGATCTCTCTTAAGTGTGGATATATCTTCAGACACATTAAACATTGTAGTTTGCATTTGGGTCATTTGGTGAGACATATTATCCATATGGCTTGCAATCCTTTCCAATACGGTAAAAATAGAGTTCAGTCTACATTCCAGTACCACACCTTGGGACCCACCTTCTATAAACCCCTCCTCCAGTTGTTCCTGTGAACTGGCAATTAAAGGTAAGTCTTCTTCTTCTTGTTCCACCGTTGTCAGGCCTTTTCCTGTGCGGCTGCAGGACCACATCAGGGTGGCACCGCTCAGGCCACCCCAAAGCCCACACATGCTCCAGTAAATTTTGGACCCTGGAGGCACCGCACATGCCTGGCAGGGCCACGGGCTGCGCAGCCGTGATCTCCAATGGCCTTCTGCACTCCCCCGTCTCCCCCGACAGCAGCGCAGACTCAAAGGCTCTTTGTTCAGTCGGGTCGCCCGTGCAACCGACATCATGAACGCGTGGGTCAACATCGGCTGATCTCACCAACAAGCCGGCGTCATCTTGCAGAGATAAGACTGGCGCCGGCGTGATACTCAACATAGCCAGAGTTCTCTGTGGCTTGGAAGTTCCTGACGGCAACTCTGTGGTTCCAGCTGGACAGGTAGGCCTCGGTTCTTTAGCACTTTTAAAGACTAGTTTTTTCTGTAGTTGAGTCTTTGGTTTTTTAATATTAGCTGCCATTATAGACAAATAACGTACTTAGAAGTAGAAATAAAACATTTATATACTTAGAATAAAGTTTAAAAACGGGTGTATAAAAAAAATTGGCTAGGGAGGAGTAGGACCATATGTCTGTCCTCTATGCCATCTTGCCAAACCCCCCACCCCCCCCCCCCCCCGCGTTAACCTTCTCCGACGAGATTTACATAAAAGGAGATCTCTTATTTGGAAATGGTGCAGTCTTAGAAAAATCGAATGGGGTCCATGCCCAGAAGCTGCTTTAGATATTAAAGATCTATGTGCACAGTCCAAGTCTGGAGGAGACGGCAAGACTGCCAATCCAAAAGCTTCACAAAGTAAGTCAGCAAAGAACTTAGTGGGCCGCCCGATTTCGGTATCTTCCCTCAAGCTCAGGATTCGTAAGTTGTGCCTCCTACTTCTTCCTTCTATGGCTACGAGTTTCTGCATTAACTTCTTAATGTTATGAGTTAGTCTACCACAGAAATCCTCCAGATCATCAACTTTCACATCAGCTGTTTCCACACTTCATACAACAACAGAGATGTTTTCCTCATAATCAACCATTCTCTTTCTTAAAGCATCCAGTTTAACATTAATTTGATGCAAAAAGCCTGTAAGATCTTTAACTGCTGGCTTTCTGTGTTGTTCCAACAAAGAAGCAATATTCTCCATAGATAAGGGAGTTTCTTCTTCTTCCTTTCCACCTTTACCACTTCTTGTAGTCATCTTCAAAACAGTCCTGAATAAATAAACAAGAACCACACGCTTTAAAACGATGTTATTTTAGTATAAGGACATTAGTAAATGGAAGACTTGTAAGGGAGTCAGGAGCAAATCATAACAAGGTGTTAATCAATTGCCAGCAGTAGGAGGCTTGAGTTGCTGTTTCCCAGGTGATCTAGAACTGAGTGGCAAGCCAGTGATATTGTGTCTGTTGTGGAGCAATAGTGATGGTAGGTGAATTGCAGGGGGTCCCTATCTTTACTTAGGTACATGTTGATTCCTCTCAAAGCATTTTATCACAGCTAGTGGGCAATAGTCTTTGAAATAGTCTTGTGATTGATACCCTTTTTAAGCAAGTGGGACTCTCTGACTGTAGCAGTGAGAGATTGAAAATGTCCAGGAACACTGGCTTGTTGGTTGGCACAGATTTTCAGTCCCTTGCCAGGTACGCTGTCAGGGTTTGACACCTTGCGACAGTTCACCCACTTGAACGATGTTCTGATGTTGACTTCTGAACAGATGTCACAGAGTCCTCAGCCTTTGCAGGGATTCTCATAGGCACTGTTGAGTTCTCTTTCTCAAAAAGAGCTTAGAAGGAGTGCTCAGCTCATCAGGTAAGGAAGCATCACAGACATCTCTGGTGTTTGCTCTCACTTTGTAGGCTGTAATGGCCTGCACTCCCTGCCATTACTGGTGTGTCTCTGTCTTCCTCCAGAATCACTTCTTTGTTGCAGAGATGGTCATCCACAGGTGGCACCTGGACTTTCTGGTAGAGATCGGGATCCCCAGCATCAACCCCCCTTGATCTCACCCTCAGTAGGTTGCAAAACCTCTGATCCATCCAAGCCTTCTGGTTGGGGAACACCCGGTATGTGCATATGGCACACATTTGTCCACGCAGGACTTGATGAAGTTGGTGGTCCCTGTTACATATTAATTCAGGTCTGACGATGAGTTCTTGAATACGGTCCAGTCCACTGATTCAAATTGAACCTGCAGGCACTCCTCTGCCTCCCTCGATCATACTTTCACCGTCTTCATCACTCATACTTTTGGAGTAGAGGCAGGTGATCAGACATGCCAAAGTGAGGTGGTGGAATGGAAAAGTAAGAAAAAGATAAAGGAAAGAAGCAAAAAGAAAAGAAAAGGAAAATGGACTGCTGAAAAGAGCCACAAACTCCATGGATCATAAATTCATATTCAATTAATTTTCTTTGGAGAAGATCAATGCAAGTTTCAAAGATTAGGATGAATGTAATTAAAGATTTACACCAGTGATTTGTAAATATGGATGCCAAACTTGCAAAAATATGTTGTTCTTATTTCTTAAGTGATAGGTAATTTTCTCAAGGGGAAATGTATTTCTGCATTCCAACATGCCATGCCATGATGTGAGTCAGACTTCCATGCAACTGCTATACATTTTCTAGCTACTGCAAGGCAATTGTAACAAAATTTGTTTAATGTTTGGATAGTTTCAGTTTGGATCTTATCCCTGAAATATGACCTAGTAAAAATAATTCTAGATTTTGTGGAAATTTGATTCCTGTGATCTGCTCTAAGAAATTTCCTAGATCAACCCAAAAAGGTCTTACTTTATAATATAACCAGGTTGAATATTTTTAAAAATTCCTACCTCCTTGTCACATCTAAAACATCGGTCTGATATGTCTGAATTTAATTTTTAAAATTTCTGTGGTGTGAAATATAATTGATGCAAAAATTATATTGTACTAATCTATATCTTATATTTATTGTGTTAGTCATACCATCCCAACATAGTTTGGACCAAGTTTGCTTGTTGATTCTGACATTTAAGCCTTATTCCCATCTCTGCCTGGACTCAGTGAGCCCCCGTTTGAGGGTTCCCATTTGAAGTAAAAGATACATTGCTGAATTAAATTTGTTTGTACTTCCCTTTCAAATCAGAATCTCCACATCACTACAATTTGTTAAAAACATTTTTGGTCCCAATTTATCCCTTAAATATACTCTTATTTGAAAATAGCAGAAGATTGTGTTGTTAGGAATTCTGTACTTATCTTTTAATTGTTCCAGTAACATCATTTGTTTCCACTCATAACAATCTTCAATATATCTGATTCCTTTACAAGACCAGATTTCAAAAATTTGGTTACCTATTGTACAAGGTTTAAGCCTGTTTTGTGTCAAAGGGGTTTGAGAGATAAGCCTCCCCTGGTTCCAGTATCACTATTATATACCAGATATTAATTAAGTGTTTCAACAAAGGGGTTTTTCTTTCACCAGTTAATAATTTTGCATCCCATTTATATATAAAATCCTCTGCAATTATCTCTTCTATTTCATCCAATTCTATTGTCACACGTACAGGTTTATTTCCTTCCTCAAAAAGGAAGATAAAAAAAATCTCATTTGAGCTGCTCGATAATCATTTTAAAACTTAGAAAGTTGTAAAGATCCCAGCTCATATTTCCAGGTTCGCTTTTCTATGGAGGCACTCAACATTTTACCTTTCTAAATAAATTTTTTGAAATATTTATTTAACTCCTAAAAAATTTCTGAGATAATGGCAGAGATTGAAAGAAATATTGTTCTTTTGGAAATATATTCATTTTAATACAATTAACTCTTCCCACTAGTGTTATAGGTAAGGCTGTCCATCTGCTTAGATCTTCTTCAATATTTTTAAGTAAAGGTAAATAATTCAATTGTATACATTTTTTAAATTATTATCTGTACGTATTCCCAAATATTTTCTCCCATTTGTCAACAATATAAATGGGGTATCTTTTTGACACTGAGTATCATCTCCTCCTGTAAGAGATGTAATTTCACTCTTATCCCAATTTATTTTATAACCCAAAACATTTCCATATTCTTCCAATTTTGAGTACATTTTCTGTAATGAAATTACTGGGACAGTCAAATATATCAATACATTGTCAGCAAAAATTAATTTTGTATTCCTTTTGGTTAATTCTAAATCTCTTAATGTCCAGATCTCAACAGATTGCTTCAGCAGGAGTTTCTATAGCTAAAATAAATAAGGCTGGAGATAGAGGACATCCTTCTTTACAACTGGAATGATGTGGAAATTTGTCCATTAGTCACCACTTTAGCTTTTGGTTTATTATATGGTGCCTTAATCCAATTTATAAAAATTTGATCTAATCTAAGTTTTTCCAATACTTTAAATAGAAAAGCCCATTCCAGCCTATCAAATGCTTTTTTTCTGCATCTAATGCCACAGCAAAACTCAGATCACCTCTTTTTGTGCCAAATGAATAATACTAATCAACCTGCTTACATTATCAGCCAATTGTCTCTTTTTCACAAACCCTGTTTGATCCATATTCATCAATTTCGACAAATATTTTCCCAATCTATTGGCTAACACTTTGGCAATAATCTTGTAATCTGAATTTAATAATGAAATAGATCTATGACAGTTTCAATGTATCTCAATCTTTTTTTGGAATCACTGTAATAATTACCATTGGAAATGATTCCAGGAGAGTAGGTGTTTCAAGTACCTGATCTAAAGCCTCCATTAATAGAGGAATAATCAAATCTTTAAACTCTTCATAAAATTCAGGAGGGAAACCATTTTCTCCTGGAGATTTATTGTTTAGCAATGAACTCAGTGCTTCCCTGACCTCTTTCTGAATAAAAGAAGCATTCAGTTCTACCTGATCTTCCAGATCTAACCTTGGAAGTCTTAATTGTAATAAAAATTCTTCTATTTTATTAACATCTTTGGGATTCTGATTGAGACCTGTTCTGCTTTCAACTGCCAGGAAAGTACTTCATGGACTCTTTCATCCAATTCATAATACTTCTGTATAGTTCTTGTTATCACTTTTATCAGTCTATATGTTTGTAATGTATTCAAGTTTTGTATTATTAAGTTGTCTATGTTTTTCTTCGGACCCCTTCATTTGAGTCTTTTTCTAAATTAGTTATTTCATTTTCCATTTTTCCCACCTCTCTTGTATATTCATTTTTAACTATAAGTATAACTTATAGTTTGCCTTCTTAAATATGCTTTCAAGGAATCCCAAATAATAAATTTATTGGTAGTTGAATTGCAGTTGGTCTCACAAAATATCTGAATTTGTCTTCTAATAAAGTAACAAAAGTCTGATCTTTTCAGCAATGACATCATCCTATTGACTTATTTTTCTTTATCTGGCATCATAAGTGTCAAAGGTGAATAATCAAATAAAATTCTCACTTTGTATTCAGCTTCCATAATTCTTCCTTGCAGTTGATCTGATATTAAAAATAGATTTATATTTTTACTTGGAAATCTGATCCCCAACTGAGTCTGACCCACTGGAAGTCAGAGATGTATAGTTGTGTTCCCCTGGAGAAGATAACTTATAACCTCAGAAATTGTTACAACATCTTTTTAAGAATATGGAACCTATTTTTAAAATATATCAGAGTTAACCTTTGATGATTCCCCCCTCTGGACTCTAATACCACTATCTCTAGTATCCCTAGTGATGTCTATGTATATTGTATAAACAATGCTAGAAGTGGGGGGGGGTTGTTAATTTTGCTGTATGCTATGTAATATGTTGTAACTATATTCTTTTTCTATCTTTTCTACTTGGACTGCTGGAAGGCATATGCCATATCATGGAGGATAAATATTGAGAAATTTATTGGAGGACACGCAGGGGGAGAGGTGAAGGGGGAACATATAGATGTTGTAAAATACTTTTATAGAGATATTATTAAATTTTAGTTGTCTTGCAGTTGTTGATTTTTTTTAACAAAGTACCAGATCAGATGCAGCAAATAAGAAGTTCCATGCAAGTGTACCTTGTACAATGTATATGATAGTAAACTCATTGTCAATTTCATATCTTCCTGCTCCCTCCATTTGTATTTGAGCTTTGGGGTTGAACTGCATCTCAGTAGTATGCAGCTTGATATACTTTGTGATACTAAAGGCCAAATTATTTCCTGTGTATGTCTATTAATGCCTTGTGATTTTATCTTGAGGTTTATTGGGCCATGTATGTTAATGTCACTTTGAGAATGATTTTATGCTTTAGATTAGATTTCTTAAATGCTCTTTCTGTCTTTTTCAAATTTTTTTATTAACATTGAAATTTCACATCCAAAAATACAGAGTGTATATGTATATATGTTAAAATTCAAAAAATACATTACACTTAAATCATATCATGTCATGCAAGGTGCCCCACATTTTAATCAAACAGATTATATTGTATTGATATTTTATTCCTTTATTATAAAAAAGGAAAATCTAAACCCACTACCAAGAAAAAAACTGTTCGGCCAATAAAAGACAGAATTCTTATCAGAGAGATAAATTACCTAATAAGTCAACATTTCTACCTTCATAACAAATCAAACATTATGAAATTAATTCAAAAAGGGTTCCCACAGTGTTTAAAAAGTTGAATTCAAATTGGAAATTGAGCATCTAATCTTTAAGTTTAAATATGACATGATGTTACATAACTATCGAGCATGTTTAGGCAGGGTAACATCCTTCAATCTGAGCAACACTGCCCGCCTAGCCATAAAAGAAATACATGCAACTCAGATGTTGTTAATGTTATGCCACTCTCTCCAACAATACCAAATATAGCAGTTAATAAGTTGGTTTAAAATTATCTTTAAAAAGTGCAAAGAACATTTAGAATATTTTGTTCCAATATTTCTCAAAACTCTGGCATGTTCAAAACATATGAATTGATGAAGCATCTCCATTGTTGCATTTATCACAAGGAAGAGATAACGAGATAGTTTGACTTTGGACATATGAGCCCTATTGACTACTTTAAATTGTAGGAGAGAGTGGCGGGCACATAAAGAAGAGGTATTAAGCAATTTGAAAATCGCATTCCAAGTTTCCTCAGAAATTGAAAACTGTAGGTCCTATTCCCAGGCTTTTTTAAAAAAAAATTATCTAAGGGAGCCTCTATTATTCCCAACATGTCATAAATGTTAGTAGTGAACCATTATAAAAGGTTTTAAATTAAAAATTACATCAATTAAATTCTTATCAGTCTTCTTAGGAAATATATGTAATTAAGATCATTAAAAAAATCACTAATTTGTAGATAATTAAAAAATTGAGTTTTTGGTAGACCGTATTTAACTGAAAATTGTTCAAGGAAGCGACACTCCCTTTGACAAATAAATTTTTTAAACATTTAATGTCCAATCTGTACCATTCTTTAAAAGTTGCATTGTTCACAGGAGGTTTAGGAAATAATTAGAAAAAATAGGTCTAGGGAGAGAAAATCTCATTAAACCAAAATGTTTTATAAATTGTATCCAGATCCTCAAAGTATGTTTAACTATTTTCAATTAAATTTTCTTTATTCATCTCAGATGCAGAACTCGACAAACGTTTCATGAGACAGAGAAGCTGAAATTAATTGAGATTTTTTTCTGATATTATTTGTTTTTTTGCTGGATCTGTTGGTGATAATTTAAAATATGAAATGAAAAGGATCCAACATGGAATTTCTTGGCTTTATAAGTCAACTGCGCTTTGGCACAGAACTCCAATGCGCCAATGTATGCCCACAGCAGGGAGGGAAGGGCCAATGCCCGTCAATTCTTCTCAGCGATGGATGCATTTTGAAATGAGAATGAAGGGAGATTTCACCACGTCCTTCAACTGGTCCCGGAACCTGGTCTGGGTGACGGCGTAGAGAGCAGTGTTGGTGCAACAGCTCAGGAGCTGCATCATAAAACACAACTCCCGCAGAGATGCAGGTGGAAACACAGACACATACCCCAGTAAGCACATTCGGTTCCACATATAAAATACAGTAAACAACACCCATAAGAGGATAAAATTCCCGGAAATGATCAACAATAAAATAAGAGATTTTCTACGACTCGCCATTTCTGGATCATGGGCACCTTCCCCACTGCTGGGAGCCCGAAGTCTCCTGCGGGCTCGACTCGCCACTAACACGTGTCTGATGGTCAGAGCATTGAACAGGAGAACCAGGATGAACGGGATTACAGGGGTGAGGATGTAATGGAGAAGCTCAATCCACCCCCAGATTTGCGATTCCAGAAGTCTGGCTCTCGGCATGCAAAACCAGCGGGCGTAAGCGAGGGAATATTCCGAGGTGAGCATGAAACACCAGGAAATGTTCTTTAAGCAGCTGAGAGCGGTCACTGTCCCCAGAACCACCAGCGCCGTTCTCTCGGTACAATAGTTAGTCTTCAGTTTCTGACAACAGATGGAGACGAATCGATCGAAGGTGAAGGTGACGGTGAACCAGACAGAACAGTCGGTGGCGGTGTACAGCAGGAAGGCGTGGACATCACACACGCGGATGGACCGCACGAAACCAAAGTAATCCCGATATGCAATTGGAATCTGCCTCAACATCACGTCCATGAAAACGACGATCAAATCCGTGGCTGCCATGGCAACCAGGTAGCGAGTGACACCTTTGGCGAGACCGCATTTTCCCCGGGACAGGATCACAATGGTCATTATATTCACTATTTTCGCATAAAAATGGAAATTACAGATCAGGTTTGGAGCAAAGGTAGCAAATTCACAGACTTGTATCGGTAGATGTTAGAGATTTATTATACCTGGCTATTGCAAATCGTACTATCTTTTCCAAGTCAAGCAGTAGGAGCACAGCTTGATTAAGCGGCAGTTGAGTCTCTTTTCTGAGTTGTGAAGTGAGGCTCAGCAGCCAATAAAAAGGGAGCCGAGTATAGCGGGCGGCCATGGGCGCTGCCATCTTGGGCGGGAGATGGCAAGTGCAATGGTAGAGTTTAAGTTCTATGGCCTTGGTCGAAAGTCTTCAAAAGGTGAGGGTATTTTTCATTGCGTGTTAATGCAGTGGAGACGTCAGTCAGGACAGAGGTATGCTGCTTTGCATGATGTGGCCTCAAAAGTAGAGAGGGTGGGAAAGAAGACAGAGATGCTCTTGTCTTCACTGGGATGAGAATGTTGATGAAAAGTAAAGTTATCTTACAGTCCTGTAAAAGTTTGATCCATTCACACTTTGGGTTTTGTGTGCAATTTTGGCCGCCCCACGCTAGGAAGGGTATGGATTTTCAAGCATATTTCCTGTATTAGATGGCATGAGTTTGAAAAGAGGATGTCGACACTTGGGCTACTTTCACTGGAACAATGGGGGTTTTGCGGAGACCTGCTGGAAATATATGACTTTATGAGAGTCATAGATAGGAGGGATATTCAACATCTTTTCCCAGGATTAATATGGATGGTCATGAGACCCCTCCGGCAGAAACCTGGTCAAAGCCACTCCATCAGTCAATCAAGGTCAAGAGTTCAAGGGTACTCACAGCATCCACGCACCCCTTTTGGCCCCTTTGAAGCAAACCACACCTGCCTACTGGTTTCTTTAATGACCTGCCCTATTTAGGGCATACCTGAGAGCCCCCCCCCCCCGGGCTGGGGGGTATGAAAGCCCAACACATGGAGCAGCTGGGTCTCTATTTTCCCCTGACTACGAATGTAAGTTCCACCCCAGGTCACTCGCCAGACCACGCCAGAGAGGCAATTGTTGTTACCTCTTTTAGGTTGTTAGTTGTGTCCGACGCGAGTGTGCCTTGTCTCAGTGTGTGTGTGTGTGTGTGTGTGAGAGAGAGCACTCGCGCGTGTTATGCCATTATATAGAACTACTCATGTATTGGACGACCCGGAATTTTCATTGAAAAATATTAGTTTTGAATGATACTCTTTGAATAAGACGCCATCCCATTCACCCCCAACCCCCCACCCCCACCCCCCACCTTCCACAAACACACTCAGTCCGAAAAATTTCTGGCACTTACCGCTAACCAGTGGATGCTGATAAAAAGCAAATCACAGTATTTAATAACAAATTATCATTTAAATGTTTAAATTTTATTTGGATATTTTCATATAAACTACTATCGGCTCCGGTAACAGGCCGTTTAAAAGCCTGTACAATACTAGCATATTTGCACCAGGCGGCTGGACCCCGCGGAGGAGCGCTGAGACTTCGTAAATAATATGCGCGAGATTGCATTGGAGCCGGCAATGATATTGCGATTCGTTAAGCTAAGAATTTTATGCTCTTTATATAAGACGACCATAATTTCGTTTTTTTTAAATGATCGAGAGTCGTACTATACAACGGTATATACGGTAAGGGTATTTCGTTATATTCGACGTGTTCTCTTCTTGCATGACATTAAAGGTCTAGTCGATGAAAGGAGGATATAGAGCGAGGTGCAACAACCAACGTTTGGAATCAGAATCGGGAACAATTTCTGGCAAGAGGATAAATGGGCTGAAGAATTAACTCTCGGCAAAATAACTCACCAGGAACAGCGACGAGGGCGAGGATGGGATAGTAAATCAGTTTAAAGGTCTGCACCGCATAATAGACCCGAAGGTTTAACGTCAGCCAGTCATCAGAAGCCAAAATATATTGGGCCATCCAGAAGACATTCTTCCTCTTGCCGCTCAGGCTCCAAACGGCTGTTGGCAGATTCAGATCGATTCCAGTCGGAGCCTCCTCTGTGGTCCCCAAGTTCCTTCCTCTGCTCTCCATTCCCGGGGAAGAACGAGTTTCTGTCGATGCTCTTTCAAATAACCACCATTAATAGAAGAGAGGAGGTCCCTGGTGATGAGATCCAACTTCGGGGAGATTGACGTTAATTACACTGAGTAAAGGAACAACTTCAATTAACCCCTTTATATCCAGGCCGAGGTAACACCAAGGACAGGAGAGAACGGGAAAGCCGCCAGAACCCAGGATTTATATCCGGAGGCTTGTTTCTTCTTTAAAAATATTTTATTTAAAAGAAAAAAAACCATGATTACATAAATAATACAGCAATACCATATATCATCATTCTAACATGGAGTATTTTATATATTTTTTTAATATATTTTTTATTTTATTTTATATATATATATACCTAAAAAGCGACCCGACCCGCCAATCTTACCCACTAACCCAGGACAAAAATGAAGAAAAAAGAGTGGAAAAAGAGGAGAATACCAAACACCAATTCTTATATTGTGGAATAAGGAAATCTCACTATAACCAGATCTCCATCTTCAAATTTTCCAATTAAAATAATCCAATATGGGCTCCAAATCTTTTTAAATACATAATAGTTATCCCTTAAATTATACGTTATCTTCTCCAATGGAATACATGACCTTAATTCCGAACGCCATCTTTGTAAATTAAGATCCATCTGATCATTCCACGAAATAGCTATACATTTCCTCGTCACTGCCAATACCAAACTCAAAAAAGCTCATTCAAATGCATCCAATTTAAATAACAAACCAAACTCACAAATATCCCCAAGTAAAAATATTTTTGGATCTAAGGAACATTTTATTTTCTAAATATTCTGTAAACAATCCTTAACCCAAGACCAAAGGATTTAACCTTATCACAAGACCATTCTTTCTTTGGCTTGGCTTCGCGGACGAAGATTTATGGAGGGAGTAAAAAGTCCACGTCAGCTGCAGGCTCGTTTGTGGCTGACAAGTCCGATGCGGGACAGGCAGACACGGTTGCAGCGGCTGCAGGGGAAAATTGGTTGGTTGGGGTTGGGTGTTGGGTTTTTCCTCCTTTGCCTTTTGTCAGTGAGGTGGGCTCTGTGGTCTTCTTCAAAGGAGGTTGCTGCCCGCCAAACTGTGAGGCGCCAAGATGCACGGTTTGAGGCGATATCAGCCCACTGGCGGTGGTCAATGTGGCAGGCACCAAGAGATTTCTTTAGGCAGTCCTTGTACCTTTTCTTTGGTGCACCTCTGTCACGGTGGCCAGTGGAGAGCTCGCCATATAACACGATCTTGGGAAGGTGATGGTCCTCCATTCTGGAGACGTGACCCACCCAGCGCAGCTGGATCTTCAGCAGCGTGGACTCGATGCTGTCAACCTCTGCCATCTCGAGTACTTCGACGTTAGGGATGAAAGCGCTCCAATGGATGTTGAGGATGGAGCGGAGATAACGCTGGTGGAAGCGTTCTAGGAGCCGTAGGTGATGCCGGTAGAGGACCCATGATTCGGAGCCGAACAGGAGTGTGGATATGACAACAGCTCTGTATACACTTATCTTTGTGAGGTTTTTCAGTTGGTTGTTTTTCCAGACTCTTTTGTGTAGTCTTCCAAAGGCGCTATTTGCCTTGGCAAGTCTGTTGTATATCTCATTGTTGATCCTTGCATCTGATGAAATGGTGCAGCCGAGATAGGTAAACTGGTTGACCGTTTTGAGTTTTGTGTGCCCAATGGAGATGTGGGGGGGGGCTGGTAGTCATGGTGGGGAGCTGGCTGATGGAGGACCTCAGTTTTCTTCAGGCTGACTTCCAGGCCAAACATTTTGGCAGTTTCCGCAAAGCAGGACGTCAAGCGCTGAAGAGCTGGCTCTGAATGTGCAACTAAAGCGGCATCGTCTGCAAAGAGTAGTTCACGGACAAGTTTCTCTTGTGTCTTGGTGTGAGCTTGCAGGCACCTCAGACTGAAGAGACTGCCATCCGTGCGGTACCGGATGTAAACAGGGTCTTCATTGTTGAGGTCTTTCATGGCTTGGTTCAGCATCATGCTGAAGAAGATTGAAAAGAGGGTTGGTGCGAGAACACAGCCTTGCTTCACGCCATTGTTAATGGAGAAGGGTTCAGAGAGCTATTGAATGTAAAAATGTACCTTTCTGGCCATTACTCCAAAAACACAAATCAGTATAGCTCAAATTATATCTTTTCCAACGCTCCAGATTCAAGTATAATTAGGAACATAGGAACATAGGAAGTAGGAACAGGAGTAGGTCAAAAATGTCCCATCGAGCCTGCTCCGCCATTCAATATGATCATGGCTGATCTAATTTATGACCTAACTCCACCTACCTGCCTTCTCCCCATATCCCCTAATTCCTCTATCATGTAAGAATTTATCTAACCGAATTTTAAATATGTTTAATGAAGCAGCCTCAACCACTTCCCTGCTTAGAGAATTCCAAACATTCACTACTCTCTGGGAAAAACTATTTTTCCTCATCTCTGTCCTAAATCTACTCCCGCGAATCTTGAGACTGTGTCCTCTCATTTTAGTTTCCCCGGCCAGCTCAAAAAACCTTCCTACATCTATCCTATCCATACCCTTCATAATCCTATATGTTTCTATAAGATCTCCTCTCATTCTTCTGAACTCGAGCTAATACAATCCTAGACGATTTAATCTTTCATCATAAGTCAACCCCTTCATCCCAGCGATCAACCTAGTAAACCTCCTCTGGACCGTCTCCAAAGCCAGTATATCCTTCCTCAAATATGGAGACCAGAACTGGACACAGTACTCCAGGTGTGGACTCACCAGTACCTTATACAGTTGCAACATTACCTCCCTACTCCTGAATTCAATTCCTCTAGCGATGAAGGCCAACATTCCATTTGCCTTCTTAATAACCTGCTGCACCTGCAACCTAACTTTTTGCGATTCATACACAAGCACTCCCAAGTCCCTCTGCACAACAGCATGCTGTAGTTTTTCACCCTTTAAATAATATTCAGCTCTTTTATTTTTCTTGCCAAAGTGGATAACCTCACACTTACTAACATTGTACTCCATCTGCCAGACCTTTGCCCACTCATCCAGCTTAACTATATCCCTCTGCAGACTCTCCACATGCTCATTACAATTTGCTCTTCCACTCAATTTGGTGTCATCCGCAAACTTGGCTACACCACATTTTGTCCCCTCCTCCAAGTCATCAATGTAAATGATGAACAGTTGTGGGCCTAACACTGACCCCTGCGGCACCCCACTTGCCACTTTCTGCCAACCTGAAAAACTCCCATTTATCCCGACTCTCTGCCTCCTGTCAGACAACCAATTTTCAATCCAGGCCAATATACTTCCCCGGACTCCACTTACCTGTAACTTGCTTATAAGTCTCTTGTGCGGCACCTT
Organism: Narcine bancroftii; assembly: GCF_036971445.1. Classification (NCBI taxonomy): domain Eukaryota; kingdom Metazoa; phylum Chordata; class Chondrichthyes; order Torpediniformes; family Narcinidae; genus Narcine; species Narcine bancroftii. The sequence goes on from NC_091473.1 coordinate 216,863,983, forward strand.
ATCAAACGCTTTCAGGAAATCCAAATATATAACATCAACCTGTTCCCCTCTATCCACCGCACCCATTATATCCTCAAGTTTGTCAAACAAGATCTTCCCTTTCTAAAACCATGCTGCGTCTGCCTGATTTAACCCTTACGTTCCAAAAGTTTCACTATTTCATCTTTAATAATGGCTTCAAACATTTTTCCAGCTACAGACATCAAGCTAATTGTCCGATAATTTCCAATCTTCTGCCTACATCCCTTCTCAAAAGGTGGCATGACGTTTGCTGTCTTCCAGTCTGCCGGGACCTGCCCAGAATACAAGGAATTTTGGTATATGACCACCAATGCATCAACTATAACTTCTGCCATTTCCTTCAGAACCCTTGGATGCATATCATCAGGACCAGGTGATTTGTTTGGCTTTAGTCCCATTAGTTTCTCCATCACTACTTCCTTTGTAACAACTATTTTATCAAGGCCCTCCCCAACATTCGCATCCTTATCTCCGCACTTGGGCATGCTGGACGAGTCTTCCACCGTGAAGACTGACGCAAAATATTTGTTTAATGCCTCGGCCATTTCCTTATGTTTTGCTAGCAGTTTTCCTTTCTCATCCTCCAAGGGTCCTATTTTAACTCTGGCCACCCTCTTCCGTTTTGTATATTTATAATATTTTTTGCTTTCTGTTTTTATATTTTGTGCCAATTTACTTTCATAAACCTTTTCCCATTTCTTATTACCTGCTTTGTAACCCCTAGTTGTCTCTTAAAGTTATCCCAATCTTCCAGTTTCTCACTGCTCTTTGCAGCTTTGCACACCTGTGCCTTCAATTTTATACTCTTCTTTATTTCCTTTGTTAACTACGGTTGATTTTTCCCTCCCTTGCTGCCCTTTTTCCTGACCGGAATATATTTTTGTTGAGCATTACAAAATATTTCTTTGAAAATCTTCCACTGTTCCTCAACTGTTTCGTCAATTAGCCTGTGCTCCCACTCTGCCCAATTCCTCCCTCATCCTATGGTAGTCACCCCTGTTTAAGCATAATATATTAGTTTTAGATCTAACTATTTCCCCTTCCATCTGAATGAGAAATTCAATCATACCATGATCGCTATTTCCCAGATGGTCTCTGACTATTACATCATTTACTCTACTTATCTCATTGCACAACACTAGATCCAGGAGAGCATTTTCTCTTGTTGGTTCCTTAGCATGCTGTTCAAGAAAGCTATCGCCGATGCATTCTATGAAGTCCTCTTCCAGACTCCCATGACCGACTTGATTTTCCCAATCTATGTGGAAGTTAAGGTCCCCCATGACTACTGCCGTATCATTATTACATGCCTCACTTATCTCTCTATTTATTTCCTGTGCCACTAAACTATTGTTATTTGGTGGGCGATAGAAAACACCCACCAATAACTTTTTCCCTTTGTTATTCTTTATCTCTACCCAAATGGACTCAACATTATGCTCTTTAGATCTTATAACATCCCTCACTACTGCCTGGAGCTCATCTTTGATTAAGAGTGCAACTCCACCTCCCTTACCATCCTGTCTATCTCTTTGCACCACCTGATACCCTTGAAAGTTTAATTCCCATTTAGGGTCACCTTGTAGCCATGTTTCCATGATGGCTACCAAATCATAGGCATGGGTACCGATTTGCGCCTCAATTCACTAACCTTATTTCTAATACTGCGGGCATTCAGATAAAGTGCCCTTATGCTCTTTGTCCTTTTAATATCTAGTGACTTCTGTAACCTTTTCTTTTGATTTTTCTGCCCACTATTTTACTTTGTCATTTTCTTAACACTATCATTGACCCAAAAACTCACTGCACCATCTGATTTTTTACTTTCTCCTCCCAACATTACTTTTCCTATTTTACTTTTCCTGGCCATTACTTTATCTTCCCTACCCTTTTCCCTATCACTCTGGTTCCCATACCCCTGCCAAATTAGTTTGCCCCACTGCTGTACCAAACATACTTGCCAAAATGTTGACACCTTTTGGATTTAGGTGCAACCCATGTAAAGATCATGCCTTCCCCAAAAGAGATCCCAGTGATCCAAGAAGCCAAATCCTTGCCATGTACACCAGCACCTCAGCCACACGTTCATTTTCCTTATCCTTACATTCTTTTCATCACTTGCATTTAGAACGTAGTAATCCTGAGATCGCCACCCTAGCATTCCTGTCTTTCAGCTTTCATCCCAGCTCACTGTAATCCCTTTTCATTACCTCCTCGTTTTTCTTGTCAATGTCGTTTTTACCCACATGTACCAAGACATCAGGCTGCTCTCCCTCTCCTCTCAGAAAATTTTGGACCCGATTTGTGATATCTCGTACCCTTGCACCAGGGAGGCAGCACACCATGCGGGTATACTTATCTGGCTCACAGAACCTCCTGTCCATACCCCTGGCAATGGAGTCCCCAATAACTACTGCATTTCTCCTTTTCCTTTTCTTTTGCACCACTCTGCCAGGCTCATTGCCATTGACCTGGTGCCCGTGGTCATCTTCTGTCCGGTCATCTCCCTCAACAGAATCCAACACAACATAACTGTTGCTAAGTGGGATAGTCACTGGTGTGCTCTCCGTTTTTCTCACTTTTTTCTTTCCTCCCCTGATAGTTTCCCACTTAACTGACACGGGTTCTGGAGTATTTATCGCCCTGAAAGTTGAGTCAATTAACTCCTTGCTCTCCCTTACAAGCTGCAGGTCATCAATCTGCAACTCCATAGCCCTAATTCAGTCCCTTAGTAACTGCATCTCAGTACACCTGGTGCAGATGTGGCCATTTGGGAGGGTGGAAGTCACCCATTGTTCCCACATCTGACACCCAGTACAGAGCACTAACCCTATTGGCATGACTGTGAATACGAAGGCAAATAACTCAGCTTACCTTTTCTCCTTGCCTGCTTTCGCCACTCACTGAGCCACTCCTCGCTGGCCGCTCCCTCCCCTTTCACTCCTTTTAATGGCCCCTTGACCAATTAACCCCATCACTTTCAGCAAGCTCCTCCTCCTCCGACTCACAGCCCGACTCTCTCCAAGCTCCTCCTCCAACTCCCAGCCGAACCAAGTAGGCCCAAGCCCCGGTAAGCCCCCGACTTTAATAGCTTACCTTCTCCTCACTTTCAGAAGCTCCTCTTCCTCTGACTCACAGCCCGACTCTCTCCAAGCTCCTCCTCTGACTCCCAGCTGAACCAATTAGTGCATAAAATTATAAATTACAAGCTATTCCTAACATTTATAATTTTTGTCATACTATCATTGCAAATACTTTTTCAATAATCGTTATCAAAATGAACTCCCAAACCTTTCTCCCATTTAAGCCTTGATTTATGCAAATCAATTTTAGACATTTTCTGATGCAATATTTTATACTTTTTGAAATTAAAACCTTTCTTCCCTCTATCACAAACCAACATTTCAAATTTCGACTCTTTAGGTAAAAGCAAATTCTTCCCAAAATAATCATGTAACATTGATAATAACAAAACGAATAGGAGTTGGTATTTGATACCTTTCCTTCATTCTTTCAAATAATCAAAAAATACTTAATTCATAACAATTATTTATCATCTTAATCCCTTTCTGATCCCAAATCTTAAGAAGGTCATTATTAATCAAAAAAGGAAAACATTTATTCTGAAACAAAGGAGTATATCTCGATATTTTACCCTGATTACCAATTTATTTATTTATCCCCTTCCAAAGACTCTTCAAATGAGATAAAATAGGCAATTTATAAAAACTTAATAATTTAACATCCAATTTATAAACAAATTGATCTCTTCTATTTTCACCAATTCTTTTTAGTTCTAAATCTGCCCAAATCAAAAGATTTTCCAAAACAAACATTCTATTAATAAATTTTAACTGAGCATTCTTATAATAATTATCAAAATTTGGAAGTTGTAAACCATCTAATTCATATTTCCACATTAATGTATGCATAGACACTCTTTCTAATAGACACACCCTTCCATTAAAAATTTCCTAACTACTGTATTTAAATCTTATAAAAACATTTTAGGAACATTACAAGGAATATTTTGAAAAAAATACTGGTCTAGGAAATATATAATTATACAATTCACCCTACCAACTAAAGTTAACAGTAAATCCTTCCATTTATTTAAATCTTCCTTAATTACAAAAATTAATGACAAATAATTTAAATCATATATGTCTATTTATTTTAATACTTAAATGCTTAATTTGATTTGTCCATTTAAAACACACTATTCCTTTACAGGCAGAATAATCAGCTTCAGACAGTGGCATGAGTTCACTTTTATTCCAATTTACCTCATGCCCCGATAATTCTCCATATTGTATTAACCTCCCCTGTAACACTTTCAGTGACTCCAATGGTTCAGTTAAGTAAATCAACAGATCATTCACAAATAAACTAATCTTATATGAATCCAATCCTGTTTTAAATCCTTTCTTGCCTTATTAATTGAGCTAAAGGTCCAATCACCTATGTGAATAATGCTGGTGATAAAGGGCAACCCTGTCTAGTAGATCTCTCTAAATTAAAAGAATCATACAAAAGTCCATTTGGCATAACTCTCGCTTTGTATTGCGGTTAGTACTCCACGTGCTCTCTGAACCCTGCTCGCAGCACCAATTGTTGTGTTTGGAAGAGTATCAGGTTCATTGAGTTCACAGCGAGATTAGTCTGGACACAAATGTTACAATTACAGACTGAATTAGGGATATGGAGTTGCAGATTGATGACCTGCAGCTTGTAACTTTATTGAACACAAAGGAGACAAATGGGGAAGAATGTTAAATGATACTTAATTACTCGACAACTAAACAACTACATAGACATTCATGTCAGACCCAGGTTGGATTCTGATACCAGGGGCCACCTACCTTCCACATTTTTTTTCTTCTTTTTCTTTGGCTTGGCTTCGCGGACGAAGATTTATGGAGGGGTATGTCCACGTCTGCTGCACGCTCGTTTGTGACTGACAAGTCCGATGTGGGACAGGCAGGCAAGGTTGCAGCAGTTGCAAGGGAAAATTGGTGGGTTGGGGTTGGGTGTTGGGTTTTTCCTCCTTTGTCTTTTGTCAGTGAGGTGGGCTCTGCAATCTTCTTCAAAGGAGGTTGCTGCCCGCCGAACTGTGAGGCACCAAGATGCACGGTTGGAGGCGATATCAGCCCACTGGCGGTGGTCAATGTGGCAGGCACCAAGAGATTTCTTTAAGCAGTCCTTGTAACTCTTCTTTGGTGCACCTCTGTCTTGGTGGCCAGTGGAGAGCTCGCCATATAACACGATCTTGGGAAGGCAATGGTCCTCCATTCTGGAGACGTGACATGCCCAGCACAGTTGGGTCTTCAGCAGCGTGGATTCGATGCTTGCGGACTCTGCCAGCTCGAGTACTTCGATGTTGGTGATGAAGTCATTCCAATGAATGTTGAGGATGGAGCGGAGACAACGCTGATGGAAGCATTCTAGGAGCCATAGGTGATGCCGGTAGAGGACCCATGATTCGGAGCTGAACAGGAGCGTGGGTAATGACAACGACTCTGTACACGCTGATCTTTGTGTGTTTCTTCAGGTGGTTGTTTCTCCAGACTCTTTTGTGTAGTCTTCCAAAGGCGCTATTTGCCTTGATGAATCTGTTGTCTATCTCTTTGTCAATCCTTGCATCAGATGAAATGGTGCAGCCGAGGTAGGTAAACTGGTTGACCGTTATGAGTTCAGTGTGCCCGATGGAGATGTGGGGGGTGGGGGGGGGGGGCTGGTGGTCATGGTGGGGAGTGACTGATGGAGGACCTCAGTTTTCTTCAGGCTTCCACATTACCCGACAACTAAACAACTACATAGACATTCACGTCGGACCCAGGATGGAGTCTGATACCAGTGGCCACCTACCTTCCACATGCTCATGCATGTGTACACACTCAGATTAAGTGTAGTGCACACCTTACCCCTGACTCTTCCAGCAATATCCACAGTAGTAGCCTGGCATGGAGCAATGTCTGGGGTTGGACCATGAGGCAGAGATTTTAAAAAACATGTTATGCATCGATGTTTTATACTGTTCTGAGCTGGGTGTTCAGCCAATGATGGCCCTAAGTAATTTAAGTGAGCCAATGGCAAGGTGTGCACTAATGGGTGGCCCGAGTCCAACCTTGATTGGCAATTGATACAACTTCAGAATAAGTTTCAGACAGGGAGGAAACATGACCATCACATTCCAGATATAGCAAGGCATGATGTGCTGTATACACCTCTATCTTCTTCGTAACCAGATCACCAATATTCCTTGAAAACCAAGGTTCCTTATGCCTGTTAACTTTGCCTTTAATCCTGACAGGAACATGCAAACTTTATACTCTCAAAATTTTGCTTTCAAAGCCCTTCAACTTACTGAACACATCCTTGCTAGAAAACAATTTATCCCCATTCTGAGATTTTTTTTCTCATTTCCACAAAATTGGCCTTTCTCCAATTTACAATCTCAACTCGAGGACCAGACCTATCCTTATCCATAATTAATGAAACTAATGGCATTATTGTTACTGGACCCAAAATGTTCACCTACACATACTTGTGTCACCTGACCTGTCTGGTTCACTAATAGGAAACCAAGTATTGCATCATCTCTCGTTGGTACCAATTTATATTGATTTAGAAAACTTTTCTGAATGCATTTGACAAACTCCACGCCATCTAGCCCTTTTACAATATGGGAGTCCCAGTCACTATGTGTAAATTTAAAATCTCCGACTATCACAACTTTCTGTTTCTTACATGAGTCTGCTATCTCTCTGCAGATTTCCCCCTCCACTTTCTCTCTGATTATTGGGTGGTCAATAATACAACCCTATCAGTATGGTCACACCTTTCCTGTTCCTCAGCTCCACCCATATGGCCTCTGTAGTCGAGGGCTCTGGGCTGTCCTGTTTTATCACTGCTGGGATATTTTCCTTGACTATAAATGCCACCTTTCCCCCCTTTCATCCCTTCCTATCACGTCAGAAACAAAGGAACCCCAAAACTTTGAGCTGCTAGTCCTGCCCCTCCGCAACAAAGATTCACTAATAGCAATAATGCTGTAATCCCACATGCCAATCCCTGTCCTAAGATTGTCTGTCTTTTTGACAATACTCCTTGCATTGATATAAATACACATGAGAACATTTCTATCATGTACAAACCTTTGATTTCTGTCTCTTTGTGCAGGCCTTGCATGGTCTTTATCCTCCTCCACCTCACTATCTGTTTTAACACTCTGGTTCCCATCCCCTGCTAATCTAGTTTAAAACCCCTGGAGCAGCATTAGCAAACCTACCTGCAAAGATGTTCATTCCCATCCAATTCAGGGCAAACCATCCCATTGGAACAGGTCCCACCTTCCCTGGATGGAGCCCAATTATCCAGAAACAGGAAGCCCTCCCTCCTGCCCCATCCCTTTAGTCACATATTTAGCTGTATTAACTTCCTGTTTCTAGCCTCACTAGCACATGCCAAAGGTTGCACGCCTGAGATCACAACTCTGGAGGTCCTGCCCTTCAACTCTCTGCAGGACCTCCTCACCCTTCCTACCCACGTCATTGGTCCCTACATGGACCATAACATCTGGCTGCTCACCCTCTCTCCTGAGAATATCGAGAACCCAATCTGAGAAATTGGCTTCAGGGAGGCAACAGACAATTCAATCTCTCCCTCAGAACGTCTTATCTATCCCTCTAACCATCAAACCCCTCGCACTACTGCTCCTCACTTTTCCTTCTTTCCTTTCTGAGCTTCCAGTCGGTGCCAGAGACTCGACCACTACAACTTGTCCCTGGTAGCTCATCCCCACCAATATTATTCAAAGCGGTATAATTATTGTTGATAGGAACAGCCACAGGGGTGCTCTCCTGACAGTCACCCAGCTAGCTGCCTGCTGACGTTTGGGGGTGGCCATCACCCCCTCTGCTTTTCAAATGACCTGGAGTTCATCCAGCTCTAGCTCCATGCCACTTTTAAAACTTTCTGAACCTCACTCACCTAGGCTGTTTGTTAAATTTGGTTCATGGACAGTTAGCTTGTTTTCAAGATCCAGTGGTGAGTCACGTCGCTGCATCTTATTGTAACAGAAATATCCAACGGACTTCTCACATTTTTTAATTAAGTCCCATTGCCACGTTTTCTGCCACCTTCTTCATTGTTCGATGTATCACACACATGATTACGACGAACCACGTGGTACCTCGTGCATCACTCATGATCCATCTGTAAGGATTTATTTCAGCCCAAAGTTCCCTGTTTGTTGTCAGCATCAGGTCATTTTAATGAATAGGAATAATGATTAGACATAACGAGTCAACGGGGTAGTTATAGTGTCTCCGCCGGATGGCGCTGTGGTGTCAGACTGGATGATTGGTCTTTTTTTCAAGAAGCCTGATTGGGTTGCTGTTGGTGTATCTGCGCTGGTTTCTGTTCCTGAACTTTGTTGAGTTACACAGGGTTATCATGGTGATTTCCCAGCAGGTGCAGCTCTATGTTGACCCTGCATTAGTATGTGGGATTCAGCTAATTTCCTTCCTCTTTTCATGTGTACCATGGTTTTAAGAATAATTTAGACTAAATACACCACTCTTTTTTTGACTCCATGTCCTGCTACTACAAAACCCAACAGCAATAGAAATTCACCAAAACAAATGGTTACTTAAATCAAAGTCGTTTTTAATTTTCTTTAAACACAAAAACAGGATTAAACTTTAACTTATTACTATTAACCTAACTTAACCCCCTTCTAATTTTAAGCACACATGTATACAAGTTCAGAAAAGTGCTTTGATTCATAGTCCAATCTCACTTCTCACTCCTCCAAGTTCACCAGTATCAGGCGATTCTTATACTGTGCACAGAATTTAACATTTATGAATTTTCACCGAGCTCTGGTGTTCAAATGGTTACTGCTCAGGAAGGTTCTTGTTGGTTTCAGAGAGAGAATTGATACTTGTTGGACACGCATAAGCTGATTCCCTCCAATCAGATGTGACAGATTATAGATATGTTTTTGGGAGATAAACTGGGGCAGGTTTTGTTTAGTGTAGGTCACATACAAACACTTTAAAATAGATCTTATTTAAAATACTGGAGCTCTGCTCATGCTAGACAGCCCAGAGCCATTGCATAAGCTTTGGAGAGTGCCCAAGAGATTTCACTAATGGATTGTTGTTTACAAAAAAGTAACAGAAGAAAGAACTCACCAGAGCCACAGGGTGTCTGGAGTGGAACCTGCTGTTCTAAGAGGGTCATGTGGTTTTGCAAGTAGAGAGAAAAAACAATTATTCTCTGTGTGTATGTGTGTGTGTGTGAGAGAGAGAGAGAGAGAGAGAGAGAATTCAGTTCTCAGGCGTGTCTACCCGCCCTAATTCATTACCCTGCGAGCTGTGTTTCTGTGTCTGGTCGAATCCTCACTGGAAGTACCAATGGTATCATAAACTGCTCACGCAGATGATCTCCCTTTAGACACATATCCATTTCAATCCTGTAATTTTATTCTGCCTCTGTTTCGTAAAATGATCGATTGACTCCGAAATACTAACCTCTCCCCATATATATCTTTGCTTAGAACCGTTTTGCTCTGTGATCACTGTTTCACATGAGGGGAGATTTCCTTCATCGATCTTGCCCACATTTATTTCACATCTTTGATGGGGAGGTGAGCTCTAAACCTCCAGCACGTTCAGGGTATTTGTCTCAAGTGTAACTCAGAAACTGAAACCACATTGCAATGGTAATGAAATCGTGGCTCGACTTTCCACGGACTCTGGGCTCGTTACATCCTCCTGAATAAGTTGTAGCTGGTGGTTCACCTAACTCTCTCACTTGAACCAACCAGGATTTAACATGAATGTACCAGGATTTCCTTGCAGTTTATCAATAAAAACTCCCTGCTTACCTTTGCTATGTTGAGGTGTTTGCTATGACTCAGAATTGCTACCACATGCTAGTGAGGTTAGAAATAGATTAATGCAACTTAATATTGGCTTACAAAACGTTGCAGGAGGAAGATCTTCAGATTTCCGAACCCTTGGGCTCTCTTCCAGGGAAGGATGATTCTGTAAAGGCAAGATAGTTTGCATCTGAGCTGGAGGGGTACATATCCTTGCAGGTGATCAGTTGGGAGAATCAGAGCTGGACAGGTTGACCAAATTTCAATTCCTCTGAGCTACTGTCTTGGTGGATCTTTCCTGGATCCTCAGAAAAGCACGTCAGTGCCTTTACATCCTCAGGAGTTCATGGAGGTTCTGCATGTCATCAGAAACCTTGGCAAACTTAGGAAGATAACTAGTGGAGAGTGTGCTGACTGGCTGTATAATGGCCTGGTATGGTGGCACCAATGTCTTTTAATGGAAAGCCCTGCAAAAGTATTGGATACAGTTCAGTACATCAGGCAAAACTCTCCCCACCACACCATCAATAACATCCACATGGACAGCAGCAGCAATTATTAAGGATCCACGCCACACATGAAATGCTCTGTTCTCTCTGCTTCCCTCAAGTAAGAATTATAGGTGTCACAGTACTTGCACCACTCGGTTCAGGAACAGTTGCTACCCCTCAACTATCCAACTTCGAAGCAACAGACACAATCAAGGCTTTATTGAAGGACTCCTACTTTGTACATTCTTTATTACTGAATATTTATATTTTCTGCATTTGCACAATTTGTTTACATTTCTTAGATTACATTTTTTTTATCTTTGGTATACTCTTTATGAGTAGAGTTTACAGTCAGGAATAAGTAGAAATTCCACTTGGCCCGCAGGAAAAACAACTCATCTCAGGGTTGTACGCAATGTATATTCTCTGACAATAAATTTAAACTTTGAGCTTTTGAAATATGGATGGATGGGTTGCTGTGGTTCTCGTCCTTTTTCTTTCCACTCACATACCACTTTAAGTATTCCCTGTGCAATCAGTGCTTTGTGATTAGCAAGGGATTGCTTAAGGTGGTATGTTTTAATCGTCCCTAATTGACTTGTTATGTGCACAGTTTCATAACTCCAAAGGAAATGGACCAATGACAATTTTTCTCAAGCAAAATATTTCAGTAATAATTGGGTCTTGAGCAGTGGTTCTCAACCTTCCATTCCACGCATATCAAGAGCAAAAGGATATGAAGGGAAAAAAATGGTCCTCTTGAATATCAAAGTGGTCAGCTATTTATAGAATCAAAAGAGATTAGGGAGGTCTTAAATATTTCTTTTCCATCTGTATTTACTTTGGAAATGTAGAAACTCCAGAGGTAAAGCACAGAAGGAGTGAGGTTGTGGAACCAAGTGAGATTATAGAGGAGGCGTTTACTGGCGTGAGGCAAATCAGGTCAGATAATCCCCTAGGACCTGATAAGATATTCCCTGTGACTTGAGGGATGCTAGTTTTGAAATTTCAGGGGCCCTTGCAAATATATTGTAACCAATGTTAGCCATGGGTGATGTTCCAGAGGACTGGAGAATAGCTAATATACTTCCACTGTTTAAAACGATTTAAGAATAATCTTGGAAATGATTGATAGGTGGACTTGACCAGTGATGGGTAACATTTTGGAAGGTCTCTAAGGGATCAGATATGCAAATATTTGGATATACAGGGACTGATTAGAGATAGGTCGATATGGCTTTGTGTATAATATGTTTTGTTTATCCAATCTTATAGAATTTTTGAGGAGGTTACCAGAAATGTTAATGAAGGTAAGGTTGTGAATGCTATGTACGTGGACTTCAGTGAGGCCTTTGACAAGGTCCCAAGTTGGTAAAAAGGTTCAGTAGCTCGGTGTTCAGGTTGAGGTAGTAACTTGAATTGGATTTTGGCCTTTCAGAAAAGCCAGAGAGTGGTATTAGATCATTTTTGATCAAACTGGAGGCCTGTGACCAGTGGTGTTCCTCAGGGATCAGTGCTGTGTCCATTGTTGTTTGTCATCTATATCAACGATATGAATTATACTGTTGTAAATTGGATAACAAATGTTCAGATAACATGGAGATTGGAAGTGTAGTGAGCAGTCAGGAAGGCTTTTAACACTTGCAACGTGTTCTAAGACACCTGAAAAAAAGCTGAAAAATGAAGAATGAAGTGTTGCACTTAGGGGCGACTAACCAAGGTGGAACATATACAGTAAATGGTAGGGGACTGAGGAGGGCAGTAGAATATAAGGATCTGGGAATACACATACGTAATTCCACTAAAGCAGTAGCTCGGGCAGATCAGGGCAAAAAGAGAGCTTTTGGCATGTTGTCATTCATAAATCAAAGTACTGCATACAGGAGTTGGGGTGTACGATGAAGCTGTAGAAATGACCGAGGCCAGATTTGGAGTTTTGTGTGCAGGTTTGACCATGTAACTACAGGAAATATATTTATAAGATTGAAGGAGTGCAAATAAAATGTAAAAGAATGTTGCTGGGACCTCAGGAATGAAGGAACAGGGAAAGGTTAAGCAGGTTAGGGCTTTATTCCTTGGAGCAGAGACAAAAGGGTGAATTTTGATAAGGGTATGTAGAATTATGACAGAGTAAATTCAATCAGGGTTTTTACCCACTGAAGGTGGATGAGACAAGAACTCTTGTTCTTGTCCAATGACAAGGGTTAAGGGTGAAAGGTGAAATGTTTAAGGGGAATATTCAGGGTATCTTGTGCATGCAGAGAATTTTGAGAGAATTAATAAGGTGCCAGCAGAGGTGATAAAAATGTATGCTCAATTTTGACATTTAAGTAATATTTGGATAGAAACATGGATGGGGGGAATATGGAGGGCAAAGGTACACATTGGCATGAGACAGAATAACAGTTTTGCACAAACTAGATGGGCCCAAAGAATTCTTTCATTTCTGAAATGTTCCATGGCAGTGCATTTACTGAGGTGCCACGTGCTTATGAAGTACTTAAAGTTTGTGACATGCCATTGATTTAAAAGAGGGTATTGCATTGCATCACCGTAGGAGATGCAATTGTCCAAAGAATAAAATTACAATGGAAAATGATGATTTTGCTTCCTGAAGACTTTTGATCATGAAAATAGCTTTAAACATTTCCTAGCATGTACCTTTTTAAAACGATATCTTGTTGTGCTTTCCTGCCATAGTTTCAGCCTATTTATATATTACCCACAAAGCAAGCTGTTTAGGTCAATTCAAGCATGTGCAGGTGTTATGCAAATGTTGTCTTAGGCCTGGCATGCTTAGTCAGGACAGATGCAGACAGTCAAAAAAATTAGATCATATATACAGATACATTTCATTGATATAGATTGAACACATGTTGTTGCACATGCTCATCAGGCCATAGCTTATTAAGTATACTTAAAACAACAGTATTTAATGTCTTCAGAAAGATTTGAAACAGCAGGAAAATTGAGTATATGCTTAAAGCTCAGTGACGCAGCATGACCACACTTATTTTAAAAAGCCTCTGAGCTCTACTTCAGTTGTAAAATTGGAGACCAAGACAAACCTTGGGCACCTCACATTTGTCGGGCAACACGTGCAGTCAAACTGAGAGCTTGGCTCAGAGGTACTCAGAAGTCAATGCCATTTGCAGACCCAATGATTATGAAGGTTCACGTGACCACCTGTTACTGCTGTATAATCAATGTATCTGGCTTCTCTGTAAAAATAAAAAATCTATTGAATGCACCAATCTGCCTTCAGCCATGAGACTAGTATCCTTGATTGACTAAGAAACGTTAATTATTTTGTTGTGGAATTTCTGGACTCCAAATGTGAAATTTAACATCTGGTATGTTGTATTTTGATGAGAAGTTATGTTAATCTGAGGTGTTATTGCATTTATAACTTTTAAACACAATTTATGAAGAAGTGTGGCATATTGTGGAATACTCTATCAAACATCTACAGGTGTCATTTGGAAGGTTGCAGTAGAGCCTGGTTTGGGAATTCGATTTCCCAGGAACACAGAAGGCCCAGAAGGTAACACATAGTGATAGGAACATAGGAACATAGGAAGTAGGAACAGGAGTAGGCCAAAAATGGCCCATCGAGCCTGCTCCGTCATTCAATATGATCATGGCTGATCTAATTTATGACCTAACTCCACCTACCTGCCTTCTCCCCATATCCCCTAATTCCTCTATCATGTAAGAATTTATCTAACCGAATTTTAAATATGTTTAATGAAGCAGCCTCAACCACTTCCCTGCTTAGAGAATTCCAAACATTCACTACTCTCTGGGAAAAACTATTTTTCCTCATCTCTGTCCTAAATCTACTCCCGCGAATCTTGAGACTGTGTCCTCTCATTTTAGTTTCCCTGGCCAGCTCAAAAAACCTTCCTACATCTATCCTATCCATACCCTTCATAATCCTATATGTTTCTATAAGATCTCCTCTCATTCTTCTGAACTCGAGCGAATACAATCCTAGACGATTTAATCTTTCATCATAAGTCAACCCCTTCATCCCAGCGATCAACCTAGTAAACCTCCTCTGGACCGTCTCCAAAGCCAGTATATCCTTCCTCAAATATGGAGACCAGAACTGGACACAGTACTCCAGGTGTGGACTCACCAGTACCTTATACAGTTGCAACATTACCTCCCTACTCCTGAATTCAATTCCTCTAGCGATGAAGGCCAACATTCCATTTGCCTTCTTAATAACCTGCTCCACCTACAACCTAACTTTTTGCGATTCATGCACAAGCACTCCCAAGTCCCTCTGCACAACAGCATGCTGTAGTTTTTCATCTTTTAAATAATATTCAGCTCTTTTATTTTTCTTGCCAAAGTGGATAACCTCACACTTACTAACATTGTACTCCATCTGCCAGACCTTTGCCCACTCATCCAGCTTAACTATATCCCTCTGCAGACTCTCCACATGCTCATTAAAATTTGCTCTTCCACTCAATTTGGTGTCATCCGCAAACTTGGCTACACCACATTTTGTCCCCTCCTCCAAGTCATCAATGTGAATGATGAACAGTTCTGGGCCTAACACTGACCCCTGCAGCACCCCACTTGCCACTCTCTGCCAACCTGAAAAACTCCCATTTATCCCGACTCTCTTCCACTGTTCCTCAACTGTTTCATCAATTAGCCCGTGCTCCCAGTCCACTCTGCCCAATTTCTCCCTCATCCTATGGTAGTCATCCCTGTTTAAGCATAATATATTAGTTTTAGATCTAACTATTTCCCCTTCCATCTGAATGAGAAATTCAATCATACTATGATCGCTATTTCCCAGATGGTCTCTGACTATTACATCATTTACTCTACCTATCTCATTGCACAACACTAGATCCAGAAGAGCATTTTCTCTTGTGGGTTCCTTAACATGCTGCTCAAGAAAGCTATCGCAGATGCATTCTATGAAGTCCTTTTCCAGACTCCCACGACCAACTTGATTTTCCCAATCTATGTGGAAGTTAAGGTACCCCATGACTACTGCCGTATCATTATTACATGCCTCACTTATCTCTCTATTTATTTCCTGTGCCACTAAACTATTGTTATTTGGTGGGCGATAGATAAGACCCACCAATAACTTTTTCCCTTTGTTATTCTTTATCTCTACCCAAATGGAGTCAACATTATGCTCTTTAGATCTTATATCATTCCTCACTACTGCCTGGAGCTCATCTTTGATTAAGAGTGCAACTCCACCTCCCTTACCATCCTGTCTATCTCTTTGCACCACCTGATACCCTTGAAAGTTTAATTCCCATTTAGGGTCACCTTGTAGCCATGTTTCCGTGATGGCTACCAAATCATAGGCATGGGTACCGATTTGTGCCTCAAGTTCACTAACCTGGGGGAGTCACATGATGGAGTAGTGGCCGGTAGGGGAACTCCAGCCCTCTCCAGAAAAGTTAAAATAGATAGAGAAAAAGCAAAGGGACAAACATAAAAACCAAAACAAAGTGAAAATTGTGGAGAAAATGGCAGCAAAGAAAGAAAAAACAAAAATAATAGGAAGAAAAGAAGAAGGAAAGACGTCGGAAGAAGAAGGTAAAGGCCTTACCGGTACGAGGAGGCCCGCCATGGAGAGAGAAGCCAGCTCCCTGAGGTCAGTCGAAGTCGTGAACTTGGGACTACAAAAATGGCTCATGGAGCCAAACAAAAGTGCGCATCGCGCATGCGCGAGGACAAAAATAACACTGACGGGTGGGGGGACCAGCTGATGAGTAGATCTCCACAGCTGAAACAGACAACTACAACACAACAGCAAGAGGAAAACATAGAAAATAACGAGGGCAAGAAAGAAGAGAGTAAAAATAAGAAATCAAAGAAACAACAGATGACCAACCCAGAGGAAGAAGACCAGCATCAAGACACTTCTAATAAAAATAAGAAGACCAAAAATACCCAACAAAATAAAACAAACAACCCAACAAGAAAAGCAGAAGAGACAGAGGTAAAGGACACAGATCCTGGAGTGGACTCAGAAGAAGAGGAGGAAGAGCACAGAGAAATGGAAGATGAAGGGAAGGGCAAGTACATGGATATATTTTTTTTGAAAGAATATATGGAAACAGTAAAAGAATGGCAGTCACAAGAATTGAGTGAAATAAAAAGAAGAATAAAAAGTACAGAAGGAAAAGTGAATAGATTAGAGATGATCATGACAGATATAGGAAAAAGAGTAGACAAGGTGGAAGAACGAGAAACAGCCATAGAAATGGAAGTAGATGACTTAAAAAATAAATTAGAAGAATCTGATAAAGAAGTTAAAGAAGCACAGGAGCTGTTAGCTCAGAAGATGGATATAATGGAAAATTATAATAGAAGAAACAATATAAAGATAGTGGGCCTTAAGGAAGATGAAGAAGGCAAAAATATGAAAGAATTTATAAAAGAAAGGATCCCCAGGGTCCTAGGAAGACCAGAATTACAGGAAGAAATGGAAATAGAAAGGGCACACAGAACATTAGTCCCTAAACCACAACCACAACAAAAAACAAGATCCATTCTAGTAAAATTCCTAAGATATACAACAAGAGAAAATATATTGGAGAAGGCAATGAAGAAAATAAGAGAAGATTTAAAAAAAAAACACTGCAATACAAGGGTCAAAAATTTTTTTATATCCAGATAAAAGTTTTGAACTCCTGAAGAAGAGGAAGGAGTTTAATGCAGCAAAAATGACCCTATGGAAAAAAGGTTATAAATTTATGTTAAAATACCCAGCAGTACTTAAAATAGTTATTCCGGGGCAGCAAAACAGACTATTCTCGGATCCGGAAGAAGCTCAAAAATTTGCAGAACAACTACAAGACAGACAGAGAGATGAAGAGATGTAACAAGAACAAAAATGACAACAAACTATATGTATGTGTGTATGTAGGTATATATATATATATATATATATGTATATGTGTGTATGTGTGTATGTATATATATATATATATATATATATATATATAAAATATAGGTAAGAACTAAGAAAGGGAAGAGAGGAAGTAAGGAGGGAATTAAGAGAGTGACCTTTGTTGTATATGAAAATTAAAATCTTTTCTGGGGGGTGCTGGGTGGGGAAGAGTTATGGTCACTGCGAAATCAGTTGACGCTTGCGAGTGAATTTGGAAATCCAAATGGAGAGGGGAGATGTGGTTGCCCGACAAGGGACAAAGGGCAACTCAGAAAGGGGAGGGACTATTGGGGTTAAAAGAATTTTAGATATGGGAATAGTGGAAATATTTTAAGTTTTAGAAATGTTGTCTTGTTGTAATTTCATGTTCAAAAAAAGAAAGCAGAAATGGATAAGAAGGGAAGGTGTTGATGAGGAAACGGAAAGGAAAGATAAACAAAGTATGAAATGGTTACGTTGAACTATATGACTTTAAATATTAATGGAATACATAACCAAATCAAAAAGAAGAAACTGTTAAATTTACTGTAAAAAAGAAAAAAACGATATAGCATTCGTACAAGAAACACATCTAACTGAAGTGGAACGCAAGAAATTAAAGAGAGATTGGATAGGACATGTAACAGCAGCATCATATAATTCAAAAGCCAGAGGAGTAGCTATATTAATCAATAAAAATGTACCAATCAAAATAGAAGAGGAAATAATAGATCCAGCAGGGAGATATGTAATGATAAAATGTCAGATATATTCAGAATTTTGGAATTTACTCAATGTATACGCACCTAATGAAGAAGATCAAAAATTTATGCAAGATATCTTTTTGAAGATAGCAGATACGCAAGGGAACATACTAATAGGAGGGGATTTTAACCTTAATTTGGACTCAAACATGGATAAAACTGGAAAAAAAACTAACAAAAGAACAAAGTAACCAAATTATAATTAAATCGATGCAAGAAATGCAACTTTTGGATATATGGAGGAAACAACACCCAAAGGAAAAGGAATATTCATATTATTCAGGTAGACATAAAACATACTCAAGGATAGACCTATTCCTGTTATCAGCCCACATTCAAGGGAGAGTTAGGAAAACGGAATATAAAGCTAGACTATTATCGGAGCACTCACCCCTGTTATTGGCAATAGATCTAGAGGACATCCCACCAAGAATGTATAGATGGAGATTAAACTCCATCCTACTTAAAAGACAGGATTTTAGAGAATTCATTGAATGACAAATTAAA
Organism: Narcine bancroftii; assembly: GCF_036971445.1. Lineage (NCBI taxonomy): Eukaryota > Metazoa > Chordata > Chondrichthyes > Torpediniformes > Narcinidae > Narcine > Narcine bancroftii. Next base: position 216,882,577 of record NC_091473.1, read on the forward strand.
ATGTACTTTGAAATAAATACGGAATCAGCGAAAGATAAGTTTATACTATGGGACGCAATGAAAATGTTCATCAGAGGGCAAATAATAAGTTATGTAACTAAGATGAAGAAGGACGACAATCGGGAAACAGAACAGTTGGAAAGGGAAATAACAAATATAGAAAAAGAATTAGCAATAAAGGAAGATACAACTAAAAGAAGAGAATTGGCAGGTAAAAAATAAAATATGAAACACTACAAACATTTAAGGTGGAGAAGAACATAATGAAGAAAACAGAAATATTATGAGCTAGGAGAAAAAATGCACAAAATTCTAGCGTGGCAGCTTAAGACAGAACAAACTAAAAGAATGGTATTGGCATTAAGGAAAAAGGACAAACAAATTACATATAATCCAACGGAGATCAATGAAAACTTCAGTGAATTCTACGAGCAGCTATTTCAAACTGAAACCGAAGGGAAAGAAGACAAAATAAATGAATTTCTAACTAAAATTGAACTACTGAAATTACAAACAGAGAAGCAAAATAAATTAATAAAACCATTTGAAATAGAAGAATTACAGGAGAAATTTAAAAAACTACCGAACAATAAAACACCAGAGGATGGATTCCCAATAGAATTCTATAAAACATTTAAAGACTTATTAATTCCTTCCCTTCTGGAAGTAATCAACCAGATTGATAAAACACAAAGTATACCAGATTCATGCAAAACACCAATAATTACAGTAATACCAAAGACAGGGAAAGATCCACTTGCACCAGCGTCATATAAACCAATATCTTTACTTAACACAGATTATAAGATAATAGCTAAACTATTAGCAAACAGATTGGCCGACTATGTACCAAAAATAATAAATCTAGACCAAACTAGATTTATTAAGAAAAGAGGAACACTGGACAATATCTGTAAGTTAATTAACTTAATCCATGCAGTACAAGGAAACAAGACGCCAACAGTGGCAGTTGCCTTAGACTCAGAGAAAGCCTTTGACAGAGTAGAATGGAATTATTTATTCAAAGTACTACAAAAATTCAGCCTACCAGAGAAATATATTAATTGGATTAAAGCATTATATAAGGGGCCATTGGCGAATGTGACAGTAAATGGATATATATCAAAACAATTTAACTTAAGCAGATCAACAAGGCAGGGATGTCCACTATCTCCCTCACTGTTCGTGTTAGCTATAGAACCACTAGCAGAATTGATAAGAACAGAAAATAAAATAAGAGGGATAAAAATAAAAGAGAAGGAATAGAGAATCAGTCTATTTGCAGATGACGTTATAATATACTTAACAGAACCAGAAATATCAATAAAAGAATTACATAGGAAATTGAAGGAATATGGAGAAGTTTCGGGTACAAGATCAACGCAAATAAAAGTGAAGCAATGCCAATGAATAATGCGGATTTCTCAAAGTTTAAGAAAGATCGCCATTTAGATGGCAAACGCAAGCAATGCGATACCTAGGTATAAAACTAAATAAAAACCTCGGCCATCTATATAAATGCAATTACCATCCATTAATGAAAAAATTACAAGATGACTTAGAGCATTGGAAAGGCTTACCACTAACACTGATAGGAAGGATAAACTGTATTAAAATGAACATTTTCCCAAGGATACAATACCCATTTCAGTCATTACCAATACGCCTAACAGAGAAGAATTAACAGAGAAATTCTTCAAGGAGTTAAAGAAAATAATAAGGAATTTTTTATGGAAAGGGGGGGGGGGAAACTGAGGATAGTTCTAGATAAATTAACAGAATGGTACAAACAAGGAGGCTTACAACTACCAAACTTTAAAAATTATTATAGAGCCGCACAATTAAGATACCTATCACATTTTTATCAAACAAGGGAAAAACCAGATTGGACCAGATTAGAACTAGATAAAATAGGGGAGAAGATACCTGAACATATACTATATAAATGGGATGAAAAATTGGTGCAACGTAGGAATTCACTGGTATTGCATCATCTGCTCAACATTTGGAAGAAGATTCATGTAGAAAGGAATAAAACAAATTACCAACTACCAAAACTAATATTGACGCAAAATCAGCTAATCCCTTTTACAATAGATAACCTTTCCTTTAGAGAATGGGAGAGAAAAGGGATCAAAAGAATAAAAAATTGTTTTTCGGGAGGTAAATTATTGTCCTTTGAACAAATGAAGGATAAATATAATATAACTCACAGTACAATGTTGGCATACTACCAACTGAAAACCTACTTGAAGGACAAATTGGGAAACAGTCTGAGGTTACCAGAAGAAAGAAATTTTGAATATGTGATTACAGACACAATGATAATTAAAAAATTTGTAACAAACATGTACATCAAACTGCAAGAAAAGCAGAATGAGGAAACAAATGGTAAACCTAAACAAAAATGGGAACAAGATCTAAACATAAAGATAAAGAATGAAACATGGGAGAAGCTATTCTCCGGAACTACGAGAAATACAATAAACACGAGGTTACGCATGATACAATATAATAGGCTATACATTACACCCCAAAAGTTAAATAGATGGGATCCAACAGTATCAGACAGATGTTTTTGTTGTAAAAAGGAAACGGGAACAACAATTGATGCAATTTGGACATGTGAGAAAGTGGAAAAAGTTTGGGAAGATCTAAACCAGATATTAAATAAAATCACAAAAAGCAATATACCAAAAAACCCAGAGATCTTCCTCCTAAGTAATATAAGAAGCAATGAATTTGGACTCGATTTGGATGGAGCACAAAAAAGATTTGTTATGATAGCCCTAGCTGTAGCAAAAGAATTTATTATGTCAACCTGGAAATTAGAAGACAACTTGAGAATACAACAATGGTATATAGAAATGAATAAATGTATTCCATTAGAAAAAAAAACATATAATTTAAGAAATAATATAACAATATTCAAACAAATATGGGAGCCATACATGAAATACGATAGAGAAATCCTACCGTGGACATCTATCACCTAAAATGACAGAAGGAGAAGACAACGAAAAGAACTGACTCAGTAAAATTTCTTGTTTATTTTTATTAAGTGACAACATTGTTTAACGGGTTTAATGTATCTTATAGATTGAACTTTAAATAAATGGGGAAGGGAGTGAGGGAGGGAGGGAAGAGAGGGGGAAAAAGGGGGAGAAAACGACTGTATATATTTAAGAAGAAAAATGTCTGTATGTATCTTCGTCAACATGGTTTATAGTGTGAAAAATTTAAAAAAATTTTAAAAAGTTCACTAACCTTATTTCTAATACTGCGAGCATTCAGATAAAGTGCCCTTATGCTCTTTGTTCTTTTAATATCTAGTGACTTCTGTAACCTTTTCTTTTGATTTTTCTGCCCACTATTTTTCTTTGTCATTTTCTTAACACTATCATTGACCCAAAAACTCACTGCACCATCTGATTTTTTACTTTCTCCTCCCAACATTACTTTTCCTATTTTACTTTTCCTGGCCATTACTTTATCTTCCCTACCCTTTTCCCTATCACTCTGGTTCCCATACCCCTGCCAAATTAGTTTAAACCTTGCCCCACTGCTGTACCAAACATACTTGCCAAAATGTTGACACCTTTTGGATTTAGGTGCAACCCGTCCCTTTTGTAAAGATCATGCCTTCCCCAAGGTGGTAGATAAATCCATCACAACCTCGAACCTCCCACCTGATTACATCCATGTGAGGAAATCCCTCCAGATAAACAATCTCTGGTCGGCACCTCTTCTTACTTCCATCTTCGGGACGGCCCGTACCTCCAGTTTCAAGAACGGATTATTTCCTTCGCTTTTTACACTAGTATCGGATTGCTCCAATACCACAAAAGGATTGTCCGAATGAATGCAAATTCAGAATGTGAAGATGGACAACTGTATATATAATCTATTTTTTGTAATTATTTTCTCTATTGTATTGAGTTTTTCAGTTATTTTCCAGTTTTTTTAAACAAAGAACCGATTTGGCTTTTTTTCCATGCATATGAATATTGTACATATTACATGACAATAAACTGATAATAATTTTCCTCTTTCCTTGTTTCCTCTATTCGTTTACATCGTCTTTGAGAATCTGAGATTCCCCATATCTTGGACCTGCGCTGTTTGATAAACTTTGTGAGACCGAAGAACGAATTTAATTCCAGCACTCGTCTACTTCGACGTTGTGATTTTATCTCGAGGGATACCATGCGATTCATGCTTTCCTATTTTAGATTTGAAGCTTCTATTTCTTAAATGTTCTGTTATTATAAAATTATAGGCTTATCCCAGATGAAGTGTGAAATCAAATTGAGCATGAGACACACGAGTTGAAATTAATTCAATTCTTCGAGCTGAATTTAATTGTTCTTTTCGTGGATCTATTTGTGATAATTTATTATATGAAGTGATAAGGATCCAACAAGGAGGAACTTCCTGGCTTGATATGACGCGCTAATAAGGCATAGAACCCACAATAGACCAGTGTGTACACAAATCGATTGTAGAGTGCGGGGAGGGTGCATCGACACCGATTCCTCAATTTCTCTCAGCAATGGATGCGTTTAGAAATGAGAATGAAGGGGGATTTCACCACGTCCTTCAACTGGTCCCGGAACCTGGTCTGTGTGACGGCGTAGAGAGCAGTGTTGGTGCAACAGCTCAGGAGCTGCATCATAAAACACAACTCCCGCAGAGGTGCAGGTGGAAACATAGACAGATATCCCAGAAAACGCATTCGGTTCCAAATGTAATAAAGGATAAACAGTGCCCACAAGAGGATGAAATTCCCGGAAATGACCAACAATAAAATAAGAGATTTTCTACGACTCGCCATTTCTGGATCATGGGCACCTTCCCCACTGCTGGGAGCCCGAAGTCTCCTGCGGGCTCGACTCGCCACTAACACGTGTCTGATGGTCAGAGCATTGAACAGGAGAACCAGGATGAACGGGATTATCGGGGTGAGGATGTAATGGAGAAGCTCAATCGATCCCCAGATTTGCGATTCCAGAAGTCTGGCTCTCGGCATGCAAAACCAGCGGGCGTAAGCGAGGGAATATTCCGAGGTGAGCATGAAACACCAAAAAATGTTCTTTAAACAGCTGAGAGCGGTCACTGTCCCCAGAACCACCAGCGCCGTTCTCTCGGTACAATAGTTAGTCTTCAGTTTCTGACAACAGATGGAGACGAATCGATCGAAGGTGAAGGTGACGGTGAACCAGACAGAACAGTCGGTGGCGGTGTACAGCAGGAAGGCGTGGACATCACACACGCGGATGGACCGCACGAAACCAAAGTAATCCCGATATGCAATTGGAATCTTCCTCAAAATCACGTCCATGAAAACGACCATTAGATCCGTGGCTGCCATGGCAACCAGGTAGCGAGTGACACCTTTGGCGAGTCCGCACTTTCCCCGGGACAGGATCACAATGGTCACAGTGTTCACTATTTGTGGGGAGGGAAATGGGGAAATTGCAGGTTAAGCAATGGTTTTGTGCAATATTTACAGAGAACTAAAGTACGTTTATTATTCACGTATTCACAAACGTTGTAATACCTGCAACACAGTTTAATTGGGATAAGTTCAATAAAATCAAAGAGGAAATTACAATTCGTGTTTTCATTTGGAAGTGAAATCAGTGGAGCAGCAGCTTGTAGAAGCGGCGGTTGGGTCTCTTTATAAAGTGGTCAAGTGACGGATAAAAGTGGGGAGAAAGTTTTGCGGGCGGCCATTTGAGAGCTGCACCTTGGGAGGGTAACAAATGCAATGGTCGCGTTTAAGTGCTGCGGCTTTGGATCGAGAGGCTTCAGCGAGGACAGGTAGGATGTTTTCTGTCTTTAAGTGGTTTTATCATTGACCGGCAGCATTCGAGACATCAGGGATACTTGAATGTGGCCACGCAAGTCAGATTGGAGGTAAGAAGGCGTATCTTCACCAGGGAGGGGCGGGGTGGGGGGTGAATAAATGGGAAGTCATATTGTTGCCATATAAAATGTCGGTTCTGCCTTACTTGTGTGCAATTCTAGTCAAGCTGTTACAGCAAGAATATTGAGGCTTTCCATGGGGTACAGAAAAGATTGACTAATATGTGTCCTGGATTTGAGGTAGGACAGGTCGCCGAAATCTGGATTATTTTCTCTGGTTCACCAGCGGCTGATGACAGACCTCATGGAAGTTCATAAAATTATCGGAAGCATTGGTAGGATAGACAGTCGAAACCTTTCTCCCAGGATAAAAATGCCATTTTAGAATACATTTATTGAAGGTAGGGGTTGGGATCCTCCATGATCACTTCATGGTGGGACACAGTGAAGAGATGCAGTGACCTAGTCCCGCTACTTCTTTTCAACGTTGTTATGCTTCGCTATTCAAAAGAGCGGGTACTTTGTTTCACGGAGTAATTTGATGAGACTGACCGTTGACTTTGACGCAGAGGAGTTGAAATGCTGAAAAACATGGGGGACCTGTATATTCGGGGGAAGATTATTAGATTTCAATAAAATTAAACTAGTGGAGAGTCCGGAAATGTTGCACTTTTCTCGGGCTCTGAAGGCTTCCTGGTCGCGTCGGAAGTTTGGACCTGGAGCTCAGGCTCCCAGATTCCTCCCCCGCCCGCCGCATAAGCCGCATGCGCTGCGCCACGGGCTGCGAGAGGTCTGGCTTGAATCCACTGACCCCTTGTGACTCTGAGGGGACTCTCTTTTGTTTCTCTACACTTCTTCTTTGGCTTGGCTTCGCGGACGAAGATTTATGGAGGGGGTAAATGTCCACGTCAGCTGCAGGCTCGTTTGTGGCTGACAAGTCCGATGCGGGACAGGCAGACACGGTTGCAGGGGAAAATTGGTTGGTTGGGGTTGGGTTTTTCCTCCTTTGCCTTTTGTCAGTGAGGTAATGACTGAACTAATGGCGACTGTTTGTCTACCTGACAGCAGGCAAGTGGAAAAGGCATGTTCTGCATTGTGACATGACAGTAAAGAATGTTGCTCTCATGAGTACTGGGATACGGATTTCCCTGTTTCGCAAAACAAAATGCGTTTCGCTGATGAATAAAATTCCTTCCAGAGGTCGAGAGATAATCATGCCAACTGATGTTTAAACACAAAGCTTGTGTCTGTCCTTGTGTTGTGTTGTAGCGCTGTTTTCAGTGAATGATAAATAGCTAAATATGTCGGGAGAGAAAGAGAGACGGAAGGGAGAGAAAGTTCAAACGACTTGAACTGTCTTGTAAGAATTTGAGTTTGAAAGCAACCAACGAATTTTCTGATCTTTACGTGGCAAGATCGTTGATAGAATGGAGGTCTACAACACGTTTACATTGTTCAATTCTGACTGCAGTTTCAAACTGCTGAACAGATTGTGACCGTGTACACATTATTACATGAAGTCACGCTGCAAACAATAACGTGGAAAGGACGGGGTAATTCACGGCATGAAAATCAATTAGTTAGAGGATTAATTACATTCATTCATCGGACAAAGAGACTCACCGGGAACGGCGACGACGGCGAGGGTGGGATAGTAAATCAGTTTAAAGGCTCGCAGTGCATAGTAGATCCGAAGGTTTAATGTGAGCCAGTCATCAGAAGCCAAAATATATTGGGCCATCCAGAAGACATTCTTCTTCTTGCCGCTCAGGCTCCAAACGGCTGTTCGCAGATTCAGATCCATTGCAGTTGCAGCCTCCTCTGTCGTCCCCAGGATCCTCCCTCTGCTCTCCATTGCTGCGGAGGAACGGCTCTCTGCTGATGCTCGTTGAAAAAAACCATTATTAGTAGAAGAGAGGACGTCACTGGTGATGAAATTTGACTCCACGGAGACTGACGTTAATTACACCGAGAACACAACAAGGATGCAGTTAACTCCTTTATATCCAGGTCGATGATCGGAGAAGTGGGAAAGTGGCTGGAATCCAGGTTTTGGACCTGGATGCCCGTTTCTACTCAATTTACCGTAGATTCTAGCCGGAACCCATGATTTATCAATTCTCTTTGTTTTTGATTTCAACCCCAAATATGAATTGCACATTGATTCAGAGATCTCGCTGGTAATTATTTGGAATATGTTGTCCATATTTCACAAGAGGTTGCTTTAGCGTATTGAGTCTCCATTTAAAATTTAAACAATCTTGCATCTGTTAATTTGATGATTCCAGTTTAATTGGATCATATCAATTATTAGTAAAAGCTGTAATGATCCCATGGAGGAGAACATATTATTAACACCAGAGGTCTTTACACCCTGTGGTCAGAACGGTTCAAATTTAGGCCCCGTTGAAGATTTGTTGACCAATTTGCACTTTCAAATGGCCGTTACAATTACGTCCTGGCCTCTGCTATTCTATCTTTTTTTAAAATCTCCACTGCAGTTTTTAATTTTGGTGGCATTGCGACAAGGCAAGATATGTGCATGATAAATATTTTCTCTGCAAAAGGATACAAGTCAAGACTTCTCGCCGATACGCTGCGAAACATCTTCAAAACTATTAGCAACACCCTGTATCATATTGCGACAAACATTTCCATCGATGGTTCCATCATTTATGGTTCATTGCCAGTCAGTAGTTTTGAAGAGAAATGAACTGCAAACCTAAATTGATTCTCGTTATTTTAACATAAACCCTACCGGACCTTGCATTCCTGAATTATCTCCCATTGCTCCATTTTCTGTCATCACATAACTCGCGGTTTATATTCAAAGTTTCATGCTTGTTGGCACCGTCACATTATTTTAATATTTTATATATTTCTCACCCCACCTTTGTTGTCTGGCTAACAAAACCTATAACACCACATTGTTTGTGAATTCGACTGCACAGGAATACAGAAGGCGCCAGGAGGTAAGAGACATACAACCTTGTCCATCACAGGTTTTGATCTCGCAACCACTGTGAGGCGCTGCATCAAGAAGACAGCCAACATCCACCGGGAGAGGAGGGACTTCCAATAGAATTCTATAAAACATTTAAAGACTTATTAATTCCTCCTCTCTTGGAAGTAATGAACCAGATGGAAGAAACATAAAACATGCCAGATTCATGCAAAACAGCAATAATTACAGTAATACCAAAGACGGGGAAAGATCCACTAACACCAGCATCATGTAGACCAATATCTCTACTCAACACAGATTATAAGATAATAGAAAAACTATTAGAAAACAGATTGCCGACTGTATACCAAAAATAGTAAAACTAGATCAAACTGGATTTATTAAGAAAAGAGGAACACTGGACAATATCTGTAAGTTAATTAACTTAATCCATGCAGTACAAGGAAACAAGACGCCAACAGTGGCAGTTGCCTTAGACTCAGAGAAAGCCTTTGACAGAGTAGAATGGAATTATTTATTCAAAGTACTACAGAGGTTCAACCTACCAGAGTAATGTTTTAATTGGATTAAAGCATTATATAAGGGACCATTGGCGAAGATGATAATAAATGAATATATATATCAAACCAATTTAAATTAAGCAGGTCAACTAGGCAGGGATGTCCACTATCTCCCTCAGTGTTCGTGTTAGCTATAGAACCCTTGGCAGGACTGATAAGCACAGAAAATATAATAAGAGGGATAAAAATAAAAGAGAAGGAATATAAAATAACTCTATTTGCAGATGATGTCATAGTATACCTAACAGAACCAGAATTATCAATAAAATAATTACATAAGATATTGAAGGAATATGGAGAAATATTGGGGTACAAGATCAATGCAAATAAAAGTGAAGCAATGCCAATGAATAATGTAGATTTCACAAAGTTTAAGAAATGGCAAACACAAGCAATCCGATACCTAGGTATTCAACTAGATAATAATCTAGGCCATCTATACAAATTAAATTATCAACCATTAATGAATAAATTACAAAATGACTTAGAACATTGGAAAGATTTACCACTAACACTGATAGGAAGGGTAAATGGCATTAAAATTAATATCTTCCCAAGGATACAATACCTATTTCAATCATTACCAATTCACCTAACAGAGAAATTCTTCAAGGAGCTAAAGAAAATAATAAGGAAATTCTTATGGAAAGGGGGGGGGGGAAACGAGGATAGTGCTAGTTAAATTAACAGAATGGTACAAACAAGGAGGCTTACAGCTACCAAACTTTAAGAATTATTATAGAGAAGCACAATTAAGAAATCTATCAGATATTTATCAAACAAGGGAAAAATCAGATTGGACCAGATTAGAGCTAGATAAAATAGGGGAGAAGGTACCTGAACATATACTATATAAATGGGATAAAAAGCTGGTGCAACATAGGAATTCAGCAGTACTGCACCATCTGCTCAACATTTGGAAGAAGATTCACGTAGAAAGGAAAAAAACAAATGATCAACTACCAAAATTAATATTGATGCAAAAGCAACTAATCCCTTTCACAATAGATAACGTTTCCTTTAGAGAATGGGAGAGAAAAGGGATCAAAAGAATAGAAAATTGTTTTTCGGAAAATAAATTATTATCTTTTGAACAAATGAAGTACAAATATGGTATAACTCACGATACAATGTTTGCATACCACCAACTGAAAACCTACTTGATGGATAAATTGGGAAGCAGGCTGAGGTTACCAAAAGGACGCAGTTTTGAATATGTGATTACAGACACAAATATAATTTAAAAATTTATAACAAACATGTACATCAAACTGCAAGAGAAAGAGAACGAGGAAATAAGCTGTAAACCCAAACAAAAGTGGGAACAAGATCTAAACATAAAGAGAAATACAATAAATGCAACGTTATGCATGATGCAATATAATTGGTTACACAGGCTATACAACATGCCCCAAAAGTTAAATAAAGGGGACCCAACAGTATCAGATAGAGGTTTTTGCTGCAAGAAGGAAATGGGAGCAACAGTACATGCAATTTGGGCATGTGAGAAAGTGGAAAAGTTTTGGGAAGATCTAAATCAGGTATTAAATAAAATCACAAAAAGCAACATAACAAAACATCCAGAGATTTTTCTTCTAAGTAATATTCTCTTTGGCTTGGCTTTGTGGACAAAGATTTATGGAGGGGTAATGTCCACGTCAGCTGCAGGCTCGTTTGTGGCTGACAAGTCTGATGCGGGACAGGCAGACACGGTTGCAGCAGTTGCAGGGGAAAATTGGTGGGTTGGGGTTGGGTGTTGGGTTTTTCCTCCTTTGTCTTTTGTCAGTGAGGTGAGCTCTGCGCTCTTCTTCAAAGGAGGTTGCTGCCCGCCGAACCGTGAGGCACCAAGATGCACAGATGGAGGCGATATCAGCCCACTGGCGGTGGTCAATGTGGCAGGCACCAAGAGATTTCTTTAGGCAGTCCTTGTACCTCTTATTTGGTGCACCTCTGTCATGGTGGCCAGTGGAGAGCTCGCCATATAACACGATCTTGGGAAGGCGATGGACCTCCATTCAGGAGACATGACCTACCCAGCGCAGTTGGATCTTCAGCAGCATGGATTCGATGCTGTCAGCCTCTGCCATCTCGAGTACTTCGATGTTGGGGATGAAGTCGCTCCAATGAATGTTGAGGATGTAGCGGAGACAACGCTGGTGGAAGCGTTCTAGGAGCCATAGGTGATGCCGGTAGAGGACCCATATTTCGGAGCCGAACAGGAGTGTGGGTATGACAACGGCTCTGTATACGCTTATCTTTGTGAGGTTTTTCAGTTGGTTGTTTTTCCAGACTCTTTTGTGTAGTCTTCCAAAGGCGCTATTTGCCTTGGCGAGTCTGTTGTCTATCTCATTGTCGATCCTTGCATCTGATGAAATGGTGCAGCCGAGATAGGTAAACTGGTTGACCGTTTTGAGATTTGTGTGCCCGATGGATTGCGATTCCCCCTTCAAAACAAGTGTCGCATCACCCTCATCTGTGTCTATGCTCCAACCCTTCAGGCGGAACAAGCAGAAAAGGACAAGTTCTACACTGATCTGTGAAACCTCATTCAACGCACCCCTGCAGCCAACAAGGTTGTTATCCTTGGCGACTTCAACGCTTGCATCGGCAAAGAGTTAGAAACCTGGCCAGGAATCCTGGGCAAGCATGGTGTCGGCAAGTGCAACAACAACGGGCACCTCCTGTTGGAGCTTTGCGCAGAACAGTGGCTTGTCATTACAAACACCCTTTTTCAGCAGAGGGACAGCCTGAAGACTACCTGGATGCATCCCTGATCCAAACACTGGCACCTCCTGGACTATGTCCTGGTGCGAGAAAGAGACAAACGAGATGTGCTCCACACCAGGGTCATGCCCAGCGCGGAATGCCACACTGACCACCGGCTGGTTCGCTGCAAGCTCAACCTTCACTTCAAGCCAAAGTCCAGGAACAGTAAAGCCCCCAGAAAGAGGTTCAATGTTGGAAACCTGCAGTCAGACGAAGTGAGAGGAAACTTCCAGGCAAACCTCAAAGCAAACCTCGAGGATGCAATCCGCCTCACGGACTTGTCCCCTGAAACCCTCTGGGATCAGCTGAAGACTACCATACTGCAATCCACTGAAGGGGTACTGGGCTTCTCCTCCAGGAAAAACAAGGACTGGTTCGACGAAAACAACCAGGAAATCCAGGAGCTGCTGGCAAAGAAGCGAGCTGCCCACCAGGCTCACCTTGCAAAGCCATCCTGGCCAGAGAAGAAACAAGCTTTCCATCGCGCTTGCAGCCATCTTCAGCGCAAACTCCGGGAGATCCAAAATGAGTGGTGGACTAGCCTTGCCAAACGAACCCAGCTCAGCGCGGACATTGGCGACTTCAGGGGTTTTTACGAGGCTCTAAAGGCTGTGTACGGCCCTTCACCCCAAGTCCAAAGCCCGCTACGCAGCTCAGTCGGCAAAGTCCTCCTCAGCGACAAGATCTCCATCCTCAACCGATGGTCAGAACACTTCCAATCTCTCTTTTCAGTGCCAACCGTCTAAGTAATATAAGAAGTAAAGAACCTGTCCTCGATTTGGATGAAGCACAAAAAAAGATTTATAATGATAGTCTTAGCTGTAGCAAGAAAATGTATTATGTCAACCTGGAAATCAGAAGAGAGCCTGAGAATACAGCAATGGTACATGGAAATGAATAAATGTATTCCATTGGAAAAAATAACATATAATTTAAGAAATAACATCACAGTATTTGAACAAATTTGGGAACCGTACATGGAACACAACAGAGAAGTCCTACCGTGGACCTCCACCACCTAAAATGACAGAATGAGAAGAAGACGAAATAAACTTACCCAGTGTGTAAAAGTAGATGACACAATTTTCTTGTTTATTTTCATTGTGTGATGACATTGTTTAATGTGTTTAATGTATTGTATATGTTGAACGTTTAGTGGGGGGTGGGAAGGAGGAAGGGAAGGGAGGGAGGAAAAAGGGGAGAAAATGACACTGTATATATTCAAGAGGGAAATATTTATGTGTATTTTAGTTAATATGGTTCATAGTGTGTAAAAATTTTAAAAATTTTTAAAAAGAAGGCAGCCAACTGCATTGGAAATGGGTAGAAGGTATGAAGACTGGAGTGGCATCTCTCGGATCAAGCACAACTTCTATCCAACAGGCATTAGGCTCTCGACTCTCATCTTATCACACTAATCAGGGACTGCTAAGACAAAAATATTGTCTGCAATATCGTTGTCACGTTTTTTGCACTCAGATAACTGAATATTTAATATGTTGATTTTCTTAAATTGAATAATGATATTATTTTAATTGTTTTTCAGTTTAAAAAAAAACAAAGATCAGATGCAGCGAATAAGAAGTTCCGTGCAAGTGTACCCATTTTTCAAAATAAATATCAATAAACTCGTTATCATTTTCATATCTTCTTGCTTCCTCCATTTGTATTTGTGATTTCCTGCATTTCAGTACTGCGTGGCTTGATATACTGTGAGACTGAGGACTACTCTAATTATGCGTTGTGATTTTATCTTGCGTTTTATTGTGCCATGTCTGTTAGAACCATAAAACCATTACAACCAAGACCTCTGCCCCTCTCGTCTGTGCAGACCCATTTTTGTCCTAGTCATACTGACCTGCACCCAGCCCATAACCCTCTATACTTCTCCCATCCATGTACCTGTCCAAATTCTTCTTAAATGTTAACATTGAGCCCACATTTAGTACTTCAGCTAGAAGGACGTTCCACACTCCCACAGCTCTCTATGTGAAGTCGTTCCCCTCATGTTCCCCCTAAACTTTTCCCCTTTCACCCTTAACCCATGTTCTCTGGTTTGTATCTCAGCTACTCTCAGTGGAAAAAGCCTATCTACATTTATTCCATCCGTTCCCCTCATAATTTTAAATATCTCTATCAAATCTCCTCTCATTCTTCTATGCTCTAGGGAATAAAGTCTTAACCTGTTTAACCTTTCCATGTAACTTACTTCCTGGAGTATGGGCATCATCCTAGTAAATTTTCTCTGCACTCTTTCTATCTTAATGATATATTTCCTGTAGTTAGGTGACCAAAACTGCACACAATATCCAACTTTGGCCTCACTGGTGTCTTTCTTATATAACTTCCACATAACATCCCAACTCCAGTACTCAATACTTTGATTTATGAAGGCCAATATGCCGAAAACCTCTCTTTACAACCTATCTACCTATGATGTCACTTTCAGTGAAATATGTATTTGTATTCCCAGATCTCTCTGTTCTACCATATTCCTCAGGCCCTTTCTTGGTTTGTCCTTTCAAAATGCAACACCTCACACTTGTTTGCATTAAACCCCATCTGCCATTTTTCAGTCCATTTTACCAGCTGATCCAGATCCCTCTGCAAGCTTTGAAAACCTTCACTATCCACAACACCTCCAATTTTTGTGTCACCTGCAAACTTGTTGATATAATTTGCCACATTATCATCCAGATCATTGATGTGGATGACAAATAGGAATGGACCCAGAATCAATCCCTGAAGCTCACCACTAGTCACAGGCTTCCAATCTGAGAAGCTATCATCTACCACTACTCTTTGATGTCTCACATCCAGCTATGGTTGAATCCAGTTCACTACTTCACCATGAATATCCAGCATCTGAACCTTCCTGACTAATCTCCCATGAGGGACCTATACGGATTGTACAATGTATGTGATAATAAACTCCATGTAGACAACATCCACAGCCTTTCCTTTCTCAACCTTTTGGGTGGCTATACATGACCTACCACGTACAGACACATATTGATTATCCCTAATCAGTCCCTGGCTATCCAAGATATTGTGTATTCAATCTCTTAGAACACCTTCCAATAATTTATCTACTACTGTCATCAGCTCTATAATTTCCAGGGTTATATTTGGAGCATCTTTTAAACAATGGAACAATGTGAGTTACCCTCCAATCCTCTGGCACCACACCCGTGACTAAGGACATTTTAAATATATCTGCCAGAGCCCCTGCAATTTCTACACTATCCTCACTCAAGGTCCAAGGGAATATCTTGTCAGGCCCTTGGGATTTATCCACACATTTTCTTCCTCTTCCTTAATCTGAATAGGTTCTATGACCTCACTGCTTATTTTACATACTTCCCTCGACTCTGTTCCCGTTACCTGAGTGAATACAGATGGAAAATAAACACTGAAGATCTCCCCTAACTCTTTTGGCTCCACACAAAGCCGACCACTCTAATTTTCAATGGGACCAATTTCGTTGATGTCACTTTGAGAATGATTTCGTGCATGAGGTTAGATTCCTAAATGCTCTTTCAATAAAAAATCTTTATTGCTGATGCAGAACTCGACAAACATTTCATGAGGCAGAGGAAATTACATAAATTCAAATTTTCTGATAATATTTGTTATTTTGCTGGATGCAAGAAAAGGGGAAGTACAGATTATTTAAAATATGAAGTGAAAAGGATCCAACAAGGAACTTCTTCGCGTTATATGGCAGCTGTGCCTTCCCACCCTAATAAATCACAGAACTCCAATGCGCCAATGTGTGCCCACACCGTTGGCTGAGTGCAGGGAGCGAACGGCAACGCCATGTCTCAGCAATGGGTGTGTTTTGAAATAAAAGTGAAGGGGGATTTCACCAAGTCCTTGAACTGGTCCCGGAACCTGGTCTGGGTGACAGCGTAGAGAGCAGTGTTGGTGCAACAGCTCAGGAGCTGCATCATGAAACATAGGTCTCGCATCGGTTCAGGTGGAAACACGGACAAATACCCCAGTAAACGCATTCGGTTCCAGATATAAAAAATAGAAAATAACGCCCACAAGACGATAAAATTCCCGGAGATGGCCAGCAATAAAATGAGAGCTTTCCTGCGACTCGCCATTTCTGGATCATGGGCACCTTCTCCGCTGCTGGGAGCCCGGAGTCTCCTGCGGGCTCGACTCGCCACTAACACGTGTCTAATGGTCAGAGCATTGAACAGGAGAACCAGGATGAACGGGATTATCGGGGTGAGGATGTGATGAAGAAGCTCAATCGATCCCCAGATTTGCGATTCCAGAAGTCTGGCTCTCGGCATGCAAAGCCAGCGGGCGTAAGCGAGGGAATATTCCGAGGTGAGCATGAAACACCAGATAATGTTCTTTAAGCAGGTGAGAGCGGTCACTGTCCCCAGAACCACCAGCGCCGTTCTCTCGGTACAATAGTTAGTCTTCAGTTTCTGACAACAGATGGAGACGAATCGATCGAAGGTGAAGGTGACGGTGAACCAGACAGAACAGTCGGTGGCGGTGTACAGCAGGAAGGCGTGGACATCACACACGCGGATGGACCGCACGAAACCAAAGTAATCCCGATATGCAATTGGAATCTGCCTCAATATCACGTCCATGAAAACAACGATCAAATCCGTGGCTGCCATGGCAACCAGGTAGCGAGTGACACCTTTGGCGAGACCGCATTTTCCCCGGGACAGGATCACAATGGTCATTATATTCACTATTTTCGCATAAAAATGGAAATTACAGATCAGGTTTGGAGCAAAGGTAGCAAATTCACAGACTTGTATCGGTAGATGTTAGAGATTTATTATACCTGGCTATTGCAAATCGTACTATCTTTTCCAAGTCAAGCAGTAGGAGCACAGCTTGATTAAGCGGCAGTTGAGTCTCTTTTCTGAGTTGTGAAGTGAGGCTCAGCAGCCAATAAAAAGGGAGACGAGTATAGCGGGCGGCCATGAGCGCTGGAGTTTACGTGCTGTGGTGTGCGTCGAAGGTCTTCAGCAAGGATAGGTAAGTGTTTATTTTGTCGTTACGTGTTAGTGCAGTGGGGATGTCATTCGGGGGTTCTCCTGCAAGATGTGGGGCATTTGGAATCCTGGAATGTGACCACAAAAGCAGGAAGGTTAAAGGCCTTCACTGGGAGGAGAATTTTGATGAAAAGTTCGGTAGTTTTATTGCAGTCCTACAACATTCAGGTTCAATCTCACTTGAGGCTTTCCGTGCGATTCTGGTCACCTCGTTATAGGAGGTGCGGGTACAGATAGTTTGCTAAAAATGTATCCTTGATTAGATGGCATGAAGTTAAAAAGAGGATGTCGACGCATGGGTTATCTTCACTGGAACAACGGGGGCAGTGGGGAGATCTGATGGAATTTAATGGAATTATGAGAGCCATTGATAGCCTGGACATTCAAAATATTCTTCACAGGGCAAGAATGCCACATACGTGAGCGCGTTCATTTCACATGAGTGGTAGGGTAAATTTAAAGGGAGAAGTGCGTGGCAGGATTTTTTTCGCACAGCGTGTCATGTGGCTGGAACGTGTCACTGTAGTAAAACACGCAGATCAAATAGCAGCTTTATGAATTTGGATGTAATGGAAGGATGTGTATTATGTGGAAACAAACGTTGAGTATCATGTTCGGCCCAAACACGCGGGCCGAACGGCGGTAGAAGATGGAAGATGTTGAAGTACAAGCAAATATTGTTACAGCCTGCACAGGTCCTAAAACTTTAGCGAGTGGTTGAAGCAGCCGGTTGGGAAAGCAACTTCCACCTCGTCTTTATAGCAAGGAAATTAGAGTGTTGAAATCCGAACATATGTTAAATAAGTCTTGCATCTTATCCCAACCACGGCTGAAATACTGTGAACGCTAGTGTCTTCCTGGTCGATGGAAGAATGCCCTGAAACTGAGGCAGTCCAAAACGATTCACTCGGCCAATCTGGAATTCTCCACCCTTGAATGATTATGGGGTCTTGGTCATTGAAGGTTATGAAAAAGGAACAGACATTTTTTTAACGAACTGGAACAGAACAAAAAAAATCGTTCTGACTATGGTCGTGTTGCAGCTGGCTGGAATTACATAGGTGATGTACCAAAGCGTGGTGAACGCGAGGGACCAGGGCAAGAGCGATGCCATCCTTATCAGAGACAGGGGAGTGAGACGTGTTGTGTGCTTATTGTGAGTGTCACCCTGAAGCAGAAAGGGGAGAGATGTGCGACAAATTTCCCAAGTCAACTTGAGATGACACTAAAGGTTAGTTGTAAACTTCATAAACTTGAGGAATTCTGAGCTGAATCAGGAATAATTTGAGTGGTTTGTTATAGTGAATCTTTTCATCATACAGATGCCACGATGTCTCATCTTGCATTGAATTAAACTCCTATACTTTGAAATTAGGAGATTGAGGTAGATAAATAGCTACAGTAAATAGCTAAAGAGAATGTGTGTGAGAGCGAGGGGGGAGGGACGGACGGAGAGAGAGAGAGAGAGGCAGGGACGGAGAGAGAGAGAGGGGGAGAGACGGAAAGAGAGGGAGAGAGAATTCGAGACATAAAAAGTGACAGTTGCTTAAAATATTTCCATTTGAAATCGGTCGACTGGCTTTTCTAATCTTTACCTGTCAAGAATATTAACGGAATAAAGGTAACACGACAAGTGGACAACGTTCAATTCTGACGGCTGGAGATGGGCATGAAGGAAGTACCCTCATCGGCTGTTTGTAACTGCAAATTATTTCTTGAAACGTGGTGCAACCGTTGGAAAGGAGGGAGCAAATAATGGCAAGAGGATAAATGGAAGGTAGAATTAACTCTCGGCAAAATAACTCACCAGGAACAGCGACCAGGGCGAGGATGGGATAGTAAATCAGTTTGAAGGTCCGCAGCACATACTGGACCCGAAGGTTTAACGTCAGCCAGTCATCAGAAGCCAAAATGTATTGGGCCATCCAGAAGACATTCTTCCTCTTGCCGCTCAGGCTCCACTTGACTGTTGGCAGATTCAGATCGATTCCAGTCGGAGCCTCCTCTGTGGTCCCCAAGTTCCTTCCTCTGCTCTCCATTCCCGGGGAAGAACGAGTTCCTGTCGATGCTCTTTCAAATAACCACCATTAATAGAAGAGAGGAGGTCCCTGGTGATGAGATCCAACTTCGGGGAGATTGACGTTAATTACACTGAGTAAAGGAACAACTTCAATTAACCCCTTTATATCCAGGCCGAGGTAACACCAAGGACAGGAGAGAACGGGGAAGCCGCCAGAACCCAGGATTTATATCTGTAGGTTTGTTTCTATTCAAATTACCCTCAGGCTTCCGGCCTGAACCATTCCGGATGACGAAAAACCGAGCAAGTTTTAAATATTAGCGTATCAACAGAAACCATGTCAAATAAAGATCATCAAATCCTGAAATTAGTCGTCAAAACTATACAACCTCCTTTCTCCAAATCTCTGGTAATTTTTAAACCTGAAGTGAAACTGTGGACATCGTTCGATCCACGACTGATTAATGTCCTTTGTTTTCGATTTGCAAACATCCCTTCAACGTTGAGTATTAGTTGCACATTAATTCTAACCGATTGATTCGCAACAGGATTCATGCTGTTACCCGCTCGTAATGTGTTGCCCATACACCCTGTATATCTAGCAAGTTGCTTTGTCCTTCATTTGAAGTATAAAAACAAAACCTACGTTAATTTGATAAGATCGTCCCGTTTAATATCCCTTTGTGGCAAAAAGCAGTGAATTGTCGGATGTAGATGGAGAGAACGGTTTTAGTTGAAGCGCCCTCTAATCTGGCGACTTTCACCCGATCCTTGACCTTTCAACTGTGCGCTGAGGACGGACCAACGTCAGATTTTATTTCTGCAATTTTCTTATAAATATTTTGCTTCAAAAGCAACTAATGCAGGATTTCTTTTCCGGCTGGCATGGTGTTAAAAAAAAATACAGAAGGAACAAATTGATTCACGTTGAATCCTGCGATGGATATTTGGGCTAATGCTTGTCAATTACGGTTGATGGTCATTTTGGTTCGTGGTTGTTTCTAAGATCCTGTGCTGAGGCACGTGGCTGGATCGCGGACATCCAGAGGATGTCTCGCATTCCTGAAATAACTCTCATTGCTGAACTTTCGGCCGCCTTCACATTCACTATTAGTTAAATTTCTTTCCTAAATTTAGGGAAAAAAATCAGATATAATGTCAAAGATGTCGATTGTCTCGAGCACTGCCAGACTGAGGCCACCCGTGAATTGAAGGAATCTTCCGCCTGGGCGTCCCTCAACTGGATGGTATTTATATGACTTTTCCGGTTTCAATTCAGCCATCCGGTCATTCGTTGTCTCTTTTCCTCCCGTTATCTCTCTCTCTCTATTCCCTTTTCCCTCTGTCCCCTTTCCACAGAGCCCTAACAGTCCCCACTCCTCAATCAATAGATCCTCCCCACTGTTAAGGATCTCTTCTTTCTCCTGTTCCATTCATCGCCAATTAATAGCTTTTGGTCTGTTGATCTGTTCTCTGCCTATTCCTCCTTCTCCAGCCTTTTATTCGTGTGCCTGCCTGCTTTTTGCTCATGTCTTGAAGAAGAACTCAGGCCTCAAACTATGGACGTTGTGAGACCTGTTGAAATCCTCCAGCATTCAAGTGTTTTACTACAACCGCAGCGTCTGAATATTTTCTTGTTTCACTCGCCTTAATAGGCAGATGACAACGGATAAGGGGAACCAGGTGATAAGAAAATCACAGGACGTTTACGTGGGGTTTATACAAATTCAACAAGGCCTCCTTTCTTGAGACAGGACTACAAAGGACAACCCGCACCATGACAACATTCTACAGGAGTGCAATTGAGAGTGTCCTGTCTGGCTGCGTCATTGTGTGGTATGGTATCTGCAACGTATCGGACCGGAAGTCAATATAGAGGATCCTTAAACATCTGAGAAGGTCACTGGGGTTTCCTTTTCCTCTATGATGACATTCACCGGACCGTTGCTTAAATAGTGTTCAGAGAAATATGGAAAATACTTCCCATCCACCGCAAGAGACCCTTCACCAACTACCATCAGGAAGGAGGTACAGTACTGCCAGGCTGGGAAATAGCTTCTTCCTGCAGGCTATGAGATTGATGACCAGTATCGTGTAAATTAGCGCTTTTATTGATGAAACGAGTAAATTATTCAAAATATTTCCAGCCCTATATTTATTTTGTATCTTTATATAAATGTGTAATTATTGCTTTGGATTATGTGTGTATGCGTGTGCACCTTAGTCCGTAGAAACGCTGATTCATCTGGTTGTATATGTGTAGTCAGCTGATCATAAACGAAGAAGAGAAGCGGACATTAGATTTAACAATTTAATAATGTACTTTGAATCAGTTGATGAGGCATTCCGCGACCACTGGAAATGATAGACTGTGTGGGGTTGCAGGCTGAAAAGCGCTCTTCCAGTTCAGAGTCACGGCCCAGTGGATTGGAATTACAACTGCATGATGTGACACACGGAAAACATGACACACGAGAACATGGGTTCAGAAAAAAAGGTTTGAATATATAGTTATTTTCGAATTTACAGATTTAAGCAGTCTGGGGGTCTGGAGATCCTGGTGGAGTGCCTTAGCACTGGAGGGCCTTGAACTCCTGGCCCCCTTGTGAGGGAGGAGAGGTGGGCTGGGTTTCCAGCTCAAAGGTGCAGGGGGATGCACTTTCCTTCTGAACTGGATCCTTTGAGGCCCTGACTAGGGGGTGGCGAGAATTAGTTCCATGGTTCGCAGGCCACTTGAGGCAACGGACCCGCTGTTCCAGTGGGTGCCAGGTCTCTGCTGGAGACAGTGTCTTCCCTGCCATCCGAGTACTCCACATAGGTGTATGTGGGATTGGCATAGAGCAGTTTCACCCTTTCCACTAGGGGGTTGGTCTTGCTTCTCCTCATGTGCTTCCTGAGAAGGACTGGACCAGGAGTAGTGAGCCAGGTTGGGAGTGTACTTCCAAATGCCGACCTTCTTTTGAAATTGAATAGGAGCTTGTGAGGAGTAGTGTTGTTCGCAGTACATAGTAACGACCGGATAGAATGGAGCGCCAGAGGGAGGACTTCCTGCCAGCGTGAGTTTGGAAGATCTTTTGACTTCCAGGCCAGCTGGACAGGCTTCCAGACTGTGGCATTCTCCTTTTCAACCTGCCCATTCTCCAGGAGGTTGAAGTTAGTAATCCTGCTGGATGTGATGCCCCTCACCAGCAGGTACTGACGTAACTTGTCACTCATAAAGGATGAGCCCCAGTCGCTATGATACCTGGTCATAATATCAACTGTTCGGTACAGGGTTTAAATGGCCTGTTAAAGGAGTCAACCATATTTATTTTTCTAAATCCTGCACCACGGCTATCTGCTCTCAAGGCAGCAGCACTTCTGCTGGGCACCTTGCAGACTCCGGGGAAACAGTGGACTGAGGCCAGGGACCAGAATCGGGAGGACCCCCCCCCCCCCACCCAAGGTTGTGAAGGAGAAACATGGGAAACGTTCCTACAAGGAAAGTGACAGAGAGGGCGGACCAATGGCTGAAGGACCTACACAGGCTGCGGGCTACTGGAGACCATATTATGAGAACCAGTTATCAAAAGAAGGATTCGAAAGTGTGCTGAGGACAAGAAGGGCTCCCTAAGGACCTTGGGCGCTGAAAGCTTTCTGGTTTTATTGGAGGTTTGGATCTGGAACTCAGGTTGCCGATGGTTTAAACAGGAGTCTGTCCGAGAGCAGATGCTACGGGAGCACTGGAGGAGAATCCACAGACTCGGTGACTCTAAAGAGGGTCTCTTTTGCTTCTCTTTGCCTTATTGTTAGGGATGTCGGGCCATGGTCATGGTGACTATTTTGCCATTGGGCAGATAAAAGTAGGTGTACTATGAATATTGCATTTCTTGTCACGTGACAATAAAATGAACCTTGGAATCTTTTTATAGTGACCTCTGCACCTCCCAGCCTTTACTGCACTGCAGTATTTGAGACGTTGTTGTACCTTCAAATGACGAGATGCCACATTATTCTGAAATGATTTGTGTTGGTGATGTGACTTCCTTTTGTGCGGACGATGCCTTCCAGTACCACTTAAGGTTTGCTGTCGACAGAGTTGTGTTATCTTGAAACGATTCGGAATTGTGTTATTAATTAGATTCTGAATTTTCTGGACCGCGATTGTGATCTTAAATTTTGATGAGATTTTACAGTTCTGGTATTCTATTGAGACTTCACTTTGATGTTAGGTTCTATTGCATTAGGCCACTTATATTTCGTTGTTTCCTCCGTTAGTTTCTATAGTCTTTGAGAATCTGAGTTTTGGTTCACTTTCTGCGTGTAAATACTGCGGAACTTGATAAAATTTATGAAACCGAGGATCCAAATTGAATCCAGTTTTTTCTAAAATATAGGCGTTACTTTTTTTTATCTTGAGGTTTGAAGTGTTTGAAGTATTCGGTAACTTTTCTTTGATAATGAATTTCTGCACGAGTTGGCATTTGCAAAATTCTCTGTGAGAATAGAGTTCTTTATTGGGCCCAGATGAGACGGCAAAGCTGAATTCAATAGAGTTCCTTTCCCTGATTCATTTTTGAGAATTTTAATTACGAAGTGCTTAACTATCCAAGCAGGAACTTTTATTTTGGCAGGCGAGGGGCCTGCGGCTCGGGCGCTCTAACATTGCACAGAGTCCCAGAGAGCCAAGTTTTCCCACAAGGTCTGGAGGGTGGGATGGGACTCTCCAGTTCCTCTCAGCAATGGATGTATCTTGCAAGAAGCATGAAAGG
Source organism: Narcine bancroftii (assembly GCF_036971445.1). Taxonomy (NCBI): domain Eukaryota; kingdom Metazoa; phylum Chordata; class Chondrichthyes; order Torpediniformes; family Narcinidae; genus Narcine; species Narcine bancroftii. The sequence goes on from NC_091473.1 coordinate 216,906,543, forward strand.
GTATTTGACCACATCCTTCAGTTGCTCCTGGAACTTGGTCTGCGTGACGGCATAGAGAGCAGTGTTTGTGCAACAGTTCAAGAGCTGCAACATAAAGCATAAGTCTCGCATAGGTTCAGGTGGAAACACGGAGACATTACCCAGAAAACGCATTCGGTTCCATGCATAATAAATAGTAAACAGCGCCCACAAGATGATGAAATTCGCAGAGATGACCAACAGTAATATGAGCGATTTCCTCCGATTTGCCATTTCTGGGTCATGGGCGCAGTCCCCACGACTTGCAGCGTGGAGTCTCCTGCGGGCTCGACTCGCCACTAACACGTGTCTGATGGTCAGAGCATTGAACAGGAGAACCAGGATGAACGGGATTACAGGGGTGAGGATGTAATGAAGAAGCTCAATCCACCCCCAGATTTGCGATTCCAGAAGTCTGGCTCTCGGCATGCAAAACCAGCGGGCGTAAGCGAGGGAATATTCCGAGGTGAGCATGAAACACCAGTAAATGTTCTTTAAGCAGCTGAGAGCGGTCACTGTCCCCAGAACCACCAGCGCCGTTCTCTCGGTACAATAGTTAGTCTTCAGTTTCTGACAACAGATGGAGACGAATCGATCGAAGGTGAAGGTGACGGTGAACCAGACAGAACAGTCGGTGGCGGTGTACAGCAGGAAGGCGTGGACATCACACACGCGGATGGACCGCACGAAACCAAAGTAATCCCGATATGCAATTGGAATCTGCCTCAATATCACGTTGAGAAGAACGAGGCTGAGATCCGCCGCTGCCATAGCAACCAAGTATCGAGTGACAGTTTTGGAGAGACCGCATTTCCCCCGGGACATGATCACAATTGTTAATATATTCACTTTTTTTTTCAGGGGTCAAAACGAGAAAGGAATTATTAGGATGGGAACAAAGATAATAAATTCATTTAAAAAACTACATGCAAAGACGTTATTATATAGTACATGCAATGCAATTGTATCTGCTGCCACAGTTAATATCTTGCAACAAAATGAAAGAGCAAATGGGAAATCGTGTTTTCTTGACAAATAAATGAGAGGCGCTAATTAAAGATGTCCGACAAAGCTCGCTAATCATTGGATGATTCCTTGCATGACCTTTATATAAGCCAGAGCTGGGAGATTCTGATTCATGTTTCCGACCAGTGCTTTGTGGTCCTGGGCATGTGTGCGCAAATAAGGCAAAAGACCTATGTCTTGGTTTTCCTCAGAGATACCAGATCAATGTGGGAAGGGGAAAAGTCCCGCGCTGGTGTCTATTCCTAAATATAACTCCGTATTCGTGAGTTAATATGGCAAATAAGATCAGGCTACTATTCCCGATCGTTACCCAAAGATACTGACAAGATAGTGGAATCGGCGAGGCTCCCTCTCCAGATCATGGTCTCCTTATGAAACAATATTGCAGTGATTATAACAGTCATGGGTTCGTAATCAAATACACAAACAGCCCCTTCCCCCTACCATGAATCAATAACTCGTCTATGCTAATCCAGACACAAGAAACTGCAAGATCAAGAATGCTGAGCAAAATTAAACAAAGTGATAGATGGGCTCAACTGTTCGGTCAGCATTTGTGGTGAGAAATTGACTCTTGACATTTCTGGTCGAAATCCAAACCTTTAACACACACCCGGACATTGTATTTCAGATTCCTCAGCAATCTGAACAAAAAACTCTATTATATATTCTCCGAAATTCTTGCATCTTCTTCTGAAACCATTTACTCCGGTTTTAGACATTTATTCCGTTGAACCTTCCTTCCAGACGTCCGTTTTATCTATTCACAAGATAAAGGAACAGGGCCATTCGACCCATCGAGTCTGCTCTGCATCTCGACCCTGAGCTAAACTGTTCTTACATCTAGTTCCAAATTCCGGCCTTTTCCCCATATCCTTTAATGCCCTGACTACTTAGAAACCTATCAATCTCCTTTAGCTCCCCCCAATGATCGGGCCTCCACACCTGTATGCGGCAACGAATTCCACAAATCCACTACCCTTCAAAACATAACACATCCTATCAGTTCTCTATAAGCCTCTTCAACTGAATAGAAAATAACCTCGTCTTTCGAGCCCCTCCTTATCAGTGACATTTTCCACCACAGACAGAATCCAATCAATGTCGTTTGAGCTCTCTCCAAGACAGACGTGACGCAACACCGCCTGACCTATTTTTACAAAATACTAATCTGCCACCGAACGTGAGTGTGGTAGGAACAGACGAGGGCACGCAACCCAATTTGTAGTGCCATCTTCCAACACAGACGTGTATGGTAATTCATTCTTCCCCCGTACAATTAAAGCCTGGAATAATCTTCACCCTACCATACTCACACAACCAGACCCAGTTACATTTAAGACAGTTCTTCTTCAAATATCTCCTCCTTCAGTACACCCTCCCCCACCTCCAGTTTAAATTCCATGCGGAATGATTTGGGGGATCAAGCACCAGGAACCAAGAACTCTCTCCAGTACAATTACACCCTTCTTACAACGTGCCGAACAGCATTTCACACAGAATTGCTACTATGGCCTTATCTATGCTTGACAAAATTGTAAAAGGGCCTTTGCTCATATTCCATTCCGCGAATGAATGCAAGCGTGTTTTCTATTCACTCCTTGATTTGCCTGTGCTTCCCATTTCAGGGATTTCCTGTCTTGTACACCGAGGCTTGTCTGTTCCCAAGAGCTTCCTTGAACAGAGTTCAATTCGATGTTATAATTTCACCTAATTGAGACCAATTCATCATCATTTTGGGTTAAAATTTCTACTCACATTGGTCTGCCGCATGAAGCAGTGGTCAATATTATGCGCTTAAATAAAGACCTCACCGTCAACAGTACCACGTAGTCTGCAACCCTATCTGCTATATCCCTGTCTAAATCAATGATGCGCATTACATATCGACAAATCGCAGTGTGACGGCACTGGAGCAGCACATAGATTCACATGGAGCATACTTGATGCTGAGAACTGTGTAGATAACACCTTTAGTGGTTAGATCGCGCCGCAGTTTAAAGGGTTAAGGAACTATAAGGAACAGGTGACCAATGGGAAAACAGCAGCAGGAAGGTAATGCAGGAGACTTCGGTAATCTTCTCCTTCCATCTCTGGATGCTGTTCATGTGCATAAAGGGGAGATAAATAGTTGCAGAATTATTAAGGAAAGGGATTCCTTGGGGAAGGGGATAGAGACAGGTACTTTTGTGGCCGCAAACAGGACTCCGGCTTGATATTGTGACTTCCAGGTTCAAGCCTCAAAGTTGTTTTCCAGCCGTTTCATGAAATTCTAGAGGGGATCCAGTTAGCGTAGTGGAAACAATACAGGATGAGGTCCTTCAAGCCGAATTTGGGGAACGAGGAAATAATTTATGTCGAACCACTGAGGTTGTAATTTCGGGGTTGCTACCAATCCCATATGCGAGTCAGAGCAGTAATAACAGGGTAGCTGAAACAAATACTCCTGTAAGCAATGCTTCTGGAGGGATAATTCGAACTCCTTGGAACCGGTTCGAGGAAAGTGGGATCAGAAAAACGAATACATTTGAGCGGAACAGAAATCCTCAGGACGTTTTTTTGAGTCTTGAGGGGGAGAATTTAATCTAATATAAAAGGGTAGGATTCCATGAAGAAAGGCAGGAGTAGGTCGTGTGGAAAACAAAGTTACGTTTGGAAAGATAAAAGCAAAAGCAGAAAAGAGAAAAGGCACGTGAAAAATACAAAATGATCAGTAGATTCTTAAATGAGCTTTCAGGAACCAGCAGATTCAGATATTGTCTGGAAAATTGCAAATGTCACCCCATTATTCAAAAAGAGAAGGCGGCAGTAGAATGCAGAAAATAACTTGCAGACGGGTTAGCCTGATGTCAGTGGTTCTGAAAGTGTTGGGGTCAATTGTCAAACATGAGGCTGCCGAGTATTTGGAGGCACATGACAAGCCAAAGCCAGCATGGTTTCGTGAAGGGTAAATCTTGCTGGACAAACCATTTGAAATTCTTTTCAGAACCGGCAAGCAAGCTGGATAAAGGAGATGCAGTGGATGCTGTGTGCCTGCATTTTCAGAAGGCCCTTGACAACATGCCACACATAAGGCTGCTTAACAAGAGCGCATGGTAAAACAGGACACATACTAGCGTAGGTAGAGCATTGGCCGACAGGCAGGAAGCAGAGAGTTGAAATGCAGGGATCATATTCTGGTTGCCTGGCAGTTGCTGGTGTTCCACAGGAGTCGGTTTGGGGACGCTTTTTTGATGTATATTAGTGATTTAGATGAATGGCTTTGTGATAATGTTTGCAGATGATAGGAAGGTAGGTGGAGGAGCAGGTAATATTGAGGCAGAAGGATGTAGACAGATTAGGAGAATGGGCAGAGAAGTAGCAAATTAAATACAATGACGGAAAGCGTAGGTCACGCACTTTGGTATATAATAAAACTAAACGGGCAGCCTACTTTCTAAATGGGGAGAAAATTGAAAATACCAAGATGCAAAGTGACCTAGGAATCGTAGTGCAGGATAACCTGCATGTTAAGATGATGATGAAGAAGGCAAATGTAATTCTGACATTCATTTCAAGAAGAATATAAGAGATGTTGAGGCTTTACAAGGCATTAGTGACACCCCACTTGGACTTTAGTGAGCAGTTTTGGGCTTCTCATTTAAGAAAGGGTGAACCGACATCGGAGAAGGTTAAGAGGAGGATCATAAGGATGATCCTGAGAATGAAAGGGTTATGATATGAGGGGTGTGTGACAGTTCTTGGCCTGTATTCATTGGAATTCAGGGAAATGCTGGAGTATCTCACAGAAATATTTCAAAAATTGAAAGACTTGGAGTGAGTAGATGTCTAAAGGTTGTTTCTCTTGGTGGGATAGTATATCATAAGATAGGATAACTTCATGATTGAGGGGTATCTGCTTAGAACAGACATAAAGGCATTTCTTTAAGCAGAGCGTGGTAAATCTGTGGAATTCATTGTGACAGGCAGCTGTGAAGGCAAAGATTGGTAGGTTCTTGATTAGCCAAGGCAGGATAGAGGAGAAGGCCAGGCAGTGGGGCTGAGTGGAAAAATGGGTCAGCTCATGATTCAATGGTGGGGCAGACTTGATGTTCTGAATAGCCTATTACTGCTCTTATGAATTATGGACCTATGGTCTAATGAGTGTGCATCTGAATGTCCATAGTATTCAAAACAAAGTCAATGAGCTTTTGCCATTACAGGGACATGACGTTTGGTTGGAGATTATAGGGAAATAAATATCAAGAGGAAGTAATGGAGGTGTGGTTGCACTCTCAATTAGGAGATCAAAGTGGCAGGGAGAAATGATGTATGTGCCCATGAGCTGAATGTTGAATGGAACGGGTAAAATCTATACTTTTATATGGTAATTTCTTCTGAAGTTGAGTAGTAGATGAACTGAGGCCTACCTGTACAGCTGAATCCACGGAGTCGTTGTTGGGAGCCTCCAACCCTCAGAAGGACTCCTGTCCATTCAAGCTTGACTTCGGAGCTGATCCTACAGTCGCAAGATGGCGCTGGCACTCTGGTGAGTTTGGTCGTAGCCGACTCACATGCATGTGAAGCCGTGTGCATGGGCGGCCCAACCGACAAAGGGGCCCGTGAGCCCACAACATTGTTGGGTGGCCCAAGGATGTGCAGTGTAGTGTCAGAGGGCGCTCCTGCATGTCCGGCGGTTCTGCCGAGCATGCATGGGGCATCCTGGGTCTCTGACCTTTTGGAGAAAGTGTGGGCTGTGGGGGAACCTGAGCACCACACAGTCAAAGGACCTATGATGACTGAAGAAGAAGAGAAACTTACCTTATTGGAATTTGCCCAGGAGGAGGAGCCTGCAGTTAAAGAAGGAAGACCTCAAAAAGTGGCTATAGAATCTGGATAGGACTCAGTGTTCCCTGTTTTTGAAGGGATTGCTTCTCAAATAGATCATATGTCAAAACAAATGTCAACTCAAATGACCCAAGGATTTATGGAGGTGAAAACAAAAATGAATATCTTGTGTGATGAAATGTTAACTATGAAAGAAGAAATGACTGTAGTTAAGAGTGATATTAATAGATGTATAAAAAAAGTGGATATCGGTTTTATTTTTTCCAAGGATGATTGGTTAGATATTTGTTATGATAGTGTAACTAGATTGATAAATGCACGTTATGCAATGATTAATTATAATTTTTTACATCAATTATACTTAACACCAGAAAAACTAAACGGTATGATTTTCATGAATCAGATTTGTGCTTTAGATGTGGTAACTCTGTTGGAACATTTTTTCATGCGGTTTGGTTATATATATACACAATTTTTTTGGAAGTAAGTCCAATTGTTTCTAGAATACTTGTATAAGATTAAAATACCTTTAGATCCGACAGTATTTTTATTGGGTAGTTTGCAACCTCTGAAAGGTTTGGGATTAGATAAGTTTCAACCTGCTTTTGTATATTTAGCATTATCTCTAGCAAAAAAATGTATTGCTAGTATGTGTAAAGATACAAATATGATTGATATTAATAGATGGCATAATGAGATGAAATATTGTTTAATAATGGAAAAAATTACGTTTCATGTGATAACTATAGTTTCTTTATTAATAAGTGGTTGTTATATTGAGAATATTTACATTTTGATTTATATTGATTAGATCTTAATATGTATGCATAATTTTTTTTCTCTTTATGGCTCTCCTTAGGAAAGTTGGCTGAAGGGGTGAATTCTTTTTTTTCTCTCTTTCTTTTATATATATAAAATATCACATTCATGTTTATGGTTTATTGTTATATATGTAACTTATTATCTGTATTTTGAATGAATAAATAAAGTTTAAAAAAAAATTTCCGTGATCCATTTTGCAATCTTTCATTTTCGATGATTCTCGACCTAGAACAAGGTGACCAGTGCTACACACAGTATTTCAAACATGACCTTATCAAGATCATATACATTCCATGGAGCGCCTGGGGTCTGTAATAAAGGAATAAATCATGAATCATTCATGTAAACTTGGTGTAATCACGTAAAGTTGATTTTGGGTTTTTTAAATGAGTCAATAATTTTGTTCATTTTTTTGAGTACTTTTCAAGAATATGTGCAGGAGAGGATGAGGGTAGAAAGGGAGGGAAAGAGAATGGGTTGGGTTAGGTGAGTAAAGTGCCAAAATGGGGTTAAGGGAACATAGAAGCATGAATCAGAAGCGGGACAAGTTACCTGAATTTGGAAAATCAAAATTTATAGTCTCTGGAAAAATATCACCCAGGTAGAATAAAAAGTGTTATTTCTCTAGTTTACGGTGGAAATCACCCTGCCAGTAAAGAAGGCCAAGGGTGGATAGGTCGGTCTGGGAATTGAAATTGCATGCTACTGTGACCTCCCTACTGACTAATGTGGACCGAGCCCAAGGGGTCTTCAAGACGACCTCAAGTCTTCTCCTAGTCTATCTGATGTAGAGGAAGTTACATATTGAGTATCTATTATAGTGGAGGAGGGATACGCGAAACTTTTCCGAACCTAAAAGGGTTGTTTCGTCCCCTGATTGATAGTGAGGGAAGAGGTGTAAGATCAAGCGTTGCTCATTCTGCTGTTGCAAAACAAAGGTCATGGAGAGGCGAGTAGAGATGAGAAGGGGTGTGTAATGTTTGGCTTGTATTGCACCTGGCGGAAAATACGAAGAATGATAAGCTGAACCGGAGGCTGGTGGAATGAAAAATTAGGGTATCCTTATCGCTGTTCTGTTTCGAGCGAGGGATTGAGTGCAGATCTCTGAGAAATGGAGAAAACGTGGGACCTCTGTTTCCTTGAAGTAGGAAGACCTTTCAGATGTCCTGGAATGGAAGCCATCATCTTGAGACTAGATGCGCAGGAGTTAGGGAACATGAGAGAAAGGGGTGGCAAGCTTACAGGAGTCAGGTTGGGACGATGTGCAGCGGAGGTAGCGATGGGAGTAACTTAGTTTGTCGTATCAGCGCAGATGGAGGCAGAGATCACTAGCAAGGATGGAGAACTATCAGAAATTCTGCAAATAAATTTAAGAACGTGTTGAGGTTCATGGCTAGGCTTACAGAATTGAGGAGTTTGCAGGAGTTCAGGAATATTTCGCGACCTTAAAATGACAGTTTTCGTGATAACAGTTGGATAAAGTCGATTCCTGGCATTGCATTATACCGCTATCCTCTGATGGGGAAAGACCGAGAGACAAAATACCAAACCTGTGTGGGCGCAGTGGATAATGAGAGAGAGAGAGAGAGAGAGAGAGAGAGAGAGAAGCATTTAAGACTGGTGAAAGATGAGGCGAATAGGGACAAGAAGTGATTAACTTATTAATATATTAATGTTATAATTAATATATTTCACGGACTTCAAATTAACACAAATCAGAGGGCACAAAGCTCGGTAACAGGGCAGCTGGATATTGGAAACAGGCAGCAGAGTGTGCATGCAATTACTCTTCCTGGAGAATTGTAAGAGTACTGCCCAACGAGGGGTTAGAGACATAGTGGCGCCACAAAGATCGCCACTGACACGCCAAACCAATCCAATGGACCGTTAGGCGGCTTTTTATCAGGGACTTTCGGAATGGTTGGAACGGAGAGAAGCGTGAACGAGATTCGTATTAGAGTTCGGATGTGAAATATTTGGTGATTGGAACTGAAGGGGAAGATTAAGAATTTGAGATTGAAGGCGGCCTCCTGTCTTCCTGGCATTTACCTGGCAATAATGTTAAATGAATAAAGACCATACAATAAATAAAATGGAGGCTCCTCCATCAACCGCGAGAGAGAGAGTACGTGACAAGAACCGTAAAACGGTTAGCAACTGTTCTCAATCACTGTTTGGAGTTCCGAACGTGCTAAAAACAAACATTTGGAAAGGAGGGTAAAGTTAGTAGCAATTGAGTAAATGGATTGCAAATATCACTGTCAGACAAAGAGACTCACCAGGAACGGCGACAAGAGCGAGGATGGGATAATAAATCAGTTTAAAGGTCCGCAGCGCATACAAGATCCGAAGATTAAATGTCAGCCAATCGTCAGCGGCAAAAATGTGTTGGGCCATCCAGAAGACATTCTTTCTCTTGCCACTGACATTCCACTCGACTGTTCGCAGATTCAGATCCGTTACAGGCTCCTCTACCATCTTCAGGTTCCTTTCCCTGCTCTCCCCTTCGAATACAGCTCGGATCTCCAGCGATTACATGGGCGCTCCGCGAATTTAATTGATTAACCATTATTAATAGATTAGAGAATGTCCCTGGTGATGAAATGCAACGCCGTGGAGATTCACATTAATTACACCCAATAACGAAGCTGCTGCCGTTAACCCCTTTATCTCCGAAAAAGAACATGATACATCTGTCGAAGTTTGCCAAATGTCATACCGATCCCAGGAATTTAAATTTGCCTACCCTGTCCACCTCCGATCCCCCCCAATTAATCACTGTTTCGTCTACCTCTGCTTTTCCCTTCCTAAAGTCTACAATTGGCTCCTTGATTTTTTTTTGCATCATTGAGAGTGAGATTGTCGGTGCGCCATCCCGCCAGGTTTTCAATCGCCCTCCTGTACGCTGACTCGTCGCCCCTTCTTTCTACAGCTCACTTCTGCCAAGGGGTCTGATTGATGTTGGTTTATCATCCATTTGTGCTTTTTGCGGAGGGCAGGACAGGGTACCTGGAGGGACATGGCGTCGACAGTGAAATTCTCTTAGATTGACTCCTATTGCTGCGTTCTGCATTGTCTCCCGCCTTATGCGTCCTCTTCATCGTGTGATAAATCACACGCACTAATGTGACCATGTCCTTCCAAGTACATGGCTCGTGTTTATATTCAAGATTTATCTCCACTGTTTTGCCTAAGTTTCATGCTTCTTGCCGCCGTCGTCATTCTAATATTCATAAAGTTGGCCCCGCTTTTGGCCTTTTCTTTCCGTTTCACGTTCATTTTTTTTGGTGTGTGTGGTCATTGTAGTCTTGACTCAGCAAATCACGATCAACATCGAATCTGTGAATTGATTCCTGCAGGCTCATTGGGCGGCACATGCTGAACTCTGGGGTAAAAACAGGCGGCTAATGGATCCAGCATCCTCGGTGTCGGGCTGAGATAAATGAGGATAGATCGCCAGAGTAAAGAGGCAACAGGATAGGGGTGAGACAGACAGCGGCTGGTAGGTATCGGGCAAAACCGGGTGAGGTTTGGGATGGTGGACAGAGGATGACAGTTGAAAGAGAAGATGAGAGTATTCATGGAATCAATTAAGAGAGTGATAATGAGGACGGGGGGCACGGTTGGCGTAGAGGTTAGAGCAAAGCGCCAGCGATCGGGACTCGAGTTTGAATCCCGCGCTGTCTGTAAGGAGTCTGTACGTTCTCCCCTTGCCTGCGTGGGTTTTCCACGGGGGCTCCGGTCTCCTCTCGCCGTTCGAAACGTACCGGGGCTGTAGGTCATTTGGGTGTAAATTGGGCGGCAAGGACTAATGAGCGGAAATGGCCTGTTAGTTACCGTGCTGTAAGTCTAAATTGGCGGTGGGAGGAGGGAGGGCAATGACAGAGGGTGGTCGGTAATCGATGGGAACAGATAAGGGAAAATGATGTAGATGAAAGCGGATTAGAGCAGAGGGAACATGAATCAAATGAGAAACGAAATAGCAAGAAGAGAGGCATATTGGGGAAATCGAACAAGGTAGGGGTGGGTTTCAAACGTTTTCTTTCCACTCACATCTCACTTTGATTCCTGTGCCACCGGTGCTCCGTGATTAGTAAGGGATTGCTTAAGGTGGTATGTGAGAGGGAAGGGAAGGTTGAGAATCCCTGCTCGATACTCGATTGTTGCGGAAATATTTTCCTTGAGACTTACCACTAACACTGATAGGAAGGATAAACTGTATTAATATGAACATCTTCCCAAGGATACAATACCTATTTCAATCATTACCAATTCACCTAACAGAGAAATTCTTCAAGGAGCTAAAGAAAATAATAAGGAAATTCTTATGGAAAGGGGGGGAAACCGAGGATAGCACTAGATAAATTAACAGAATGGTACAAACAAGGAGGTTTACAACTACCAAACTTTAAGAATTATTATAGAGCAGCACAATTAAGACACCTATCAGACTTTTATCAAACAAGGGAAAAACCAGATTAGAACTAGATAAAATAGGGGAGAAGATACATGGACATATACTATACAAGTGGGATGATAAATTGGTGCAACGTAGGAATTCACCAGAATTGCACCATCTCCTCAACATTTGGAAGAAGATTCACGTATAAAGGAATAAAATAAATTATCAACTACCAAAATTAATATTGACACAAAATCAACTAATCCCTTTCACAATAAATAACCTTTCCTTCAGAGAATGGGAGAGAAAAGGGATCGAAAGAATAGAAAATTGTTTTTCGGGAAATAAATTATTATCTTTTGAACAAATGAAGGACAAATATAATATAACTCACGATACAATGTTTGCATACCACCAACTAAAAACCTACTTGAAGGACAAATTGGGAAACAGTCTGAGGTTACCAGAAGGAAGCAATTTTGAATATGTGATTACAGACACAATGATAATTTAAAAATTTATAACAAACATGTACATCAAACTGCAAGAAAAGGAGAACGAGGAAACTAACTGTAAACCTAAACAAAAATGGGAATAAGATCTAAACATAAAGATAAAGAATGAAACATGGGAAAAGCTATGCTCCGGAACTATGAGAAATACAATAAACACGAGTTTACGCATGATACAATATATTTGGTTACTCAGGCTATACATCACACCCCAAAAGTTAAATAAATGGGACCTAACGGTATCAGACAGATGTTTTCGCTGTAAAAAAGGAAGCGGGAACAACAATTCATGCAATTTGGACATGTGAGAAAGTGGAAAAAGTTTGGGAAGATCTAAACCAGATATTAAATAAAATCACAAAAAGCAATATACCAAAAAACCCAGAGATTTTCCTTCTAAGTAATATAAGAAATAAAGAATTTGGACTTGATTTAGATGGAGCACAAAAAAGATTTATTATGATAGCCTTAGCTGTAGCAAAAAAATGTATTATGTCAACCTGGAAATTAGAAGACAACTTGAGAATACAACAATGGTACATAGAAATAAATAAATGTATTCCATTAGAAAAAAATAACATATAATTTAAGAAATAACATCACAATATTCGAACAAATATGGGAACCATACATGAAACACAATAGAGAAATCCTACCATAGACCTCCACCACCTAAAATGACAGAAGGAGAAGACAACAAAATGAACTGACCCAGTATGTAAAAGTAAAAGACAATAATTTCTGTTTATTTTTATTAAGTGACAACATTGTTTAACAGGTTTAATGTATCTTATAGATTGAACTTTAAATAAATGGGAAGGGGGGATGAGGGAGGGAGGGAAGGGAGGAGGGAAAAGGGGGAGAAAATGACACTGTATATATTCAAGAGAAAAAATGTCTGTATGTATTTTGGTCAGTATGGTTTTTAGTGTGAAAAATTAAAAAAAATAATAAAAAAAAAGAAAAAGTGTCATTGGCCCATTTCCTTTGGAGTTATGAAACTGTGCACATAACGAGTCAATGAGGTATGATTAAAGCAGTGGTTTTCAAACTTTTTTTCTTTCCACCCACATATTACCTTAAGCAATCCCTTACTAATCACAGAACACCTATGGTATAGGGAATACTTAAGATGGTAAGTGAGTGGAAAGAAATATTTGGAAACACTAACCTTTCACGAGACAGTGCCACAATAGTCTGCGTTCACTAGCCAAAGGATCAGATACAATTTTCCCCAAATCTCTTTCCCTATCCTTTCATCTAGCTCTCCAGCCACTTCCCTTCTTTCTCCTATCCAAGAACTTACCTCTGCCTTCACCCCGTCACTTCTCAGCTTTTATTTTACCCTCCCACCTTTATCTATTTATTACCTCTTAGCTGGTAGCTTGTGCTCCTCTCTGCCCCTTCCTCCTTTTACCCCACTCCTCCCACCTTTTTATTCAGGCATTTTTTATGTGTTCCTGACCAAGAGACCAGATCCAAAATGTTTGTTACCCTTTACTTCCCGTGGAGGCTGCGTGACCATTGAACACTACAGCCCAGCATCAGGTCCTTTCAGGCCTTCTAGTCTGTGCCCAACCATTTTTATTTTGCCTAGTCCCACTGACCTGCACCCAGTCTACAGCCCTCCATACCACTCCCATCCAAATTCTTAAATGTTAAAATTGAGCTCGCATTCACCACCTCAGCTGGAGCTCATTCCACACTCCCACCAAGCTGAGTGAAAAGGTTTCTCCTCACGTCTCCCCCCACCCCTCAACCCCCAAACTTCTCCCTTTTCACTCTTATCTCAAGTTCTCTGGTTTTTTTTTAATTTCACATATCCTCAGTGCAAAAAAAAAACCATTTATATTTACTCTGCTTTCTCCCTTATAATGTTAAATACCTCTATCAAATCTCCCCTCATTCTTCTACACACCAAGGAATAAAGTCCTAACCTATTTAACCTTTCCCCGTAACTCAGTTTCTGAAGTCCAGGAAAGGTGAAAAGTTAGTGTTTTCAAACGTTTCTTTCCACTCACATACTGACTTAAGTATTTCCTATGCCATAGGTGTTCTGTGATTAGTAAGGGATTGCTTAAGGTAATATGTGTGTGGAAAGAAAAAAAGTTTGAAAACCATTGTTTTAACTGTACCTAATTGACACGATATGTGCACGGTTTCTTAACTCCAAAGGAAATGGGCCAATTACACTTTTTCTCAAGGAAAATCCAAGTACATTTTTTCTGTGCACTTTAAATCTTATTGATAGCTTTCCTGTAGTTAGGTGACCAAAAAATGGCATACAATACTCCAAATTTGGTCTCACTAATGTTTTATACAACTTTACCATAATATGCCAGCTCCTCTATTCAGTACTTTGATTTATGAAAACCAATATGCCAACAGCTTTCTTTACAACCTTATCCATCTGTGATGCCACTTTCAAGGAATTATTCTCAGGTCTCTGTTCTACTGCACTCCTCAGTGCCCTGCCATTTACCATCTACATCCTTTCTTGGTTTGTCCTTTCAAAATGGAACACCCAACACTTGTCTGCATTAAATTCCATGTGCCATTTTCCAGCCCATTTTCCCCAGGTGATCCGGATCCTTCTGCAAGCTTTGAAAACCCTCACTGTCCACAACACCTCCAATCTTAGTGTCATCTGGAAACTTGCTGATCCAATTTACCACATTATCATCCAGATCATTGAAATAGATGACAGACATCAATGGCCCCAACACCAATCCCTGAGGCACACCACTAGTAGACAAGCCCTCTAGTCTATCCTACCTGAGTACAGCAGTGATATTTTTCCTGATGAGCAATGCCACTCCCCCCCCTTTCATCACCCCCCCACCCCCGAATTCTATTGCATTTTAAGCAACAATGAGCTGCCAGTACTGCACCTCCCATAACCAAGTGTCACTAATGGCCACAGAGTCATAATTCCACGTGCCAATCCACACTCTAAGCTTGTCTGCCTTTCCCACAATACTCCTTACATTGAAATAGATGCACCTGAGAACATTTCCACCATATACAACCCGTTGACTTCTAACAATGCATGGAATTTTCACATACTTTTTCTTCCTCTTCCACTCTATCTACTCTGGCTCTTTGGTTCCCATCCCCCTGCAAATCTAGTTTAAATCCACCAAAACAGCACTAGCAACCCTTCCCATAAGGATATTAATGCCCCCATGCAAACCATCCTGTTGGAACAGGTCCCACTTTCCCTAGAAGAGAGACCAATGATGTAGAATCCTGAAGCTCTCTCTCTCTTGCACCATGTCTTCAGCCATGTGCATTAAGCTGTATGGTCCTCCTATTTCTAAACTCACTAGCACGTGGCACAGGTAGCAATCTTGAGATCACAATCTGGAGGACCTATCCTTCAATCTAGTGTGTAACCTCCAAACTTTCCTTCCAGGACCTCTTCATCTTTCCTATAAACGTCATTGGACCCCATCTTGCTGCTCACCCTACCTCCTGAGAATGCTGTGAACTCAATCTGAGAGATCATGGACCCTAGCACCAGGGAGCCAATATACTATTCAGCATACTTGATCTCATCCACAGAACCTCTTATCCATCACCTTAACTGTAGAATCCCCTATCACTACAGCTCATCTCTTCATCCTTCTCTTCTTCTTAGCTACAGAAACATGATCACAATTGCTTGTGCCTGTATTCATAATGGTATACTGTTTATTGAGGGGAACAATCACAGAGTTGCCCTGCACTGCCTGCCTGTTCCCTTTACCTCTTCCTCTCCTGGCTGTCACCTATCTACCATCCACCTGCCTCCTAGATGTGATAGTGTCCCCATAACTCCTGTCCATCTCCCCCTCCAGAATGATCCAGAGTTCATCCAACTCTAGCTCCAATCTCTTTGGTTGTCAGGAACTGCAGCTGGATGCATTTCTGACAGATGAAGTCATCAGCAATACTGCTGGCCTCCCTGACAACCCACATTCTGCCAGAGGGAGCACTTGCCTGCCTTGGCTGCCATTCCCACTGTTTATGTCTAGAGGAACAAAATATATGATACCTAAACCCTGCCCTTACCTTTGCCTACCTGCCAAATCTTACTGCAGCCACTATTTCTCACCTCTTATCTGTTCTCATCAAAGCCTGCTGAGCTAAAGTCTCTGACTCAATCCACTGGACAATGACCTTCTTCCTCCAATCAGCTTCCAGCTGATGCCAAGCCCCTTTTTAAATTCTGCTGAATTTCGGTCGCACATTTGTCATTGCAGTGGAAATTACCATTCACCTTGGCAATCCAGTGAATGGAAATGATCATGGCATATGAGGCGACAAACAGTTTGCACTGCTCCCGCCAGATGTCACTGTTGAGCTGGAAGGCCAGATCACTGCTGGTGCATCTGGCTTGGTTTCCATCCTGAAGATGTTCGCGTTACTCTGAATTATCAGAGCAGATTGTACTCTTTATTGCAGCCCAGGGGCCACTTATCGTTGTGGAGGATTCAGCCTACGTCCTGCCTCTTTTGATTTAAAGATTCCAAGATTTCGAGATTCCTTTATTGTCTTGTAATTATGCATAAAGTATAATATTACATGAAATTTCCTTTTGCCTGCTGTAAGGCAGTGTCACCATTAGTATTTCCCAGTAAGAGAGAAAAAGTAGCAAAAGAAAGTCCTTTCAGAAACACTAAGTTTGTGAATTCGCCTCAAGTGCCTCTGAATCCTGCACAGACCCCCTGCTTGATCCATTGGCAGCCCAAGCTCCAGACCCAAACCTCCGACATGATCAGGAAGCCCGAGGCCCCTTGGGAGCCCTTCCTGTCTTCAGCCCCCTCATGAATCCCGGTTCCGATACCGATATCTGGTTCACATGAGCGATTCTCCAGCAGCCTGCAGCCCGAGTGAATCCATTGACCGCGTTGCTGACTGTTTGGGTCTTTCAACTGCTGAGCCCCTTTGCCGGTCTGCTGCCGTGGTCACCGTCCTATCGGATCGTCTCCTCTGCTTCTCCTTCTCAATGTAAGGGTGCATTTTCCACTACTGGTGCTCTGCACTGGTCCGCTGCTTCCCTGGAATCTGCAACCCCTCGTGTCTGCTGCAATCCTGGCCACAGACCCTGCTGTTGCAGGAATTTAATCAAAACTACCATTGACCCTTAAACAGGCCATTTACATCCTATACTCATCAGAAACTGTAAACAAACTGACTGTGAAAATCCAGTTGTTTAAGTATTCAGCAATAAATAGCGAGCTATGAGTCGTTAAATGGATGTCTGAATGAGTCTATTGTTCAAGTGTCCGATAGTTGAGGGGTAGCAACCATTCCTGAACGTGGTGGTATGAGTCCTGTACCTCCTTCCTGATGGCAGCAGTGAGGACAGACCATGCCCTGGGTGATGCAGATCCTTGATGCTACTCTTTGCTGGCAGCTTTCCATAGAGATATGATGGGGATAGTTTTGCCTGTGATGTGCTGGGCTGAGTCCAGCAGCTTTTGCAAAATATTTCGCTCAGAGGTATTAATGCAGCTGGTCAGTGTACTTTCCACCACAGATCTGTAAACGTTTGCTAAGATTTCCCACAATATATTGGACCTTTGCAGACTTCTAAGGAAGTAGAGATGTTGTTGTGCTATATACAATATGACATTCAGTGCATTCAGATCCTCCGAGATAGTGACACCCAGGAATTTAAAGTTGCTAACCCTCTCCACCTCTGAACCTCTAATGCTTACTGGATCGTAGACCTCTGGTTTTCCATCCCAAAGGCTGTTGTTACTACACCATTTATCCATGTTTTCAATCTCTCTCCTCTAAGCTGACTTGTTACCTCTTTTATACAGGCCACTACTGTGGTGTCATCAGCAAACTTGCTGTTGTTCTTAGCCTCACAATCACAGGTATAAAGTGAGTAGAGCAGGCGGCTAAGTACGTTTTTGCCACTTCACACCGACTGGTTTTTAGAGGTGAGGAAATCTAAGATCCAATAGCACAATGGGGTATTGAGCCCCAGGTCTTACAGATTATAGATTAGTTTTGAGAGGATGGTGATATTCAATGTTGAGCTGTAATCAATAAAGAACATCCTGTTGCATGCTTTTTTACTCTACAGATGCTATGGGGTTCTGTGAAAAACCAATGAGATGCAGCTGCCGTAGACCTGTTACTATGGCATGGAAATCAGAAGCGAGCCATGTCATCATTCAGGCAGGAGATGATATGCATCAACACGAGCCTCTCAAGAGACTTCATCATTGTGCATGTAAGTGACATTGGTATGTGGTCATTTAGACCGGTTACCACACTCTTCTTGGGCGTCGGTATAATTGATGCCTGTGTGAAACAGGTGGGCATCATGCCCTGTTAGTGTGAGGTTGAAGATCTCTGAGAATACACCAGCCAAATGGCCTGCACAGTGCCAGGCCAGGAAATCCATCTGGACCAGATGCTTTCTTGCGTTCATTCTCCTGAAGGCCACCCACCCACCCATTGAAGCCTAATAGCCTGAATATGCATGACATTGTCTGAGCTTGGAAACTAAGCACGCACAGGCCTGGTCAATACTTGGAGGGGAGGTTTCTGTGAAGGGTGCTGGACAAAAGTGGCGACTCTGCCTGCTTTATGGTAGACAAAAGTCAAAGAATATCATGTATGTGAGATATATGTGAGCATGTATAAATGTAGTATTACCTGATATTAATGGAACCTTTACATCTTTTTCAAAAACTGAAAGTAAAGACTCATCAGGAAACATAGTCCACCTACTCTGTGCTGCTCACAGCCTCCAAGACTTTGAGGCTGCAATTTTACTTAATTCTCCAGCTTCGGATTAACCAGGAAATCACATGGATGCACCATCGCCTGATGACTTCTGCACCTCACATCCTGCACTCCTGTTCTACATTCAAAGAATATGATGCCACATTATTCTGCAGTGTTTTGTGTTCAGTAGGCTGGTATGCTCCAATCCATCAACAGCTTCAAGGAAGGAAGGGTTAGATTGATATGAAATTAGTTTACAAAGGCTGGCACAGCATCATGACCAAAGGTCCCATAATATGTTGTACTGTTCTATGTTATATTCATTTGTAACCTAGTAACTGAAACCACTGCCCTCGTGCTGGATTTATTTTTTTTTGTGGTCAGGCTCCTCGCATACTCCCCATGAACCTGTGGCTGGAACTGCACTTTATTCTCCAGCCTTGCACTAACCTCACTAGATAATATGGATATAACCTTGCACTAGATAATATGGATGCACTGTAACCTCCCTGCAGTTATATCCACCTCTTCAACATGACCACTGATCATTACATCCTTTAATACACTCAGCTATTTAATGTGATGTATCACCTTCAATGGATGAAGTGCCATATTGTGGTGAAGTGCTTTGTGTTCAGTTATTTTACTCTGTGACATGACAATTCTACTGTTTAAGGAAGTGTTCCCTTGACAGAGCTATATAATCCTGGGGTATATGAGGAATTTTGTTATTTATTATTCTGTGAGATATCTAGGTCCCATTTGTGGTCTTATACTTTTATGAGATTTACAGATCCAGTTTGCAATATTCTTTTCAAAGTTTACATGAAACTGAGATGCCATGGCATTAGGTGCTGCGACTTGGTTAGATGAGTAAAGAGGTCGAAGGTCACTGCCCAAATGAAATTGAATGTCAGACCCACACACAGCCAACATCATCTTATGGTTGGTTGCCTTAAGTTACCTTAGGATTGGTCAATGGAAGTCCCATCAATCTGACCGTATTCTCCAGCCACTCTCTTTCTCCTTTTTCCTCTTACTGAGGTAACTTCCTGAGCCACCCCTGACTAGGCATGACCAACAGTGCTGGAGAATTAATTGTGAGGTGGGTAGATGGGTCAAGGCTGTTCACATGCATGTCAAAGGGAACTATCCTGGGTTGTCTGATCTAATTTTTAAATAGCTTCTGCAAGTTGAAAACTGTCCTGTTTGGTGGGGGAGGGGCGGAAGATATTGTGTGTTGTAACCATCTGTAATTGTGGATGTGTGTAGTTCACTTGTATTATAGCATAATTAATGTGCATGTGGGTGTGCGTAGAACCACAGGACAATTACAACACAAACACAGGCCACGCCGGCCCCTTTAGTCTAAGCTGAACCATTTTTTACTAATCCCACTAACCTGCACCCTGCTCATACCCTTCCATACCTCTCCCATCCTCCTTTGAAGGACCTCCACTTACCTCACACATCCTTGCCAGAAAACAACCTATCCGAATCTACTCATTGTAGGTCCTTTCTAATTTCCTTGAAATTGGCCTTTCTCTAATTGAGGATCTCAACCTGAGGCCCAGACCTATCTTTTTTTTTTCCATAATTAACTTGAAACTAATGACATTATGATCACTGGACCTAAAATGTTCCCCTACGCATACTTCTGTCACTTGACCTGTCTAGTTCCCTAATAGGAGATCCAGAATTGCACTCTCACTAGTTGGTACCTCTATATATTGATTTAGAAAATGATCCTGAACATATTTGATAAACTCCATGTCCTTCAGTCTTTTTTACAATATGGAAGTCCCAGTCAATATGTGTGAAACTAAAACCTTATGTTTCCTGCAGCTATCTCCATCTCTCTACAGATTTGCTTCTCCAATTCCCGCTGACTATTGGCCCGTCTATAATACAACTCCATGAGTGTGGTCATACTTGTCCCGCTCCTCAGCTCCACCCATACAGCCTCAGTAGACGAGCCCTCTCGTCTGTCCTGCCTGAGCACAGGTGAGATATTTTCTATGTCTAGCAATCCTACTCCTCCCCCTTTCATCCCCCTCCAAGCCACCCGTGTCTAAAGCAACGGACGCGTGTCTTCTGTTTGGTATTTGTCCCCTTTGAAAGTGAAGTTCGCGGTTTAAAACCAGGACGTGTCCTTTGAACCTTGATCTCCACCACATCACTTTGTTCATCTCTCCTCCTCTGTCAGTTGCAACTGCCTTTGAGTCCAGAGAATTAGAATTAGATTGAAGCATTCGCTGTGTCTGAGCCCTTGACTGCAAGACATGCTACATGAGACCGAGGAACGAAATTATGTGCAAATCCACTATAATTATCAGTGCGATCACGAGGCTGAAATGCGATATTTTGAGGTTGAATTGCTATATTAGATTTAGTACTCTGTAAACTGTTATTACAAAGGTCTTTATTTACTTCAGATGCATTACTAAATAGAAATTAGATGAGACCGAAGAGAAGAACATAATTGATGAGTTTCTTTGCTAGATAGCATTGTGATAAGTTTGAACTAACCATTCAAACAGTAACTGCTTGTCTTGAAAGCATCAGGTGTGCGCCCCGATTACGCACAGAAACCGATTGGGTCAGAGTGTACCCAAGCAGTTCGGGAAGTCGACTGTGCCGTGGTGTCCTAGAAGCGTTTTAGAATAAGTGCGAGGGGAGATTTCACCACGTCCTTGAACTGGTCCCGGAACTTGGTCTGGGTGACGGCGTAGAGAGCAGTGTTGGTGCAACAGCTCAGGAGCTGCAGTAGAAAGCACAACTCGCGAATGGATTCGGGTGGAAACACGGACACGTGCACCAAAAACCGCACCCGGTTCCAAATGTAATAGACAGTAAACAACCCCCACAAAAGGATAAAATTCCAGGAGATGACCAGTAATAAAATGAGCGACTTCCTACGACTCGCCATTTCTGGATCGTGGGCACCTTCCCCACTGCTGGGAGCTCGGAGTCTCCTGCGGGCTCGACTCGCCACTAACACGTGTCTGATAGTTAAAGCATTGAGCAGGAGAACCAGGATGAACGGGATTACAGGGGTGAGGATGTAATGGAGAAGCTCAAGCAATCCGCAGACTCGCGATTCCAGAAGTCTGGCTCTCGGCATGCAAAGCCAGCGGGCGTAAGCGAGGGAATATTCCGAGGTGAGCATGAAACACCAAAAAATGTTCTTTAAGCAGCTGAGAGCGGTCACTGTCCCCAGAACCACCAGCGCCGTTCTCTCGGTACAATACCTAGTTTTCAGTTTCTGACAACAAATGGCGACGAATCGATCGAAGGTGAAGGTGACGGTGAACCAGACAGAACAGTCGGTGGCGGTGTACAGCAGGAAGGCGTGGACATCACACACGCGGATGGACCGCACGAAACCAAAGTAATCCCGATATGCAATTGGAATCTTCATCAATATCAGGTCGAGGAAAACGACTATTAGATCTGTCGTGGCCATGGCAACCAGGTAGCGAGTGACACCTTTGGACAGACCGCATTTTCCTCGCGACAGGATCACAATTGTCACGATGTTCACTTTTTAGTTTGCAGGGAATATAAACGAAGACATTACTGATTAGGCTGGGAAAACAGATAACATTCTCCAAATACTGCGTGAAAGTTTACGTTCCTCTATCCGGATACCTCTATTTGGAATTTAACCTCTGTAAACAGGAAATCTAACAATAATTGTGTTAGAGGCGCCAGTGGTCATGTAGAGAACTAATACTCGGGTCATAGGGCTTGTGTGAGTAAACGAGGCCCAAGTTACTATGCCCACTCTTTACCCAGGGACCCCATGCAATGAGGGATGGAATAATGGAATGGAATGGAATAAAGGATGGAATCATGGTTTGCCCCAACTATCAACCCATGTTCATGGGTTAGTGTGGCCGAATAATTTCAGGTTACTACTCCAGATCATACGCCAAAGACACTGACTTGATGTAGAGGAGCAGGTAAGGCTCCTTCTCCTGGCCATGATCTGTTTTTTTTTTCCCCCTGTAACATTCTAATGACCTCAAGACTTATTGAGAAATGGAATGTATGCAGTCAGCGAGCGCACGAACAACTCCTTCGCCCCGCTATGAACATACCGACCATAAAGAACTCGTTTTTCCTAATCCAAACACAAATTTGCTGGAGGAACTCTGGCCAGACTGCAAATGTTGTCGAAATTTGACAGGAAGGGCGTATTATCTAGTAATCCAAATTGCTCTGTAGTATTCTATGCGTGGATAATTAAATTCCCCGTCTTTACATTTCTCAAATGTTATGACGATACATTCCTACCAAGTTTTGGGATGAAATTTCGTCCATAAATCCCTAAACATTGCCTCGAAGTTTTCCCACCTCAGCTGAAATTGTCTTCCATCTTCACTTACCAATATCCGCCATCATTTGTCAACCTTTCCTGATCCCCTGAAACCTCTCCGGTGTGAATGAAAGGTATTCAGTCTCTCATGCGTGAGATGTTCCATTCCGGATAGAATCCTGATTAATCTCGCGTGCATTCTCTCGCTGCGATCACGCCTTTCTTGTAGTGGGCGACCAGAAATGTTGTAAAACACGATAGGGGTGCAGTCGCTGTGATTGTAGAAAATACTCCAAAATGCTGGAGGAAATCAGCTGGTCTTTTCAGGCTAGAACTCCATTCAGTTTTCCAGTCGTAGCTCGATTTATGTTTTACTACTTTGCTCTCATATTAGTAGCCTCGACAAGTGAAGGCAAGCATGCAGCCCCGATGCATTCCTTAACTACCCATGCTTCCATTTTCAGGGTCTCTCCATTGCAAAGTGTTTCCGAGGACAGATCAATACGACATGTTGGTCATCCTTTTAACATCCTCCAAAATTGCACCACATATCCTTTGTAGGGATTAAATTCTAACTGTTGCTCTCCATTGATCAATATTAGCTTGATGCCTCTCAATAAAGCTCTCACTATTTATACCACCACATATTTTGCGTAGTCTGTACTCTTACGAAATATATTTACTTCATTCGTATCCAAATCTGTAATGCATGCACCAAATTGTAAGGGTGCCAGCATCATCCCCAGTGACGTAGCATAACAGAAGCCCTTATAATCAGGAATCATTTTGCCATCAAACATCATCCTCAGAGATATGTAACCAAGTTTACTTATCTTGGTTTCTAACCTTGAGGACCAGCTTACCAATTGGGGTATTATTCAGTTCATGCTGAAGTTCATGAAGGTGCTTGCAAATGTACGGCACTCATCAATACATTTGCTGCCCTCTTTAAACAGTGCAATCGACTTGGTCAGTGGCCTCTTTTAAACTGCATCATCTGGGTAGCCCTCCTGGGACGCGGGTGCAATTATTGGGGGATCTACCCATTAAATCGCCAACCCTGCGATTTCAGGGGGAATCCCGCTCTTGCAATGATGCACTCACCAGAAGTACTGCTGAATGTTTGGATGCTGGCTGCCTGTTGGCGCACGTACACAAGTGCTGACATCACCGGATAAACGGGTTGGCCATTTTCATTTTCAAATCACCTGTGGACACAATCTAGGTAGGTTTAACTGGGATCCCTGACTACCTCTGAAGTAGGTCAGGGACCCGGTTGGATTCCGACGGGGTTGACCATTTCTAACTGCTGCGTAACTGGGGCACTAAGCGAACAAATTATCTGGCTAATCCCATTTTACACGGCAGTTTGAAAGGGCCTAATGACTCCTCACAAGCCATAATGACTCTCTTTGATTAAAACCTTCTTTACAAGGGTTGATTATTTATGAATGTATTTTTTCCAACATCTTACATGCAACTCGCCATAAATTATCTGATTTTATCACTTGAATAAAGCTACTATCCGGCATCAGATCTGTGACCATCAGGTAGCCCTCCTGGGACCCCGGGGAGATTACTGGATAGTGTGTGCCTCTCGTTTCAAATAGCACCCTAACCTTCCTGTGAAATAGCCAACCCAGCAATTTCAGGGTGATCCCGCCCCTGCGATGGTGTGGTGAGCCCCTGTTCCCTGTGTCCTTGTTTAAAGTTCCAGAGTATCAGGATGAGCCATTCCCCCTTTTAAATAGGCGGAGGAGGACTCCCGAGTAAGTTTTACTGTTCCCTGACCACCTCCGAGGAAGGTCTGGGACCCTTGTGGATTTTGACCAGGCTTGCCCGGTTCGGCCTTTTCAAATAGCCCTGCATCTGGGTCTTCAACCTAGTAAATTGCCCGGTGAACCCCATTTTTCAAGGCAATTTGAAAAACCCATGTCGAAGCCCAATGAATCTCACCCCTTGCCTCATATAACCTCTGAGGTACTCCTCATTACATCTTGGAGATACAACAAGATACGATCAAACTCCGTATGGCTGTAGAGGTTGTGGGAGCGCTGCAGGCGAATCCACGGGCACTCAGAAGAGACACACTTGCGCTTCTCTTTCTTGTACTGTGAGGGGCGCCAGACGACACTAACAGCGATTCTTTGTCTGGCTTACGGCGGTCAGAAGGCAATTTCATATAAAATTCCTTGTTCTGTATTATTGCGTCAAGTTTATTATCATCCGATTGTATCAGTACTACCCGAGGAAACCGCGTTATCCGGTCTTCGGTGGGAAAAAAACCCCGCAAACACACACATCCAGACATCACACATTTACAGACAATCGATACTTGACAATAAAGGAATTTTGAATCTTGAGATATGCCTTACCTCACCCTCTTTTAATGATAACAGTCTATTCATTATTTCCAAGTCCCCCCACCCCCCGACTCTCTCTCTCTCTCTCGAAATCGCAAAGTCTAAAACCCTTTTGGTTCGTGAATAGAGAGAATGAATATTCATCCATGTCTATTTGACGGATTCAGGCTGAAAGCACAGAGTCCGTATTGCCCCTCTAATGCATTCTGTTCCCTCCAGCTACCCCTTGCCATTATTTTTTCATATAAAATACTTCGGCTTGTCGGCTCATGATATCCCCTGCTTTCCAACTCTCTTTCAAGTTGGCATCTATACTTTCTGTCTTCCTGCAGGTGATCTGTTTCTCAAACCAATCTTCTGTTTCGTTTTATTTATATATCGGGAAGGATCGATATCTGGCCTGAACTTTCAACGTTCCACTTTCCTATATCTGGACGTCATATTTCTAGCACAAAATGTTTGCAAAATTCAGACCGTTAATTAGTTCGACATCGGAAGAAGCTGGACGGTATTTCATTAGGTAGCAATGAACACAAAGAGAGAACGAGATTAGGATGGAAGTCGATGTCACATGGCGATCCTGCATGAATATTCAGAGAGGATAAAGGTGCTGGACTGTTGCAAATAGAAGGTGGTCTCCGTACTTCCTGGTATAGACATGAAAAGAAAGTCAATGAAATAAAACGTGGGTAACTTGATGTTAAAAATTTTCTATTGTGACAGTTGGAAATTGAGAATAGGCACCGCGTGGGAGACAAAATTACAAAACCTGAAGGACAGTCAACAGCATTTTCACATAACCATTGCGTGGAGTTGCGAACAAGCCGCAAACAACTTGAATAGGAGTGGCAATTAACCGCTAAAGAAGAAATGGATTGCACAATTCATTGCTGGACAAAGAGACTCACCGGGAGCAGAAACGAGGGCGAGGATGGGGTAGTAAATCAGTTTAAAGGCCCGCAGTGCATAATAGATCCGAATGTTTAATGTGAGCCAGTCATCAGGGGCCAAAACATATTGGGCCATCCAGAAGATATTCTTACTCTTGCGGCTCCCACTCCACTCGACTGTTCGTAGATCCATGGCCTCCTCTGCCATCCCCAAAATCCTTCCTCTGCTCTCGTTTACTATTGCCGCACTAATGTCTGCTGAAGACGAAAGTGCCAATCTCCACTGATGGAAAATAAGCATTATTAATAGGAGGGAGAACGTCCCTCGAGTTGAGACCATCTCCATGGAGATTGACGTTAATCATACTCAGTTAAGAAAATGCTTCAGTTAACCCCTTTTTCTCCAGACAGGCGAAATAACCCGGGCACGGAGTGGTCGGGAATGTGGCTCTACATCCAGAGCCTCAAACCTTCTGTGTGGGAAATAATTAGTCGACTCTTGGGAGAACTGCTCAGTCTAGAAACAAAACGGACGTAAACCCGACATTAACAAAAAGAATATAATGAGACTTAATGAAGACGTAATGTGAAATATGGGCTGTTGATATATAATTTGAAACGTTACCGAAACTCCACACACCTTTTTTATTTCTCATCTGATCCATTCTATTAACTTCCAATTTGCAGATTGTCAGCATTCAATTATGCTTTATTTCTAACCGTTGAATGCAGCCATCACGCTGATTGCTTTGCCCATAGTTCTTTGAAAGTTGCTCCGAACGTGTTTAAAAGGTTGAACTTGTATTACTTTCAGAATGCAATATTCCAGGTTAATTATATCAATCCCATTTGTGCTAAAAACCCGCGAGCTATCCGATACTGGAAATTCAAAAATGTCTTCTGATCCTTCCAACTTCATGAGCTCCTTATGTACGGACCTGGCCTCCAAATGCCTCTTTGTTTCCCCTACAGTGGTGAGGTTATCGCACGGCGGATTGTTCACCGCAAATAAAGCGTTAAAATGAGTAACTGGGATTATTTTTCCAGCTGATACACTGTGAGAAAACATCAACATTCGCATTGAGATCCATATTGTATCTTTTATCGGAATTTTGCACAATAGAACCAGAGAATAAACACAACAGAAACGGGCCCTTCGGCCCATCTAGTCTGTGCTGAACTATTATTTTGCCTCGCCCCATTGCCCTCTGAACCCGTCCCATCCATGAACCTAACCATTTTTTTCTTAAATATCAAGATTGAACAGACATTCGCTATTTCAGCTGGCATCTCTCTGCTCTGTCGCCACTCTCTGCGTGAAGAAGTTCTCCCTGGTTTTCCCTTTTCACCTTGCATCCATCCCCTCTTGTTCTTGTTTCACCTAACTTATCAATGTGGGGTCGTGTTTGGTTCAAGTTTAAGTTTATTTTCGGGTGTACCGCGCCACAACGATTGGGTTCGTTTTGCGACCAGGCTAACTAGTCAAACCATTGAGCAAAGTGCCGAGATGGAAAGAGTGGCCAATTAGAAGAGAGCAAAGGTTAACTTATTTTGCTTGTGTGAGATTCATTCGAAAGTCTGGTGATGTTCTGAAATAACTTGCCCTTGAATCTGGTTGATTTTCTCCGATGCCGTTTTGTCAGGGCACGACTACAACCTCGGGCTGACTGACGTCGTTACATCTCATGGTAACAGACCATCCCAGCACACTTCTCGCACTCGTGAATTTACACTCACGGCTGCGCTTTCTCTCACCTTCGCTTCTCTTTCATTGTGGAGTTACGTCTGGTTTTCATGGTGGCCTGAGATGAAAATGTTCACAATCTTGGGCAGAACAAATGCATACCATGCTGTGAAGTTTTTGGACAGGATCCATTTTATTGTACATCTCCAAAAAGCTATATCAAAATAGCCATTGGGACCAAGCCTTATCTCCAAAGGTTTATGAGGAGATTGTTGGGTTTTCTTGGCAGCAGAATAAATGTGGTTGGGCTTGGAACATTAAGTTAAATAAGAAAGTCTGCAGAAAGTAGACAGATGGTAGTTTAATGCACAGAAGTGATGGAAGTGACCTCAGCAGGTTACACAGCGTCCGTTATGGCAAAGATACTTAACCAAAGTTTTGGACCTGAGCCCTTCATCAAGGTGTGAGAAAATGCAGGTCTCAGCAAGGCAGAGGTCAGTGCAGCAGACCACCCTTGTCAGCAGGTTTAGACAACGACTCTAAGATATAAGAGCAGAAATAGGTTATTCAGCCCATTGAGCCCTGCCCTGCCACTCAATCATGAGCGGATCCATTTTCTCTCTCAGTCCCATTCCTGGCCTTCTCCTCATAACCATTGATGTCCTAGATAATCAAGAACCTGTCAGTCTCTGCTTTAAATAATTCCGAACACTTGACCTCCACAACTGCCTGGAGTCACCACCTTCTGGATGAGGATCATGATGTGAGAATTGGTGCAGAGAGAATGGAGGGGGTGAGATTAACTGCGACGAGTAGTGAAGTTGAGATGGTTGATGTTTCAGCAGCAGTTGGAAATATAAAGACCAGAATGAAATGTCCAAGAGGAGAAAGGAGGTTATGACAGGAGAAGGGACAATCCTGGTGGAAGGAGGCCCTGAGATGGAGATGATTGAAGATGCATTCGGCATTGTGGTGCGCATGGAACTTGTTGAGATGTGGATAAAGGGGGACAAAGGTGAGGACTCTACTGAAGACAGAATATTCTGTCTTTGAGAGGAGAAGGTCGGAGGGGGTAGTAAAGAACTAGCAAGGGTTAGAGTTGGGGTCACTGGGGTGGAGAGTGTTGGGGAAAAGAGGGTAGGGGAATTAGGGGGGAGGTTGGGATATCAGGGGTGGGAAGTGGAGTGTTGGGGAAGTCAGAGGAGAGAGGAGGAAGGGTTGGACAGGTCAATGAGGGAAGCTGGAGGAAATCAGAGGGGGTGGAGGGTAAGGGGACAAGGGGGAGTTGGGGGAGATGAAAATACCAGAAGTGTAGTGGTGTAGAGAAAGGGGGATCTCAAATGAGTAGATGAAGGTGAGTATGGAGTAGAGAGAGAATAGAGAAGGGTAAAGATCTAGTGAGATTCAGTAGCAGAGGAATGCAAGGTTACAGCCTTAAGGAGGCTGAGATAGAT
Source organism: Narcine bancroftii (assembly GCF_036971445.1). Lineage (NCBI taxonomy): Eukaryota > Metazoa > Chordata > Chondrichthyes > Torpediniformes > Narcinidae > Narcine > Narcine bancroftii. Next base: position 216,935,594 of record NC_091473.1, read on the forward strand.
ATAGGGCTTGGAAAATCCCTGGCCATCATGAAAACCAGCCGTAACTCCACTAATTCTGTGTATATCTATCAATGAAAGAGAAGCGAAGGTGAGAGAAAGCGCAGCCGTGAGTGTAAATTCACGAGTGCGAGAAGTGTGCTGGGATGGTCTGTTACCATGAGATGTAACGACGTCAGTCAGCCCGAGGTTGTAGTCGTGCCCTGACAAAACGGCATCGGAGAAAATCAACCAGATTCAAGGGCAAGTTATTTCAGAACATCACCAGACTTTCGAATGAATCTCACACAAGCAAAATAAGTTAACCTTTGCTCTCTTCTAATTGGCCACTCTTTCCATCTCGGCACTTTGACTAGTTAGCCTGGTCGCAAAACGAACCCAATCGTTGTGGTGCGGTACACCCGAAAATAAACTTAAGCTTGAACCAAACACGACCCCACATTGATAAGTTAGGTGAAACAAGAACAAGAGGGGATGGATGCAAGGTGAAAAGGGAAAACCAGGGAGAACTTCTTCATGCAGAGAGTGGCGACAGGGCAGAGAGATGCCAGCTGATATAGCGAATGTCTGTTCAATTTTGAGGCTTTCAACCATCATTCAGGAAGCTAAAGTGTGCTAGACAGGAGTTACAGGAATGTAATCACACTAGGATGTTAGCTGGGTGACAGTCAGGAGAGTGAAAGGGTATAAACAAGCAGGGTCCTTGTGGCCACTCACCTCAGCAACAAGTACTGTATATCCCTTTGGATACTGTTGAGGGGGATGACTTATCGACCAGGCAGCAGCCAAACCAATGGCACTGTGGTCGGCTCTGAACCTCAGAACGGAAGGGTGAAATCGGGTAGAGCGCTAGTGAAATAGTCAGGGGAACAGATAGGAGATTCTGCAGCCACAAAAGAGACTCCAGGATAGTGTGCTGTCTCCCGGGTGCTCAGGACCAGATGTCTATGAGTGGGTGTAGAATATGCTTAAATGGGAGGATGAATAGCCAGAGGCTGTGGTGCATATTGGTTCCAATAACATAAGCAGGAGTTTAGGGAGTTAGGAAAGAGGTTGAAGAGGAGGCTTTCCAAGGAGGTCATCTCTGGATTACTCCCAGTGCCAGGAGCTAGGTAAGGTCAGAGCAGGAAGATAGCGCAGACAAACTTGTGGCTGAGAAGATGTGCAGGGGGCAAGGTTTCAGGTTCGTGGATCATTGGAATGTTTTCTGAGGAAGGGATAACCTGTACAAGTGGAATGGGTTCGCTTGAACTCGAGGGGATCCAATATCCTGGCAGGGAGGTTTGGTAATTTTTTTGCGGGGGGGGGGGTGGGTTGCAGGTATTGAGCTAGATTCATGGCATGGGGGAGGAGGTGGTGGTGAGAACCAAAGTGAAGATGCAGAGGAAGAGGCAGTTGGTGCACATGCAGGGATTTGTGTGAAAGGACAGGCAGATGGGAAAAAATTCCATGACAAAAGGCAAAGGAGGAAAAACCCAACACCCAACCCCAACCAACCAATTTTCCCCTGCAGCCGCTGCAACCGTGTCTGCCTGTCCCGCATCGGACTTGTCAGCCAGAAACGAGCCTGCAGCTGACGTGGACTTTTTACCCCCTCCATAAATCTTCGTCCGCGAAGCCAAGCCAAAGAGAAGAGAGAGAATGCCACAAGGACACAGGCATAGGTAATAAATAAAGGTTTTATTTAAATGCATGCAGCATAAGAAATAAAGTGGACTACAGCTATACATTGGCAGGTATAAAGTTATGGCCATCACGGAGACATTACTAAAGGATGGACGTAATTGAGATCTGAATGTCCAAGGATACGCAGTGTATTGAAAGGATAGGCATGTAAACAGAGGGAGTGTCTTGGCTTTGTTGGCAAGGAATAACAATAAATCATTAGAAAGTAGTAACATGAGATCAGAAGATTTAGAATAATTATGGGTTGAGTTAAGAAATGGCAAGAGTAAAAAGAGTAAAACAGACCTTCAAAGAGGAGCTGGGATGTGGATAACATATTACAACAGTAAATGAAAAGGTGTGTCAGAAAGGCAATGTTTGGTTGTGATTGAGATTTTAATATGCAAGTAAATTAGGAAAACCAGGTTGGGACTGGATCTCAAGAGAGGCAATTTCTAGAAAGCCTATGAGATGGCTTTTTAGAGCAGTTTGTTGATGAGCTCAAGAGGGAATTGCTGTACTGGATTGAGTGTTGTGTAATGCACCCAAGGTGATTAGAGAGATTAAAGGAACCATTAGATTGAGTTCAATTTGAGGTTTAACAAGGAGAAATTGAAGGCAGGTGTGCTGATATTTCAGGGGAGTAAAGGGAATTACACGGACATGTGAGAGAAACTGGCTGAAGCAGACTGGAAGGGGGCACTAGTGGAGAAGACGAGAGAACAGCAATGGATAGAATTTCTGCAAAAAATGAGGAAGGTGATAAATGCATCCCAAAAGAGAGGAAATATTTGAATAGAAAAATGTCACAACTGTGGCTGACGTCAAAGTCAATGTAAAACTTAAAACAAGAAGTAAAAATTATGGGAAGATAGAGGATGGGGAAGTTTTTAAAAACCAGCAGATGGTAACTAGAAAACTCATGAGGGGAAAGGATTAAGTATGAAAGTAGGCTAACAAATAATATCAAATAACTTCTTCAAATATATAAAGAGTTAAAGAGAGGTGAGAGTAGATAGAGGACCATTAGAAAATTATAATTGGAAACAAGGAGATGGCAGAGGAACGAAATAAGTATTTGGTATTAGTCCACATTCTGACCCCTAGGTTTCTAAAACATTCGAACAGACTGCTCCATATCAATACTTATTTCTTAGAATTCTCTCGGCATTTGTTAATCAGGGTCGTATCCCTTATCCAATTTTGGAGGTCATTATCAGCTCTGGCTGATAACAAGAAAGAAAGGAATGAAACTAGCTTCTCTCTTCCAGTCAATATTTTAAAACTTACATTCTCATTCCATCCTTTTATCATTCTGTGATAATTTATAGATAATCTATAACTGAATAATAGTGAGCTCGCAAAAAAGCAAGTTTATTTAAGTAGTACAGAAGTGTTATTGCAAGAAGAAGAGCTCATAAAATAATATTCTTTTTAAAGCCAATGTAATCAATGGGAGCATTTAATTAATGTCCCTAAATAGCATAAACCATGTCTGCACTGAGTCAAAGGGTGATGGGGTATCGTAGTGATTTTACTTTGGTCATTGTATGTACCAGTTCATTGCGTGTGTATATATATTTTGTTCCCATGCTAGTTTCCCCATGTTCATATTAATTATCCACTATTTATTTCCCATGGCTGCTGTAGACTCTGTGTGTGTGTGTGTGTGTGGGTGGGGGGGGGGGGGGGTGGGAGGCGGGGGTTGCTGCATCTGCTACCATTTCCCACATGTGCCTTCTGTAAATAAAATCCTTCCCTACCAAAACTGTATGTCCAGAGTCCTTGCCTTTGAGACCTACCAAAACTCATTCCTCACTTGCAGTAGCAAGGTTGTTGTTTGCTTTGGTGGGAAAGTTCAGGATAAGTGGGCACATCAGGATTGGAGGGTGTCCACTTAGATCAGAGATGCAGAGGAATTTTGTTCAGCCAGAGGGTGGTAAATCTGTGGAATTTGTTTCCACAGGATGTTGTGAAGGCCAGGTCATTGGGTGTATTTAAGGCAGAGATTGATAGATTTTTGATTAGCCCGGGTATCAAATGTTCTGGGGAGAATGCTCGGCAGTGGAATTGAGTGGGAAAATTGATCAGTGCATGATTAAATTGCAGGGCACAATCAGTGGGCTGAATGGCCTATTACTGATCAACGTCTTTAGGTCTTGTGTCTCTTTTGGTTATCTTTCTCTGACTCTAAGGGGTGCCAGGCAATGCTAAAAGTGAACCTTTGTCTGCCTTATGGCAGACTAAAGGTAATTTTGCATAATATTACAGTTCTGTTTTATTCCATGTAACTGATCTGATCTGACCATCTTCAATATTTCGACAATATTTTCTTTCCTGGTGTGACGTAAGGTGATTAGTACTTAAGGAGGTATGGAGTTAAGGAGATGACATTAATTTCGGTGGACAGAGGAACATCAATGTTTATTATGTTGGAAGCCTACCGGGTCCTGCTTGCAATATTATAATCTGCTGGTATCTGCTGGATTTGTAAAATGTTTTCCTTACCTATCTCCTTTCCTCTCCCAGACCTTAAACGGATGTCCTTTAGTGTGTGATATTGCAGAATAACATTCTTTATTTATCCAGATACAGGAATTAAATTGATTCCTATATAAAGTGCATGAGCTGAACTTAATAGCATTGCTCGGATCAGTTTCTGATCATTTACAAACGTGAAGTGATAAGCATCCAAAAAGGTTAAACAAGGAAGTCTGCAGATGCTGTGATTGTAATTTAATAGCACAAAAGTGCTGCAGAAACTCAGCTTTATGTAGCAGAGATATATATCCAATGTTTCAGACCTGAGCCTTTCATAAAGGTACAGTATAAAATAGGCAGGCGCCTGAATAAAATGGTGCAGAAAGGGAAGGGGGAGCACAGGCCCAAATGGGTTGGAGAGCAGATGAGAAAAAAGCTGAGAAATGGCAATGCAGGGGATAGCTCTCTGTATGGAGAGAGTGGTGGTGGGTTAAGATTAGAAGCTGAAGGAAAGGAGGCAGAGACATGGAAAGAGCTTAACATAAAGTGGAGAAGTCAATGTTAATGCCATCTCTTTGGTAAAATCCCAGATTGAATATTATTTCCTATTCCTCCAAATTAAACTGGCCTATCTTTGGCAGTGCATGAGGCCATGCACAGACATGTTGTGGTGAGAATGGGGCACAGAATTGACATGGTTGGCCAGTGGGAGGTCCAGCTATTGCAGCAGACAAAGCGAAGGTGCCCAGTGAAATGATCTCCCAGTCTGTGTCCAGTCTCTCTGAAGTGGAGGAGGCCATGACCAGAGCAGCGGATGCAGTAGATGTCCCCTGCAGATTCACAGCAGAATCATTTGGAAAGGCTGTTTGGAGCCCCAAAGGTGGTGAGGGAGGAGGTGTGGCTGCAAGGGTAGCATTTCCTGCCATCACAGTAGGATCCTTCAAACTGCCTTGTAAAATGGGATCAACCAGGAAATTTGCACGGTTAGTGCCCCAGTTAAGTGGCAATTTGAAAGGGTCCAACCAGGTCTCTGACCTACCTCAAGGGTGGCCAGAGAAACCAATTAAATTTACGTAGGTCCGTCTTTGATTTGAAAGGTGCATCCTGCACCAAGACCCAGTAATCAGACCCGGGTCCCAGGAGGGCGATCCGGGTGCTGCAGTTTGAAAGTGCCTGGTGGTAGGTAGCAAGAGGGTTCTTGATGGGAAGGGATGAGAGGATGAGGGGGTCCTGGAAGGGAGCTGGGTCTGCCGAAGGTGGAGAGGGGAAGATGCATCTGGTGGTGGAATCACATTACAGGTGGCGGAAATGGCGGAGAATAATATATCGGACGCGGAGGCTGGTGCTTGTTTCACTGCGTCCAGAGAGGGGACTAATATTATGGAAGCCCTCATAACGCAGTCATTGAACAGGCCAGAGATAACTCAGGCGGTTTGAGGAGTTGGGCGGGGTAACGGGCATTGCCGCGGATTACTCATTTTACAGCACTGGCTACGTTTGGCAATGATGGTGAAGGGAGATTTCACCACGTCCTTGAACTGGTCCCGGAACTTGGTCTGGGTGACGACGTAGAGAGCAGTGTTGGTGCAACAGCTCAGGAGCTGCAGTAGAAAGCACAACTCGCGAATGGATTCCGGTGGAAACACGGACACCTGCCCCCAGATCCGCATCCGGTTCCACACATAATACATAATAAACAGTGCCCACAAGAGGATAAAATTCCCTGAGATGACCAGCAATAAAATAAGAGATTTTCTACGACTCGCCATTTCTGGATCATGGGCACCTTCCCCACTGCTGGGAGCCCGAAGTCTCCTGCGGGCTCCACTCGCCACTAACACGTGTCTGATGGTCAGAGCATTGAACAGGAGAACCAGGATGAACGGGATTATCGGGGTGAGGATGTAATGGAGAAGCTCAATCGATCCCCAGAATTGCGATTCCAGAAGTCTGGCTCTCGGCATGCAAAACCATCGGGCGTAAGCGAGGGAATATTCCGAGGTGAGCATGAAACACCAAAAAATGTTCTTTAAACAGCTGAGAGCGGTCACTGTCCCCAGAACCACCAGCGCCGTTCTCTCGGTACAATAGTTAGTCTTCAGTTTCTGACAACAGATGGAGACGAATCGATCGAAGGTGAAGGTGACGGTGAACCAGACAGAACAGTCGGTGGCGGTGTACAGCAGGAAGGCGTGGACATCACACACGCGGATGGACCGCACGAAACCAAAGTAATCCCGATATGTAATTGGAATCGTCATCAATATCAGGTCGAGGAAAATGACGATGAGATCCGCCGCTGCCATGGCAACCAGGTAGCGAGTGACACCTTTGGCGAGACCGCACTTTCCCCGGGACAGGATCACAATTGTCACGGCATTCACTGTATTTGTGCGAGAAAAGTATCAAAGACATTACACATTTGGCAGGAAAGAAAGACAACGTCGCCTCAGAGAAAAAGGACAAACTTTTAGTGATTCACTGTTATATCTGAAATACAGTTTACCTGCTATAAACAAGGAAGACCATTCAATAAAATTCCATAGAAATGGTAAATCATGTTATCTGTGAAAGATGCTAGTCTAAGAGATCCGAGAAACCTCGCTGCAAATTGAGCGATTCCTGAAGGATCTGGAAGACTCCGGTAGATATCTATTAATGATCTATATCTTGTTCTATTATTTAATAATTCCCTAAACTATCCACAATTCTTCCAATCCTCATCATCTGTAAACTCACCTGAAGAAACACACAAAGATCAGCGTGTACAGAGCCGTTGTCATACCCACACTCCGGTTCGGCTCCGAATCATGGGTCCTCTACCGGCATCACCTATGGCTCATAGAACGCTTCCATCAGCGCTATCTCCGCTCCATCCTCAACATTCATTGGAATGACTTCATCACCAACATTGAAGTACTTGAGCTGGCTGAGTCCACAAGCATCGAATCCACGCTAGTGAAGACCCAACTGCGCTGTGTGGGTCACCCCAGAATGGAGGACCACAGCCTTCCCAAGATCGTGTTATATGGCGAGCTCTCCACTGTCCACCGAGACAGAGGTGCACCAAAGAAGAGGTACAAGGACAGCTTCAAGAAATCTCTTGGTGCCTGCCACATTGACCACCGCCAGTGGGCGAATATCCCCTCGAACCGTGCATCTTGGCGCCTCACAGTTCAGCGGGCTGCAACCTCCTTTGAAGACCGCAGAGCCCACCTCACTGACAAAAGACAAAGGAGGAAAACCCAACATCCAACCCCAACCAACCAATTTTCCCTTGCAACTGCTGAAACCGTGTCTGCCTGTCCCGCATCGGACTTGTCAGTCACCAACGAGCCTGCAGCAGACGTGGACATTACCCCTCCATAAATCTTGTCCACGAAGCCAAGCCAAAGAAGAAGAACGAAGAAGAGTAATGCATATCCCAAACAACGTGGCACCAACACTGATCACTGCTAAACCCCACTGGTCCGAATAACCCCCTTCCACCACTACCCTCAGCCTATATCAGCCAATCATTGTCCTATCCAAACATCATGGATCCCATGCGCTCGCACCTTCTGAATCAGCTTTCTACGAGGGACCTTGTCAAACGCCTAAGTAAAGCTAATGTGCACAACATCCCTCATGGACGATCTTTGTCACCTCCTCAAGAATCTCAATCACATTGATAATACAAGACCTGCCCCTCCCAAATCCACGTTCACGTCCCTAATCTGCCCATGACTCTACAACTCCGCATAAATAACCATTTCCAATCGTTTCCCGGCCACTGGTGTGAGGCCTGTTAGTTCTTGGATTATACGTTTTACCTTCTTGAACAAATTATCGGCGAATAAAGGTCAGGGTCCGATTCCTGCCCACAAAGCATTGATTTATGTGGAGGTTTTGTCGAGTCTCCTGCTGCCGACCTTGACCTGTTATTTTGGATCTGCCTCGGTGGTAACAGTTCAGTGGCGTTAAAACTCATATTGTCATAGAATGTAACAAAGTAATCGAGTGCACCATCAACCCCCTCATCCCACCATGGAAATATCGATTCGGAAAAAAACCTCCTGAATCCAGTGAGAAAAGATGATACATTCTGGAGTCTTGAGCAAAAGCAAACAAACGCCGAGGAGCACGGGCGTCAGACAGTGTCGGGGGTTGGAGAGGGGGGTGGTATTAGTAAAAAAATGCTACGGATGGAAACCGACACCTAACACAGCGTCGATTGTCTATTTCCCACCATGAATGTTCAGCTCCTTGGAATCTTTGTTTTATGTTAATTCAATTTGTTCTGTACCATTCTGCGGCGTGGGGATTCAAGTTCTCGTCTTGAGATTTATTTAATGTTATGGGGTTACTTCAGCGCGTTCCAGATTCCCATCACAATTTGGGTGAATGGTCAAATCCTCTCTGAACCTCTCACATCTCGCCCGTCTAGTTTTCGACACTCCCCCCCCCCCCCCCATGAAAATGGCTTCCAGGTCATAATTTTACCTCATTGAGAAATACCACCCCCCCCCCCATCTTCTCGGCTTCATTTGATTAATGGAAAACAAACGCACCCTGTCAACTATCCTCACAAGTAAAACGTTCCAACCAGTCTCGTTCGCGCTCTCCCCGCTGCTGTCAGACCAGAGATACATGAGGTATTCCAGTTGTGTTTCAATTTATGTTTACAAAATTGACTGACAGCCTCCATGCTCTCATGTTACTCGCCCAGGCGAATGAATGCAATTCCACGTGCATTCTACAACGACTTGTGTTTCCATTTTCACTGACTATTTGTCTTGTCCGCAGAGCTCTGAGTGCTTCCCATGAATATTTGATTCAATGCCCATATAGTCCTTTAAACATTCCTCCTACATTTCACTACAACTCCCTTATCGGCATTAAATTCCAACTGCCATTGTTCTATCCATATTACATACTGATCAAGATCAATCTTAATTCTCTGACTGAAGTCCTCAGTATCAATAACAATACAGATTTTTTGTTGTCTGCAAACTTAACGTGCCTGCCCATTCATATCCAGATCATTGATGCATATACCAAACTGCACCCATCCCAGGGCTGCACTGCAGCTCTCGGACCGCTATCATACTATCGTCAACCATCATGTTTCGTCTGAAGTAAAGCATGAAAGTCTGCAACCCCGTGGTTGAAGTACAAACATAAATGCTGGAGAAACTCAGCTGGTCAAACAGTGTCCTTGATATAGCAAAGATGAAGATACATAACCAACGTTTTAGCCTGGAGCCCTTCATCATCCTTGGCCTCCTGCAACCAAGCCAATCCTGTTGTAAATTAGACTTAAAATCTCAATTACATTGGTTCTAACCCCCAGGACAGCTTCCCTTGTGGAGCAAAGACAAGGTCATACTGGGGGACATGGAGGGCGGCAGTAACTGTGCCCCGCTAATTATATATTTGCTGTCCTCTTCGAGTAAATCCAACCAAATTGGTCAGACAGCACCTCTCCAAGAATATAATGACTATATTCGATGAAAGGCCATCTTTTCAAGAGTATATTAATTATGAATGCAATTTTTCCAACAGCTTGCGTTCAACTCGCCCGCGAATTTCCGAATTCATCACGATTAAAGATGCTACGTTTACTCTCCTCAATCAAACACCTCGTTTACGACCTGTGAAAATCCCTGTCCATGTCCCAAGAATCTGAATGAAAACTGAGGATACACCTCATCGGGTCCCGCAGGCTTGAATCCGTTAAGAAACCATTGCATCATTTTTAACGATAACATGTGGGCTTCCCGGAATTCTCGAATTACAGAACCCTTTCTGCGAAATTAATTCAGATGATAAATATTCATTTCTGTTCAGTTTAACACATTGTGTAAGTTTTCAAACATGAAAAGTTCCCTTTTTTTATTTCTCCAGCAGAGCGATATATCTATGATCTGAAATTGTGTCGTTCCACTTTCCATCTTCTGAAAGTCATACAGCCAGGACAGGTCCGTGTGTTGGATGGATGTTTCCATAGAAATGGAAAGAAAATTAATGGAATAAATGGAATCAAATAAAAAATCATAATTTCTCATTCCGACATTTGGAAATGTAGTGGCGCTATCACAGGCTAATTTACAAAAAAAAAACTACAGAACTGTTTGAAACAGTTCACACAATTCGTGCTTCGAGTTGCCACCTTAAACTTGGGACAGAGTTGGAATTAATAGCAAGGGCAAAACACAATTAACTGCCGGGCAAAGTGACTCACCAGGAACAGCGACCAGGGCAAGGATGGGATAGAAAATCAGTTTGAAGACACGGAGTGCGTAATAGATCCGAAGGTTTAAGGTCAGCCAATCATCAGGACCAAAGACATATTGGGACAGCCAGAAGACCTCATTCCTCTTGCCTCCCACATTCCACTCGGCGGTTGGTAGATTCAGACCCATTCTCGTTGCAGTCCCCTCCACCATCCCCAAGTTTCTTCCCCCCCTCCCCCACCGCCCCGCTCTCGCTTTCAAGGGTGGTACGGATCTCTGCCGATGACACGGCCGCTCATCTCACAGTTACTGTAAATATGACAGACAATAGCCATATTAACAGAAGGGAGGACGTCCCTGGCGATTAAATCAAACTCCCCGTGGAGATGTGTTAATTATACTCAGCCAAGAAACAGCTGCAGTAAACCCCATGGCATCCAGGCAGATGTATCAAGCAAAAACAAATGGGTGATGGGGGAAATGGCTGGATGGACTCCAGCCATTACATCCGGAGGGCCTCCCTCTTCAAACGTCGGGCCCGAACCCTTCTGCCTGGGAAATAATTGGGCAAGTCTCAGAGAAAAGCACAACCCAGAAACATGTTAACCAAAGCCGACATTAAAACGCCATGAATACAAATAGCCTAAGCCTGAGAAAAAACATGACGAAAACGTTACACGGACTAATCGAACTGTTAAACTATCTCCTATTTCAAAAAGTTTTAAATCATACCTGCAACTCCTGACTTTCCGACACGTGTGATCAATTTTATTTGCTTTCGCTTTGCAAACTACCCTTTTAATATTCAATATTACTCTCACCCTTCATTCGATTGTAATGAGAACACAACAATGCTGGAGAAACTCTGCACCATCCACGCGGCGTGGTAAAGATCTACAGCCAATGTTTCGGGCCTGAGCCCTTCCGCAAACGATTAGCAAAAAAAAAAACTAGACAGGCGTCTGAATAAAATGGTTAGGAAAGGAGAGGAGCACAGGCCATAGTTGGACATGAATAACAGGACGAGAAAGTGAGGTGAGAATTGGTCAGGGGAAAGGGGGCAGAAGGAAAGGGGAAATGAGAGATAAAGAGGCGTGGGGAGGGGCAGACGGTGTGTGCTGGAACCACTGCATTACTGTTTGTATGTGTATGGCTGACCCGCCCACTTGCTGATTGTACCCGTGGCCCCTCCCCTTTGATTTCCCTAATAAAGGTGGCAAACGTCATAACCCCTCCCCCAGATCAAGCTGGGTCTCTGTTCAACAGCATATGTGTCATCAGTTTATGGTAATAAAAGCCTATCAGTCAGATAACCTAGTCTTTGAAGTTATTGATAGCGCATCACAACGAAACCGCATATTCTATCTGTGTTTCTACCAACCAGAAGGTATTAACTTTGACTTCTCCATTGTCCATTCCCACCACCACCACCACCCCCCCACCCCCCCCCCCGCCTTTCTGGGAACAAACAAAGCTAATGGCCAACATGTACAGCCAAGCACACTCGGGGCACAATCCGTCTTTCCTCAGAATGCGACATCATGCACTAATAGGCTTGAAGACAGTTTCTTCCTTGCAGCAACCAGGCATCGGAATGAACCCTATCGCAGTGCTCTCTTACTCCTTGCTTCCTTCTACCTGATTTTTTTCATTGCAACTTTGTGCTCTATGATTTTTACTCTTTCAATTTCACTTTATACATCTGTATGTTAGAATTGACAGTTCTCCGAAGAACTGTTCTCACTGCACCGGAAATAACGTGACGAATAAATATATTTTAACATTGGGCAAAGACACATTGCTAAACAAAATCGTTATTGAGTACAAAGAGATTCAACAATCTTGCACAGTTCTTAATTCTTGGAACATTGAACATTACAGCGCAGTACAGGCCCTTCAGACCACGATGTTGTGCAGATCTATGTAACCTACTCCACAACAATCTAATTCTCCCTCCACAACTCACTATTTTTCTGATGTCCATGTGCATAAGAATCATTGCAATGTCCCTATTCTCCCAGCCTCCACCAACTTAATTGCAGCATCCGACCACTCTGGGCTGTTTTTTTAAAACTTGCCTCTTACATCTTAAGGAGATGTCCTCTGACATTTACTGACTAGATGCACTGTCTGACTCAGTATTTCTCAACCTGGTCTAATGCTAATGCATTTTTAAGTAATTTTTGTTTAATTTTATCTTCGTAATTGTACTATACACGGACGGCATATTGTTGGAAAATACTTAGGTTGTTATAATAAAGGCTTCAAACTCTTATATTTAAAATAAAAAACCTCGGTGTGAGGTCTCATGAACAAGCAGTATGATTTTTTTTTGCATTGCCAATAAATTTGACAAAATGGGGGTCATTTTTTTCCTTAAACAAGTTATCCGAAAATATATATATAATGTTTACCACGTGAACTATAAAAATATCAAAGAGATAGATATTAATAACAGTATATAATACTTTTTATGCAGGAGATCCCTGAGACATGAAAACTATTTCAAGGGTTCCACAAGGGTAAAAAGGTTGAGAAACGCTGGTCTAACAAGATGTCCTGTCGAACAGGATATACTGTTGACACCGGAAAATTCTCCTCTCCCCGCCCGACCCACCCCATCCTTGGCTTGTGGGAGGAGCCCTGAAGAGTAAGAAGTAGGCAGAAAAGGAAAACTACAACAGCGGAACAAGTCAATGGGGCTTGTAGATGCTGGAGAATTAGAGCAATACACACGTGTTGGAGAAATTCAGCGGGCCACGCAACATCCATGCAAAGCCATTTGAGCCATGGGAGAGTCAAGGAGAGAGGAGGAGCTACAGACGTGAGAGAGAGAGAGAGAGAGAGAGAGAGAGTGGCGAGTCAGATATAGTTTTTAGACTGCAGGCATGTAACGGCACAATCAAGGAATTTTGCCGCCACATGGGCAGTCAAAAAAGGAATGTGCAGGAATTTTGAGTCATTCCTGCGCCGTGATTTATCTTGCAGGATCCCGACAACATTTTGGAGGAAGCCTGCAGTGTAAATCATACTGTAAAACTTTGTTGACGTTCATCCACTCTACTGCACGTCCAAACACCGGGACTGTTGCATTCAGGTACGGTACTTGTAGTCTAAAAAGGAACCCAGTGTGAACGACCACACAGGCAGTAATTATGTTAATTTTTTTTCTGCGATTTTCCCGACATTGTAATCTAAATAACCACAATCATTAGTGTTTAAAAATAGTAGAAACAGGACCTCGCGCCATTTGAATCACGGGAGAGTCCGGGAGAGAGGATGAGTGTAATATTATGAACTAATAAAATCTTTTTCATACTAACAAAGGATAGCAATGGCAAATTCACCAATTGTAAATTCAAAATAATTGTTTTTATTAAACTATTAATAACATAACATTTCTAACTGATGTTTAAACTTAATTCTATCTTAATTCCCACTATGCGCAAATGTAGATATGTGTGTGTCAAAAATCCAAACCATTACAGTTTGAGCTTGAGTCTGAAAAGTCTTTAAACTTCATCATTACACATCTTGTGTTGCTTGAAGATTTTGAAATCGCAGCTCAAAAGCAATTATGAAGCACTTTTAAATATCAAGTCCTCAGATTTCTTTAAACTCATTAGTCTTTTGATGAGTTCTCTTTCAGAGAGATATTCTACATACGAGTGATTTCACAAACATCTATCTTGCCTAAGAGTTACGGGGTCTGTTTTCCATGATTATTTCTTTCTTAATCAAGAAAGTGGTCTTACTTTAAAGCCACTTATTTTTAGTATCTCCTATGATAAGGATAATTCAATACAGAACAGCATCCACCCCTCTCTCTCCAGAGACTATTGTTTTACCCCTGTGTCTTTCACAGGATGGTCAATTTCTTCAGTCTGGTTTTAAAATGTATCTCTCTCTACTTTCATTTATGTTTCTCTCCAATCATGTGGTATAACATCACCACTGTTTCAATTTCATTTCTGTCCAAAACACTTCTCAAAGTAGATGACCTTTTGCCTTCCTTCAAATGATCACTTCACATTCACAAAAACATCTGACCTCATCTCTATCCAAGAGGCTTAAGTGGTTTATGTCTCCGTAAAGTCTGAGCACAGGTCACTCAAATAGTACTTGAGTTTTGAAACTACTGTGTCCTGGGTAAATTTGTACCTCTCACTTTATTCATTTTAGATTGGTCACAGTGTTTGAGCTACCAAAAGAAAACAGACACACACACATGCCAAGAGCACTTCAGTTTATACAAGTCTTTATTACTAAATCTAAAGCTGAATTCAAACTACAATATGCAACCCCTTCCCAATTATACTTATCAATGCCTGGACTGGTCCCAACTGCCAAAGCGAGGCAACAACTGCATACTTGTAATAGGTTGTCTGGGCGCCAGTACCAGCTTCTCCACCTTCCCCACTGGGACGTTGGTTGGAATCTAGAAGTTCTTCTTCTTGCTGAGAGATGTTGCCACATTTCGGAGAGTCTTAAACTTCAGCAGTGGGACCATGGCTTATATTACCCAAAGGTTGTTTACTCATAGCATATCTCCTTGAATAAATTATTTAATTATCTTCGAGGTCTGGTCTCCTGAGAGTCTGCGACGACCAACAAAAGAAAACTGGCAACTCTGGGCCTCATGGTGGAATTTAGATGTGACTACTAATTCATATGCATCCCTGGGCCTCATAGTGTAAATTAGATTATGTCTTCCTATTCAACTGTATCCCTGGGCCCCATGGTGGAATTTAAATTATGTTTTCTGATGCAACTGCATCCCTTCTTGCATAAGCTGGTCTAAATCCTCCATTACATTACATTCTTTGGTCGCACTCTGTTACTTACGAGTCCTAACAAGCATTTGAGTACAGAAGGAGCGAAAAAAAGAAATTAAAACTATAATAATCACAAAAATAAGCAATAATGCGAACAACCAACGGAGAATCTTGTGGCCCAATCCCCCAAATGTACCATTTAACCATGAAAAAGGATTCCAATCAAGGCTCAAACTATCCTTGTGGGTCACGATACTCAGCAACTGAATTTCATCAAAAGATTTTGAAACATGCTGAACAAAATCAGATATATTAGTGGATACATCGGGCCTTGTCCCCCACGGCCAACTCTCTCGGAACGTCCTCGACATTACAAATGCAATTGCTGGCACCAAAGCAACTGTTAAGCCAGATCAGCAGGAGCACAAGACGGAGGATCTGGAACAAAGAAACCTGACATATATCACTCACGATGCCATAGGTGTTCAGTATTTAAACAAACTAAACCATCCTGTCCCTCAATAGCTACCCACCGAGTGTTACCCTGGGCAGGTGTCACTATTTCCCCTTTTACAGGAGGGCCACTACCTGTTGGTGCCACCCATACCTTTTGTCTGGCATTCTCTGGCTCGGGAATGGGGGGCAATTACTGTTTTTCCTCTGGAATAGGCTGTAGTTCAGAAGCGTGAAGAAGTCAGTGGAAAGGTGTACCTCCCTTCAAAGGAAAATGATTCAAATTGTCGACTGCCTGCTGAAGCACATGGCCCCACCCCTTCAGGGTCCCCAGTGGTGTTAACAAACGAATTTGTTCCTTCAGTAAACCATTCATTCGTTCAACTAACCCAGCAGTCTGAGGGTAATAAGGAAAATGATGGACCCATAAAATACTGTTGTCAGCTGCCCAATCACAAATTGCCTTCCCGGAGAAGTGCGAGCCATTATCGGACTGAATTTCCTCTGGTACATCATAACAAGAAATTAAATGGTTTAGACCTTGGATAGTGCTAGCTTGGTCAGCCGTCTTGGTGGGAAAAGCAAAAACCAGGCCTGAAAAGGTGTCAACCATTTCCAGGATGTAACGTTTACCCATAGAGTCTGGCATAGGCCCTATGTAATCAATTTGCCAGACCACAGCTGAGCGAGGTCCCCATCTTATTCTGCCATGCGGACCAGGAGGAACGGTGTGGGACTTCACAAGCTGGCATGCTGGGCATGTACGCATGACCATGCGGACATCATGCTGATGAATGGGTAAGGCATGTGTACAGGCCCACATAGCTGATCCCTTCTGCCCCAAATGGCCACTCTATTCGTGTGCCCATCGAGCCAGGGGGACGGTATCGGCATGGCTGATAGTGACAAGCTGATCTGCTACTGCATTATGTTGTGCCATGTTCGTCGTCGCATTGGTATGGGCATCAACGTGATATATGGTTATCTCACAATGTTGGGAAGCATCCCACAACAGCTGACACAACTGTTTGCCCCATACTTGGCGGTCATGTACCAGCCAGTCATTCTTTTGCCAATCAGGCATCCATGCCACTAGTCCATTAGCCACAGCCCAGGAATCAGTAAACAAGCGAAGAGGGTGATCATGGGGGTCTAGTGGTAAAGTGACCACCTTCAACACAGCATATTGACTGGAGCCACCATCCTTCTCCTCCGATAAGTGAGTTCATGACCTGGGATAGTAAACCACCACCTTCCACTTCTGTTTTCCTTGCACCCACCGGCTGCTACCATCAGTAAACCAGGCGTCCTCTTGTTCTGCTGGAGTGAGCGAATCATATGGTTTACCCCACTGTACTGGTGAAGGGGGTAGGAGAGGAGGCAAGGCGGGTTCAACGTCCTCATGATGAGATGGAAGATCAGCCACCTGTTCGTGTATGCGGCCCACCCCTTCAGGCCCTCTGTTCGCATGACTCTGAATATACCATTTCCATTTGACAATAGAAGACAGCTGAGCCCGCCCGATCTTTAGATTAGCGTCATTAGCCAGGAGCCAGTTCATTATTGGAAATGCAGGTCGCAACTGGACATCTGCATCACCTGTCAGTCTCCAGCAGGGCCCAGTAACAGGTTAGTAACTGTTGTTTAAAAGCAGAATAACGAATGGCAGCTTTGGGCATGGTTTGTCACCAGAATCTGAGTGGGACTCGGTGGCCCTTTTGTTTCTGCCAGAGGCTCCAGGAGGCCACATCATCAGTAACGGAGACCTGTAGTTTGTAGGGAGTATCTTGGATGTGGGGAGAAATGGGCAGGGCCTGAAGAATAGCTTGCTTGGCAGACTGGAATGTCCTTTCCTTATCATTACCCCATAAAAAGTCTGTTTTCTTTTGGGTAACCTTATATAAAGGACATAAAAGCAACGCCAAGCGTGGAATATGACGTCGCCAGTATCCCAATAACCCTAGGAAATTCTGGGTCTCCTTTTTACTAGTAGGAGTGGCCAAGACTGCGATCTTATTGCAAACTTTATCGGGAATCACCTGTTCTCCAGCATGCCACTGAATTCTAAGGAAGATAACCGTCTGGGACGGGCCCTGTAACTTGGCGGGGTTAATGGCCCACCCTCTTTGCATCAGTGTATTTTGGACACTCTCCATACCTTCCTGTACCATCTCTTCCGTGGCCCCTTGGATCATCACGTCATCATTATAATGGTGAATTGAGGGAGAAGGCGATACTGTCACTGTCTCCAAATCACGGGCAATTAGACTGTGGCAAATGGTGGGAGAGTGTACATAGCCCTGAGGGAGGCGGGTGAAGGTATACTGGCGCCTTTCCAGGTAAATGCGAACTGATCCTGTGAGACCTCAGCTATAAGAATACTGAAGAAGGCATTAGCGAGATCAATGACAGCATACCATGTTCCTGAGTTCCCAGTAGCAATGTTTTCAATAAGGGTAACAATGTCTGGAACTGCCGAAGCAAGTGGTGGGGCATGTTTGTTCAAAAAACAATAGTCAACTGTCATTCCCCAGGAGCCATGTGGCTTCTGGACCGGCCAAACAGGGCTATTAAAGGGTGACATTGCGAACCTCATAACTCTTCTTCTTGCAAAGCATCGATGGAGGCGATATTGTGGAATACATATTGGTTTCGGGGTGGGGGGGGGGGCAAACGCATCATCACAGGATCCCACTTAGCCCGACACACCACGAGTCTTTTAGTAATAGTCTGAATGCCAAATGCAACCACCTTCGCCAGGGTGATCGCACCTCCCATCCCCTCTATTCGAAATGTCAGTCCAGTTCAGCAGAGATGTAACAGCCCAGAGTGGTGGGATGCTGCAATTAATTGGTGGAGGCTGGGACAATAGGGACATTGCAATGATTCTTATGCACATGGACATCAGAAAATTAGTGAGTTGTGGAGGGAGAATTAGATTGTTGTGGGGTAGGTTACGATGCACAACATCGTGGTCTGAAGGGCCTGTACTGCGCTGTAATGTTCTATGTTCCAAGAATTAAGAACTGTGTAAGATTGTTGAATCTCTTTGTACTCAATAACGATTTTGTTTAGCAATGTATCTTTGCCCAATGTTAAAATTTATTTATTCGTCACGTTATTTCCGGTGCAGTGAGAAGAGTTCTTCGTGTACGGAGTAACAGGTCAATTCTAACATACAGATGTATAAAGTGAAATTGAAAGAGTAAAAATCATAGAGCACAAAGTTGCAATGAACAAAATCATGTAGAAGGAAGCAAGGAGTAAGAGAGCACTGCGATAGGGTTCATTCCGATGCCTGGTTGCTGCAAGGAAGAAACTGTCTTCAAGCCTATTGGTGCATGATGTCGCATTCTCGTTGATGGCAGGAAAGACGGATTGTGCCCCGAGTGTGCTTGGCTGTACATGTTGGCCATTAGCTTTGTTTGTTCCCAGAAAGGCGGGGGGGGGGGGGGTGGTGGTGGTGGTGGGAATGGACAATGGAGAAGTCAAAGTTAATACCTTCTGGTTGGTAGATACACAGATAGAATATGCGGTTTCGTTGTGATGCGCTATCAATAACTTCAAAGACTAGGTTATCTGACTGATAGGCTTTTATTACCATAAACTGATGACACATCTCATGTTGTTGAACAGAGACCCAGCTTGATCTGGGGGAGGGGTTATGACGTTTGCCACCTTTATTAGGGAAATCAAAGGGGAGGGGGCACGGGTACAATCAGCAAGTGGGCGGGTCAGCCATACACATACAAACAGTAATGCAGTGGTTCCAGCACACACCGTCTGCCCCTCCCCACGCCTCTTTATCTCTCATTTCCCCTTTCCTTCTGCCCCCTTTCCCCTGACCAATTCTCACCTCACTTTCTCGTCCTGTTATTCATGTCCAACTATGGCCTGTGCTCCTCTCCTTTCCCAACCATTTTATTCAGACGCCTGTCTAGTTTTTTTTTGCTAATCGTTTGCGGAAGGGCTCAGGCCCGAAGCATTGGCTGTAGATCTTTACCACGCCGCGTGGATGGTGCAGAGTTTCTCCAGCATTGTTGTGTTCTCATTACAATCGAATGAAGGGTGAGAGTAATATTGAATATTAAAAGGGTAGTTTGCAAAGCGAAAGCAAATAAAATTGATCACACGTGTCGGAAAGTCAGGAGTTGCAGGTATGATTTAAAACTTTTTGAAATAGGAGATAGTTTAACAGTTCGATTAGTCCGTGTAACGTTTTCGTCATGTTTTTTCTCAGGCTTAGGCTATTTGTATTCATGGCGTTTTAATGTCGGCTTTGGTTGACATGTTTCTGGGTTGTGCTTTTCTCTGAGACATGCCCAATTATTTCCCAGGCAGAAGGGTTCGGGCCCGACGTTTGAAGAGGGAGGCCCTCCGGATGTAATGGCTGGAGTCCATCCAGCCATTTCCCCCATCACCCATTTGTTTTTGCTTGATACATCTGCCTGGATGCCATGGGGTTTACTGCAGCTGTTTCTTGGCTGAGTATAATTAACACATCTCCACGGGGAGTTTGATTTAATCGCCAGGGACGTCCTCCCTTCTGTTAATATGGCTATTGCCTGTCATATTTACAGTAACTGTGAGATGAGCGGCCGTGTCATCGGCAGAGATCCGTACCACCCTTGAAAGCGAGAGCGGGGCGGTGGGGGAGGGGGGGAAGAAACTTGGGGATGGTGGAGGGGACTGCAACGAGAATGGGTCTGAATCTACCAACCGCCGAGTGGAATGTGGGAGGCAAGAGGAATGAGGTCTTCTGGCTGTCCCAATATGTCTTTGGTCCTGATGATTGGCTGACCTTAAACCTTCGGATCTATTACGCACTCCGTGTCTTCAAACTGATTTTCTATCCCATCCTTGCCCTGGTCGCTGTTCCTGGTGAGTCACTTTGCCCGGCAGTTAATTGTGTTTTGCCCTTGCTATTAATTCCAACTCTGTCCCAAGTTTAAGGTGGAAACTCGAAGCACAAATTGTGTGAACTATTTCAAACAGTTCTGTAGTTTTTTTTTGGCAAATTAGCCTGTGATAGCGCCAGTACATTTCCAAATGTCGGAATGAGAAATTATGATTTTTTATTTGATTCCATTTATTCCATTAATTTTCTTTCCATTTCTATGGAAACATCCATCCAACACAGGGACCTGTCCTGGCTGTATGACTTTCAGAAGATGGAAAGTGGAACGACACAATTTCAGATCATAGATATATCGCTCTGCTGGAGAAATAAAAAAAGGGAACTTGTCATGTTTGAAAACTTACACAATGTGTTAAACTGAACAGAAATGAATATTTATCATCTGAATTAATTTCGCAGAAAGGGTTCTGTAATTCGAGAATTCCGGGAAGCCCACATGTTATCGTTAAAAATGATGCGAGGGTTTCTTAACGGATTCAAGCCTGCGGGACCCGATGAGGTGTATCCTCAGTTTTCATTGAGATTCTTGGGACATGGACAGGGATTTTCACAGGTCGTAAACGAGGTGTTTGATTGAGGAGAGTAAACGTAGCATCTTTAATCGTGATGAATTCGGAAATTCGCGGGCGAGTTGAACGCAAGCTGTTGGAAAAATTGCATTCATAATTAATATACTCTTGAAAAGATGGCCTTTCATCGAATATAGTCATTATATTCTTGGAGAGGTGCTGTCTGACCAATTTGATTGGATTTACTCGAAGAGGACAGCAAATATATAATTAGCGGGGCACAGTTACTGCCGCCCTCCATGTCCCCCAGTATGACCTTGACATTGCTCCACAAGGGAAGCTGTCCTGGGGGTTAGAACCAATGTAATTGAGATTTTAAGTCTAATTTACAACAGGATTGGCTTGGTTGCAGGAGGCCAAGGATGATGAAGGGCTCCAGCCTAAAACGTTGGTTATGTATCTTCATCTTTGCTATATCAAGGACACTGTTTGACCAGCTGAGTTTCTCCAGCATTTATGTTTGTACTTCAACCACGGGGTTGCAGACTTTCATGCTTTACTTCAGACGAAACATGATGGTTGACGATAGTATGATAGCGGTCCGAGAGCTGCAGTGCAGCCCTGGGATGGGTGCAGTTTGGTATATGCATCAATGATCTGGATATGAATGGGCAGGCACGTTAAGTTTGCAGACAACACAAAATCTGTATTGTTATTGATACTGAGGACTTCAGTCAGAGAATTAAGATTGATCTTGATCAGTATGTAATATGGATAGAACAATGGCAGTTGGAATTTAATGCCGATAAGGGAGTTGTAGTGAAATGTAGGAGGAATGTTTAAAGGACTATATGGGCATTGAATCAAATATTCATGGGAAGCACTCAGAGCTCTGCGGACAAGACAAATAGTCAGTGAAAATGGAAACACAAGTCGTTGTAGAATGCACGTGGAATTGCATTCATTCGCCTGGGCGAGTAACATGAGAGCATGGAGGCTGTCAGTCAATTTTGTAAACATAAATTGAAACACAACTGGAATACCTCATGTATCTCTGGTCTGACAGCAGCGGGGAGAGCGCGAACGAGACTGGTTGGAACGTTTTACTTGTGAGGATAGTTGACAGGGTGCGTTTGTTTTCCATTAATCAAATAAAGCCGAGAAGATGGGGGGGGGGGTGGTATTTCTCAATGAGGTAAAATTATGACCTGGAAGCCATTTTCATGGGGGGGGTGGGGGGAGTGTCGAAAACTAGACGGGCGAGATGTGAGAGGTTCAGAGAGGATTTGACCATTCACCCAAATTGTGATGGGAATCTGGAACGCGCTGAAGTAACCCCATAACATTAAATAAATCTCAAGACGAGAACTTGAATCCCCACGCCGCAGAATGGTACAGAACAAATTGAATTAACATAAAACAAAGATTCCAAGGAGCTGAACATTCATGGTGGGAAATAGACAATCGACGCTGTGTTAGGTGTCGGTTTCCATCCGTAGCATTTTTTTACTAATACCACCCCCCTCTCCAACCCCCGACACTGTCTGACGCCCGTGCTCCTCGGCGTTTGTTTGCTTTTGCTCAAGACTCCAGAATGTATCATCTTTTCTCACTGGATTCAGGAGGTTTTTTTCCGGATCGATATTTCCATGGTGGGATGAGGGGGTTGATGGTGCACTCGATTACTTTGTTACATTCTATGACAATATGAGTTTTAACGCCACTGAACTGTTACCACCGAGGCAGATCCAAAATAACAGGTCAAGGTCGGCAGCAGGAGACTCGACAAAACCTCCACATAAATCAATGCTTTGTGGGCAGGAATCGGACCCTGACCTTTATTCGCCGATAATTTGTTCAAGAAGGTAAAACGTATAATCCAAGAACTAACAGGCCTCACACCAGTGGCCGGGAAACGATTGGAAATGGTTATTTATGCGGAGTTGTAGAGTCATGGGCAGATTAGGGACGTGAACGTGGATTTGGGAGGGGCAGGTCTTGTATTATCAATGTGATTGAGATTCTTGAGGAGGTGACAAAGATCGTCCATGAGCGATGTTGTGCACATTAGCTTTACTTAGGCGTTTGACAAGGTCCCTCGTAGAAAGCTGATTCAGAAGGTGCGAGCGCATGGGATCCATGATGTTTGGATAGGACAATGATTGGCTGATATAGGCTGAGGGTAGTGGTGGAAGGGGGTTATTCGGACCAGTGGGGTTTAGCAGTGATCAGTGTTGATGCCACGTTGTTTGGGATATGCATAAGAAACTTTAATGTAAAAGCACACGAGTGGGTTAGTGAGTTTACAGATGATGAGGATTGGAGGAATTGTGGACAGTTTAGGGAATTATTAAATAATAGAACAAAATATAGATCATTAATAGATCCTTCAGGAATCGCTCAATTTGCAGCGAGGTTTATCTTTCACAGATAACATGATTTACCATTTCTATGGACTTTTATTGAATGGTCTTCCTTGTTTATAGCAGGTAAACTGTATTTCAGATATAACAGTGAATCACTAAAAGTTTGTCCTTTTTCTCTGAGGCGACGTTGTCTTTCTTTCCTGCCAAATGTGTAATGTCTTTGATACTTTTCTCGCACAAATACAGTGAATGCCGTGACCATTGTGATCCTGTCCCGGGGAAAGTGCGGTCTCGCCAAAGGTGTCACTCGCTACCTGGTTGCCATGGCAGCGGCGGATCTCATCGTCATTTTCATCGACTTGATATTGAGGAAGATTCCAATTGTATATCGGAATTACTTTGGTTTCGTGCGGTCCATCCGCGTGTGTGATGTCCACGCCTTCCTGCTGTACACCGCCACCGACTGTTCTGTCTGGTTCACCGTCACCTTCACCTTCGATCGATTCGTCTCCATCTGTTGTCAGAAACTGAAGACTAACTATTGTACCGAGAGAACGGCGCTGGTGGTTCTGGGGATAGTGACCGCTCTCAGCTGTTTAAAGAACATTTCCTGGTGTTTCATGCTCACCTCGGAATATTCCCTCGCTTACGCCCGCTGGTTTTGCATGCCGAGAGCCAGACTTCTGGAATCGCAAATCTGGGGATCGATTGAGCTTCTCCATTACATCCTCACCCCGATAATCCCGTTCATCCTGGTTCTCCTGTTCAATGCTCTGACCATCAGACACGTGTTAGTGGCGAGTGGAGCCCGCAGGAGACTTCGGGCTCCCAGCAGTGGGGAAGGTGCCCATGATCCAGAAATGGCGAGTCGTAGAAAATCTCTTATTTTATTGCTGGTCATCTCAGGGAATTTTATCCTCTTGTGGGCACTGTTTATTATGTATTATGTGTGGAACCGGATGCGGATCTGGGGGCAGGTGTCCGTGTTTCCACCGGAATCCATTCGCGAGTTGTGCTTTCTACTGCAGCTCCTGAGCTGTTGCACCAACACTGCTCTCTACGTCGTCACCCAGACCAAGTTCCGGGACCAGTTCAAGGACGTGGTGAAATCTCCCTTCACCATCATTGCCAAACGTAGCCAGTGCTGTAAAATGAGTAATCCGCGGCAATGCCCGTTACCCCGCCCAACTCCTCAAACCGCCTGAGTTATCTCTGGCCTGTTCAATGACTGCGTTATGGGGGCTTCCATAATATTAGTCCCCTCTCTTGACGCAGTGAAACAAGCACCAGCCTCCTCGTCCGATATATTATTCTCCGCCATTTCCGCCACCTGTAACGTGATACATATTAATATGTTGGCCTGTACTGCCCTTAATACTAGCCAAGGGGGATTTGCATTAATACCCAGGATACACTCGTCAGTGGCAGCCACCAGGGCACGTAACCATACTGGGGAAGGGCCATCACCCACCGTGGCGCAGACTTTTATTTCCTTAGCCATGGTGTCCACCAAGGCCAAATATTGGCGGTCATTACCCCCACCCCATGGATTGTTAACGGTATGTAGGCCCAAGGGTCCCCGTGTATCCGCCTTATCTCAATGTAGTAGACATGGGGGCCCTGCCCACATCCTCATTCTTTAGTAGGGTTCGTGGGCTTCCAGCACCACATGCCACTATTATCCATAAGAGCCTTTTTAACCAATTGTTCTATCTCATCACGGGTAACTGGAGCAGGAGAAGCTGGCTCGATAGGAGCAGCAGTGGGAGCAGAAGGCACAGCTGGGCCAGAAGGACTCAACAGCGGGGATAATGTTCCCCTGCCTTCCTCTTATAAAGGATTGCAGTAGGTTTCCCATCAATATCACTTTTAGGCGCAAATCCAAATGGATAGGGGAGATGTGGTTGCCCGACAAGGGATAATGGGCAACTCAGGAAGGGGAGGGGACAATGGGGTTAAAGAAATATTAGGTAGGAGAATAAGGGGAATGTTTGATGTGTTAAAAATGTTGTCTTATAAACTGTTCAAAGAAAGAAAGCAGAAATGGATGAGAAGGAAAGGTGATGATGAGGAAACGGAAGGGAAAGATAAACAAAGTATAAAATGGCTACATTAAACTATATGACTTTAAATATTAATGGAATACATAACCAAATCAAAAGGAAGAAACTGCTAAATTTACTAAAAAAAGGAAAAATTGATATTGCATTTGTCCAAGAAACACACTTAACTGAAGTGGAGCACAAGAAATTAAAGAGAGATTGGATAGGACAAGTAAAGGCAGCGTCATATAACTCAAAAGCTAGAGGAGTGGCTATATTAATCAGTAAAAATGTACCAATTAAAATAGAAGAGGAAATAATAGATCCAGCAGGAAGATATGTAATGATAATATGTCAGATATATTCGGAGTTTTGGAATTTACTTAATATATATTCGCCTAATGAAGAAGATCAAAAATTTATGCAGGATATTTTTCTGAAGATAGCAGATACGCAAGGGAATATATTAATAGGAGGGGATTTCAATCTCAATTTGGATTCAAACATAGATAAAACCGGGAAAAAAATTAACAGAAAGAATCAAGTAACCAAATTTATAATTAAATCGATGCAAGAAATGCAACTTTTGGATATATGGAGGAAACAACACCCAAAGGAAAAGGAATATTCATATTATTCGGATAGACATAAAACATATTCAAGAATAGATTTATTCCTGTTATCAGCTTGTATACAACATAGAGTTAGGAAAACAAAATATAAAGCTAGAATATTATCGGACCATTCACCCTTGATATTGACCATAGAGTTAGAGGATATCCCTCCAAAAATGTATAGATGGAGATTAAACCCCATGCTACTTAAAAGACAGGATTTTAGAGAATTCATAGAAAGACAAATTAAAATGTATTTTGAAATAAATGCGGAATCAGTGAAGGATAAGTTTATATTATGGGATGCAATGAAAGCGTTCATCAGAGGGCAAATAATAAGTTACGTAACTAAGATGAAGAAGGATTACAATCAGGAAACAACAGTTGGAAAAGGAAATAGCAGATATAGAGAAAGAATTAGCAAGGAAGGAAGACACTACTAAAAGAAGGGAATTGGTAGATAAAAAAATAAAATATGAAACATTTCAAACATATAAGGTGGAGAAAAATATAATGAAGACAAAGCAGAAATATTACGAACTAGGAGAAAAAACGCACAAAATTCTAGCATGGCAGCTTAAGACAGAACAAACTAAAAGAATGGTATTGGCATCAAGGAAAAAAGACAAACAAATCACATATAATCCAACGGAAATTAATGAAAATTTCAGAGAATTCTACGAACAATTATACTGAAAACTGAAAACGAAGGGAAAGAAGGCAAAATAGATGAATTCTTAACTAAAATTGAACTACCGAAATTACAAATAGAGGAACAAAATAAATTAATAGAACCATTTGAAATAGTAGAAATACAAGAGACAATAAAAAATCTGCCAAATAATAAAACACCAGGAGAGGATGGTCTCCCAATAGAATTCTATAAAACATTTAAAGATTTATTAATTCCTCCCCTCCTGGAAGTAATCAACCAGATTGATAAAACACAAAGCTTACCAGATTCGTGCAAAACAGCAATAATTACAGTAATACCAAAGGCAGGGAAAGATCCACTTGCACCAGCATAATTTCGACCAATATCTCTACTTAACACAGATTACAAGATAATAGCTAAATTATTAGCAAACAGATTAGCTGATTATGTACCAAAAATAGTCTAGACCAAACTGGATTCATAAAAAAGAGACGAACAACAGATAATATTTGTAAGTTTATTAACTTAATTCATGCAGGAGAAGGAAATAAAACTCCAACAGTAGCGGTTGCTTTAGACGCAGAGAAGGCCTTCGACAGAGTAGAATGGAATTATTTATTCAAGGTACTACAAAAATTTAGTTTACCAGAGAAATATATTAATTGGATTAAAGCATTATATAAGGGGCCATTGGCAAGAGTGACAGTAAATGGATATGTATCAAAACATTTTAACTTAAGCAGATCAACAAGACAGGGATGCCCACTATCACCCTTATTGTTCGCGTTAGCCATAGAACCACTTGCAGAACTGATAAGAACAGAAAATAAAATAAAAGGGATAAAAATAAAAGGCAAGGAATACAAAATCAGTTTATTTGCAGATGATGTTATAGTATACCTAACAGAACCAGAATTATCAATAAAAGAACTACATAAGAAATTGAAGGAGTATGGAGAAGTGTCGGGATACAAGATTAATGCAAATAAAAGTGAAGCAATGCCAATGAATACTGCGGATTTCTCAAAATTCAAGAAAGAATCACTGTTTAGTTGGCAAATGCAAACAATATGATACCTAGGTATACAAATAAATAAAAACCTCAGCCATCTATATAAACTTAATTATTATCCACTAATGAAAAAAATACAGGAAGATTTAGAGCATTGGAAAGACTTACCATTAACACTAATAGGAAGGATAAACTGTATTAAAATGAACATTTTTCCAAGGATACAATACCTATTTCAGGCACTGCCAATACACTTGACAGAAAAATTCTTTAAGGAGTTAAAGAAAATAATAAGGACATTTTTATGGAAAGGGGGGAAACCGAGGATAGCACTAGATAAATTACCAGAATGCTATAGACAAGGAGGCTTACAACTGCCAAATTTTAAAAATTATTATAGAGCCGCACAATTAAGATATCTATCAGATTTTTACCAAACAAAAGAAAAGCCAGATTGGACTAGATTAGAGCTAGACAAAATAGGGGAGAAGATACCTGAACATATATTATATAAATGGGATGAAAAATTGGTAAAACATAGGAATTCTCCAGTATTGCACCATTTGCTTAATATTTGGAAGAAGATTCATATAGAAAGAAATAAAACAAACTACCAATTATCAAAACTAATACTGACGCAAAATCAGCTAATCCCTTTTACGGTAGATAACCTGTCTTTTAGAGAATGGGAGAAAAAAGGGATTAAAAGAATAGAGAATTGTTTTTCGGGGAATAAATTATTATCCTTTGAACAAATGAAGGATAAATATAATATAACTCAAGATACAGTGCTGGCATATTACCAATTGAAATCCTATTTTAAGGATAAATTGGGAAGTAGTCTGAAGTTACCAGAAGGAAGCAATTTTGAATATCTGATTACAGACACAATGATAATTAAAAAATTTATAACAAACATGTATATCAAATTACAAGAAAAGGAGAATGAGAAAATAAATGATAAAACTAAACAAAAGTGGGAACAAGATCTAAACATAAAGATAAAAAAGGAAACATGGGAGAAGTTATGTTCTGGAACGATGAGAAATACAATAAATACGAGATTACGTATGATACAATATAATTGGATACATAGGTTATATATCACTCCTCAAAAGTTAAATAAATGGGATCCAACAGTATCTGACAGATGTTTTCGTTGTAAAAAAGAAATAGGAACAACAATTCATGCAATCTGGACTTGTGAAAAGGTGAAAAAATTTTGGGAAGATCTAAACCAGATATTAAATAAAATTACAGAAAGCAATATACCAAAAAACCCAGAGATCATCCTCCTAAGTAACATAAAAAATAAAGAATTTGGACTTGATTTGGAGGGTGTACAAAAAAGATTTGTTAAGATAGCCCTAGCTGTAGCAAAAAATGTATTATGTCAAACTGGAAATTAGAAGATCATTTGAAAATACAGCAATGGTATATAGAAATGAATAAATGTATTCCATTAGAAAAAATAACAAATAGTTTAAGAAATAATATAACATTATTTGAACAAATATGGGAGCCGTACATGGAATATAATAGAGAAAACCTACCGGGACATCTATCACCTAAAATGACAAAAGGAAAAGAGAATGGAAAGAATTGACTCAGTGGAAGTTTTTGTTCGTTAATGTTGAGTGACAACATTGTTTGATGGGTTTGATGTATCTTGGACTCAGAGTTTTGAATGGATGGAGGGGGAGGTGGGGGGGAGGGGAGGTTGGGGGGAGGGGAGGAGGGAGGGGGGAGAAAATGACACTATATATTTGAATAATGTGATTTATAGTGTGAAAAATAAAAAAAATTAAAAAAAAATATCACTTTTAGGTACTCCTAACTTTAACAAGGTTAGAAAAAGGTCCTTTCTTGTCGGTCCGTTATTACCAGCAGCCCCTCTCTTTTCATCCTCCTTGTATGATTTAACCTGGGTTGTACATGAGTGGATTTTACCTCCCAACTCTAATTCTCGAAGCCCAGATAAGGCGTGCACCGCCTCAGACACAGGGTGCCCAATTAGCAGACTAGTTACGGAACCAGTCCCCGTACAGTGGGTTGGGCAGAACGAACCAATTGGGTATGCATTCTGGCTGTGAATATCACTTCATCAGGGCTCCCCCCCCCCCCCACCATGTACCCACAGCCTCAAAAGCCCTGCATACAAGAGGCCCCAATTGTTCTGCAAATGTAAATCCCAATCTACTGGTGATGGGTATACTCATAGCAGGGCATCCCCGAGAGTGGCAAGTAAGTAATCCACCTCTCTTCCTCTACCCCGCAGCTCAGCAGTGACCCGGATATCAGTAGTCAATGTTCCTAATCCCAACAATTCCTCAGGGGTTGAATATACATTACCCCCTCCTTGCTCCCAAACACACAGGAGCCAGGCTGCCAGAGTTTCTCCTGCCTTTTGCCTAAATCGATTTCCAATGGCAGCCAGCTCTTTTATAGAGAAGTCACAGATCATTGACTGCTCTTGACCTCTGCTCCCACTTTGGCCCACAGGGTCCTTTGCCCAGTGGACGGGACGAGGCCTAGGCCTTCCCGTAAAGGGGGTGGGCCATAGAGCATAAGCAGGGGTTCGGGTATTTTCCCCTGGGTCCTCTTGGGAGATCAGGGTATCTATCCCTTCAATCTCTACCCTTACATCATCCCCCTTTCCGTCTGTTTGGGAAGTCTGCTGCCTTATGGGGTGGGCGTGAACAGCAGGTGGAGAGGGCAGTATGTTAGGCACATGCTGAGGAGTATCTGCATTATTACCATGGTCATCTTTCCAGATATTCCCGTCCCATTCATCAAATACATCAGGATCGCCGCCATTCCTTATCATGGCACGAATACGATGTGGATCGGGTTCTACTCCATGCCTTTCTTTATCTGCACAGAGCTGCTGCCGGAGTTTAATATTACGGCAGATCGTTTGGACATGCTTATCCTCCCATTCTTTGGCTTGGTCCTGACTGGTGTGAACAATCTCGCTCATCATGGAATAGCGTTGTCGCAGGGCTTCTACCTCCTCCTCTAGTTGCTCTCTCTTATGCTGAAATTCTACTTCTCGCTGAACTGATTCTGCTTCACGCTGAACGGAGCAGCGTAAGACTGTGGCCAGCAGCCAAAAACTGTCCATCAGCGTCCCCTTTTTAACAGGAAATTTACTTTCTCGAAGGAGAGTGGCATCCCGCTCTCCCAGAGCCACACTTGATGGATCTAACTTCTCATCCCAACTGAGGGGGGGTCCCAACAAAGACAGGGTATTGGCCAACATGCCAAACCCATTGTCTTTGGAAGTCCATCCCGGAATCAAGAACTTCTCAGGGCTCACCTCTTTCTTTCGGCAAAACATGTCGAGACCAATCCTGCTCGCAGCGCCAATTGTCCTGGGTAAACTTGTACCTCTCACTTTGTTCGTTTTAGATTGGTCACATTGTTTGAGCTACTGAAAGAAAACAGACACACACACCAAGAGCACTTCAGTTTATACATCTTTATTACTAAATCTAAAGCTGAATTCAAACTACAATATGCAAGCCCTTCCCAATTATACTTATCAACGCCTGGACTGGTCCCAACTGCCAAAGCGAGGCAACAACTGCATACTTGTAGTAGGTTGTCTGGGCGCCAGTAGCAGCTTCTCCACCTCCCCCGACCGGGACGTTGGTTGGATTCTAGAAGTTCTTCTTCTTGCTGAGAGATGTTGCCATCTCTCGGAGAGTCTCACACTTCAGCAGTGGGACCATGGCTTATATTACCTAAAAGTTGTTTACTCATAGCTTATCTCCTTGGATAAATGATTTAATTATCTTCAAGGTCTCCTGACAGTCTGCGACCAACAAAAGAAAACTGCATCTCTGGGCCTCATGGTGGAATTTAGATGTGTCTACTAATTCAGATGCATCCCTGGGCCTCATAGTGTAAATTAGATTATGTCTTCCTATTCAACTGCATCCCTGGTCCCTGGAATTTAGATTATGTTTTCTTACGTCTTCTTACATAAGCTGGTCTAAATCGTCCATTCTTTGGCTTGGCTTCGCGGACAAAGATTTATGGAGGGGTAAATGTCCACGTCAGCTGCAGGCTCCTTTGTGGCTGACAAGTCCGATGCGTGACAGGCAGACACGGTTGCAGCGGTTGCAGGGGAAAATTGGTTGGTTGGGGTTGGGTATTGGGTTTTTCCTCCTTTGTCTTTTGTTAGTGAGGTGGGCTCTGCGGTCTTCTGCAAAGGAGGTTGCTGCCCGCCGAACTGTGAGGCGCCAAGATGCACGTTTTGTGGCGATATCTGCCCACTGGCGGTGGTCAATGTGGCCGGCACCAAGAGATTTCTTTAGGCAGTCCTTGTACCTCTTCTTTGGTGCACCTCTGTCACGGTGGCCAGTGGAGAGCTCACCATATATCACAATCTTGGGAAGGCGATGGTCCTCCATTCTGGAGATGTGGCCTACCCAGCGCAGTTGGATACACACTGCCAATATCACGCTGAATGTACACAAAAATGTTTTTAAGCACCACACATAGTACTTGACTTTCCAATTAAGACCACTTCAGTTCTCTTCTATAGCTCTGCTTTTCCAAGACACGTCAACTCTGAAAATGACTTCACCTCTGAGTGTGTTGTAAATGCAATGTGACCTGTATGTGACCCTGTATTCATCCCACAAACTAACTGAACTAAGAAATATATATTTCAGAACTAAACATTAGCACAAATCCATTAAAAGGAGCTACAGAACTTGGAGCATGGATCAGTACGTGGAACTTCAATGTTGTGGCCATTACTGAAACTTGGCTGCAGGAAGAGCAGGATTGGCTGATGCAGGTACTGGGGTTTAGGTGTTGTAAAAAGAATAGAATGGGAGGTAGAAAAGTGGGGAAGTAGCATTTCTGGTCAGGGATAGTATCACGGCTATAGAAAGGGAGGACACTGCAGAGTGAGTGTCCACTGAGTCAGTGTGAATGGGAGTCAGAAATAGGGCGGGAGCTCTCACTGTGCTGGGAGTCGTCTATAGGCCCCCAAATAGCCCTCGAGACACCAAGAATAAGCAAGCAGATTTTGGAATGCTGCAAAAATAATAGGATTGTAATTATAGGTGATTTCAACATCCCTCATATTGATTGGCACCCACAGACTGCAAGAAGGATAAATGGGGATGAATTTGTCAGGTGGGTACAAGGATTCCTGACACAGTATGTGGACTGGAAAATTAGAGGAGAGACCATACTGGATCAGGCTCTGGGGAATGAGCCTGTTCATGTGGCGGACCTCTCGGTGGGGGAGCATTTTGGTGAGAGTGGCCACAACTTCCTTAGTTTCAGCATAGCTATGGAAAAGGATAAAAACAGTCAAAATGGGAAAGTGCTTAACTGGGGAAGAGCTAATTATGAAGGGATAAGGCAGGAATTAGTGAGAATAAATTGGAAATAGATGTTCAAGGGTGAAAGCACAGAAGTAATGTGGAGGAAGTTTAGGGACCACTTGTACTGGGTTCAGGATAGGTTTGACCCACTGGGGCAAGGAAAAAATGGTAGGAATATGGAACTGTGGCTGATGAAACAGGTCAAGCAACAAGTCAAAAGGAAGAAGGAAGCAGACATTAGATATAGGAAGCAGGAAACAGGAAACAGGAAGGGCTCGTGAGAAGTATTTTGGTAACCAGGAAAGAGCTTAATAAAGGATTTAAGAGAGCTTGAAGGGGGGGGGGTGTAGAATTAAGGAGAACCCAAAGGTGTTCTATGTGTATGTGAAGAACAGAACAATGGTGAGAGTGAAGGTGGGGCCACTAAGGATCAAGGAGACAACCTGTACTTGGAGGTAGAGAAGGCTGGATATACTTTTCTTCAGTATTCACAAGAGAAAAGGACCTTGATCACTATGAGGTTGAAATTCAACAGGTCTGAGTGCTGGACAATGTGGAGATTAAGGAAACGAAAGATAATGCAATTTAAAAGCCTGTTCTATTACCTTCATAAATAAAGGAATCAATAAATCCTTAAATTCTTTATAAAACTTCACTGGAAACCCATCTCTTCCTGGAGATTTATTGTTTTGTGAACAATTAAGTGCATTATAAACCTTTTGTTCAGTAATAGGACTAACCAGATCATTTTTATCTTCAGTTATATTTGGTAATACCATTTGTGACAAATACTTATCTATGGCTTCCTCATCATGCAATATAACATTTTTCATAGAATTCCTTAAATACATCATTTATTTTTTGTGGCTGAAATGTCTCTTCATTATTATTCTGTTGTATTGCATTGATTGTTCTGCTTTTAATTGCCAAGCTAAAACTTTATGTGCTTGTTCTCCTAATTCATAATATTTCAGCTTAGACCTTAATATCATTTTCTCTGTTCTGTATGTTAACATTGTATTATACTGTAATTTTTTTATTGTTTAAAGTTCTATATTTATTCTCCAATAATGATTTTTGAATATCTTTTTCCAATTTATCTGTCTTTCATATACTCCTTTTGAAGTTTGAAGTATAACATAATTTGTCCTCTTAAGTAAGCTTTTAACACATTCCAGATAATAAACTTATCTTCCATTGAACTTAAGTTAGTGCTACAAAACAATTATATATGTTGCCATATAAAAAAAATAAAAATCTTCCTTTTTCAATAATGAAGAATTCAATCTCCATCTATAAACTGAATGTTGCTTTTCATAAAATTCCAATTCAATCAACAATGGAGAATGATCAGATAATATCTTTGTTTTATAATCAACATTTAGAACTCTTGATTGATTTTGAGCTAAAAGCAAAAGAAAATCTATTCTAGAATATGTATCAAACTTGTTAGAATAAAAAGAATAGCCCCCATCTTTAGGGTGGCATCCTTCTTCATATATCAATCAAATTAAAATAATCTATTAAAGATAACAAAGATTTTCTGCTTTTGATTTAACTATAGTTTTTGATGATTTGTTCAACAAAGGTTCTAAACAAAAATTAAAATCACCACCTATTAAAACATTTTTGTGTACATCTACTAAATTAAAAAAAAAGTCTTGTATAAACTTCTAATCATCTATGTTTGGTGCATATATATTTAATAAAATACAATCCTCAGAAAATATTTGATAATTTACCATTACATATCTTCCCACTGGATCTGTAATTATGTTTTGAATTTTAACTGGTAGATTTTTCTTAAACAAAATCGGTACTCCTTAGAATTAAATGTGGAAAAGGCTACCTGACCTAACCAATCCCTTTTCAATTTCAAATGTTCATTTTCAGTAAATGGGTCTCTTGTTAAAAGGCAATATCCACTCCTAATTTCTAAATATAAGATAAAAATCTTCTTTCTTTTTATGGGGCCATTGATCCTATTAATATTAAAACTCAATATCTTAACTGCTTTGCTCATCATCTTTATCAATACATTTTTCAAAATTTCTATCAAATGCTCCTATCCATGAAGAACTCCCACACAATACCTTGATCTGAAGTGTCAATGTCTGCAATCCAAAAACATCAAGATTATTCAAAATGAACACATTATCAAAAAATGTTATAAAAAATGAATGAAGGGAAGATAAAGTAAACCCCTCCCCCAAATGCTCAAAATACTAGCATTACTACCCTCCATTTTATGGGTTTTGGTGAAACAACAAAAACACATGCAGTCATTAGAAATTAAACACACACATCCCCTAACCCTGCGGGGAAAAACCTTTCCTGTATCATAACAATAATTCCAAAACAAGTTCTCTTCATCCACCAATAAAAAAAAGAAAATAATAAAAAGAAAGAGGGAATACATCCTCTCTTATACATCAGTGGCTTATTTTGGATGGTCAACCCTTATTGATTAGGTTCCAGACAGATCCTTCACATAATCTTCAGCCTGAAGGTGATTTGTAAAAAACACATTCTTTTCATCTGGCAAAAATATTTTTCAAAGTAGCTGGATAACGAAAACAAATCTATAACCTTTATCATATAAAGCCTTCTTAACCAGGTTAAACTATTTTTTTCTCTCCAAAAGAGTCTGTAATGATAGTGATCATGGTTGCATTTGCTACTAGCAAGGTCTTAAGGATATAGTTCCTGTTTGATTATACTTGGCTGCCAATAGGGGCTGACACAGGAGAAGGGACTGCAATATGAGAGATCTGTAATGGACACATGCAGCCTCATGGGCTGTTTACAACAGTTTTAAAGTAAAAGAACCTTTTCCTTCATTCATGTGTTGTCGAAGAACTCACACATATGAATGCAAGATGAAAAAGAGCCTGACTCAAATCTGGATTAAAGTAAAATCTTATCCCTTCATCGTTCAAAGGTCCATATTCTTTAGGTCTACTTATTGACAAACCAAGTAATTTCTCCCTATCTTAGTAATACAAAATTCTGATCAAGATAGAGCGAGGTCTCTGATTAGGACCCGGTTTTGGTCTAAGAGCTCTATGAGCTCTCTCAATCAAAATCTTCTCTTCAAAATGTTCTTCTCCAAGCATTTTCGATATCCACTCTTGAAAAAAACCTTATCACTTCTTGACCTTCTTTACCTTCAGACATCCCCACAATTTTAAGTTTATTTCTTCTCCTGTAATATTCATTTTCTAAAGCAATTTTTCATTCACAGAAACCAAATGAGTCACAGAATCTTCATTAACATTTGTCCTGTCTTCAACATGTTGTACCTCTTTCATGCACATCTTGGATTTTTTTCTTCCACTTTATCAACTCTTTGTGAGACATTATTTATCAATACAATCATATTAGTTCTAACCTGCTTACAGTTAAAAGCTTTAAATTGCTTTCCAGAGTCTCAGAAATTTTCTCCATTCTCTTATTAAAATTCTTTTTCTTGCCTTTAAATCTTATTTCTTCTGAAGGAAGAGAGAACGTGGGCCTATCTCATCATCAAAGTTGGATCCTGAACTGCCGGTCAGGGCCCTGCCCAAGGACCATCCTCCGGAGTCTTCTCTGTGGTTCCCCCAAAGATGGTGCTGTTGTTAAGTCCAAAACTGCTTTGCTCATGCACGACTCCTTGCGCATGTGAGCTGCAGAAGGCAAAAAATTCAAAAAAAGAAATCGCATATTTTAAAGAGCCATCCTGGTGTCTCCACTTCAGAGCAAGAGGGGGACACATCTAACATGGAAGAAGATTCAGATGAGTCTGGCAGTGCGGAAGAAGGAATACATTCAGGGGACTTTTCACTTTGGAGCATAGAAGGATGAGAGGAGACGATCAAGGTCTACAAGATTATGAGAGGCATAGATAGGGTGGACAGCCAGTGCCTGTTTCCCAGGCCAGGATCAGCAAACAGTATAGGAAATATGTACAAAGTTAAGGGAGGGAAGTTTAGGGGAGACATCAGGGGTAAGTCTTTGTTAACACAGAGAGTTGTGGGGCCTGGAATGCCTTGGCGGGGATGGTGGTGGAAGCTGAAACATTGGGGGCATTTAAGAAACTTTTGGACACATGGATGAAGAAAAATAGAGGGTTATGGGTAGGGAGGATTTAATACATTTTTAGGGAGGGTTGGCACAACATTGAGGGCTGAAGGGCCTGTGCTATGCTATGTTCCATGTTCAAAGCATAGGTAGATGGTGTTTTGAGCTATGCTATTCATCAGGAATGTCAGAATCTGAGCATTCCTCTGAAAAAGAAGATGGGGGTGGTGTGGGGGGAAAGGAGAGGAGCACAGGCATCCAAGTGATAGGAGGATACAGCTGGGAGTGGGGGGTGGGGGAAGAAGATAAAGAAGGTGAAATGTGATGAGGAAAGTAAAGCAGAAGGCTCATTAAAAAAAAATCTAAATGCCAGTACTTGCATCAGCCAGTCCTGTCTTCTGCTAGCCAAGTCTCTGTAATGGCCACGACATTGTAATTCCATGTATTAAGTAATTCCATGCTGTATGTTCATCTCCTTTATTCCTAATACTCCTTCTATTGAAATTGACAGATTTCAAATCCTCCAATGGACTGCATTTTTGCTCCCTCCCTTGCCTGTCCCTTCCTCACAAACCCATAACACATTGCATCATCCTTTCCACCATCTGCACTCACATTCTGGTTTCCAACCCCCTGCCAAACTAGTTTAAACCCTCTCCATACAATACTTCTTTCAATCGTCACCAATTCCCTTAACAGAGAAATTCTTTAATGAACTAAAGAGAATAATAAGGAAATTTTTATGGAAAGGGGGGAAACCGAGGGGAACGTTAGATAAATTAACAGAGAGGTATAACCAAGGTGGTTTGCAGTTACCAAACTTTTAAAATTATTATAGAGCCGCACAATTAAGGTATTTATCAGATTTTTATCAGACAAGGGAAAACCCAGATTGGACTAAGATAGAGCTAGATAAAATAGGGGAGAAGGTACTGGAACATATACTTTATAAGTGGGATGAAAAGCTGATGCAATATAAAAGCTCACCAGTACTGCCGTGAACTACTCTTTGCAGACGATGCCGCTTTAGTTGCCCATTCAGAGCCAGCTCTTCAGCGCTTGACGTCCTGCTTTGCGGAAACTGCCAAAATGTTTGGCCTGGAAGTCAGCCTGAAGAAAACTGAGGTCCTCCATCAGCCAGCTCCCCACCATGATTACCAGCCCCCCCACATCTCCATCGGGCACACAAAACTCAAAACGGTCAACCAGTTTACCTATCTCGGCTGCACCATTTCATCAGATGCAAAGATCGACAATGAGATAGACAACAGACTCGCCAAGGCAAATAGCGCCTTTGGAAGACTACACAAAAGAGTCTGGAAAAACAACCAACTGAAAAACCTCACAAAGATAAGCGTATACAGAGCCGTTGTCATACCCACACTCCTGTTCGGCTCCGAATCATGGGTCCTCTACCGGCACCACCTACGGCTCCTAGAACGCTTCCACCAGCGT
This sequence comes from Narcine bancroftii, assembly GCF_036971445.1. NCBI lineage: Eukaryota > Metazoa > Chordata > Chondrichthyes > Torpediniformes > Narcinidae > Narcine > Narcine bancroftii. The sequence continues at coordinate 216,974,158 of NC_091473.1, forward strand.
TGTCTCCGCTCCATCCTCAACATCCATTGGAGCGCTTACATCCCTAACGTCGAAGTACTCGAGATGGCAGAGGTCGACAGCATCGAGTCCACGCTGCTGAAGATCCAGCTGCGCTGGATGGGTCACGTCTCCAGAATGGAGGACCATCGCCTTCCCAAGATCGTGTTATATGGCGAGCTCTCCACTGGCCACCGTGACAGAGGTGCACCAAAGAAAAGGTACAAGGACTGCCTAAAGAAATCTCTTGGTGCCTGCCACATTGACCACCGCCAGTGGGCTGATATCGCCTCAAACCGTGCATCTTGGCGCCTCACAGTTTGGCGGGCAGCAACCTCCTTTGAAGAAGACCGCAGAGCCTACCTCACTGACAAAAGGCAAAGGAGGAAAAACCCAACACCCATCCCCAACCAACCAATTTTCCCCTGCAACCGCTGCAATCGTGTCTGCCTGTCCCGCATCGGACTTGTCAGCCACAAACGAGTCTGCAGCTGACGTGGACTTTTTACCCCCTCCATAAATCTTCGTCCGCGAAGCCAAGCCAAAGAGAAAAAAAGAGGAAGAAGATTCACTTAGAATGAAAAAAAAAACAAATTACCAAAGAACAAAATCATTATTGATGCAAAATCAGTTAATCCCTTTTACAATAGATAATCTTTCCTTTAGAGAATGGGAGAGAAAAGGAATTAAAATAATAGAAAATTGTTTTTGTGGAAATAATTTATTAACATTTGAACAGTTGAAGTACAAATATGGAATAACTCATGGTACAATACTTGCATACCATCAACTGAAAACCTACTTAAAGGACAAATTGGGAAGCAGACTGAGATTACCAGAAGGAAGCAGCTTTGAATATGTGATTACAGACACAATGATAATTAAAAGATTTATAACAAACATGTACATCAATCTGCAAGAGAAGGAAAATGAGGAAATAAGCTATAAACCCAAACAAAAGTGGGAAAAAGATTTAAACATAAAGATAAAAAATGAAACTTTTTTATCAGATTCTTCTAATTTCTTTTTTAAGTCATCTACTTCCATTTCTATGGCTGTTTCTCATTCTTCCACCTTGTCTACTCTTTTTCCTATATCTGTCATGATCATCTCCAATCTATTCACTTTTTCTTCTGTACCTTTTATTCTTCTTTTATTTCACTGAATTCTTGTGTCAGCCATTCTTTTAATGTTTCCATATATTCTTTAATTATCCATGAACTGTCCCTTCCCTTCATCTTCCATTTCTCTGTGTAGAGCTTGATGTTCTCCCTCCTCTTCTTCTGAGTCCACTCCAGGATCTGTGTCCTTTACCTCTGTCTCTTCTGCTTTTCTTGTTGGGTTGTTTATTTTATTTTGTTGGGTATTTTTGTTTTTATTATTTTTATTAAAGGTGTCTTGATGTTGGTCGTCTTCCTCTGGGTTGGTCATCTGTTGTTTCTCTGATTTCCTTTTTTTATTCTCTTCCTTCTTATTCCCGTTATTTTCTATGTTTTCCTGTTGAGAGTCTTGCTGTTGTGTCTGTTTAAGCTGTGGAGATTTACTCCTCAGCTGGTCCCCCCTCCTGTCGGTGTTGTTTTTGTCTTTAGCATCGCGCATGCGCAAATCCTCGCGCATGTGCGGTTGCGCACTTTGGTTTGGCTCCGTGAGCCATCTTTGTAATTCTGCATTCGGGGTTTCCTCTGACCTCAGGGAGCGGGCTTCTCTCTCCATGGCCGGCCTCCTCGTACAGGAAAGGCCTTCACCTTTCTCTTCCAACGTCTTTCCTTCTTCTTTTCATCACGTTGTTTTTGGTTTTTCTTTCTTTGCTGCCATTTTCTCCACACTTTTATTTTTACTTTGTTATGGTTTCTGTGTTTGTGACTTTGCTTTTTATTTACTTTTTTTTAACTTATCTGGAGAGGACTGGTATTTTCTTACCGGTCACTACTCCATCATGAAACACAGGAGATGTTAGCTCAGAAGATAGATATAATGGAAAACTATAATAGGAGAAACAATATAAAGATAGTGGGCCTAAAGGAAGATGAAGAAGGCAAAAATATGAAAGAATTTATAAAAGAAATGATCCCCAGGTTCCTAGGAAGACCAGAATTACAGGAAGGAATGGAAATAGAAAGGACACACAGAACATTAGCTCCTAAACCACAGCCACAAAAAAAAACAAAATCCATTCTAGTAAAATTCCCAAGATATACAACAAGAGAAAATATATTGGAGAAGGCAATGAAAAAAATAAGAGAAGACAAAAAAAACCACTGGAATTCGAAGGTCAAAAAAATTTTTTCTACCCAGACACAAGTTTTGAACTCCTGAAGAAGAGGAAGGAATTTAATGCAGCAAAATCGACCCTATGGAAAAAGGGTTATAAATTTATGTTAAAATATCCAGCGGTGCTTAAAATAGTTATCCCGAGGCAGCAAAGCAAACTGTTCTCGGATCCAGAAAAAGCACAAAAATTTGCAGAACACCGACAAAACAGACAGAGAGATGAAGAGATGTAACAAGAACAAAAATGACAACAAACTATATATAAAGAAGAAGAATAAAGTATAAGTAAGAACTAAGAAGGGAACGAAAGGGAAGAAAGGAAGTAAGGAAGGAATTAAGAGAGTGAGCTTTGTTATATATGAAGATTAAAATATTTTCTGGGGGGGCTGGGTGGGGAAGAATAACAGTCACTGCAAAATCAGTTAATGCTTGCGAGCGGGTTTGAAATCCAAATGGAGAGGGGAGATGTGGTTGCCCGACAAGGGACAAAGGGCAACTCAGAGAGGGGAGGGACTACTGAGGTTAAAGGAATTTTAGATATGGAAATAGTGGAAATATTTTATGTTTTAGAAATGTTGTCTTACAATGTGTTCGAAAAAAGAAAACAGAAATGGATAAGAAGGGAAGGTGGTGATGAGGAAACGGAAAGGAAAGATAAACAAAGTATTAAATGGCCATGTTGAACTATATGACTTTAAATATTAATGGAATACATAACCAAATCAAAAGGAAGAAGCGGCTAAATTTACTGAAGAAAGAAAAAATTGATATAGCATTTGTGCAAGAAACACATCTAACTGAAGTGGATCACAAGAAATTAAAGAGAGATTGGATAGGACATGTAACAGCAGCATCATATAATTCAAAAGCTAGAGGTGTAGCTATATTAATCAATAAGAATGTATCAATCAAAATAGAAGAGGAAATAATAGATCCAGCAGGGAGGTATGTAATGATAAAATGTCAGATATATTCAAAATTTTGGAATTTACTCAATGTTTACGCACCTAATGAAGAAGATCAAAAATTTATGCAAGATGTCTTTTTGAAGATCGCAGATACACAAGGGAATATACTAATAGGAGGGGATTTTAACCTTAATTTGGACTCAAACATGGATAAAACTGGAAAAAAAAGACTAACAGAAAGAACAAAGTAACCAAATTTATAATTAAATCGATGCAGGAAATGCAACTTTTGGATATATGGAGGAAACAACACCCAAAGGTGTTATAATATATTCATATTATTCAGGTAGACATAAAACATACTCAAGGATAGACCTATTCCTGTTATCAGCCCACATTCAATGAAGAGTTAAGAAAATGGAATATAAAGCTAGATTGTTATCGGATCACTCACCCCTGCTATTGGCAATAGAGCTGGAAGACATCCCACCGGGAACGTATAGATGGAGATTAAACTCCATGCTACTTAAAAGACAGGATTTTAGAGAATTCATTGAGCGACAAATTAAAATGTACTTTGAAATAAATACGGAATCACTGAAAGATAAGTTTACACTATGGGACGCAATGAAAGCATTCATCAGAGGACAGATAATAGGTTATGTAACTAAGATGAAGAAGGACTACAATCGAGAAATAAAACAGTTGGAAAGGGAAATAACAAATACAGAAAAAGAATTAGCAATAAAGGAAGATACAACTAAAAGAAGAGTATTGACAGACATAAACATAAAATATGAAACACTACAAACATATAAGGTGGAGAAGAACATAATGAAGACAAAACAGAAGTATTATGAGCTAGGAGAAAAAGTGCACAAAATACTACCTTGGCAGCTTAAGACAGAACAAACTAAAAGAACGGTATTGGCATCAAGTAAAAAGGACAAATAAATTACATATAACCCAACGGAAATCAACAAAAACTTCAGGGAATTCTACAAACAACTACATCAAACTGAAAATGAAGGGAACAAAGACAAAATAGATGAATTTCTATCTACAATTGAACTACCAAAATTGCAAACAGAGGAGCAAAATAAATTAATAAAACCATTTGAAATAGAAGAAATACAGGAGATATTAAAATAAAACTACCAAACAATAAAACTCCGGGAGAGGATGGACTCCCAATAGAATTCTATAAAACATTTAAAGACTTATTAATTCCTCCTCTCCTTGAAGTAATGAACCAGATTGAAAAAACACAAAACATACCAGATTCATGCAAAACAGCAATAATTACAGTAATACCAAAGATGGAGAAAGATCCACTAACACCAACATCGTATAGACCAATATCTCTACTTAACACAGATTATAAGATAATAGCTAAATTATTAGCAAACAGATTGGCCGACTGTGTACCAAAAATAGTAAAACTAGATCAAACTAGATTTATTTAAAAAAGACGAACAATGGACAATATCTGTAAATTCATTAACTTATTCCATGCAGTACAAGGAAATAAGATACCAACAGTGGCTGTTGCTTTAGATGCAGAGAAAGACTTTGACAGAGTAGAATGAAATTATTTATTCAAAGTACTACAAAAATTCAACCTACTGGAGAAATATATTAATTAGATTAAAGCATTATATAAGGGGCCATTGGCGAAAGTGACAGTAAATGGATATATATCAAACGAATTTAAATTAAGCAGATCAACAAGGCAGGGATGTCCACTATCTCCCTCACTGTTCGCGTTAGCTATAGAACCACTAGCAGAACTGATAAGAACAGAAAATAAAATACGAGGGATAAAAATAGAAGAGTAGGAATATAAAATCAATCTATTTGCAGAAGATGTTATAATATACTTAACAGAACCAGAAATATCAATAAAAGAATTACAAAGAAATTGAAGGAATATGGAGAAGTATCGGGGTACAAGATCAACACAAATAAAAGTGAAGCAATGCCAATGAATAATGCGGATTTCACAAAGTTCAAGAAAGAATCACAATTTAGATGGCAAACACAAGCAATTCAATATCTAGGTACACAACTAAATAATAATCTCAGCCATCTATATAAACTAAATTATCAGCTATTAATGAAAAAAATTACAAGACTACTTAGAGCACTGGAAAGACTTACCACTAACACTAATAGGAAGGATAAACTGTATTAAAATGAACATCTTCCCAAGGATACAATACCTATTTCAATCATTACCAATTCACCTAACAGAGAAATTCTTCAAGGTGCTAAAGAAAATAATAAGGAAATTCTTATGGAAAGGGGGGAAACCGAGGATAGCACTAGATAAATTAACAGAATGGTACAAACAAGGAGGCTTACAGCTATCAAACTTTAAGGATTATTATAGAGCAGAACAATTAAGATACCTATCAGACTTTTATCAAACAAGGGAAAAACCAGATTGGACCAGATTAGAGCTAGATAAAATAGGGGAGAAGATACCTGAACATATACTATATAAGTAGGATGAAAAATTGGTGCAACATAGGAATTCACCAGTATTGCACCCTCTGCTCAACATTTGGAAGAAGATTCACGTAAAAAGGAATAAAATAAATTATCAACTACCAAAATTAATATTGACACAAAATCAGCTAATCCCTTTCACAATAAATAACCTTTCCTTCAGAGAATGGGAGAGAAAAGGGATCAAAAGAATAGAAAATTGTTTTTCGGGAAATTAATTATTATTTTTTGAACAAATCAAGGACAAATATAATATAACTCACGATACAATGTTTGCATACCACCAACTGAAAACCTACTTGAAGGACAAATTGGGAAACAGTCTGAGGTTACCAGAAGGAAGAAATTTTGAATATGTGATTACAGACACAATGATAATTAAAAAAATTATTACAAACATGTACATCAAGCTGCAAGAAAAGGAGAATGAGGAAGCAAGCTGTAAACCTAAACAAAAATGGGAACAAGATCTAAACATAAAGATAAAGAATGAAACATGGGAAAAGCTATGCTCCGGAACTATGAGAAATACAATAAACACGAGGTTACGCATGATACAGTATAATTGGTTACACAGGCTATACATCACACCCCAAAAGTTAAATAAATGGGACCCAACAGTATCAGACAGATGTTTTCACTGTAAGAAGGAAACGGGAACAACAGGACATAAAATTTGGGCATGTGAGAAAGTGAGAAAGTTTTGGGAAGATCTAAATCAGGTATTAAATAAAATCACAAAAAACAACAGACCAAAAAATCCAGAGATTTTTCTTCTAAGTAATATAAGAAGTAAAGAATTAGGCTTCAAACTGGATGAAGCGCAAAAAAGATTTATTATGATAGTCTTAGCAATAGCAAAAAAATGCATAATGTCAACTTGGAAATCAGAAGAGAGCCTGAGAATACAGCAATGGTACATGGAAATTAATAAATTTATTCCATTGGAAAAAAATAACATAATTTAAAAAATAAAGTCACAATGTTTGAACAAATTTGGGAACCATACATGGAACATAACAGAGAGGGCTTGCCTCAGACCTCCACCCTCTAAAATAATAAAAAAACAAAATGACTTGATCCAGTGTGTAAAAGTAGACGACACATTTTTCTTGTTTATTTTTCATTGTGTGATGACATTGTTTCATGGTTTCTTTGTATTGTATATGTTGAATGTTTAATGGGTTTGGAGGGGTGTGGGAAGGAGGGAGGGAAGGTAGGGGGGAAAAAGGGGAGAAAATGCCACTGTGTATATTTAAGAGAAAAATGTTTGTATGTATTTTGATTGATATGGTTCACAGTGTGAAAAATAAAAAAATAAAATAAAAAAAAACCCCTCCCCTCTAACAAACCTGCCCACCAGGATATAGGTCTCTCTACAGTTCAGGTGCAGTCCATCCTTTTTACAGTTCAGGTGCAGTCCATCCCTCTTCAGGTCCTCATCCCTACTTCTCTCTATGTCATTGCTCATCCTCCCACTTCAGAATGTTGTGGGCTCGAACAGAGATGTCCCTGACCCTGGCAACTGGGAAGCAACATACCATCCGGGAATCTTAATCTCATTCACAGAACCTCCTATCTTTTCGCCTAACTCTCAAATCCCCAAACACGATCACTCTTCTCTTTTCCCCCTTCCCTTCTTAGCTGAGAGGCCAGAATCTGTGCCAGAGTCTTGGCCACTTGGCCTTGTCCCTAGTAGATTGTCTCCCCAATAGTATCCAAATGCTCTGCTCTCTCATTTCTTCTGTCTGTTCTCCATATTCTATTTCCCACTGAGGGCTCTCTACAAATCATGCCTTGCAGTCTTCTCCTCCCTCTTCTCTCCGTGCTGTCTGCTCTCCACCCAGCTGCTTCTGCCCCACTGTCCACCCTCTGCTTTCTGCTGTTTGCTCCGTATGCCCCCTCCCAGCCCCTGCCTGATCGCTCTCCATTAGCTACCATCTGCCTTCTGTTCCACTTTCTGTGTCGACCACTCTCTGCCAGCTGCTACAAAGAAAAAAACAAATGAAGATATTGAGACCAGGAATGGGTCATTCCACCCTCTCAAACCTGCACTATTATTTAATAAGGTCATGGCTGATCAACTCTGTATTCCCAAGGACACCCAATGCTTCTGAAAGGACCTTCATTTGCTTCTCTTTCTTGGTAGTTGCACTGGACCAGTGGTGCCTCTTTGTGTGCCTTGACAAGGCAAACAACAGTTAAAATACTTTGTTTATTTGCATACATAACAATAAAAGAATCTTGAACCTTAGAACTGGAGGGGACAGATTTAAAGTGAAAAGGGAAAGATGTCAACGGGACCCGAGGGGCACTTTCTTAACCCAGAGGGTAGGTGGTGTATGAATTGAAATGCCAGCAGAAGTGCTATAAGTGGGGACAATTGCAGCATTTAAAAGGCATTTAGAGATGGATTGGAAAGGTTCAGAGGGATACGGAGCAAACACAGGAAAATGATGTAAAAGTTAAAACGTGTTTTTGATTTTTTTAAATTTTGTGCCTATCCTTTTAAGAAAAATTGTTGTTTGTAGCGTTATAGTTACTATGATGTCATATGTCATAATATCTGAGTGGACTGAGAGTTTGTATCTCATTCTTCGAAGAATCATGACAGATGTGAGCTCGAGAAACTTTTCTTTGAATTCATCTTATTTCATCTTCATTCACCTTATTTTGTTTATTTCTTCTATATCTGTTTAAAGTTGAATCCCATTATCATTATACAGTATGCTTTGTTTATTCATCGATACGAAAATCTCAGTGTACAGTTAGGCAAAATATTTATTCTCTTTATCAATGAATCACAGCTATTTACAGCATCATCTACGAAGTTTGATTTATTAATTAATAAGATAGTAATTTGGAATATCGTCACTTACGTTTCTTTGAAGAATTTCAAATTGGGAAATACTAGAACTTGGAAAGTGTCATCTATAAATGGGTCTAGTTTGGCATGAACGAGCTGGGGTGAGAGGCTATTTCTGAGCTATGAAACTCTCACATATCTACCCACATTAACTTCTGGGAATCAATGTCCCTCTGCCTAAAAAAAATTCAGAGGAAGTGAATTCTAAGACCCACAATCCCCCAAAATAAAATATTTCACCTCATCCCTGATTTAAATAGTTAAGCCCTTATTTTTTTTACCCGTAATAGAAGCAGAAACATTCCCTCACAGCCAAGCTGTCAAGATCTGACAGGATCTTTTATGTCAAGTCTTTGTTCCCTCTTGTAAACTCCAGCTAGGTCAAGTCAAGCCTGTTTAATCTTGCCTCTTCCCTTCTTTCCGCCATTTTTTCTCCTCTCTCTACTCCATCCATCCTACATGATCCACTCTCAGCTGTCTGTTTTCCATTCCACTCTGTCTGCTCTTCACTCCCTGTCTATGCTCCCAATTTTACATTTCTCCCTGTCTGCTCGCCGTTGCACTGTCTAATCCGCACTCTCTCCATTCACTGTCGCCTGATCTCCCCTCCTCACTGCCTGTCGTCTGCCCTCCTGGTAGCCTGCTCTCTGTGTTGCCTGCTCTCTGTTGCATTCCAAGTGTTTTCTATTCCCTTCACTCCCTGCTGTTTCCCCCCATTCTCTCCACCTTGCAATTTGCTCTGCTCTCTGCTCGACTCCATCTTTACTGTCCGATCCCCACTCTCAACTCTGCTGCCTGCATTTCCCTCCTCTACGCTACCCATACTTGGAAAAAAGAGATACATAAATGATGAAACAGAGATTGCATTTTAATTGAGCTTTTAGTCAGATTTTACAGAAGCAGTCAGCACCACACAGTAGAAACAATGAGCAAGCCAAGGACTAACAATGGTTATGAACAAGTAGCACACGAGCAACTCCCTGGGAGGATTGGTGCTCTGCGTTGAGATCTCACGTTTTTTTCTTACAGACCCTTCACCACTTGAAATGCTCTTCAGCATCAGCTGCCTTCAGCTTCTTTGGACTTGCTGGAGAGGTCGAGGAACTGTTCTGATCCATTGGCTTCCTCTTGGATTGACTAGTATGAAGCAGGCTGCGAACCCCATCTCTCTGCTGTGCATTGTGGACACCCTTTATTGCGCTGTTGAGCCACATCAGACGCTTGAGCTCCTCCACCACCTTTCCTTTGTCATGAAGGAGCTGGTGTTCTGTGACCATCCGCTTGCTGAAAGATAAATCAGGCAACTCAGGGTGAATGGACCAGTGATGGCTTGTTGTATACCAAGAGGCTTCATCTTGCAATCTCCCAATTTAAGTGCCCCTCCCAACTATCCCATTGGTTTGTCACTCAACATGTCCATCCAGAGGGAGGTCCAATTGGGTAATTTGTGGCAGTGATTTACACATCTCTTTTTCCAAAGAGTTAATGTTTTCGTAAGAAGTAAAGAAAAGCATGCACTGGAAACAAAGAAGTTTCCAGCATGATTTCCACCTGGTGTCAATGCACGACAAGATATGGGGGTTGGCCTCTATTCCATGCAGCCAGAAGTTTCGAGATATTGAGTGAGCCTTTGATCGCCTGGGTATGTTCAAGTGACTGGTAGTCATGTTGCACTTAAATTCTCTCATTTCAGCTGCTAGGTAAAATGTTAGAGTTTAAGCCGACACAACCTGTCTCACTTTATTGAGCTTGTTCTCCACAATGGCTCTGTTCAAAGCTCTCTTGCCTCTGAGTCAACTGATTATTGGTTCAAGTTTTAAGCCAAGCATTCACATTGATACTTGTGTGGTTTTCCAAAGAATGAGATGTTTGTCCTCTGAGATGGGTGTAAAATATCATTTCAGAGAACAGCTGGGGATTTATTCCTGATGCCTGGGTCAAAACCTATCCCTCAGCCGGTGCCATCAAAACAGAAGACTGTGGAAGTAAGAAATCTGCCTGGTGTCGGCTGATCATTGTTAATGAATGTGCCTTGCTGCTCTGTGAAAGAATGCTGTGGGGGTTGTAAATACTTTTAAGAGAAGTGAGGGACTCCATGATGTGTGTTACTGGGCAGCCCCAGCTGAGCTTATAAATTTCCACCAGGTTGGAGTTCCCCAGATCAGGTGACTTGCAAGAACAATGCCTGAGGAAAGGGGAAATGCAGGAAACACACTGCTGACTTGATACCAAGCAAGATCCCACTAAGCCATCACACAATTGGTTCACAACATTTTTCAGATTTCAGCTTTATTGTCAGAGTACATACGTGACATCACATAGAACCCTGAGATTCTTTTTCTTGTGGGTGAAGCAGAATTACCATTTATTGGTAATGCAAAAAAAACTGTACACAACTAGCACATGTAAGCAAATGAAGAAATGTAAATAAACTGTGCAATACAGAGAGAATTTTTAAAAAATCAATAAAGTGCAAAAGTGCCACAATTTGCAGATGAATTAATGCTGAGAGGGTAATGCTTGTTACATGGGATAAAACTATTTTGTGATTGGTTAAGTCAGATTTCAGCAGGGTTTACAAACCCATGCTTGGAGAGATCCTTGATCCTCATCTGGGGTGATGGACCTCTCACCCAGAACGTGTGTGTAAAAAAGGAGTTCCAGGAATCAGAGTGTCTGAGTTCTGCATTCCCGATGGTACGTTAGCTGAAGAAAGGATCACCACCTTGGACCTGGATGAAGGGGGTCGCAAAGCAGCCCTCCCCAAGATCTGGTTCATAGGATCTTGCTCTGTACAAGTCAGCAGGGTGTTTTCTAAATTTCAACAGTGGGTACATTTCAGAGTACTTCACTTAAAGTTCTGTGGGATATCCTGAAATTGGTAACACCAATAGTGGCTCTTCCTTCTCACCACACTTTCCCATTCTATCCATGCAAGAAAGATTTACATTCTCCATTTCGTTGCCTTGAATGACTTTAGGTATGAAGATATCTTGGGTGAAAAAAATGACCCATTTCTCCCTTCTCCCTCATCTTTCTAACTCCATTTGGGATTTGAATATGTATTAAACTTGCAACCATTCCATACACCTTTCTGACATTAATAAAGTTCCCAAGACCAGTCCTATCCTTGTTTTGAATGGATAAGTAGCCTTCTGCCCAGAAGAGTTTTATCAACCCTCTGAATGCCAATACTAAATGTACTAAATTTAGATTTGTTTTCTACTTATGGAAACAGGCCCTTTGGTCCAAATTGCCTATGTCGACAAAAAAAACCCACCTACACCAGTCCCACCTGCCTTGACTGTATCCCTCTGAACCCATCCTGTTTCTGTATCCCTCCAAAAGAGAAAACAATGGCACTGCCGGAGCTACTGTAATGCTAACACTGTCACTAGTGTGGACTCAGGAGAGCAGTGAGTGGACACATAGAACTCCTCCGATGGGTTCAACTGCCCAGTTCTAGTGCTAGTGGTTCCATACTGGAGTTAAACAGCCTATTAGAGGAGCCAGTGGTATTCATAAGCAAAATTCTGCCACCGTGGGTTTGTCCGCAAGATGGCAGCATCAATGCTTGGCAGCAGCCATGATGGGTCGCAGACTCCAGTGGAGCAGCGGACCGGCGCAGGGCACCAGAAATAGGGAGAACACCCCCAGTTGAGAAGGAGAAGCAGAAGAGATTAACCTACAGGATGGTGACCATGACAGTGGACCAACGAGGGACTCAGTGGCCGAGGGACCCACATAAGCTGCAGGCGATCAGGGGGGACCCACACATACTACTGGAGCCTGGCTCATGGGAACCAGGTATCAAAGCTGGGATTTTAGAGGGCGCTGAGGGAAAGAATGGCTCCTTTAGGTGTCAGGTGCTGAAGTATGAGAGATTTGGATCCAGTTGTTTATGAATTGAACAGGAGTCTGTGCGGCTGCAGGCATTGCAGGAGGGCCTGGAGTGCATTCATGGACACAGTGGCTCTGAGGGGTCTCTCTCTTGCTTCTCTTTCTCTTGTACTGTCAGGGGCACTGGGCAACACTAATGGGGACTCTTTACCTTAAGGCAGGCAGAAGACAATTTCATGTAATAATTTTGTTAATGTGTTGTGAACATGACAATAAAGGAATGCCACAATAGTACCTGCCTCAATTCTCTCCTCCTGTAGCTTCTTCCATACACCCACCATCTTCTGTGTCAACAGAAAGTTACCCCTCAGGTAACTCACACCCTCACCCCAAACCTACGCCTATAGTTAGCGATTCCCCAACTCTGGACTTCTCATCTCTCGTAATTTGGCACGCTTCTCTGATGATGTCTGGATTGTATATTGAACAAGTCCAGGAAATTCTCACTTGAATTAATTCAGTTTAATTAATTGAATTAATACTTGCATGAATTCAGAACATACAGGGGGGATGAAATCATAGCTAAATGAGAGAGAGTCATCAGCCATTTTGTACACAGCAAGGTTCCAGAAACAAGGATGAAATTTTGAGAAGAGATTGAGTAAGCTCAACCAGTATGAGATGTGAAATGTGATCTCTGAAATATATCATCTTTAGGACATTTGAGATGTTAGATTGGGGAATAAACAAGGCTATCTCAGACTGAGATGCACAGGAAAGTCTGCAGGCTATGGTGCAACACACGAAAGTGCTGGAGAAACCTGGCATGTCACTCAGCACCCATCGGAGGTAAAGGGTGACCAACGTTTCCGGCCCTTCATCATGAGCAAAAAAACAGGTTGTGTCTGAATAAAAAAAGTGGGAAGAGGAGAGACTGGGGAGGAAGGAGTAGGGGCAGAAGGACAAGCAAACAGGTAAGAGGCCACAGGTGGATATGCACAGGAAGGTAGAAGAGAAAAAAACCCGAGAAGTGATGGGGGAAGGGGAAGATCTCTGAATGGAGAGGGAAGGGAAGGGGTGGGGAGCTGGTGGAAAGGAGAGAGAGGCATAGGGAAATATGGGGGGAGTGATTGAATGGAAGCTAGCAAAGTCAATGTTAATGCCATCTGGTTGAAGAGTGCCCAGATGGAATACCAGGTGTTGTTTCTCCAATTTGGGTTTGGCAGTACATGTGGCCATGGATAGATATGGTGGTGTGGAAATCGGGTGTGGAATTAAAATGATTGGCCACTGGGAGGTCCTTGTTATTGCAGATGACAGAGCAAAGGTGCTCAATGAAATGATCTCCCATCTGCGCCCAGTCTACCCGATGCAGTAAAAATGGGAGTGCCTCTTACCTGTTAGACTTTTTCTCATCTCCCTGCCTCTTCGTTCCTTCTCTCCCCCCCACCCCTCCTCTTTATTCAGGTGCCTGCCTGATGTTTGCTAATACCTTGTCGAAGGGCTCATGCCTAAAATGTTGGTTACACTTCCTATAGATGCTTCATGAACTGCTGACTTACTCTTGCACTTTTGTCTTGTGCAAGGAATTACTTTGTATATCAGAAGAATTTAGCTGCTGAGTACATTCACAACAAAAATATGATTGATTTTGGGCACAAGGGTAATCAAGGGATTGGAGATTAATTGGATTTTTTTTGGAGGAGAATGTTAAACATTAGGGTTAGAGTTCTGAATGGCAGATCTGGCTTTTAGGGAAATGTGCTGTACTTATCTTTGTGTTGTAATGAATAGATCATCTGCTTTGGTGTCAGCTGATGCATCGATCTCAGCTGGGTCAATGGAGCGATCTCTTGGGCTTTTCATTAAAGTAGCTGTATCTTTGTGTTCACTTGGCCCAATGGTCAAACCTAAGTTGTGTTTCATTGCTTTAGTGCAGCACACTTGTGTCCACTGCTGTGACTCTTCTCGGCATGTTTCTGTATGAATGTATTGAGATCAGCTCACTCGCACCAACTCCTCTGTCCTTACCATTGAGACAGAACCGAGCTTGGGAACTGTTTTTATTTAATTTGGTCACAGGCCATTCTTGGCTAATGAACAAATACAATTTTTACAGATTTCAATAAATTGTACAAAAATCATAACTCCATAGGATTGTAATTAATGGCATTAAAAACACATGAGACTGATAAGAAATAACAATGAGAGAGAGAGAAGAAACTAGTTCTGCCGTGTTAGGAATGTACAGTGGGCTTTTGATTTTAGTAATGATACGGTAGCACAATCCATATGAAAGGTGTTCATAACCTGGGAATGACCAAAATAACCAATGCACCATCACGAGAAACACACTGCTTACCTTTCTTCCACCTTCTGTGCGCCAGCTGATGAGGAAAGGAAGAGAATTACAATCGAGATCATCAGACTGTGGATGGGAAACCAGGTCATTTTCTCAGTTCCTGCTTCAAATAAGCCATAGAGATCTGTTAGTGATTGCCATGTCTCCTTCTCGCCTAATCCTCCACCTCTCTCTCTTCTCTCTCATGTCTCCCTCTCGCCTAATCCTCCACCTCTCTCTCTCATGTCTCAATCTCGCCTAATCCTCCACCTCTCTCTCTCTCTTCTCTATCATGTCTCCCACTCGCCAAATCCTCCACCTCTCTCTCTCATGTCTCCCTCTCACCTAATCCTCCACCTCTCTCTCTCTCATGTCTCCCTCACCTAATCCTCCACCTCTCTCTCTTTCTCATGTCTCCCTCTCGCCTAATCCTCCACCTCTCTCTCTCATGTCTCCCTCTCGCCTAATCCTCCACCTCTCTCTCTCTCGTCTCCCACTCGCCTAATCCTCCACCTCTCTCTCTCATGTCTCCCTCTCGCCTAATCCTCCACCTCTCCCTCTCTCATGTCTCCCTCTCGCCTAATCCTCCACCTCTCTCTCTCTCTCTCTCATGTCTCCCACTCGCCTAATCCTCCACCTCTCTCTCTCATGTCTCCCTCTCGCCTAATCCTCCACCTCTCTCTCTCTCTCATGTCTCCCTCTCACCTAATCCTCCACCTCTCTTTCTCTCTCATGTCTCCCTCTCGTCTAATCCTCCACCTCTCTCTCTCTCTCTCTCATGTCTCCCTCTCACCTAATCCTCCACCTCTCTCTCTCTCTCATGTCTCCCTCTTGCCTAATCCTCCACCTCTCTCTCTCTCTCATGTATCCCTCTCGCCTAATCCTCCACCTCTCTCTCTCTCTCATGTCTCCCTCTCGCCTAATCCTCCACCTCTCTCTCTCTCTCTCATGTCTCCCTCTCGCCTAATCCTCCACCTCTCTCTCTCTCTCGTCTCCCTCTCACCTAATCCTCCACCTCTCTCTCTCTCTCGTCTCCCTCTCACCTAATCCTCCACCTCTCTCTCTCTCATGTCTCCCTCACCTAATCCTCCACCTCTCTCTCTTTCTCATGTCTCCCTCTCGCCTAATCCTCCACCTCTCTCTCTCATGTCTCCCTCTCGCCTAATCCTCCACCTCTCTCTCTCTCGTCTCCCACTCGCCTAATCCTCCACCTCTCTCTCTCATGTCTCCCTCTCGCCTAATCCTCCACCTCTCCCTCTCTCATGTCTCCCTCTCGCCTAATCCTCCACCTCTCTCTCTCTCTCTCTCATGTCTCCCACTCGCCTAATCCTCCACCTCTCTCTCATGTCTCCCTCTCGCCTAATCCTCCACCTCTCTCTCTCTCTCATGTCTCCCTCTCACCTAATCCTCCACCTCTCTTTCTCTCTCATGTCTCCCTCTCGTCTAATCCTCCACCTCTCTCTCTCTCTCTCTCATGTCTCCCTCTCACCTAATCCTCCACCTCTCTCTCTCTCATGTCTCCCTCACCTAATCCTCCACCTCTCTCTCTTTCTCATGTCTCCCTCTCGCCTAATCCTCCACCTCTCTCTCTCATGTCTCCCTCTCGCCTAATCCTCCACCTCTCTCTCTCTTGTCTCCCACTCGCCTAATCCTCCACCTCTCTCTCTCATGTCTCCCTCTCGCCTAATCCTCCACCTCTCCCTCTCTCATGTCTCCCTCTCGCCTAATCCTCCACCTCTCTCTCTCTCTCTCTCATGTCTCCCACTCGCCTAATCCTCCACCTCTCTCTCTCATGTCTCCCTCTCGCCTAATCCTCCACCTCTCTCTCTCTCTCATGTCTCCCTCTCACCTAATCCTCCACCTCTCTCTCTCTCTCATGTCTCCCTCTTGCCTAATCCTCCACCTCTCTCTCTCTCTCTCATGTATCCCTCTCGCCTAATCCTCCACCTCTCTCTCTCTCTCTCATGTCTCCCTCTCGCCTAATCCTCCACCTCTCTCTCTCTCTCTCATGTCTCCCTCTCGCCTAATCCTCCACCTCTCTCTCTCTCTCGTCTCCCTCTCACCTAATCCTCCACCTCTCTCTCTCTCTCGTCTCCCTCTCACCTAATCCTCCACCTCTCTCTCTCTCATGTCTCCCTCACCTAATCCTCCACCTCTCTCTCTTTCTCATGTCTCCCTCTCGCCTAATCCTCCACCTCTCTCTCTCATGTCTCCCTCTCGCCTAATCCTCCACCTCTCTCTCTCTCGTCTCCCACTCGCCTAATCCTCCACCTCTCTCTCTCATGTCTCCCTCTCGCCTAATCCTCCACCTCTCCCTCTCTCATGTCTCCCTCTCGCCTAATCCTCCACCTCTCTCTCTCTCTCTCTCATGTCTCCCACTCGCCTAATCCTCCACCTCTCTCTCATGTCTCCCTCTCGCCTAATCCTCCACCTCTCTCTCTCTCTCATGTCTCCCTCTCACCTAATCCTCCACCTCTCTTTCTCTCTCATGTCTCCCTCTCGTCTAATCCTCCACCTCTCTCTCTCTCTCTCTCATGTCTCCCTCTCACTTAATCCTCCACCTCTCTCTCTCTCTCTCATGTCTCCCTCTTGCCTAATCCTCCACCTCTCTCTCTCTCTCTCTCTCATGTATCCCTCTCGCCTAATCCTCCACCTCTTTCTCTCTCTCATGTCTCCCTCTCGCCTAATCCTCCACCTCTCTCTCTCTCTCTCATGTCTCCCTCTCGCCTAATCCTCCACCTCTCTCTCTCTCTCGTCTCCCTCTCACCTAATCCTCCACCTCTCTCTCTCTCTCGTCTCCCTCTCACCTAATCCTCCACCTCTCTCTCTCCCCTTCAATTTATCTTTCCCAATTTCCCACCTCTTTGTCCATTGATTCTTCCTCATCCCCTTCTCCAATTCCTTATTGCTGACTTTGATTCCATACCTGCCTTCCCCTCTATTCCTCCAATTCACATCAAATTTATCACTCAATTTATACCCAATTAACCTACACCCCCAGAACATTTAGAACAGTGGGAGGAAACCGGAGTCCCCGGGAAAACCCATGCAAGTATGGGGAGAATGTACAAACTTCTTTCAGACAGCGTGGGATTCGAACCCCAGTCCGGTCACCGGTGCTGTAAAGGCATTGGGCTATCTGTTTCACCAACTGTGCCGGTCACTGTAAAACTTTTTTTCACCTCCTTTGTTTGTGCTTTCCTATTTCTCTTTCGCCAGCTCCTTGAAGCTTCTTTCTTTACCTTCCCATCTCCTGATATTTCACCTCATTCCTTAATTTCCCCTCTTTCCCTTCTCCTGACCCCTCAGCGCTACACAGTCATTCCTCAGTTCTCTTTCTCTTGGAAATAAAAATATGAACAGGTCAGACGAGATAGAGGCAGGAAAGTTGTTTTCCACAGTAGGTAAGACTGGAACTAAGTGACACAGTTCCAAGATTCCAGGAAGTAAATTTCGGACAGAGCTGAGGAGCCACTGCTTTTCCCAGAGGGTAGTTAAATTATGGAATTCTCTGCCCAATGAAGCAGTGGAAGCTGCCTCATTAAATATATCTGAGACACAGTAAGATAAATTTTTTGCATCGTACAGGAATTCGGGGTTATGGGCTAAAGGAGTCGGGTGGAACTGAGACCATGACCAGATCAGCCATGATCTTATGAAATGGTGGAGAAGACTCGATGGGCCAGATGGCCAACTCCTGTTCCTGGTTCTTATGCTTCCTCATCGCCCCCTCAATTACACACCGCTCGCACCTCATTGATTTCTCACCTCCATGAGTGATCACGAATTGAGAGAGAATGAGTTACAGGGAAATAAATGGAGGGATGGGAGTGTTTGGAGAGCCAGAATAGAATGGCCTTCTCTGATGATGTAAGGAGATACAAAACATGATTTTTTAAAAAGTAATAAACCTATGGAAAACAGCTAAAGGTTTATGAAACATATAAATCACAACGAGAAAAAAAAACAGGATGATTGTAAGGTTTACAGAAAAAAGGTCAAGCAAGTAAAGACACATATTGGAGGAGAAAAGCATCTATATCATTTCTAATGATTTTCTAACTGAAAATATAGAACAGAAATCCATGTGGCTCTAAACAAAACAACTCATCTGATTAGATAAAAAGAAATACAGACACATGTATGTGCAGCTAATAAGGTGAATGTACCCACACACATCTTTCTGCTGACAACGAGCCATTCAGGAAACTGAGCAAGCCTGGAAGAGCCAGGACAGTACAAGCAGTAGAAAGTTAAATAGACAGAGAATGGTAAACTGATGTAATGAGCTGCAGCGGTTATGATAGAATGAATAGACTGCCACATACAGATGAAGAACAATACCGCAAAATTGAAGACCACTTACTGTGGAGTGAGAGAGCAGCGAGGATGCCGCTGGAACTCCCTTCTGATCGTTGGCAGGCTGACTTGAGATTTCTCAGTGAGAGAAACACTGATTCAAAACTCTTGCCACTGTAATTTCGGAGTTTTGTTGCGGCTCCCGATGGAAGATCGGTGAGCAGACAGAGACCACACCTTTAAGTAGGTCCCTCGGCATCAGAGGTGTACGTCAAAGTGTCAGGGAGGGCAATTCAGCACAAAGGATCCTGTCTGTCCACTAGCAAACTGGGAGCTGCTGCCACTCATCATTGCCGTTCTTGTGTGAATCACATCAGGATCCCCATCTGACTCTGGAGTCAATCACTCAGCAGGTCTCTTATGCTTCATTTACTTTTTTTTTAAACAGGTAATCCATTCAAGGAACTGAATATTCTTCCCATTTCACAGCAGGTTTCTCAAACATGGGTTTACACCAATCCCACAGGTTCAGTACTGAAACCTTTGTTTTTCCCAAGCCAAAGATCCTATTGAACCTGCCTCCATACCATTCCTGGCAGTGCACTTGATGCATCCACCACTCTCTGTGTGAAAATCACACCTTGAAACAATGACCCCTTGTGTTAGCCATTTCAGCCCTGGGAAAACACCATCCACATGATCAAGGCCTCTCATCGTCTATCAGGTTACCCCTCATCCTCCGTCACTCCAAGGTGAAAAGACCAAATTCACTCAACCGTTCCTCATAAGACGAGCTCTCTAATTCAGGCAGCATCCTTGTAAATCTCCTCTGCACCCTCTCTACAGAATCCAAATTCTTCCTGTAGAACTGAATATAATATTCCAAGTGGGGTCTGTATAGCTGTAACATTATCTCATAGCTCTTGAGCTTGATCTCACAATTCAACTCATTCAGAATATCAAGCATCAATCAACACCAATCCTGCACTAATTGCATTTTTGTTCTTCTCCCTACTTTCCCATCAACTCCCCCCAAATTCTGCCTCTCACCCACAACACTCAGTGAAAAATCACAGAGACCAATGACCCAACTCACCCACATGCCTGTGGAATGTGGGAGGAAACCAGAAGCATTGGGACCAAATCTAGTTAGATGTACCTCATCATAAACCAAAATGACTAATTCCACCTGCATTGAATTCGCCCATCGTTATTGAATGAAGATTTACCGGGACCATTGCCTGAAGAGGGCGCATAAAATCAGTGAACCGGTGCGGACTCGAAAGGCCAACATGGCCTGTTTCCGCTCCGTTAATGGTTATATGGTTATATGGTTATAATCTGCAGACATTGGAAATCTCAAGTAAGAATGAAAACTAGTAGAAATACTTAAAGGGTTAATTCCCCCTCCACAAATGGTGCCTGACCTCAGTATTTGGAGCTATTTTGTAGCCCTGTCTCACAGCTAATGCACACTTGCTGCCAAGAAATTTTTAATGTCCCTCAAGTACATTGTCCCAGAAAAGCAAGGTCAGCAAATATTTTGGGGAACACTCTACGCTTACAGGCTCCACGTAGCTGGTCACAGTTCCAGTGATACAGGTATGTTGTAGGGTGGAGCTGCATGTTCTCTCTGATGACTGCTTGGGTTCCCTCCAGGTGGAGGGGGGGGGGAGGGTGGTCCAGTTTCCTCTCGCGTTGCAAAGGTGAGTGGGTCGGTAGGTTAATTGGCTGCTGTAAATTTCCCCCCGTAGTAGAAAGTAGGCGGGGGGGGGGTGAGGGGAGGATGATGGGTGGACGTTGATAGGAATGTGGGGGAGCATAGGAGGATGAAGTGTGATCTTATGGAGATGTACAAACTCATGAGAAGAGTAGGTCAAGAGAATGCACAAAGACCTGAGTAGGTGTATTGAGAACCAGAAGCCATGTATTTAAGGCATGGGCAAGCTGGGCATTTCTACTCTTTATGACTATAATAAAGTGGATCAGTCTAGGTTGAATGTAAAAATGAGTATCAAATGGTTGGCATGGACTTAGTGGGATGAATAACAGTTTATTAATATTACCCTATTGTATCAGTACAACTGGACGAAACACTGTTCTTCGGTCCTCGGTGTAAAAACATGCAAACACTTATATCAATATGGCACACATATATACAAGCAATTTATATGCAGTACATGTATTTAAAAAATAAATACTGTTATCATAATAATAGAGCCTTGGTGGATTTGTATGAGCAGTTCAGCAGGTCTCATTGCCTCTGGCAAGGAGTTGTTTCTTAGCCTGGTGATTCCAGCTCCGACACCCCTGCATCTCTTTCCCAATGGGAGTAGCTGGAAGATGCTGCATGCAAGGTGGTAGGGATCCTTAAAGATTTTGTGAGCCCTCTTCAGGCAATGATCCCGGTAGATCATGTCGATGGTGGGGTGGGGGGGGGGGGGGTGGGGGGGAGGAGACTCCAGTGATCTTCTCTACCGCTCTTCTGATCCTGTGGATTAACCACCGTTCCAATGTTCTGCAGCAACCTTACCACACAATGATGCAGCCAACCAGGTCGCTCTCTATAGATTTCCTGTAGAAAGAGACCTGATCATGGCTGGTTGCCTTGCCCGTCTCAGTCTTCTCCGCATGTGCAGTCACTGTTGTGCCTTCATGACAAGTGAGGAGATATTGTGTGTCCAGGATAGGTCACTTTTTGAGTGGACTCCAAGGAATTTTGTGCTCTCTGCTCTCTCCACTACTGATCTATTTTTGCATTGTAGAGGGTAGTTGTCCCTGGTCCTCCTGAAGTACTCTATCATCTCCTTGGTCTTGTCCACGTTGTTATAATTGCACAATCCCACAAGGCCTTCCACCTTTATGGAATACTAATCATAATAATAACGTTCATTGCCATGTATATTGTGCAGTGTACATATGCTCCAAAATTCTTGCCTGAAGGATTTTGCTTCTGTGCTGTATTGATTCTGGGGAACACATCTGGATCTCCAAACTAGTAGCATCATGGGACTGTAGCAACACATCAAATTAAGCGTCCAGTTCACGACCACCTTCGCGATGGCTATTAGTTATGGATAGTCATGATGGCCCTGCCTCATAGCTCGCGAATGAAGGTGCCAAACACAGCTGGACTGAAGCAC
This sequence comes from Narcine bancroftii, assembly GCF_036971445.1. Taxonomy (NCBI): domain Eukaryota; kingdom Metazoa; phylum Chordata; class Chondrichthyes; order Torpediniformes; family Narcinidae; genus Narcine; species Narcine bancroftii. Next base: position 216,996,334 of record NC_091473.1, read on the forward strand.
TGACCAGAATTGCCATTTGCAGTTTTCTTCTGGGCGGAATGCAGGAGGCCGATATTTCCATAACCCAGAATCAAGCAACAAGGCCTCAGCAGCAGACTGGCAGCAGAGACTCTGTCCTCAGACTGTGTAATTTTACAGCACAGTACAGCACAGCACAGTAACAGGCCTTTGTGGCCCATGAACCTGTGCTATCTAAACACATCCATACGACCAATTAACCCACTAACCCTGTATGTCTTTGGAACTTGGGGGTGCGGGGGCAACCAGAGCATCCAGAGGAAATTCGTGTAGACACAGAGAGAACGTAGAAACTCCATATGGGCAGCAGCAGATTCAAACATTGGTCGCTGGCTTTGTAATAGTGACCCCCAAATGTCTTTGATAGATCACAAAGAAGGATGTAGGGCTTTGTCTTCCATCAAAGCCATGAATATATTTAACAGGTTTTTAATATCTGCCACATTCTGACGACGAAACCAATATTTCTGGAGCAGGAGCCAGTGAGGAGGAGGTGGCGCACAGTGATGGGTGACGAGTTAAGGCTTGGGCAAGTACAGTGCACAAGAGTGCTGCGGAAGCTCATCAAGTCATGTAGCATCCAAAGAAAGTAAAATGCTGTTGACATTTTGGGCTGGAGCCCTTCTTCAGGTGTGCTTTCTCCCGCACTTTTACGTAAACCCCAGCATCTGCAGAAATGCTTGTTTACCGAGGTTTGATTAGGAGATTTTTCTTTTTAGGTTGAGAGATAGTGCTTTGGCATCAATTCCCTTGAACAACAGTGGGAAAGAAGTACATAGGCTTTGCAAGTAGTATCCCGCAAAAGTTGCAGGAGGATTGTGGATCTGAGGTTGAAGCTCGGCTATGACTCCACCCTTGAGTGTAAATGGCCTTTCATGTAGGCCTACATGGCATGGCTGTGGTTTCTGACAGTGCCATATCCCGTATCAAAGCAAGGCTTCCTGTGATGGTATATCCCAGATACCTGCAGATCATGTAAAAATCTGCCTGGTGTTTTATTGAAGTTGGTGTCATTACCATTTCATGCTTGTTACAGTGCTGGCAAGGAATGATCTTCCATTCACATTGCTCATAAATACAGTTATTTTGGCCCAACATCCATGCTGACCAAGCTAGTGCCATTTGCCTTCATCCATGTTCCTCTAAACCAGAAGTGGTTTGCTAGCACATAACTGCCACTGTTGGAAAGTTGCAAACATTTCACAATATTTGTAGTGTTCAATGTGTTAAAATTAACCTTCTCTTCTTTGGCTTGGCTTCGCGGACGAAGATTTATGGAGGGGGTAAAAGTCCACGTCAGCTGCAGGCTCGTTTGTGGCTGACAAGTCCGATGCGGGACAGGCAGACACGGTTGCAGCGGCTGCAGGGCAAAAATGGTTGGTTGGGGTTGGGTGTTGGGTTTTTCCACCGCCTGCTTGTCCTATCGTGTCTTCTGAGCAAGGAATGTGAAGGGCGGCAATAGATGTTTAAGTTTATTTGTCACTAAATACCTAGTACAGTGAAAAGGGGATCTTGTTTGAGGAGGTTCTCTCTCACATTGCATACAGCAGTATGAGGAGCCCAATTTACAAAGTGGAGGGAGTTCACTTAGCCCCAAGCAAGGGCAGCCTGAGATCCCTGCTGTGAGGTTTAATCAGGAGTCTGCAGACAAGAAACAATCTTTAAGCCTGTTGGTGCACACTTCCATACTCTTCAACCTTCACCAAAGAGAGGAGGGAAAAGAGAGGGTGTTCAGATGTGATGAGTCCTTCAGTATGTTGGCTGCTGTTCCCAGGCAGTGGGAGATATAGATGGAGTCCATGTGTTATGTTCTGAGCTGTATTCACCATCTTCTGTAGTTGCCGAAAGTGAGCAGAGCAGTTCCCATACCCCCGTTGTGATGTACCCAGCAATAGATAGAGCCCCTATAGAAGTTGTTGAGGTACAGGGGAGATGTGCTGAACTCCCTTAGTCTTCCAAGAAAGTGGAGATGCTGGTGCACTTTCTCAATCGTCGCATTGCTATGCTTGTTCCAGGTCAGGTCATTGGAGAGATTTATTCCAAAGGAACCTGAAGCTGCCTACTCTTTCGACCTCGGCACCATTGATGTGGACAGGGATGAGGACTCTGCCCCCTCTCCTAAAGTCAGTGACTGTCTCCTTTGTCTACTGAGGTTGAGAGAGTCTTGTGGCACCACTCCACAAGACTTTCCATCTCATTCCTGCATTCCGTCTCATCATTATTTGATACCCACCCCATTATTATGGTGCCGCCAGAGAATCCAAAGATTGAGTTGGGATGGTATCTAGCAATACATTCATGGGTATAGAGGGAGTATAGTAGGTGATTGAATATACATCCTTGAAGGATTAAGAGGGCAGATGCTGAAAGGATGATAACTCCACAAAGAGGCTATTTGGTCCATCTATTTTATGATGCCAATCCCATTTTCTCACTGATTTTCCCCATATCCCATTCATCTCACATCTTCATGGGCTCCTCCACCCACATACACTTGGGACAATATACAGTGGCCAATTAATTTGCACGTCTTTGGGATGTGGGGGCAAACCAACCCAGTCACATGGAGAAAGGGCAAGCACGACCAGAAGTCAGGATTGAACTTGGGTCACTGCAGTTGTGAGGCCCACAGTCATCCAGCTGGGAGTATGTAAGATTCAGTACCATAGCATCAGACTAAAGGTTTCTCTTCTCTGAGAGGTGGTGAGCTGTGGAGGCTGTCTCATTGAACTGGGATTAATGAATGTTGAGTAGAAATGGGTCAGATTGTTGGGGTAAACTTGGTGGGCCAAAGGGTCTGTTTCTGTGCTGTATCTCTCTATGGGTCTAGATCCGTGGTGGGCCTTATTAGTAAGAATGATGATTCAGTGTACAGAGATGAGATGCAGAGCCAACAACTTGTATCTGAATGTTAATAAAACAAAAGAGATTGTTGCTGGCTTCAGGAGGGTCCAGGGGGAATCACTCTCCACTGACCATTGACAGCTCCACTGTTGAGGTTGTCAAGAATATCAAGTTCTTTGGTGTGCATTTGGCAGAGAATCTCACCTGGTCCCTTAACACCAGCTGCAAAGCCAAGAAATCCCAGCAACGCCTCTACTTCCTGCAAAGGCTGAGGAAAGTTCATCTCCCACCCCCCTCCATCCTCACTACATTCTACAGAGGATGTATCGAGAGCATCCTGTTCAACTCCATCACCGCCTGGTTTGGAAGCTGGACCTCCTCGGACCACAAGACCCTGCAGAGGATAGTGAAGTCAGCGGAAATGATCACTGGGGACTCTCTTCCTACCATGAAGGACGTCTACTACACTCGATGCAGGCGAAAGGAAATAACATTGTGAAGGAGTCCACACACCCCTCCTGTTAACTGTTCTCCCTTCTGCCATCTGGAAGGAGGTACCGTAGCACTCAGGCCCTCACATCCAGATTAGGCCACAGTTTTTTTTTTACCCCCAAGCCATCAGGCTCCTGAATTCCCAGATCATATGTGGATATAGTGTTGCATGAACTTTTATTGTGTATGTCTTAATATTTTAAATTATATTTATGTAAATCTGCTCTGTGGTCCTCGGGCAAATGAGCCTCTGCTGGCTTTCAGAGAAAGAAGGTGAAGATTTGTTCGTGTAACAAAATGAAAGCTTGATCTTCCCTTCTTAACACTGATCAGGGTCTGCTCCTACACCACAAAAGGATTGCACTAGGACAACAGTAAATAATGATTATCTATCGTTTGTGTATTTATTGCCTTTTTAATTCAATTGAGTACTTGTTTTTTTTTGGTTGATTGTAGATTTTTTTACATAAAGTACCTGTTCAGCTGCAGCAAGTAATAATTTTGGAGAAGTATGTACATTGCACAACATGTATGACAATAAACTCATAACGTTGTCAAGATTGACAAAATCTAAATGAGGATAGTATGGAGAGAGAGTGGTAAAGTGGGGTTGAGGCCAAGATTGGATCAGCTATGATTTTAATTAGTGGCAGAACAGTTTCAAGCAACTGATTAGCCTTACTGATGCTCCTCATTTCTATGTTAATGGCATGACTGAAGGATGGCCCGAAATGTTGGCAATAGCTCTTTGCTTTTTATGGATGCCGGAAAGATCAGCTGAGCTCCTCCAGCATTTCGGTGTGTTTTTAACACAATCTCTGCAGGCTTTTGTGGTTCACTTAGTGTCCACAGGACCCACGTGATCAGCCCTTCATGATGATGTCAGCCTCAAATGCATCCTTGCCCACCTCAAACCTTCGCCTCACAGAACAGTGGATGTTCAAATTCATTGTACTGGGAAAACCTTGCAGTAATTTGTCCTTTGCATTGTTCCCACTAGAGCCTACTTTACTTTTTTAACCACTTTCTTCCCCAGTATTTTGCTGCTAATTTTATGCCCGGTTTTGCTGGGGAACATTGGTGCTCCTCGAGGATTCTGAAGGAACTGGGTAACATAGGTTTAATTGTGGCTGGTTGCATGGTAAAAGTGATCTGCTAATCTGCTAATTCTGTTGTGAGTTCACATTAATTTTTTATGGAATGAGGAAGTGGTGTCTTGTGACTAAGAGGCTGTGAGGCCATGATCAGAAAGCCTTTTAGGAAGTTTTTGCAGCATGCACTAGGTCTGCACCATTTTAGACCATCAGAAGAGATCAGTTAGGCATTTCCTCAAGCTTGTTCCGCCACTCAGTGAGAGCTTGACTGATCCAACAGTCCTAAAGTTCCCTTTCCATGTAACCCTTTAGTATCATACGGTCTCAGCCTTAAATATACACAAGAACAGTGGTTCCACAGGTGTATGACCCTCCCCCCCCCACCCCCCGTGTAGTATGAGAGATGATTCGCATGAGAACTTTTGCACAGGCAGTCTTGGAAAGAACAGGATTGGACCATGAAGACTGTGTAGTCTGCCCACCTCAGAGCAAAGACAGTCCAGTTAACCCAGTCAGATGACAGTCTGGTCCATTCATTGTATGAGTAGTACCATCATATGAACACGCACGGTCCACTCAAAGCAAACAGTAACCTATTGACAAGCCCAGGCACACAGTTACCTCAGGTCTATGCATGTGCAGTGACGGACCTGCCCAGTCTCCGACACACTCCCCACTCCACTCACTTGACTCCTAAAAATGCAACTGGGGTACAAGGTGTCTCACCACCATCTGGACCCTCAACAATGGCCAGGTATGTCAATTACCAGAGACAGCTTCTACTTCACGTCCCTGCATATAAATGTGCTTCTGCCCCCCAGTAGGTTCCACATGGATGTTCTGCCATTTCAAAGCTTCCCCACATTTCCAGAAAGATGGCTCTGACAACATGGGGAGTTGTTATGTAACAGCTGTATGGAGCACGAGTTAAACCACACAAAAGTATTGCATATGGTTCTGGTTGAAATGTTATAAAACGGATACAGTTGCATTGGCAAGATTGCAGAAAGACTGATATATGATGTAACAGAGGCTGCCACCTGGTACTGCTGATCATATTCCACAACACCATAGGAGCAGCGCGCTCTGCTCTGAGTCCACTGCATTCAGTACAGTTACCGAGAGAATGTTCAAACTCAACGCAGGCAGCACCGGAGTTCAGGTCATTCGAACTGTGATAAAGCAGCTCCACTACCTTCCCAATTGTGCCACACTCTGTATTGGCAGTTACTGTTGTAACAGGAATTGGTTAGCAGGAATGATTCAGCCCCATGTCTACACTTGAACATGTATGCCCTGCTGTGTGAATATTTGTGTCTCTATATGTATCTGCAAGCAAGAGTGAAGTCACTAATGTTCATTTCCCCCTCATGGTAGTGTGTAGGCAATATTAAGCTAATAATAGCATCACTGGTTATGTTGATATACCCCAGTCAGAGCAGAAACTGGATAAAGGCACAGGAAAAAAAATCAATCCGATGCAAGAAATAATATTCTGTAAATGGGTCCATTTGTGGTCCCGGTTATAATCAATTAACCCTGCAAAAATATGTGAGACTTCTTAATGGTTCATGATTTGTGAAGAGGCCAGTTGCCTATTCTTGACTTGTGCGTTATGGCCTGTTTGTCCTGACCAGTTATCCTGGCTTTGTCACGATGGCTTGGTGAAGTGCCATTAAAATGATTCACAGAAGTTACCAATGGAACAGAGATGTAGAAAAACAGGCCTTGATGTCTTTAATTTAGCAGAGCGTCATTGGGTCACAGAGCTTGGAAGGAGGCCATTTGGCCCACCACATCCACACTGATCTGTATTAATCCCATCTTTCCAGGTCTTGGCCCATTGCCTTCAATGGTGCTTTTTGTTTATCTAACTGCCCTTTGGAAAAATCACTGAACAGATCAGCAGGGAGATAAATATCTTGGTGTGGGTTCCTGGGCTTGTTACCTATCTTCTTATAATTGAATGGACAAGTTGAGGGGTTGTGTCTGGAATAGTGACTGACTTGGAGGTTTCCCTGCCTCTAAAATAGACCATAAAATCAGGCAGCAGAGGGCAGAATCCAAGAGAAGGAGGTAGACAGAGCTTTCCATGTGAGTTTTGGTTTATCCTGGCTTAACACCTTCACCTGCTTGAGAAGATGATCAGAGTGAACCTTTACTGTAGGATGCTCATACTGAGCTACTTTAGCCATTGAGATTTATTTGGTGCAAGTTGTATATCCATTTTGTGTCATTTTATTCTGGTACTTATAATTAGTGTCTCCTCTCTGTGAGACAGCAAACCACACAATTCCACATGTTTGATAAACCTGTATTGAAATACATTGACCATGAGGGCAGAGTGCAGAATCAGAAGTGTGTAGATTTTGTTGGTTCATGAGTTTGCACACTTAGTGAATTGAGATTTGTGAGTCAGACTTAAGCACTTGTGTACAATTTGGTGAGAAGGTATAAGTTTGTGATTTCAACTTCACCAGTAAATTCACAAGTTAAAGTTACCATCAGGTAAAACATCACAAAAAAACTGGTATTGAGTTGCAAAAATCCAGTTAACTAATAATTCTCTCTTCAGGAAAGGAACCTTCCACACTTCCCTAATCTAGTTTAGCTGTGACCGCTGTCAAAGGAAAGGTGCATGAAGTATCTCAAGGGCTGGCCATGAAAGGTAAAGGTTCCATTATTATCATGTGATACTACATTTAGAATGTAACATGCATGAAATTCTTTAACTTTTATCAGACGGAGAGTCGCCACTTTGTCCAGCACCCCTCACAGAAACCAACAGCACCTGGTGTTCCTAGGCGGTCTCCCCTCCAAGTACTGACCAGGCCTGAGCTTGCTTAGCTTCTGAGATCAGACATTCTCATGTCATGCATATTCAAGCTATCAGACTTCGGCCAAGATAGGCTGATAAATGGAAACTAATACAGTTAAACCCCTGGTATCCAGCACATATGGGGATTGGTAGATGCCAGAAAGTGAATTTTCCAGTTGCTTGAGATTGCACATTGCATGCTTGATGAACTAACGATGAGGCACTGTAATTTTTATCATCCGTGTTTTTTACCTATTTATTTTCTGCAAATCTTTTTGCCAGTTGCTTGAGGCCGTTGCTTGAATTCCGGATAACAGGGGATTTACTGTATCACAGAGACTTCTCCTTCTCCATTGAAGACCAGCACTCTGAGGATCCCATCTGGAACTCACAGTAGCCAACCTTTTAAATTCCCCCAGCATTCAGACACAGACATTTCTGACCTTGACCTCATTCTTTTCTCGTGTGAGGCCAATTGCAAACTTTGGAAAAACACATCATAGTCGTCCTGGACAGCCTTAAACCTAACAGCTTGAGAATCAATTTTTCTAATTTAGATACCCCCACATCTATCTCGATCCAATGTTTCCATCTTCTTTACCTACTCCTGTTCTTACTTTTCTCTCTAATTTTCACTCCCTCAATAGTCTCTTCTGCTATCTGTCGCCATCTTTCCCACAATTACCTTATCTCCTCTTAGGCCATCCCCAGCTTCTTTCCCCTTCCTATACCCGTCCTTTCTTTAGTCTCAATAAAGGGTCTTGACTCGAAACGCTGACTGATCATTCCTGCCCATGAATGCCGCCTGACACGTTTAGTTCCATTGTTATCTCAAGATTCCTCAGTTCTTATGTTTCACTTCTCCTTCAATATTCTTCATTGTCTAAAGGTCGCAGTTCTTCTGTCAATGCATTCAAGGTCATTGGAATAAAGAGTGATGAGATACTTGCACGTTGTTTTTCAGTTGTTAGGGGGAGTTGTTGCCTAGGAGATCTAATGATTACAAAAAAAGTGTCATATTTGAATCGGCAATTATGATTCCAAAGGCTAATGACAATGGGGAAAACTGTGGTCAGAAGCTTTAAGATTAAATTCATTCCCTGCTTCCATGACGTTGTCATCATTAGAGACAATTAGTGATCATCGAGAGGCCCAGTTTACCATTCTTCGTGATCCATTCTGAGCCAATCAGCCCAGGCAACAACTCCTTCTTTACTATTCTGGAAATGGTGATTAAGCTATAACAAATGTTACAATATTTCAAGTTCATGACTGTTAAATTGTACACAAGTGCTTAAGTCAGTTCACTCAGGGCAGTTGTTGAATGAATGAATATAAAAATTAGGAATGTGAAATCGAGTTTTACATTTCCAGTATTCTTCTATCCTTCCGTGGTATTTGTGCTGCTGGGTATTTTGAAGATGCCCTTAGGATGGGTGCGACTGAGCAGTTGCAAAGGGCAGTAAGTGACTGTGCAAGAAATTATCACACAGTAATAAATACTCCTTTACATCAGTGGTTCTCAACCTTTTCCTTTTCACTCACATACCACTTTAAATAAACCCTATGCCACAAGTGCTCTGTGATTAGTAAGGGAGATGTGAATGGAAGGGAAGGTTGGGAATTACTGCTCTGGACCCAATTGTTACTGAAATAATTTGCTGGAGAAAAATTGTCATTGGCCCATTTCCTTTGGATTATGAAACCGTGCACATAACGAGTCAACGAGGTACGATTAAAACAGTGGTTTTCAAACTTTTTCTTTCAACCCACATACCACTTTAAGCAATCCCTTACTAATCACAGAGACCTATGGCACAGGGAATAATTAAAGTGGCATGTGAGTGGAAAGAAAAAGGTTGAGAACCACTGCTTTATATTGTGGTAGTAGTAATTTTTCCTAGTGGTAGGGAGTCACCTCATTCAACTGCCTAGTGGCCCCATCCTTGTATAATCCCCTCCACCCATCCCTCAGGAATGGAGGCAAGGATGTACTCAATGTGGCCCTCATCCTGAAAATCACCCTAATGTGTGGCTGCATCAGGGGTGCGTGGAATCAAAGTGCAAGGACACCAAGTGCTGCTAAGTGCTAAGGCTCTACCTGTCCCAGGTAATGCATAGGAAAGGCCTGGCCCCACAGCCACACAATGTCCCAGTCAGCTGGACTTTGCCACACCACCTATACTTTGTTCGAAAGTTTTTCCAGACCAACACCTTCGGCCACAAGGTCATCAGGCAGTGGTCAGCATAGAACGTCCTGCAACAAATGAGAACTTGATGGACCCAATGGGGTGATCCCTTAAGCAGACCATCTTCAGGCAGAATGCCTTATTGCACACTCAGAAGCACCAGGACTTGGCCAGACTGGCAGTGAGAGGAGTCAGCTCAGTCAGATCCTTTCTGTGCAACCGGATCATCATCTGCCATGCACATTGTCCTCGGGATAACTGTGTTGGGGTGAAACCACTTTCCCACCTCTTTGCTGAGTCCAGATTTGCAAAGAGTGTGTGGAGAAGGATGTAAGAAACCTTGTCGTGTTTCATCCCCAACAGCAACGTGACAGAGGACTCTGATCTATGGGCTGTTCCCAGTGACAGACCTAGAGTCAGACATCCAGAGCTGCTGGAAGACTATCAACTCAGGGACTCACACTTTGGTCTGCCCAACACCTGTTGGTCTTTCAGCATGTGGAGATGTCGGTGAGGGAATGCTGGCGACTGGCACCTTCCAGGCTGCAGAAGTACATGCTAAAGGACACACAGAGGCTTGGTGCAGCCAATGTGAGAGTGCTGTGGGGAAGGACCACAGTCTAGAGCCACCCCATTATTTCTGCTGCCAAATCTATTTTGAATTTTCAATACAAATTAATTAAGAACCACAGATTTCTGGATCAGAGATGCTGTCCTGAGTCATGAGACCTTATTCCTGAAAGGCCACATTGGAGAAGTAGGGTATCTTAAGTGAAATACAGGAATTGCTTCTGGACCATCTTCAGTAAGCTCAAGTCTTTGTTTACTTTTGCCACGCCTGTTTAATCTGTCATGTGTGCAAACCTCTACCAGAAGATACTTGACCTTCTGTGTTGTCAAGGAGGAACTTCCATATCTGTACCCTGTTCACGTGACCACATCCCCCATCCCCCCAGTACCAAACTCAATCATTGTCCACAAAGATCATCCTGTGCTCAAAAGTGGGCTCAATAAATGATCTGGGATCTCACGCTTCCTACTTTATTTTAATGGATATTTTTACAAATCTGAAAGGAATGCAAAGAATTCAAGAAACTCTCAGCAGAGCAGGCATTATCTCTGAAGAAAAACGTTGATGAAAAATCTCAGGTTGACAAACGGGAACCTTTTTAATGAATGTTTTCAAACATAATCTGCCTTTTTGAAGAATTGTGTGCATTCTCCCTGTATTTAGTGATTTGCTTAATATTGTGTAATGTCACATTCATGGCTTCTCATTCTACCTTTCAACATAAATCACTTCATGCTTCTCTTCCACGTGCACTTCGCCAGACTGTGCACCGAGAATGAAATACAAAGTAGGTCAGGCACACAGCATTAGAGGTGAAGCAAATTTTAAGTTGAGGGAAAAGGAGAGGAGAAAGCAAGGTGTATGATAGGAGTTCAGGAGAATTTATGACACAATGCCACCAGGTGTTCTTGGTGAAACATGGAAGTCTTCAGTCACTGAGATTGTAATAAAAATGAAGGTATGGTGGAGGATATCAGCAGATCTTGCAGTGTTCATAGGAGGTAAAGATTTATTACCAGTGTTCATGTTGAATGAATATTTTCTAAAATAACAGAAGGTATGTCTCTGGGAGACGTGAATAAGGGAGGAACTAAAGCTGAAATTTAATCACTGGAAACCTATACTTCCGGGCACTGTATCTCTTAAGCACTGCCATTGCCCGCACAGAAATAATTGATCAATATCAGTACCACTATTTGAGCTGGTGCTTTACAGGAACAAGGGCACTGAAGCAGACAGTTGGAGCATCTCTTCCTGTACTACAAGTGGCAGTGGTGTTTGTTTACAGAATACAACTCAGAATTTCCCTATCTCCTTTTTTTTTAAATTTTATTTTTCACACTGTCAACCATATTAATCAAAATACACACAAACATGTCCCTCTTGAATATACACAGTTGCATTTCCTCCCCCTTTTTCCCCCTGCCTTCTCTCCACCCTTCCCACCCCCCTCCAAACCCATTTAATGTTCAACATATACAATACAATCAACCCATTAAACAATGTCATTACACAATGAAAATAAACAAGAAAATTGTGCATTCTACTTTTACACACTGGATCAAGTCATTTTGTCTTCTTTTCATTCTATCATTTTAGGGGGTGGAGGTCTGCGGTAGGCTCTCTCTGTTGTATTCTATGTACGGTTCCCAAATTTGTTCAAATAATGTGACTTTATTTTTTAAGTTATATGTTATTTTTTTGAATGGAATATATTTATTCATTTCTATGCACCATTGCTGTATTCTCAGGCTCTCTTCTGATTTCCAAGTTGACATTATACATTTTTTTGCTACTGCTATTTAATACCTGATTTAGATCTTCCCAAAACTTTCTCACTTTCTCACATGCCCAAATTGCATGCACTGTTGTTCCTGCTTCCTTCTTACAGTGAAAACATCTATCTGATAATGTTGGAACCCATTTATTTAACCTTTGGGGTGTGATATATACCCTGTGTAACCAATTATATTGTATCATGCGTAACCTCGTATTTATTATATTTTTCATAGTTCCAGAGCATAACTTTTCCCATATTTCTTTTTTATCTTTATGTTTAAATCTTTTTCTCACTTTTGTTTGGGTTTATAGCTTATTTCATCATTTTCTTTCTCTTGCAGCTTGATGTACATGTTCGTTATAAATCTTTTAATTATCATTGTGTCTGTAATCACATATTCAAAGCTGCTTCCTTCTGGTAATCTCAGTCTGCTTCCCAATTTGTCCTTTAAGTAGGTTTTCAGTTGATGGTATGCAAATATTGTACCATGAGTTATTCCATATTTGTACTTCAACTGTTCAAATGTTAATAAATTATTTCCCAAAAAACAGTTATCTATTTTTTAATTCCTTTTCTCTCCCATTCTCTAAAGGAAAGGTTATCTATTGTGAAAGGGATTAGTTGATTTTGCGTCAATAATAATTTTGGTAGTTGGTAATTTGTTTTTTTCCTTTCTATGTGAACCTGCTTCCATATGTTGAGTAAATAATGCAGTACTGGTGAACTTCTATACTGCACCAGTTTTCATCCTACTTATAAAGTATATATTCTGGTACCTTCTCCCCTATTTTATCTAGCTCTATCTTGGTTCAATCTGGTTTTTCCCTTGTTTGATAAAAATCTGATAGATTTCTTAATTGGCAACTCTATAATAATTTTTAAAGTTTGGTAGCTGCAAACAACTTTGTTTGGACCATTCTGTTAATTTATCTAGCACTATCCTCGGTTCCCCCCCCCCCCCACCCCTTTCCATAAGAATTTCCTTATTATTCTCTTGAGTTCATTGAAGAATTTCTCTATTAAGGGAATTGGTAACGATTGAAATAGGTATTGTATCCTTGGGAAGATATTCATTTTAATGCAATTTTCCCTCCCTATCAGTGTTAGTGGCAATTCTATCCAATGTTCTAAGTCATCCTGTAATTTTTTCATTAACGACTGATAATTTAATTTGTAAAGGTGGCCTAAATTATTATCTAATCTAATCTAATCCCTAGGTATCAGATTGCTTGTGTTTGCCATTTAAATGGTGATTCTTTTTTAAACGCTGTGTAATCCGCATTATTCATTGGCATCTCTTCACTTTTATTTGCATTGATCTTGTACCCCGATACTTCTCCATATTCCTTCAGTTTCTTAGGTAGTTCTTTTATTGATATTTCTGGTTCTGTTAAGTATACTATGATGTCATCTGCAAATAAACTGATTTTATATTCCTTCTCCTTTATTTTTATCCCTTTTATCTTATTTTCTGTTCTTATCAGTTCTGCCAATGGTGTTATTGCTAAAGTGAACAGTGAGGGAGATAGTGGACATCCCTGCCTAGTTGACCTACTTAATTTAAATTGGTTTGATATATATCCATTTACTGTCACCTTCGCCAATGGTCCCTCATATAAAGCTTTAATCCAATTAATAAATTTATTCTGGTAGGTTGAACCTCTGTAATACTTTGAATAAATAATTCCATTCTACCCTGTTAAAGGATTTCTCTGCATCTAAAGCAACAGCCACTGTTGGTATCTTATTTCCTTTCACTGCATTGATTAAGTTAATGAACTTACAGATATTGTCTGTTGTTCGTCTTTTCTTAATAAATCCAGTTTGATCTAGTTTTACTATTTTTGGTACACAGTCGGCCAATCTGTTTGCTAATAGTTTTGCTATTATCTTATAATCTGAGTTAAGTAGAGATATTGGTCTATACGATGCTGGTGTTAGTCGAACTTTCCCTATCTTTGGTATTACTGTAATTATTGCTGTCTGGGCATAAATCTGGCAAGTTTTGTGTTTCTTCTATCTGGTTCATTACTTCCAGGAGAGGAGGAATTAATAAGTCTTTAAATGTTTTATAGAATTCTATTGCGAGTTCATCCTCTCCAGACTTTTTATTGTTCGGTAGCTTTTTTAATATATCCTTTATTTCTTCTATTTCAAATGGTTTTACCAATTTGTTTTGCTCCTCTTGCAATTTCGGTAAAAACAATTTAGCTAAAAACTTGTCTATTTTGTCTTCTTTCCCTTCGTTCTCAGTTCGGTATAATTGTTCATAGAGGTCCTTAAAGTTTTCATTGATCTCTGTTGGGTTATATGTAATTTGTTTGTCCTTTTTCCTTGATGTCAGGCTAATATTTCATGTGTTTTTTTATCCTTGCTCGTAATACTTCTGCTTTATGTTCTTCTCCACCTTATACATTTGTAATGTTTCGTATTTTATTTTTTTGTCCGCCAATTCTCTTCTTTTTGTTGTACCTTCCCTTGTTGCTCGTTCTTTTTCTGTACTTATTATTTCCCTTTCCAACTGTTCTATTTCCCAATTGTAGTCCTTTTTCATCTTAGTTACATAACTTATTATCTGCCCTCTAATAAAGTCTTTCATTGCATCCCATAATATAAATTTGTCTTTCATTGCATCCCATAATATAAATTTGTCTTTCACTGATTCCATATTTATTTTAAAGTACATTTTAATTTGGCATTCAATAAATTCTCTAAATTCCTGTCTTTTAAGTAGCATGGAGTTTAATCTCCATCTATATGTTCTTGGTGGGATGTCCTCCAGTTCTATTGCTTATAACAGGGGTGAATGATCAGATAACAATCTAGCTTAATATTCTGTTTTCCCAACTCTCCCTTGGATATGGGCTGACAACAGGAGCAGGTCAATCCTTGAGTATGTTTTATGTCTACTCGAATAATATGAGTATTCCTTCTCCTTTGGGTGTTGCCTCCTCCATATATCCAAAAGTTGCATTTCCTGCATTGATTTAACCATTAATTTGGCTACTTTGTTCTTTCTGCTAGTCTTTTGTCCAGTTTTATCCACCTTTGAGTCCAAATTAAGGTTAAAATTCCCTCCTATCAATATATTCCCCTGCGTATCTACAATCTTCAAAAAATATCTTGTATAAACTTTTGATTCTCTTCATTAGGTGCATATATATTGAGCAAATTCCAGAATTCTGAATATATCTGACACTTTATCATTACATACCTCCCTGCTGGATCTATTATTTCCTCCTCTATTTTGATTAGTACATTTCTATTGATTAATATAGCTACACCTCTGGCTTTTGAATTATATGATGCTGCCATTGTGTGCCCTACCCAGTCTCTCCTCAATTTATTATGTTCCACTTCTGTTAGATGCGTTTCCTGCATGAATGCTATATCTATTTTTTTCTTTTTTCAGTAAATTTAATAGCCTCTTCCTTTTGATTTGGTTATGTATTCCATTAATATTTATAGTCATATAGTTCAACATGGCCATCTCATACTCTGTTTACACCTCATTTCTGCTTCCTCACCACCACCTTTCCCCTTTTCCCTATTTTCATCTCTCACTTTTCCTTTTTGAAGTCAATGTATGACAACACTTCTAAAACATAAAATACTTCAACCATTCCCACATCTAAAATTCCCTTAACCCCCAAGTGTCCCCCCCTCTCTGAGTCACCCCTTGTCCCTTGCTGGGCAACCACAACTCCTTTCTCCATTCGGACTGCAAACCCGCTTGCAAGTGTCAACTGATTTTGCAGTGACTGTTATTCTCTCCCACCCAACCCCCTCCAGAAAATAATTTTATCTTCACATTAAAACAAAGCTCACCCTCTTTTCTTCTTTTTTCTCCCCCTCCTTTCCCCCTCTCCCTTACTTCCCTTTTCTTTCCCTTCTTTAGTTCTTACTTATACATTATTTTTACATCTTTACCTGTAGTTTGTCATTGTTCTTCGTTCTTGTTACATCTCTTCATCTCTCTTTCTGTCATGCAGGCGTTCTTCAAATTCTCATGCTTTCTCCAGATCTGAGAACAGTCTGTTTGGCTCCCCCGGGATAACTATTTTAAGCACCGCTGGATATCTTAACATAAATTTATAGCCTTTTTTCCATAGGATCGATTTTCCTGTGTTAAACTCCTTCCTCTTCTTTAGTTTAAAACTTATGTCTGGGTAAAAAAATTTTGACCCTTGTTCTCCAATGGTTTTTTGTCTTCTCTAATTTTATTCCTTGCCCTCTCCAATATATTTTCTCTTGTCGTGTATCTCAGAAATTCTACTAAAACGGATTTTGGTTTTTGTTGTGACTGTGTTTTTGGGGCTAGTGTTCTGTGTGCCCTTTCTATTTCCATTCCTTCCTGTATTTCTGGCATTCCCAGGACTTTTGGGATCCAACTATCTTTATGTTGTTTCGCCTACTATAGTTTTCCATTATATCCATCCTCTGAGCTAACAACTCCTGTGACTCTTTAACTTTTTTGTCACTTTCTTCCAATTTTCTTTTTAAGTCATTCACTTCCATTTCTACAGCCATTTCTCATTCTTCCACATTTTCTAATCTTTTCCCTATTTCTGTAATGACCAGCTCTATTCTACTCACTTTTTCTTCTGTACTTTTCATTTTTCTTTTCATTTCACTAAATTCTAGTGTCAACCATTCTTTTAATGTTTTAATTTATTCTTGAATTTTTTTTAAATTTATGTACTGTCCATCTATTTTACCTTCTATTCCTCTGTTCTTCTTCTTCTGTGTCTGCTCTTGGGTTTGTGTCTTCTTTTTCTCTTCCTTGTATCTGTGTCTCTTCTGACTTTCTTGTTGAGCTGCTTGTCTCAGTTTGTTGGGTGTTTTATTTCATGGCGTCTTGTTGTTGGTCCTCTTCTTCTGGGCTAGTTATCTGTTAGGCTTCCTGTTGCTGTTTTTCTTTCTTATCACTCCCTTTCCCATTGCTTTCCTCTTCTTCCAACTGAGAGCCCTGCTGTTGGGCATCTCTCAGCTGGTTGCGCTGTGTAAGTTCACTCCACAGCTGGGCCCCCCTCCCGTCGGTGTTTTCCTTTTCCTTGTTGTGCACATTGCGCACTTCTGTTTGGCTCAGTGAGCCATTTTTGCAGTCCCGCGGTCGAGAGGTCACGACCCTGCGGGGTCTCCACTAACCTCGGGGAGTGGACTCCTCTGTCTACGGCGGGTCCCTGCCACTTCATGCAGGTAAGGCCTTCACCTTTATCTTCCGGCACCTTCCTTCTTTTTTTCCCATTGTTTTTGGTGTTTCCTTCTAAGGTGCCATTTTCTTTCTTTTCTCCACACCTTTATCTTTTATTTGTTGTGTTTTGTGTTTGTTGAGCTTTGTGTTTTCTTCACTTTATTTCTTCTTTTCTGGAGAGGACTGGTATTCTCCTACTGGCCACTACTTCAGCACGTGACTCCTCCAATTCCCCTATCTCCTTGAGGAAAAGCTGATGGTCCTACAACAGTATTCATCCACTCAATAACATCCACCTATTTACTTTTTATTATTGTCACAAGTACCAAGATACAGTGAAAAGCTTTCCTTTACGTGCCTTTCAAAGGCTGTCAAACAGTTGCCATCTTCAGAAAGGAAAGGAATGTCCCTTCAGACATGAGTGGTTGAGGATTATGCCACCTGCCCCGAACTTTGGGCTTGACACCCTGTGTCCAGACACATGCTCTCCATTGCCCCACTAGTCCTGATTTCCACCCACGTTGTTGGTGCTTGTGGCCTGGCAGGAGGCCTACTCTCCATTGCACCTGTATCGACCCATAATCCCCATACTCAGGTCTGCAGCTAAAAAGAAAGCCTCCAGCTGCCGTGTCCAAAGTAGAACTCACCAGGGCTGCGAGTTTGTTCCTCGCTGGGGCCTCATTTCTGTGGGGGGCGCTGGACAAAGTGGCGACTCTCTTTCTTCCTTACGGTAGACAAAGTTGAAGAATTTCATTTATGCTACATTCTAAATATAATATTATGTGACAATAATGGAACCTTTACCTTTTACCTTGATCTTGTTCCAGACATCTCCACTCAGCCACCTCTATGGTCTGATAAAAGCTGCATGGGCAGCCTCATTGCTGCTTTGAGAACATGAGTAGTCTGCTGCTGTCTGCAATTTTTTTTTCCAGATGTTGATTTCTAAAACCCCCAGTATCTGACACCTATGGGGATTGGTAGATGCCGGATATGCTCATTTTCTTATTTATTTTAAGTTCTGTTTATTTATTTGTTGCCTCAAATTTTTTTTTGCCAGTTGCTTGAATTCCACATAAGCTCCTTGAACAGGACCACTCTCGTGAGCGGTGAACTCATATTTAAATGAACGACCCAGGTTTGGCTAACCATTACTGGCCATGCTCAAGACATTCCACTGAAGCCTGAAATAACGTGCCCATTCGAGATTGACAGTCTGCAGCTGAGACAGGCTGTGACCTGAGATGTATAATGCTGCTGCTCCCTGCATACCCCATCACAAGCACCCTTAGCTCTTGCTCCCTTCTGATATTTGTACTGAAAATAGAATTTGAAGGTATGTTAGTGATGGTGTCTATGGTAAACATGATACCCAGGAGTGTAGAACTGTCCCCTTTAAATTGTGTACTGTATTACCAATAAGTAGATTTGCTTCATATAGAAGCTATCAGCTCTTCTAGGATATCTTGCAAATGCTGTGTGTGCAATTGGTCTTTGCATCTGATTAATGTACTGAATTGATTTGAGATACTGGATCAATTTTTAAGCCCAAACATACAGTATAGCTATTCACAGATCTTACCCCATGATGAAGGAGGTAAAGCAGATAGAGTTAGAGCTAGAGAGACATAAAACAGGCTCAGGAGGAAGGTGATGAACAGAATGTCTCAGAAGATCATGACTAACGTCAGATCCCATCAGATTTCAGATTTTTTTTTGTCAGGGTAGATCAGTGGCTCTCAACCTTTTTTTTCCGCTCACATACTACTTTAAGCATTCCCTATCCCATAGGTGTTTTGGGATTAATCAGGGATTGCTTAAGGTAGTATGTGGGTGGAAAGAAAAAGTTTGAAAACCACTGTTTTAATTTTACCTCATTGACTCGTTATGTGCTCGGTTTCATAACTCCAAAGGAAATGGGCCAATGGCAATTTTTCTCCAGCAAATTATTTCAGTAACAATTGGGTCCAGAGCAGTAATTCCCAACCTTCCCTTCCATTCACATCCCACCTGAAGCAATCCCTTACTAATCACAGAGCACTTGTGGCATAGGGATTACTTAAAGTGGTGTGTGAGTGGGAAGAAAAAGGTTGAGAACCACTGGAGTAGCTACATGACAGCACATAAAATTCTGAGATTCTTTATTTCTGTGGGCAAGGCAGAACTACCACTTATTAGTAGTGCAAAGAAAGCTGTACACAGCATTTAAATGTAAACAAATAAAGAACTGTAAATGGATAAATGAAATGTAAACAAACTAACAAAGAGAGTTCAAAAATCAATAAAATGCACAAGAGTCCTTAATTGAGTGTTTCGTTGAGGAGTCTGACGGTGGAGGGGGAGCAGTTGTTCCTGAACCTGGTGGTGCATTGATTTGTATATGTTGAACGTTTAATGGGTTTGGAGGGGGGTGGCAAGTGGGGAGGGAAGGTAGGGGGAAAAAAGGGGAGAAAATGCCACTGTGTATATTTAAGAGGGAAATGTTTATATGTATTTTGATTGATATGGTTCACAGTGTGAAATTTTTTTTTAAACCTGGTGGTGTGAGTCTTGTGGCACCATATAACCATAACCATATAACTATTTACGGAGCGGAAACAGGCCATATTGGCCTTTCGAGTCCACACCAGTTCACTAGAACAACTCCACTAGCTCAAACCTCCCGCTCACCGCCAATAATATAATGCTTTAATCCAATTAATATATTTTTCTGGTAAATTGAACCTCTGTAATACTTTAAATAGTTCCATTCTACTTTGTCAAAGGCTTTTTCTGTGTCTAAAGCAACACCACTGTTGGCTTTTTATTTCCTTGAACTACTAATGGCATTGTGAAGAACGCACTTCCTTAGCCCGATACCTCTTTCCTGATGGCAGCAGCGAGAACAGAGCATGTGCTGGGTGATGATTGCTGCTGCTCTCCAATGGCAGCATTCCCTATAGATGTTCTTGATGGTGGGAAGGAATGTGCCTGTGATGTCCAGGGCTCTGTCCACCACCTATTGCAGGGCTTTACACTCAGGGGTATTGGTGTTCCCATAACGTATGAATGTAAAGTGCAGAAATGAAACTGACTGACAGGCAGTAAGGAACTTCACTGAAAAAAAAATGACCCCCTCTGCACTGAAATCCTTTACAATATTTCCGTCACTAATCAGTCCAGGTGACACATAGTAATTCCTCATGACCTTATCCTACAGGTCCTCTTGCCCTGTGCCACGTACTGATTTCCTGACTCTATAACAAATTGAGACCAAAGATATGAGTTTCCCGATGAATGGCATTTTTCATTAAGCAACTGTGACTTCCTCCCAAAATACATTTTCCTCGGATCAGCTCAAATCAACAAGGCAAAAACATTGTCAAATAATTGCCCCTCCCCCCCCCACCACACACACTGCCTATTCATGATCAGTGGTTGTGGGACATCATGTCCTGTTTGAATATGAAAAAGATTCGTTATTCAGTTACTAATTCATTTGTAAGATTCCAGACGTTATGGGGGTCATTTATGATTCATTATCTTACTTTATAATTTTACTCCAATGTAATTAAATTGTCCGTCTCGTATCTTTTCCATGTATTTTTTTTACATTCCTCCATTTTTAAAAAAATATTAATCATATAGAGCATCTGAGCCCACGGTTTGACAGGAGTTTGAGTTTTTCTCCTTTTTTTGTTACTTTTTTTGGAATATGAAGTATGGATACAATTTATGTATATTTTGGATATACTGAATGTTTTATTAAATTTGTGTAACTATCAATATCATTTTATTAAATTGTAATTTTTGTATGTTCTTTATTAAAATTAATTTAATTTTTTTTAATGGACCCCTTTGGACTTATGCACCTTGTCACTGTAGTAGCTGAGAGTGATGCCCCCACAAACACAGGCACACACAAGTGATTCACTTGGTACAGTAGGCATGCATCCCTTAGGGGTCTAAACAGTTCAAGCCAGCCATTCTGCAGTGGAAAATCCTTCATGAAACCCCAGTTGAGGTTGATGAAGTGACACAATGGGTAAGAACCGATGAATTGTGGGAGGGGAACCACAACTTGCAATGAATGTGGCAACGTTGAGTTTCCCGTTCTCACGCACACAATGCTGTCCCTTTCAAGCCCACATTGCACATAGGGGGCAGCACAGAACATATTGTTGTGTGAGCAGGCAAACTCCCTCAATAGGCCCAACTGTGAAGGCGGAGGTTCTCTGCCTTTACGCCGGGAGACTTACCTTCTTGAATGTGCTGTGGCCAGCTCCAAGGCACCAACTGCAATCCTTCTTGGAGAAGGGTAATCAGCAGAGCGCAGCGCTCCACCCCCTCGCATGAACATAATGCCGCTGTTGCGGCTGGTTAGAGTCAGGCTGATGGTGTTGCAGTGATGTCGTCAACCTGAGATGCAGGAGCCGGGCATTAATGTCCTTACTGAAGGTGCACTGGAACTCTGCCTGGAACCTAAGACGGCTGAAAACATCACAAGCATCTGTTTTGCCTGCTCTGGGGCTGCCATGATCCACTATCGGGCTCTTTCCATGTCGGCGCGTCATGAATAACGTCAACTCAGCGGGCGGAGCTACAGTACCTGTCACCCCGCTTCCATCGGCTCTGGAGGGTGCTACGAGGTGCCGCTCAACATGAATGCGACACAGGGACAGCCTCTAAGGGCTGGTCCATGAAAGGTAAGTTCATGTTTTTCCTCCACGCTGGTAGACGGCCTCCAGTTGGAGAGGTGGCCATGACACCTACCTTTGGAGGAAAACCATTAGGGATATAACTGCACGGTAGTGATCAACTTCACATTGGGGGTCAAATGTAATCCATACCAGAAAGATATGCTGGAATATTACTGTTGCTTATGTCATCTTATGGCTTGAAGGGGAAGCCATCACTCAGTGTCTCAATCATAGAATAGAAGTAGGCCCTTCGGCCCTTCATGTGTCTATCAACCATTAAGAATCTAACGATATTTTCCCATTTACTCACACTTGGTCCGAAGCCTTCCCTGTCTGAATGATCCAATCAGATCATCCAGATTCTTCTTAAATGGAGTGAGAGTGCCTGCCTCCACCACCTCCTCTGGCACCATGTTAACTGGAATACATTCACCCAAAATATGTTTGGAGAAAACTTACTTGATGAAGCGTGGCGAGACAAGAAACAATGACAACAGTTACCACATCTATACGGCTTATTTTTACATTATTATGTAGTAGTATTACACTGAGACCTATTTCAACAGGGATAAAGCTTTGAGCATGCTTTAAATCAATTGAAAATCAAAATATCCAATCATGACTAATCAGCAGCCAAATTTGTGGGTTATTACATTACTCTGCAACATCCCAACAGATGTCCTTTGAGACTTCAGACATCATTCATCACCATAACAAACCTCATTGCCTGGATTAGCTCCCAAAGACCAGGTGAATGAGCCGTCAGGGACTGTTGGTTGTGGTGCATGGTTGAACATGCCGCCCGAGAGGCTGTTGGCCACATGAGGGGTGTGGTCAATATTCCATATCTGTGCACCGAGACCTTCTCAGATTGGATAGACAATGGTGCTACTCAGACTACACCACCAGCACCAGACAAGGCCAAAGCTGTCCGATAGACCCCAAATCTGAGTCTGGCCCTTGCTGTTTAGTTTTTAGATTAATAGCACAATATCAGGCCCTTCCTGCCCATGAGCCCATGCCGCCAAGCACACCATTTAGCCGACCAAGCCTGTACGCTTTTGTAGAGTGAGAGGAAAATGAAGAATCCAAAGGAAACACACGTGGTCAAACTCCTTACAGACAGCACTAACACTAACACTGTAATAGCATTTCGCTAACTGCTATGCTGTGCTCTCGTGTCTTCGCTCTTTCCCTTTGGATCAGCTGGCTCAGCTACCCTGAT
Organism: Narcine bancroftii; assembly: GCF_036971445.1. Taxonomy (NCBI): domain Eukaryota; kingdom Metazoa; phylum Chordata; class Chondrichthyes; order Torpediniformes; family Narcinidae; genus Narcine; species Narcine bancroftii. Next base: position 217,019,238 of record NC_091473.1, read on the forward strand.
AGGAGCTTGCTCTCAGTAAAAGTTGGGGGTGGCTGGGGTGGGGGGGGGGGGCAGGTTCCAATGCCTGCATGCCATATCTCTGCTTTGACAAAAGAGCGACCAGTTCATGAGGCATTTTGTTGCTCTTGACTGGAGGTTGAATTCTGACCCAGAATTTTTCTGCCTGTGCTGGTGCACAACATCTCTCCACTGATGGCGTACAACAAACTAAAAGTGGAAACCAGCTCACAAATAGTATTTCACTGCATAATTACAAATTCTTAAGATAAAGTTCAAAAGATTTTTGCATAGTAGAGGAATTAAGGGGCATGGGGAAAAGGCAGGTAGGTGGAGCTGAGTCCACAGCCAGATCAGCCACGATCTTATAAAATTGAAGAGACAGACTGGATGACCTATCCCTGCCCCTACTTCTTATGTTCTTATTTTATATTCTTACTTACTATCTACTTTTTAATTCATATAACACAGTTGGCGTAGCAGTTAATACATCAGCGGTCGGGACCGGGGTTCGAATCCCTCACTGTCTGTAAGGAGTTTGTACGCTCTCCCTGTGCCTGCGTGGGTTTTCCATGGGGGCTCCAGTTTCCTCCACCGTTCAAAACATACTGAGGTGTAGGTTGATGGAATGTAAATTTGGCAGCACAGACTCGTGGGGTGAAATGGCCTCTTATTGTGATGTATGTCTAAATTTAACATTTTTAATTAAAATTTAATATTTAGAACATTACAGCACAGTTACAGACCCTTTGGCCCTCAATGTTGTGCCAACCTTTGTATAGCTACCCAAAAAAAATCCTCCCTACCCCATAACCCTCTATTTTTCTTCCATCCATGTGTCTAAGAGTCTCTTAAATGCCCCAAATATTTCAGCCTCCACCATCATCCCTGGCAAGGTATCCAAGCACCCACACCTCTCTGTGTAAAAAAGCTTACCCCTGATGTCTCCCCTAAACTTCCCTCCCTTCACTTTGTGGAGATGTCCCCTGGTGCTTTTCTGTTCCTACCCTGGGAAAAGGGCGCTGACTGTCTTCCCTATCTATGGCTCTCAAAATCGTAGACCTCCATTAGGTATTCTCTCATCCTTCTACACTCCAAAGAGAAAAGACCCAGCTCTGCTAATCTTTCCTTATAAGACTTATTTTTCAATCCAGGCAACATCCTGGTAAATCTCGTCTGCACCCTCTCCATAGCTTCCACATCCTTCCTAGAATGAGGTGATCAGAACTGAACACAATACTTTAAGTGTGGTCTCATTAAAGATTTGCAACATGACCTCTTGACTCTTGAACTCAATCCCCCTATTAATGAAGCTCAGCATGTCAATTAAGTATTCGGTATGTAGTTGTTTTTTTCTACAAAGTGTCTGCTCATCTGCAGCAAGTAAAACAATTAGTGCACGTGTACATTGCACAATGTATATGACAATAAACTTATTATCCTTATGTTCTTATGTTAACAAGGATCTGAAGCTGCACTTTGGTGACATGTATGACATGTATCTGTTCAATTAGAACTTCAGTCTGCTCCACAGAGTTACACAAGAAAATCTGCAATTGCTGAGATTGTAGTTTACCAAAAATTCTGGAGAAATTCAGCATGTCACGTGGTGTTCTTTATGTAGAAAAGATAAAGATACATAACCAATGATTCGGACCCGAGCCCTTCAGCTAGATCTGAGAAAAGAGCAGGCTGGCATCTGTTGTGAGCGAGGAAACAGGTTTGCTCGGTCTCAAAGGCAAGGACTCTTGAACATAGTTTTGATGGGGAAGTATTTTATTTACAGAAGACAAGTGTGGGAAATGGTAACAGATGCAAACACACACACACACACACACACACACACACACACACACACACACACACACACACACACACACACACACACACACACACACAATAAACTGGTACAAACAATGATCAAAGAAAAATCACTACAATGCCCCACCACCCCTTAGACCCAGTGCAGGCAGGGCTCTGTGCTACTTAGAGACACTAATTAAATGCTGCCAACCCTTTTAACGGTGCACATCTTACCAATAGTTTCTCCAGCACCCTTCCACATTTCTAGGCCTGGAGGGAAGCAAGGTAGTTCAAAGCTGGCAAAGAGGGAGAACAAAGAACACATGGCACCTTTATAGTGCTGGAGAGTCCAGCCCAGGTTGTTAGCAGGTAAAAAATGGCTCAGTAACAGGAGGGTTAATCCAATTACAACAGCCAATGGCCCAAGGCCAAGTACAGGCAGGCTAGAAAATCCAGTCCAGGTAATTTACATGGATCCAACAGTAAGGTGTGCACTAATGGGTGGGGCAGAACCAAACCTTGACTGGCAGCTGATGTGTCCTCCAACTAGGTAAGTGGCAGTGCTGTCACATGACAGCCACAACCCTTCCCAATACAGCGTTTGAATAAAATGGTGGGGAGAGGGGCAGGGGGAGGAGCACAGGCCAGAGGTCATAAGTGAATATGGGCAAGAGCTCTACACCCCCTTGCATCTCCATTTAGAGAGCTACCACCTTCCCATTCAGAGTTCCATTCCATCCCCATCACTTCTCAGCTTTTCTCTTGTGCCCTTCCACCCTGCAGGCACACTTTCTTCCTCACAATACGCTGACACTCTTGCACTCACTCCCTGCCTACTCCATACAGTCATTCAAGGAGGCCACTCTCTTTCTAAAAAGATTTTTAAAATTTAGACATGCAGCATGGTAACAGGCCATTTTGGCCCACGAGTCCATGCTGTCCAATTTACACCCAATCAACCGGTACATTTGAAACGGTGAGAGGAAATCAGAGCCCCCGGAGAAAACCCACGCAGACCCAGGGAGAACGTACAAACTCCTTACAGACAGTGCAGGATTTGAACACCTGTCCCAATCACTGGCGCTGTAAGGACGTCGCGCTATCCATGACGCCAAGCGTGCCGCCCAACCACCTTAACTCACCCGCCTCTTGCAATTGCTCTCTTGCAGAGGAAGGATGCCAGGAGGATGGTCTAGTTTGCACGAGCATCAGTCAGAATCAGAATTTATTGTCTTGAATATGTCATGAAATCTGTTGTTTTGTGGCTGCATTTACAGCTGCAAAATTACTTTAGTTTAAAATAAATAAATAGAAAAGAAGAGAAAGTGAAGTAGAGTCTGTGGTTCATTGTCCACTCTGATGGCAAAGGGGAAAGACGGTGTCTTTGTGCTGCTTGGATGTTCATCTTTAGGCTCCTATACCTCCTTCCTGAAGGTAGCAGTGTGAAGAAGGCATGGCCTGGGTGATGAGGGTTTTTGATGATAGAAGCTGCTTTTTGAGACACTGCCTCTTGGAGATGTCCTTAATATAGCGAAGGCTGATACCCATGATGGCACTGGCCGAATTCACTGTGCTCTGTAGTCTTTTCCTGTCCTGAGCATTAGCACCTCCATACCAGACAGTAATGCCACCATGGTGCACCTTTAGAAATTTGCAAGAATCTTTGGTGACATACCAAATCTCGTCAAATACTCCTGAAGTATAGCTGCTGGTGGCGAGCCTTCTTCCTGATCGCATCAGGGAGGTCTCAGGACAAATCTTCAGAGGTGTTGACACACAGGAATTTGAAATTCTTAACCCTTTCCTCTACTGACCTCTTGATGAGGATTGATTTGTGTTCTCCTGATTTCCCCATTCTGAAGTTCACAATCAGTTCCTTAGTTTTGCTGACGTTGAGTGGAATGTTGTTGTTGAGACACCATCAACTATCTGATCAATCTCCCTCCTTACGATTCCTCACTGCTGTCAGTGATTCTCCTGATGCCGTGGTTTTATTGGCAAATTTGTAGACGGCATTTGAATTGTGGTTAGCCACACAGAGATAGGTGTAGAGAGAGTAGAGCAGTGGGCTAAGCATGCATTCTTGAGACGCACCTGTGTTGACTGTCAGTGAGGAGGAGGCATTGTTTCTGATCCGTTCTGAATGCAGCTTTCCGATGAGGAAGTCAAGGATCCACTTGCAGAGGGAGGCGCAGAGGCCCAAGCTTTGAAGCCTGCTGACCAGCACTGATGGGATGATGGTGGTGAAAGCTAAGCTGTAATCATTGAAAAGTAACCTGATGATCCAGGGCTGAGTGGAGAGCCAGTGAGATTGTGTGGAGCGATTATGAAGGTAGGCAAATTGCACTGGGCTCAGACCTTTACTGAAGTGCGAGTTGATTCTGGCTATGCCCAACCTCTGTGAAATTCTTGCAGCCTGTGTGCTTGAAACCAGGGACTACAGGGAAGGTGAGCAAACTGGCCACAGCACAGGGGTTCAGGAAGCCAGCCAGGCTGGGTGAGTAAACAAAGGACATGCTAGCAGGTTGAGACAGTACAGTTCAAGGGATAAAACGAACAAACCAGCACCTCTTGGATTTTGCTGGTGCTGGCCCATCAGATTTTCTAGACTATTAGATCTAACTCCAAGTATAATCACAATTTTTTGTCACCCCTTACATGTAACAGAATACATTTTCGAGACAATGTGTGAGTTTAAATTGAGTAGAAAAAAAATTCCAAGCTTTCCTGAATTCCCAGGTTCCAAATTCTAACCTTGGTTCCAGCCCACAGATCAGACCGAGACCCCTCAGCTCTAGCCCAGACCCCGTTTGCACTCTGGGCTCCTGGCTCACATTCTAGACTAAATGAGTCAAATACTTGACCCTCAGTTTGTCCAGACAACTGGATGGCAGATTATTATAGTTTCATTGTAACTACTGTTCTGTGAGCAGGCCTCAGTATGATCAGAGGATTGATTCTCCTTCCTACTCACAAACCCATGCTGCCTAATTACACCGAATTAATCTACAATCCTGGTATGTTTATGAACGATGGGAGGAAACCAGAGCACCTGGAGGAAACCCACGCAGACAAGGGGAGCACATAAAAAGTCCTCATAGACAGCACGAGATTTGAACCCCAGTCACTGGGGCTGTGATCTCTTCTGGCTCTCCATCCCGTAGGTCCCTTTCAGTCAGTTTGTGGGGTTCGCTATGTGGGTTCTGCAGTGGCTGTACAGGCTGATCCTTGACAGACGCTGTTGGCCACATTCTTGGGAGGTTAAGCCTGGAGGGGGCAGCAGGGACAGAAGCTGTGTTGTGGTGCTTCCTGCGCCTTTCCTCTCTTGGCTCTTTGAGCTTGTTCTCAGCAGCGTCGACACCTTTTCTGATGGCGTCCCTCCACTGCGAGCGATCTTGAGCCAGATCAACACCAGCTTTCTTGAGACTTCTGTGCAGAACACCCTTGTACCATAGTCGCTGGCCTCCTCGTTTTCAGGTACCACTGGACATTTAGCCGTACAAGATGCCCTCGGGCAGTCTACCGTCAGGCATTCTGATGATGCATCCTGCCCAGCGCAGTTGGGCTGACATCGCCAAGGTTGATACTGCTGGCATTCTGGCTCGAGAAATAATCTCAGTATTGGAGACCTTGTCTCACCAGGCGATCTTCATCAGAGAACAGAGGTGATGCTGCTGCAGTTGGTCAAGGTGATATAAGTGACTCTGATATGGGCACAGTAACGGGGTTGTACTAACTGCTATGCTAACCGTACCGCCCATGATTAGCCTAGCAGTTGGAGTCGAACAGCATAGAACAGCTCTATCTGTCCAACTAGAAAGGTAAAAAAATGTTGCGGAAATGTGGGACAGAGTATGATCCTGATTAGAGGAAATTTAGAAAAGTCAAGGACAATGCTGCACAATTAAACCCCAAGTCTATAAGATTGTGTGGGGTCTAGACAAAGTGGACAGCCATGAGCTTTGGCAAATACCACAGGGTACCTGATTAAGATGAGTAGAGGAATGTTTAGGGGAGATGCCAGAGGTAAGATTATTTTACACAGAGAGAGGTGAGGAATGCTTTGCCAGGAGTGGTGGTGGTGGAAGCTGGTACAATGTGGACATTCAAAGTGGATGTAAGAAAAATAGAGGGTCAAGGATGGCGAGGGACGGAAATGTTAGACTGTAGTGAAATCGTTTTCTTTTCTTTGCCCCTGAAGGCACTCAAAGAGGTGCCACTAGTCCAGAGCCTTGATTAAGACAAAACTGAGAAGCAAGAGAGTGATCAAGTGTTCGTGGATATCTGAACGCATTTGTAACAAGAAGGATAGACAAACGATACAAAATAAATAGTTGCATGCAATCTAATCTCTATTAGATAGGCATAGTTACAGTTGTGATAGAGGGGGAGGGTTGGCATTGCTAGTCGGAAAATGTCACACCAGTGCTCAGACAGGACAGATGAGATGGCTCATCAACTGAGGAATGAGAAAGGGATGACACCATTAATGGGATTGCATTATCAACCACTCAGTTATCAGCGAACATTAGTGATAGAAGACAGGTGCAAGAAATATAAAATAGGTGACTTCAACTTTCTACATATTGAATGGGACTCCAATACTGTCAATGGGTTAGAGTTTCTCAAATGTGTTCAGTTTTCTAAATCAATGAGAGAGAGTGCAATACAGGATCTCCTATTAGGGAACGAGACAGGGAGGTGACAGAAGTGTGTGTCCAGTAATCATAATGCCATTAGTTTCAAGAAAATTATACATAAGGATAGATCTGGTGATCAGATAGAAATTCTCAACTGGAGAAATGCCAATTTTGAGGAAATGAGAAAGGATTTAGAAAGCATAGATTGGGACAGATCTGGCAAGGATGCCCGAGGTAAGTGAAGGATCGTCAAAGGTGAAATTTTGAAAGTACATAATTTCCTGTCAGGATTGTGGATCTGGTTGAGAAGAAAGAAGTGCATAATCAGCCACAAGGAGCAAATTAGGTATCTGTGGAGAATAAGTTTAAGGTTACTTTGGCAGACAGTGTGGGAAAATCCAAAGGGCTTTAATAGGTACATTAAAAGCCAAAGGAGAGGGCAGGACAAAATTGGTCCTCTTGAAGATCAGAGTGGTTGGCTATGTCTGGAGCCAAAAAAGATAGGAGATCTTAATTTTTTTTGCATCTGTATTTACTCAGAAAATTGGCATAGAGTCGACAGAAGTGAGGCAAACAAGCAGTGAGGTTATGGAACCCATACAGATTAAAGAGGTGGAGGGGTTACTGTATTGAAGCAAATAAGGGTGGACAAATCCCCAGGGCCTGACAAGGCATTCCCACAAACCTTGAGGGAGGCTAGAGTAGACAATTGCAGGGGTCCTGGCAGATGAGGGAAACTTATGTTGTTCCGTTGTTTAAAAAGGCTCTAAAAATAATTCAGGAAATTATAGGTCAGCGAGCCTGATGTCAGTAGTGAATAAATTATTGGTAGGTGTTCAAAGAGATCAGGTATTTCAATACTATATTTCAATAGACAGAGACTGATTAGGGACAGTCAACATGGCCTTGTATGTGGTGGGCTGTTAAAGGAAAGTTGATGAAGGAAAAGCTGTGGTTATTGTCAACATGAACTTTAGTAAGGCCTTTGATCAGATAAATTGAGAGAATGGAATAGAATCCTTACAGCAGTGGTTCTCAATCTTTTTTCTTTCCACTCACATATCACTAGTGGTATGTGAGTGGAAAGGGAAGGTTGAGAACCACTGCTCTGGATCCAATTGTTACTGAAATAATTTGCTTGAGAAAAATTGTCAGTGGCCTGAAACCATGCACAAAATGAATCAATTATGTACAATTAAAACAGTGGTTTTCAAACTTTTTTTCCACCCACATACCACCTTAAGCAATCCCTTACTAATCACAGAGCACCTATGGAATCTTTCTTTGGCTTGGCTTCGCGGACGAAGATTTATGGAGGGGGTAAAAAAGTCCACGTCAGCTGCAGGCTCGTTTGTGGCTGACCAGTCCGATGCGGGACAGGCAGACACGATTGCAGCGGTTGCAAGGGAAAATTGGTTGGTTGGGGTTGGGTGTTGGGTTTTTCCTCCTTTGCCTTTTGTCAGTGAGGTGGGCTCTGCGGTCTTCTTCAAAGGAGGCTGCTGCCCGCCAAACTGTGAGGCGCCAAGATGCACGGTTTGAGGCGTTATCAGCCCACTGGCGGTGGTCAATGTGGCAGGCACCAAGAGATTTCTTTAGGCAGTCCTTGTACCTTTTCTTTGGTGCACCTCTGTCACGGTGGCCAGTGGAGAGCTCGCCATATAATACGATCTTGGGAAGGCGATGGTCCTCCATTCTGGAGACGTGACCCGTCTGTGAGTGGAAAGAAAAAGGCTGAGAACCACTGCCTCACAGGGTCAGGGTGTGAAGAGCGTAGTCAAGGTAATTGTGGGAGTTGGTGGAAAATGTCTGTTTAAAGTTTGTCTCCTGAGATGGAGAGAGATATAAAGAAAGGGGAGTGTAGCCAGAGATGGGCCAAGTAAATTTGAAGTCTGCGTGAAAGTTGGCAGCAAAATTGATAAGCTCATCGCAGGTGCATGAGGCAGTAGTAATATCGTCGTTTATTGTAGCTGATGAAGAGTTGAGGAACCTTGCCTGTGTAAGATTGCAGCATGGTTTGCTCCACAGAGCCAGCAAAAAGACAGGCATAGCTGTGGCCCATGCAGGAACCCACGGCTACTACTTTGATATGGGGAGAGATCGAGTTCTTTGAGACGTTATTGAGGGTGAGAACAAGTTCTGTCAGGTGGTGGTGGAGAGGGACTGGCTGGCTCTAATGAGAATGGCCTTTGAAATGGTGGTGTGGGGGTTGGAGGTGTACTCCTCCCCCGCCCCTCTCCCACTTTGTTGAAGGGCTCAAGCCTGAAGCATTGGTTATGTACCTTTGCTACATAAAGAACGCTGCGTGACCTGCTGGTTATTTCCAGCATTTTTGCGCATCGCCCCTTCACCGCGTTATCGTTCTACACCTGCTGAGTTTCTCTGCGTATTGCGCTTGACCTCAGCACCTGCAGATTTTCACTGAAAGTCGAGACTGAACGAGAGCACCAATGCAACAGAAGCCTTGCACCGTGTTTTGTACTTGCAAGGAGAAAACAGAGATCAAAAGGCTACTGCAAGAAGATTCATGTCAAAACTCTCAAGGACATGATAAAGTTAGCGCCTCGAGAGCAACCGAGCGATTCCCAGGCGACAGTTTCCACAACTTCGGGGTGCCCTGGTCCACCTTACAGGGGCAGGAGCTGCAGGAGGAGCAGAACCAGGTCCACCAGTGCATGGGCGCAGCCACGTATCGTTTCCACGCAAGGTTCGAACTGAATGAATGAACGCTTTCCACCAATCAGCTTCGGGAAAACGCTGGAGGGGGCGGGGCGGCATCACGTGATCGCGGCTATTTCCATCGGCGGTGGCGCAAAGTGGCGGCCATTTTGTTTCAGCGTGAGGGAAGAGCCGTGGTTTGTGAAAGGAAGGACAGGCGGTCCCGGGCGGAGAGTAGCAGGTAACCGGGGCCTCCGGCCGACCCTCCCATCGGTCGGGACCCCCGTCTGGTGCTGCGCCGCGCTCGGGATTTGCGCCCGGGGGGAGGGGGAGAAGAGCGGGTAATGGGGTCGGCGCCACGCTGCTCGTAGGCCTCTCCGTCCCGTCTCAGGCCTGGGGGAAGCGTCGCCCCGAAATGCGGCTGCTGCCGGCCGTTGAGCGCCCTGCCCTTATTCACGGCGTCCCTCCGCTCGAAGCCCGTGAGGCTGAGCCCTCGGCGAGGGGGAGCGCGGCCCGCAGGGCAGGGCGGGCGGGGTCGGGAGGACGGCGCCGGCGCCATTTTCTCCCGCCGATGGAGCCCATGTGGGCGAGAACAAAGGCGGCGGCGGCTGCTGGGTGAGGGGGGGCCTGGGTTCCCGGAGCCCGCGGCCGGCCGTTCCTGACGGGAGAGGGCGGTCCGACCGAGGGCCGACGGGAGAGGGACCCCCCACCCCTCTGTCCTCCTCAGCGCCTGATGGGTGGGCCGCCCCAATCTTCAGGGCCACATCTCAGCCTTAACTTATCGAAGTTTAACAATGTCGATTTGAAAATAAAAATCCATTTCCAGCGCCCACATCAGCCGCCTTGACATGTTGGTCCATTTAAAGCTCGTGTTATTACACTTCTCACTGCCCTCGGTTTCTCTTGGGAAGTGCCTGGAATCTGCATTAAAATGGAATCAGCGGTCCTCGGCATCGGTTTTTGTTGCTTCCATAAAGGGTCGATTTCTCGGACACACTATTGCCGATGGCATCCAAGTGTCTTCCTTTTGTAAAAAAAAACCACGTATTGCAACGTCTGGGTGCTTTTGGAACTGTGTTTTAAAGCCTGCCTCTGGTTATCTGGAAACACTCTGTGTGTTGCAGTGCTCTGTTCCCCACTTCCACAGTTACTGACCTGGAATTGCTTGGTCGATAGTAGTTTCAGCATTCCTCCTGTGGAATAGTAAACTGTGACACTGCTTTCAATAAGCCTTTTGTTACTTTAAAAGGTTAAGTAGTGTTATTGACATTATCCCTGATGCTTTTCAACAGCTAATTTTTTTAGATTCTCCTTCCTCGTCGTGGGAAATGTCAGTCATCCAACACTTTGTGCAGTATGAACTGATTCAAGTGAATTGGTTTTATTTAAATGACTTGTTTTGATTCGTCTTAGTGTTTTATAGTTCTCTTTGAAGTGCTTTTAAAGGGATGGTTGCCTGTAAAAAGCTTTCTGCTGCAGAAGCTCCAATTGTTGTAATTAATTTTGTGTCCCATGTTGCAGCCATGAATCATGGTTCGTGTCCTTTAGACTGTAAGGTATATGTTGGAAATCTTGGAAATAATGGGAACAAGACTGAACTGGAGAGATCATTTGGATATTATGGCCCACTTCGCAGTGTCTGGGTTGCCCGAAACCCACCAGGCTTTGCTTTTGTTGAATTTGAAGATCCTCGTGATGCATCGGATGCTGTCAGAGAGCTCGATGGAAGGTAATGATTTTTTTTCCCCCTCAATATTCACACCTATTTCCAATAAGCCATTCAGTTTGGTACAGCTTTTGCCCTCTGCATTTTTTTTCTGACAACTTAATTGTGCAAATCTGAGCGGACTGTTGTGGTACATCTGCTTTTAACTTGGGCTATTGGTTTTGGCCTCCACAATTGCTCCACCTAATGAGTGGAATGAGAAAATGCAATTGATGTGAAGCTCCTTCCCCCCCACCCTCCCCCAAGTAAGTGTCCATTTTGTGTGACTGCAACTTTGATGCTTGCCAGAAATTCTTGTGATGGGACATACTATTTATTACAGGTCATGGTGCTGGAGGCTGTTTGGCCGAATGAATCCATGCTTTTCATGGTTAAGAAACCTTGGGATTTTGCATTTAGTGCCAAGTAAACTTTTTCAGTGCTCTTAGTGAAAGATGATCTTTCACAAATTAGAGTAGTTTTAGTATTGAACATCCATGCAGTACAATTGAAACATATGACTTATTTATTCAAATCCAGTTTTTAATTGGCCCAGGCTTAAAACAGGAAGTTAGTTCAAGCCCAAATATTTAGTGAATTATCGAAAGACCTTTTCTACAAAAGGAAAAGGTGAACACAACTGTAAGATTTTCCTGATTTTCTGCCCAGATTGGAGTGCATGTTGAACAAAATTTAAACTAAGTTTTGGGGGCTCTTTAACAGCAGCACAGAAGGATAATAGGGTCTGTGGTGGCTCCCAGGGAATAATCCCATTGATGGCACACCCGCCCCCATTTCCCTTTACCATTGCAATGATTTTACTGTCTTACAATTTTCTTTTGGTTATTTACCTAACCTAAACAATTTCAAACAGCCAATGAGCTACCAGCTTTGGGATATATATGAAACCCCATACAGTTTGGGAGAGAAAGATCAGTCAGCAGAGACTGCACTAGGGGTCAGGATAGGACCACAGGTGTAACAATGCAAACGCTGCATTGCTCTTCTCCCCATCTGGATGTCTTGATGGATGATTGTTTTCTCACTATTAAGTGTGTTGTCAACCATATGTTTTTCAGTTTGGGAGCCAATTGGTCCTTTGTTTATGCTTTGTTAGTTTTTAATTGCATGAAATATTTTGATGTCCATCTGTTGATACAGGTATATCCCACTTTATAAAACCTTTTGTAAGCTGAAATGATGCAAAGTGAAGGCCCATTCATTTCTATTGAAGGCTATTTTTGTAAAAGCGAAAAAACCATTCAAATCCTTTCAGAAAGCAAGTATTTGTAAAACAGGGTATGCATATAAGCATTTGTTCAGTCGAGTATTTCAGAACCCCAATTTTTATGGGTTTTGCCCTTTTATTAACTTTTTATTCCACATGTGGCTGCAGTTAATATGCAAGAGATAATCCATTGACTTGATGAACATGTTTATCTGTTTGTGTCTTTCTTCTCCCTGACCCCCCCAACCCCCCAAAATAAATTGCTACGGTCATTGTAATGTTTGCTTCAAAGTTGTTGCCATCTTATTAAATTGTTCATTATCTATTAGGATCTTAATTTTGGATTTTCTGTGGTGGTCTTGTGTAAGAGTAGGCTGCTTCTCATTTGCTGATTTTCAGGAATCTTTGTGGCTGCCGTGTTCGTGTAGAGCTCTCTAATGGTGAAAGACGCATCCGTAATCGTGGCCCGCCTCCAGCATGGGCCAGGCGTTCTCGTGAGGATTATCGCCGCAGAAGCCCCCCAGTCCGGCGCAGGTAACACCCGTGGGCTTTGTTTTTGGATGATAAGTGCATGCAAAATTTGTTTTTAATAGCATTAATTGTTTTCTATTTGTGTAATTCATCTATTTGAAATATTTGCTTGATGTATTGGCTACTAGTGATGGGCGACATGGTTTTCAGCGACAGCCTGAACTTTCCTGTCATGTTCAGTCACATTTTGGACAGGGATTTGCACTGTTAAATTTGAGTTGTTTGGGATGTTATCAAGGATGTCATGATGAAGGTGACTTAAAACTCACTATCATTGATCTCATGAGGGCTGGTACTTTAAGGTTAATTGAATTTCCACATGGTAAATCTTACTATTGAGTTAGCCATGCGATGAGTGCTCTAGGAATGAACACTTGATATGCTATTGCTGTCAAGAGGTAGTTATTAAAGTTTACTTTCAATGATAAGGATCATCCTCCATTGGTTATTCCTTTTCCTTGCGACTATTTTAACTTGCATCCCATTGAATTGCCTATGGCGATCATTATAGATTGCACTTTTATCGTGACATCCTTCATTGCCAACCCAATGGTCACCATGATTTTAGAAGCACACTATGTAGAACAGAATGGTTTAATGCTTGGGCTGTTGCTACTTCTGCTCTCTCAGAGTTTAACTCCTGCTTATTTTACAGCATCACAAATTATTTTAAGCTTCATTACTAAAATATTGTCGATGAGGGATCAGAATTGGCTAGTGGGAGTTTATTAAAGGGATCGCTATCAAAGTAGCCTCGTGGGATTGTTTTCACCCAGTTTTTCAAAATCTAATTTTATTTTTGTGGTCTGCTTTATTTTGCAGACAGATAATGGTAGTCATGTTTAGTAAATTTTGGCTTTCTCCTTCTCCCCGACAATAATTAGGCTTCTTTATTTCCTCTGATGTGCATATTTTGTGCCCTGAGTTGCCTTTATGCAATAAACAGAACACAGCCAATTCTCTATCTCTTGTGTCAATGTTTTAGTAAGTGCTTTTGCAAAATGCAGGGCTTTCTACACATGTTCGTTTTGGATAACCTAAATAAAGGTGAAGTTCTGAAGTGAAAGTTACATTAAATCTGAACTGTTTTTAAAAGAATGTTTTTTAAAAGGAATACAGGAAGATGGCCCTTTGTTCCCCATAGGTTAATATTAAGACATTCAAAATGTTTTGAAAAAATTAATATGAATTTTGAAGTGCTATGCAAAATGCTAAAATACTCCAATTTGGCTGCAAATTCTGGGCTTTACATGAGCTACTGATTTACTCCGCTTACTAGTGCAAACTATTGGCTGAGTTTTTACAGAATACATCAATCTGAGCTAATTTTATGACTGGGGTGCACTGTGCCTTGTAAAGCCTGTTGCCCTCTAGCCAGGGTTCCTTCTGCTGTAGCCTTACTGAATTTAAAGTTAGGCAAACCTTTGGTGTGAGTTTGTTGGCCACAAGTAGGTGCCCTGTACTCGCCTGGCACATTCTGCCTGTGGCTTGAGATCAACTGTTTTAGGTGATACTCTGGCAGACTTCCTGTTACGTTTGATACCCAACTTCACTATATGATGATAAAGTGACGCACAGTTGGCCCATCTCCTCTTCAGAAAGGGCCGCTGATCACCCCAAAGGAACAGCAAGCAGGTTAGTAGCATATTTTACTGGTGGCATTCAGAAGGAACCCTGATGAGCAGTTACGTAAATTACAAAGCCTGTTGCTGGATTCTGGCCATTTGCTACAAACCTAATAAGTTAGATATTGCTGTTTTGCATTGTCACTCATCACTAATGGCTAAATGACTTGATTATCAAGATTGGTTTTACTGATGGCTTGTGTATTGCACTATTTATTTTTAAAGTTGCATTTTATCCATTTATTTATATTAATAAAAATGAACCCCCCCTTGCAGAGTCACCATCATGCCTCTTCTCACCACCCTTCGAATCTGCATTAGCCAGTCAACTAGCCCTTTCAGCGTCATGTGACCAGCGCGCCCCAATCAGCTTGGCTGGTGACGGTATCACATGACCAAGGCATGTCCAGTCGTCAGGTTGCACCACCGCCCTTTGGTTCCCAAGCATGCTGTTTCTCAGCCTCTTCTCCAACCATGACCAATCGGCAGCGGCTGCCTCAACTGCCCGCACAATTCTGGTCAATCAGCTGTTTACTTTACTCGTTGTCTCCACAACAGCAGCCGAACACTCAGCATTTGTGTGTCAGCAGCCTTCGGCTAAATAAAAAGCAGGAAAAAAACCACTACACCCCCCTCTGCCAACCAAATACCACGCATCTGGCAAACCTTTTCAGCAAATTCCACCTGGCCGTCAGTCCGGCAGCCTCACCTCTCCATTTCTAGCTTGTTGAAAGCCAAAAGACTAGTAAGTTTTTCCTGCTTTATACAATAGTCTACTGCTGGTATAATGGAGTAAGCTTTTTGAAAAGGTAAAGAGACTAGTGTTCAGTTAAGGGCTGGCTGTGTAAAGAGAAATTTGATTTGATAGCTCTAGAAGGGGCGAGGCTTTTTTTTTGCACTTGAGTACTGGAATAACCTCAAACTGTGAAAACATTTTTGCTTATACAATCATTAATTGTCACCTGTTATTCTTGACCTGAAGTGCAAAAATTTCTATAATTGGGCCAGAGTAACTCTGAAGGGAAATTGTATATTTCAATAGAGTTGGACATCAATTTTGAAATTGAGAATGTTGAGAATTGAAATTGATTTTTTTGCTCTTGATTGTTATTGAATTTCAGGTGTTTTTTTTTCCCCCTGAACTTTTTGAAGGTTATCATCATTTACTTTTTCTAGTGTCTCAAGTTTTATCTGCTTTTCTGAATTGAACTGGTTCCCTTGAAAGTTGCTCTGGCCTGGAGATAGTACATTGGGAGTTATAGCTGAGACTTTAACAATTGACGGCTGGTTAGAGTAGATAGTCCTTGTTGGAAAGGGGAAAATAAACAGCACGATGAAAAAAAAATCATGCGGGAAACTGGCTGTCCAATAACTGTGGTAGCTAGAACCACATTCAATTGGCAGTGGCCATATTCTGCCAACTGTCCAATTGTAGTATTGGTGATACTACAGTCCTAATTGATCTCATTCCTTTGAGAACTGTCTGAGGTATTTTCCCCAATGAGGATAGTATACAGTGGTAGCTCTACCAGACAGTTTTTTCCTAGGCAATCACTGTACAGGAGGAGCAAATGTATGCAGATTTTAATTTTTTGTTTCAGTGTTGGGTTGAGAGCTGATTATTCTAGGGAGCTGCCCTTTAATTTTAAAGAAACACTGGCTTAAATTTGTTTTTATAAATTAAACTGTTTGTAGGCTGCCACTGGATACAGTGCTTCCTCAAGGAAGTGATGTCGGTTAAGATGCAGAAGTCAGGCCTGCGGGTACTACAGTGAGTTGATGAAATTGGACTTAAAAGCCAGATAACCCAAACAATTGAGGCAACTTCTGTATGGGACTTTAAGAAGGTGTGATGTATCAAATTGTGATGTATATATGTCAAAGGGCATTGCTGTGATGTTACCATTTGTACATCTTGGTGTTCTCAGGGATGGAAATAAAGCATGGAAGTGAATCTATTGAGAATTGTCTGCCTCAAATTTGGGGGTTATTTTAGAAATGAAAATGTTGAACACCTACAATTTGAACTTTTGTATCCTGAACTGCCAACAGCATTGCTGATAAGTGCTCAAACTACTTTATTAGTTTAATGACCGATCAGTGGACTTGCATTGAATGTTTTCCATCCCTGCTGTTAACCAATGGGTTCCACTCAGTTTTGGAACATGCATTGTGCAATTGATTTGTTCCATCATAGCAAGGGCTTCAGCACTTGTGAACCCTACACCAATGCAGGATTTTCTGGGGAAATATTTCATTCCAGGCAGACCCATTAAATGTGGAATAGTTCTCTGATCTGTTCCATTGTTAATTTAGCAAGTTGAATTTCCTTACTGGTGTTCTCTCCTTTTGTGACCCAATAGACCATGCAATTTGTAGCTTTTTTTTTTGAGTTTCAGGTAAATTCACTGAATTGGTTGAACATCTTTTGAGGTGCTGCAGTAAAGAGAACCCTGCAATGGTTTGTCAACTTGAAATTTCTTCCTTGTCATGCTGTGTAGACTACTTTTATTCTTTCAAAACAGATTTTTGTGCAGGCGGTTTGTCAGACCTCAGGTGCATATGGGACAACAGTTGCTTTTATTAGTGAGTTGGGTTATTGGGACCAGCTGTGGTACTTCACACCAGTCATTGTGCAGGGACTACAGTCAATTATTTCCTAATTTCCCTTTTCATTTCTAGATCGCCACCTCGCCGAAGGAGCTTCAGCAGAAGTCGGAGCAGGTAGGTCTAATATTAGCTGCTGATCCTTCTTTTGGTGGCAAAGTTTATACCAAACCTTTCCATTTCAATTCTTAGTGTGCAACTAATCTTCTGTCTAAAGCTTGTCTTTTTTCCAGAACCTAAATTTATCGCTAGTTATTGATTGAATTTTAGTTATTTCTGTGGAGTTGCACTAGTTTAAAACTTCATGACTGAGTTGCACTAGTTTAAAACTTCATGACTGAGTTGCACTAGTTTAAAACTTCATGACTGGGCAGATTTGTAAGGGCATGGGGAGGAGACGAGATGCTCTTGTGCATTTGGGTTCCTATTCTGATGCAAAAGGAGGTTTCTCTTTGTGTGAGGGGCCGAAGGTGGTTAAATGGAGCATTGTGTCCTGATGTTTTCATTTTACTCTAGGTCCCTGTCAAGGGATCGTAGAAGAGAGAGGTCCCTGTCTAGGGAGAGGAATCATAAACAATCTCGCTCATTCTCCACATCGCGCAGGTAATCTGCTAATGCTCATAATGGGGGAACTCTACAGAATGAAGCAAAATGTTAATTCTGGAGTCAAGGAAACTCCCAATACTTCACTATTTTAGTTTCCATATCTTTTCTATGCTGTGCAAATTTTGTTGTCTGGAGCAGAACATTAATTGACACTTTCTTTACTGGAATAAGCAATACAGATGTTGTAAATTTAACTGTACAGCTGTATTTGTTAAAAAGCATGGATTTTGTGGAATAAGGTGGGTCTGAAGGGAGAATAATTGTTCATTATTCCTTTTGTCACTTAATACATAGAAAGGTAATATACATAGTGTACTTCAACTACAGGCAAATCAAGAATTGCTGTGAGCATTGCCTGGCACCCCTAATAATGAGAGAACAGTCCCTTCAGAAACACTAAATGTTATAAGAAATAGGAGTTGAGCCTGCTCCATCATTCAATAAGATCATGGCTGATCTGATCATTGATTCAACGTTTCCTACCTGCTTTCTCCCCATATCCCTTAATTCCTTGATGTAAAAATCCATCTAACTGAACCTTAAGTGTGTTTAATAAAGTGGCCTCATGCTTCCCTGGGTGGAAAATTCCACAGATACACTACTCTGTTTTTCCTTATTGTCTTAAATCTACTTCCCTGAATCTTGAGGTTATGTCCCCTAGTTCTGGCCTCGTTTACCAATGAAAACAATTTTTCCTGCCTCAATCTTCCTTTCATAATTTTGTTTCTATAAGAGCTCTCATTCTTCTGGATTGGAGTGAGTATAATCCCAGGTAATTTAGTCTCTCCTCGTAGGTCAGCCCCCTCATCTCCGGGATCAATCTGGTGAACCTCCTCTGGAATGCCTCCAAGGTCAGTCCATTAAGTAGAGGCCAGAACTGCATACAGTACTCCAGATGTGGCCTCACCAATACCATATAGTTGCAGCATGACCTCTCTGCTCTTGGAATTCAATTCCTCTAGCGATGAAGGCCAATATTTCATTTGCCTTCTTAATATTCTATTATACCCGCAACCCATCTTTTTGCAATTTGCCTCCATTACTTCTGTAATCTTGGTTCTGATGCCTGTGTAGGTCCTTCAGCTGCTTGCTGGGTCTGTTGTCATGGTCACCTTCCCTGTAGGATTGCCTTCCATGCTTCTCAAGGGACGGTGTTCTTCCTGTTGCTCCGTTGGGGTCTGCAACCTGTCATGGTGCACCACTCAGCCCAATTGTTGCCATCTTTGGCACAAATGTCTACAGTTGCAAGATTTGAAAAAACACACTGTCAGCTCCTTTAGGGGGAGCTCTCAGCATCAGGACTGGGCAGTAGGGCACTGTGGGGCATTTGCTGTCTCTCTACTCTCGTGTCAGCAGCGGCTCTGCCATTACTTCAACATCTCTGCTTCCTCCTCCTGAGGCACAAGGACAGAATGTGTGAGGAAAGCGGATTGTGAATAAAATTGGAACTGTTCATTCAATAGTATACAGCTTCGTCTGCCAGGAGGGAAAAATCAAGAGGTGTTTTTCCAGCTGTTACAGTTAACTGTTCTAAACCTTGTTTCTTTTTCTTTCTATTTTAGTCGGTCCAGGTCAAATGATAGAAAGTGAAACGAAGCAGAGTGGCCTTTGAAGATCCATGTACAGACCGTGGGAGTTATGGATGTGATTTGCATTTGTTTAATAGACTCGAGATGTAGTTGAAGCATTTTTTACCCTATTTTAGCTGTTCATTATTTTCTTTTCATGTACTCTATAATGTAACCAGTGATCAGATTTTCGGATGCAGAAATTCAGGCTCATGAATTGTAGGCAGAGTTGAAGTTTTTATAAAGGTGGGATTGTATTTTGGGCAGATTGCTGACGTCAAGGGTTAACTTTTGTCTCTTGCTGGAATTGCTCAGCTTGTCCATCTCCAGTTGATAAAAATGTCTTCCCCTCTCCTCTGTCACCCTCTCACAAGCAGGTCTGACCTGCAGTAGTTTTTCACTTGGTTATTATCAGATAACCATTCCAAGCCTTGAGGGTTTTTTAAAATTATAGCTTACCTGTGCCATGCTATCTGTGGGTTAACTGCTGTGATTTTTGTATTAGTTTTTGTGTTTCCTAAGATACATGCAAGAGGTATGTAAACTAGTGTTACTGTTTGTAAATCCTGCACTTGTTAGTTTGTAGTCGTTCTTTTGTGTAGTGATTTGGGACATTGCTTGGAGGTGCATAGGTGTAGTGTGGGTGTACTGGAAAACATTCCAGTATGTATTCGGCGGTGTTCCTTGAAATTCAACAGAAAATAAGTACATTAGAAACCTGCAGGACTATTTGTGATGAACTTAAATCTAGAAAATAGCATTTCCTTCATGAATTTCATAAATACTGGCTGCTGTGAGGGGAGAAGAGTGTAGAATACTGGGCAATTCTTCACCTGATTATTTGTGAGATAAGGTGTGGTCCAAAGGTTGAAGAAAACTGCAGTTTTCCATGTTGAAAATGCTGGTGCTTAATCCTTGTCAATAACTGTATTGTAAATATACACTGCCCTGATCTGTACTTTGCCCACTGGAGATATTGAGAATTGGACCCGTACAGTTCTCCTTTGTGATCCTGATCCTGCCATTAAACTGCACCATTTGTATGCTGTTTTGTGACTTTTCTTGAAAATAAACTTTGGTTACACATTTTCTGTTGTAGTTCCTTAGTTTTGGTTCAGTGTGACATTTATGGGGGATTACCTGATGCAGTGCCCTAGATTAAATTGTGGCTTCACCTGGAAAGACTGTTCCTGTATAATTTCAAGGTCTTGGGTGAAAGGGAAAGTGAGGTGGGGGGGGTGGTAGAGAAGAGAAAAGAGTTGGAACCGAAGTGGGCCAGAGATGAAGGGGAGAAAGAGGAGATGTGATTGGTGATGGAATCACTTCAGGGTAGTACCAATTGCAGGGAATTAACAATTGAATGCATTGGGTGGTAGGTGAGGGCTGGGGAGAAATCCTTCCTCTGCCTGAGAGAAGACTTGGGTTTGTTGCACTGGCATAGATGAGTTGAATGGTCTGTTACTAAGCATGTGAAGCATTGCTTTGACTAGCTATTAGGATGCAACTTCCAGAAGAGGTGAAAAAGAAAGTTTATTGTAATTATTAGAATACAACCATGTCTTTAGCTTGTAGCTGACTGCAAACTAAATACCTGGTTTTTAAAAAACAGTTAATGTATGAAAGTTAGTAAAGTATTCCTTTTATATACTCAGTTGATAATCATAACCCACTTCATACCACACTAACTGAAAATGTGAACTCTGTCATGGGAAGAAGTTACTACTTAAATAAAGATTTGAGGCATGCATAAAGCTTCCTTGAAGAGCACCAAGCTCATTGACTCCTTGTTTTGATCACTCAATATAGTGATGGAGCATTTATGATGGTTTTGAGAACTTCAAGGCTATGTGCTGGAACAAATGGTGTCAGCAGGAGCACAGTATTTGAAAATTCTTTCATCCCTTCCTGTTCTGTCAGCCTCATGTTCTGCAAGTTCCAGAGATACCTTGACTAATTGCATACTTATCGATCTGCTCAAATTCTCCCAATGATCAGTTCTCCGCAGCTGTACATGGCAATGAATTCTACAAATCAACAACCCTCTGGCTAAAGAAATTTCTCCATCGGTTTTAAATGTACACCTTCTAAGTCTGCTCTCTTGCCCTGGATTCACCCAACAAGGGAAATAAATGTGAGGCAATAATTCATGTAGTGAGCTGTTGCAATCTGTAATCACTGCAGAAAACAAATGGAAGTTGGATAAATACTTGAATGGGAAAAA
Source organism: Narcine bancroftii (assembly GCF_036971445.1). NCBI lineage: Eukaryota > Metazoa > Chordata > Chondrichthyes > Torpediniformes > Narcinidae > Narcine > Narcine bancroftii. Next base: position 217,040,424 of record NC_091473.1, read on the forward strand.
ACCAAGGGGGCAACAAGGAAAAAGTGGGGGCAGGACTAATTGGATAGTGTTTTCAAAGCTGATGTGCACAATGGAGCAGTCTGCCTAGTGGTTGTCATTTACTAAATAAATATTTTGAATTGTAATTGCAGTCTTTCAAAAAGCCACAATGCCTCTGTGGTTGGGCACGAGGAAATTTTTAATGTGTTAGAGGCACAAGAAGTATTGTTGCTGCTTAGGCAGGGGAAATTCCCGTGGGGTGCTGGTGGCAAATTGGAAAAATCCCCTTGAAATATTGAAAGGTCAGAGTAAAGCCTGTGCTCAAGCACCCTGAAAGACCTTTATACCAAGTCCTGTGAGAAAAAGCACAAATGCTGGAGAAACTCAGCAGGTCAAACAGTGCCTTTATGTTGTAAAGGTAAAGCTATATCACCAATGTTTCGGGCGTGAGCCCTTCAAGGTGTGGGGGAACATGAGTTGTCTGAACAAAAAGCAGAGGGTGGGAGTCTCGGCTAGGTGGAGAGAAAGAGAAGGTAGGAACTGGAATGACTTGTTAAGGGGGGAGGAAGCAAGCTGATTAGTGGAATGCAGTGAACTCAATGCTCATGCCCTGGGGTTGGAGGATGCGCAGATGAAAAATGAGGTGTTCTTCCTCCAATCAGCGGGGGTAGTGTGTAAGGCCATGATCAAAACATTTGAGAGTGTGATTCAGATTTGAAATGGTTGGCTATGGGGAGGTAGCTTTTGCAGATGGAGAGGAGGTGCTAGGTGAAACAATCTAATCTGCGACTGGTCTCTGATGTTGAGGCCACAGAGGGTGCACTGAATGCAGTAAATTAGTTATTTGGAGGTACAGATGTTGCTTCACTTGAAAGGACTGTTTGGGATCTTGGGTTGTGAGGGTGGGGGTGTGGGTGCAAGTATTTACACCTATGACCACGGTGGAAGGTGGGGAGGGAAGAGTGCACAAGGGAGCAGAGAAGGAAAAATGTGTCTAGTGGTAGGGTCCTGTATTAAGTATTGGAAATTCTGGGGTAATGTGTTGGATATGGAGGCTGGTGGGGTGATAGGTGAGAGTGAGGGGAATTCTGTGTTTATTATTTCTAGGGGTGGGGAATGGAGGAGTTGTGGGTGAGGGCTGAGTTAATGGTGGAATGGGAGAGCCATGTATGTGGAAGAAGGCAGAGACCAAGTCCTGGTTATTTCCAAATGACTGGGACATGGGTTTTCAGATACTAAAGCCACTGGTAATGATAAAAGATGGGCACCCCTTCCGCTGATTTAACAACTCAAGTTTCCCAATTGAAAAAAAATTTCTGACTCCCACCATTAATGATACTTGGTTTTTCCAGATTACAAGCTTAACTCTCCAGTCCATCCTTTAGATCCTGTATCTACTTGTACACCTGCCGCACTGTTCAAACACTCGGTCTGACCGATTATCAATATTTCACTGCCTGCTAGCACCAGCCATCTCGTGGCATATAGGATTTACTTAGCTCCACAAGTGGGGGTTCTGATGCAACTCCTAGTGTACATAGCACCTTGTGAGAGTTTTTCATAGATTTGATTCACAAATTTAAAATAAATATTCAAAGTCTACCATTAGTTTTGTATTCCTATGTTTCCATCACTGTACATTGTTACTTTCATTTCTATTTAACCCAATACCACAACTGTGGCATCCTGTTAGTTTCAGCCACTCAATGTCTGGTCATGGGAGGATTCCAGACTGGTCCTCTCTGTGCCTGCGTATTCCTGCACTAAGCACTTCTGGAATGTGCCAGTCGGCAGCATTCCCACACTGAAGTGTGCTGAAGCACTTGACGGGTTTCAGGCAAATCAAAGTGAGTCTTTCATGGAGGTGATGGTCTTCCATCATCCAGTTCTGGATGTGTGGCCCTGGGAACTGCCTGTAAATCAGAGTCCTTTATCATGTTGCTGTTGAGGATGAACTCTTGCATCCTCCACACACTTCACGAATATGTAATCTGCAAGGAGGTGTGCGGCTGTCTACACTCCACCACAGTCATCTCGGGGGGAAAAAAAACACTGGGTGATGTTCTAGTTGTTCAGGATGTTTCTGATTGGGAGGATTCCTCTCACTGTCAGCCAGACAAAGTCCTGGTGTTTGTGAATACTGCCGATGAGGTATTCTGCCAGATGACCTGAAAGGTCTACTCAGGAAACCAACCCATTGTATCCAAGGAGTCTTCATCTCTCCGTGCCTGCAGGACATTCTGTGCTGACCATTGCGTGATGGCCTTGTGTTCGAAGGTGTTTTACACGAAGGATAGGTGGTGTGGCAAAGTCCAGTTGATTAGGACATCGTGTGGCGAGGCCAGGCCCATTCCAATACCTGGGACAGGTAGAACCTCAGCTCATAGTGGAACTTTGTGGCATCATACTTTGGTTGCACACACAGCCTAATGCAGCCATACTCGAAGGTGGTCATCAAGGTGAGGGCCATGTTGGGTATGCCCTTGCCCCCATTGTCTAGTGATTTGTTCCTGGTGACCTTTTCCATCTTGGATCCCCAGATGAACCAGAAAATTGTTGTGGTTACTACTTGAGGTGGAGGTGTGGGGGATGGGCCAAACACCTGCACTATGTAAATCAGTACTGAGAGCACCTCACCTGATGACCAGGTTCGTACCTATTTCGTACCGCTCTGACCAATTCCTGTTGCACACCTCAGCCCCGCTGCTGAGAGCAAACCAGCAGATTAGGAGATTTAGTCTGTCTACTGGCTCTTTTTGCACAGTCCTGAATGCTTTTGTGGCCTCGGTATCATGGAGTCTGGACACAGGTGAGATTGTTTCATTGAGCAGCTTTGATCTGTCTTGCACCAGCAAGGTCCTTCCAGTGACCAATCATTTTAATTCCACACACCATTCCCATACTGACATATCTGCCCATGGCTTGAAGCCAGCTGCAAATTGAAGGATCAAAATTCTGTCTTGGCAGTCTCCAACTAGCTGGCATCAATATCAAGTTCTCCAATTGCTGTTAACCCCCCTACCCCAGCCTCTCTCTCTACCCCTCTGGCTTTTTTTCCTCTAGCACCCCTCTCCCTTCCCTTCTTTCTATCAGAAAGCTAACCTTTGCCCTCTTCCCCATCACGTTTAAGCTTCTTTTCTACTCTCCCAGCTGTATCCACCTATTATCTCTTTCTTGTTTGTCTGTAGCTCCTCCCCCCTCCACCTCTTTATTCAAACATTTTTTTTTCAGATTCTTGACAAAGGGCTGATGTTTGAAACATTGACTGCCTTTTTTACTTCCAATGGATGCTGTGTGACCTGCTGAGCTTGTCCTGCACTTGTCTGTATAGTATTCGACCCCAACATCTGTAGATATTCCCTGTTTAAATATCCAATTCTTTCTGGAATGTTACTGTTGAAACTTTTCATGCATCTCAGAATGAAGTTCAAAGATAAAATTTATGTCAGAGTACATTACATGATATCACAATCAACCCTGAGATTTTTTTTCCTGCGGGCCAGGCAGAATTTTCTCATTGCCAGTAACTGTAAACTCGTCAAGAGAAACAAGCGTTTCCAAAAAGAAATAAATGTAAACAAGCTGACTACAAATACTGCAAAAAATGTTCAGTAATAAATAATGAGCATTAAGAGTCCTTAAATGAGTCTGTTGTTCAGGTGTCTGATAGTTGAGGGGTAGCAGCTGTTCCTGAACCTGATGGTACAAGCCCTGTAGCACCTGTGTCTCTTTCCTGATGGCAGCAGCGAGAGCAACTCTCCAATGGCAACATTCTGCGTAGAATGATGTTCTTGAAGATGGGGAGGGTTTTTCCTGAGATGTATTGGGCTGTGTCCACTATCTTTGGCAGGGCCTTCTGCTCAGAGGTATTCGTACCCTCATACCAGGCCATGATGCAGCTGGTCAGCACATTTTACACTGCACATCTGTAGAAGTGTGCCAGGGTTTCTGATGATATACTGAACTGAAGAAGTAGAGGCGCTGACACACTTTCTTCACGATGGCATTAGTATGAATGATCCAGGAAAGGTCTTCCAAGATACTGACTTCCAAGAATTTAAATTTGCTCATCCTTTCTAGCTCGGATCTCCCTATGATCACTGGATCGTGTACCTCTGGTTTTCCTAAAATCTGCAATCACCTTCTTCGTTCTGGTGACACTCAATGAAGTTGTTCTTCATGCACTAATCAACCAAGTTTTCAACCTTCATCCTGCATGCTGATTTACCACCCCATTTTTCACTTTATAATATGTTTTCACCTTTGCTCTGGTTCTTTTTACCAATTATGTTAAATCTGTTTTCAACTTTCATCAGTGGAAACTGTTTCAATTTACTTAATGTGATTAATATCCTTCATCACTTTGAAGCATTTCCATTTGAACTCACTGTAAAAAGAACGATCCCTTTTTTTCATTTTCATTACATACTCCTCATTCCCAGGGTGCTGTCCTACCAATTAGTCAGGGTCTCCTTCGTAGCTTTGACATTGTGAAGTGCAGTGCCCGGATATGAGGACTTGTACTCTGGACAATTCATGAATCGAGGAGAGGCTTTACATCTGATCTAAAACACTCAATAATGGGCCATCTGCACTACAGGATTGATGATGGGGGTCTTCTGCAGCTTGTGACTTTCCCATTCAAAAAGGATTGCTCAAAGCATGTAGTAGACTAGTGATGAAAGGTTACTGTATTGGGAAAATCATCCTCACCAAATACATGGTCATTGATTCCACAACAAAACTACATGGCTAATGAGTAGGCAGGCAGCTACCATAGTACGGTGCTCTGCGGTGGATGTGAAACATCACCTTCCCATCTGGATGGAGATTATAAAACCAGACAGTGGATGACTTCATAAACAACTGTCCAAGCTGGAAACCTGCTGAGGATTTCCGTCAGATAATATCCAAAGTCTTAATCTGATTTAGAGAGCCAGATAAATCATATTTACATCCCAGATCTAACCAGCATATGATAGATATAAGACAAAGGAGGCAAAAACAGTCTCTTCAGTCCATCGAGTCCGTCCCACCATCTAATCATGAGCTGATCCATTTCCCCACTGCCCAACTTTCTCCCCATTGCATTTGATGCCCTGGCTAATCAAGAACCTATAAATCTCTGCCCAATAATCTGGCCTCCACAGCTACCTGTGGCAACAAATTCCACAGATTTATCACCCTCTCAGAACAGAGATGCTTAGGAATTTCTGGCTGAAGTAATTCTAAGCGGACACCCTTCAATCCTGAAGATGTGCTCTCCTGTCCTAGACTCTTCCACCATGAGAAACAACCTTTCTACATCTATTCTAGCCATGCCCTTCAACATTCGAAATGTTTTGATGAGATCTTCCCCCCTCATTCTCCTAAATTCCAACAAATCGGTGCATCTTGAAGAAAGTGGGTGGTTTGGTGTAAGTGAAAGAGAGAAGTGAGGGTGAGGATGTTTCACATCCACCGCAGAGCACAGTACTATTCAGTTATTGTCCTTTTGAAGGGAAATTTATGTGATATCAAGAATTCAGTGGTCAACTTGTGCATGTTTGATATTTACCAGATATTTTCTTTGGGTGGTAGTGGGTGAATATTGGGTAGACCATCAAAAAAGAGGGACCTCCACCAGAAAATAATGAGGGCAGATGTGACCTCGATTTAATATTTCATCTGAGGTTAGGCACCTCTAAAAATACAGCACTGCCTAATAGTGTAATGTAGAGAAGTTACTAGAGGACTTGATGTATAGATGATCTCTCAACCTCAGTAACAGGAACTTCTAGCAGAGGGTTCCATCATGGAAAAGGTGGAAAGCACAAAGTTCCATGGCGTGCATACAAGGGACAACCCATCCTAGATACACAGCACCTCCGCATTAGTCAGGAAAGCGCAGAGCGCCTACACTTTCTCAGGGGGCTGAAGAGGGCAAGGTGACTGGCCTCCATCTTGATGACTTTCTACAGCTCAATTGAGAGTGTCCTGTCTGGCTCCATCATTGTGTGTTATGGTAGGTGCAAAGCATCAGATCAAAACAGCCGAGAGGATCACTGGGGTCTCCCTTTCCTCTATAGCACACATGTCAAACTCTGGCCCGCAGGCCAAATTTGGCCCGCGATATAATTATATTTGGCCCGCAAGATCATTTAAAAAATGTATTAGAGGTGGCCCGCTGGCCGCCGCGCCAGTATAGCGCATGCACAGTAATACTACAAATCCCAGAATGCATTGGCGTCAGCCTGCTAATCGCCCCCACCTCCTCTGTTTACGTTGCAGGGTCTCACTGTGGACTCTGGTTTTGGGGCCTGGCCGGTGTCAGGGGAAACCAAGGCCGCTTCCCAGCACCCGGAACCGGAGGCCTCGGGCCTGACCTCGCCAGGACCGTTGCCCATTCCCCCTCCCTGCCGCAGGCCGATCCGCGACTCACGGTGACGGGGCCGCTGATCCGCCGAGATGCCGCCCTGCAGCGAGAGCCGATGCCCCCGCACTGTTGTTGTCCAACCCGATCGTCTACAAACCCCGCCCTCCCGCACACAGGCCTGAGTAAGGATTATGAACTTTAATCTCAGGATAAAACGATCTTCCAATAGTTTCATGTCACAGTGATAAATATATTCCTGGTTAAAAATGATCCTGCACCTGGATACAAGCTCATTAGGCATAAAACTTGAAAAGTGTGTCAATCAAAGGATATCTGTACCAATGGAAAAAGGGCATGGCAAATAACCCTGCTAGAGTTCATGCCCACAATCGGTCACCCATTTGATTGTTTCAGGAATCATGTTATTCTCCCACATTCTCAATAGCCCTCAGATTTTACTATTCGACAGCACACTAGCAACATTTGACAAATCCTCTATAGAGAAATATTATTTATTGAATATTTTATTTCTCATTTGTTAATGCTTCTGGAAAGAGTTTATCCAAAACTATTATTAAAAATTTATTTTAATAAGAAAAAGTTTAACATTATATATGTTGAAAGAAGAGAAAACATGCAGATGTTGAAAATTTTCAATAAATATTTAGTTCGGCCCTCGACTTAGTCCAAGTTTTTAATTTTGGCCCTCCGTGAATTTGAGTTTGACACCCCTGCTCTATAGACAACACTTACAGGGAATGCTATCTAAAGAGGGCTGGAATTATAGAAGTCCCTTTCCATCCAGCGCTCTGTATGTTCAGCCTACTACAATCAAAAAAGAAGGGAGAGGAACATCAAATCAGAACTGCCAGGTTGGGGAATAGCTTTTTCCCGCAGGCTGTGAGGCTGATGAACAATATCTTGTAACCATGACAATCATCCCCAGAAACAAAAATATATGCTGTATTTGTGTGTGTGTGTGTGTTTATATTGTGTGTGTGTGTGTGTGTGTGTGTGTGTGTGTGTGTGTGTGTGTGTGTGTGTGTGTGTGTGTGTGTGTGTGTGTGTGTGTGTGTGTTTATATAGTGTGTGTGTGTTTATATTGTGTGTGTGTATGTTTATATTTGTGTGTGTATGTTTATATTTGTGTGTTCGGCGGGCAACAACCTCCTTTTTTTTTTTTTAATTTTTTTATTTTTCACACCATAAATCACATTAGCCATGATATACACTATTTCTTTTCACACATATACAGTGACTTTTTCTCCCCCCCCCTTTCCTCCCAAACCACCCCCCCACCCCCCCCTCTCATCCATTTTAGGTATACAATCTAGGTTGCATTAATCCAGTCAGACAATGTTGTCATTCAACAAAATTACACCAGAAATTCTACTGAGTCCATTCTTTTCTTTCCTTCTCCTTCCATCAACTTAGGTAATGTTTGTCCCCGGTAGGTTTTCGCTATTGTATTTAATGTAAGGCTCCTATACTTGTTCGAATATTTCAATATTATTTCTTAACCAATATGTTATTTTTTCTAATGGAATACATTTATTCATTTAAATTTGGTAGTTTCTTCCTTTTAATTTGGTTATGTATTCCATTAATATTTAAAGACATATAGTTCAGCGTAGCCCTTTTATATTTTGTTTATCTTCTCTTTCCGTTTTTCCATCATTACCTTTCCTCCTTTTCCATTTCTGTTTTCTTATTTTCAACTCTTTATAAGACAACATTCCTACAACATCTAACATTTTCCTTATTCTCCTATTTCTATCTTATTTATCCCCAATCTCCCCTTCACCTCCTGAGTTGTCCTTTATCCCTTGTCGGACAACCACATCTCCCCTCTCCATTTGGATTTGCGAATCCACTCGCAAGCGTCAACTGATTGTGCAGTGACCGCTATTTCCCCCCACCCCGCCTCCCCCAGAAAAGATTTCACTTTTCATATGTCACAAAGGTCCCTCTTTTAATTCCCTCCTTATTCTCTCTATTCCATTACCTTCCCTTATTAATTCTTGTCTATACTATCTATATTTTCCTCTAAGTACAGATACATTCATGTATGCTCATTGTCTCTATTCACTCTTATACCTCTTTACCTGCATACATATCAATCATGATCATTTTTACTCTCATTACCCGTCTTCATCCCTCAGTCTATTTTTGTCTTTACCCACATACATATCAGTCGTGATCATTTTAACTCTCATTACCCGTCTTCCTCCCTCAGTCTATTTTTGTAATTGTTCTGCAAATTTTCGTGCTTCTTCTGGATCCGAGAATAGTCTGTTTTGCTGTCCTGGAATAAATATTTTCAATACCGCTGGATGCTTTAGTATAAATTTATACCCTTTCTTCCATAAAATCGCCTTTGCTGTATTGAACTCTTTTCTCTTCTTTAGGAGTTCAAAACTTATATCTGGATAAATGAAGATTTTTTGCCCTTTATACTCCAGTGGTTTGTTGCCCTCTCTTACTTTTTCCATTGTCTTCTCCAGTACCTTTTCTCTTGTAGTATATCTTAGGAATTTTACTACAATAGATCTTGGTTTTTGTTGTGGTTGTGGTTTAGAGGCCAATACTCTATGTGCCCTTTCTATTTCCATTTCATGCTGTAGTTCTGGACATCCTAGGGTCTTAGGGATCCACTCTTTTATAAACTCCCTCATATTCTTGCCTTCTTCATCTTCCTTAAGGCCCACTATCTTTATGTTATTTCTTCTGTTATGGTTTTCCATTGTATCTATTTTTTGAGCTAGTAGTTCTTGTGTCTCTTTAGTTTTTTTATTAGATTTCTCCAATTTCTTTTTTAAGTCTTCTACCTCCATTTCTGCTGCTACTGCCCGCTCTTCCATCTTGTCCATTTTTTTTCCCATTTCTGTTAAGGTCATCTCCATTTTAATTATTTTCTCCTCTGTGTTGTTTATTCTTTTTCTTAAATCCTTAAATTCCTGTGTTTGCCATTCTTTAAATGACTCCATGTATCCTTTAATAAGAGCAAGTATATCCTTTACCTTGCCTATCTTTTCTTCTTCTATTTCACCATACTCTTCCTCTTCTTCTTCCTCTGGGTTGACCATCTGTTGTTTCTTTGTTGCCCTTTCCTCCTCTTCTATCTTGTTTCTATTGTCTTCTGTGGTCTCTTCTTGCTGCAGGTGTTCTGCAGCTGTCGTTGCCGGCTGTGGAGATCGACTCCCCAGCTGGTCCCCCCTCCCGTCGGTGTGTTTTTTTTTCATTCGCATCGCGCATGCGCGATTGCGCACTTTTGTTCGGCTCTGCGAGCCATTTTTGTAGTCCATTATTTACCGACCTGAGGGAGCGGGTTTCTCTCTCCGCAGCGGGCCTCTTCGGACAGGTAAGGCCTTCACCTTTTTCCTCCTTTGTCTTCTCTTCCTCTCTTCTTACCGTTGCTTTCGACTTTTCTTTTTTTGTCGCCATCTTCTTTCCACCTTTATACTCACTTTTCTGTAACTTTTATTTCTGTGCCTTTGTGTTTTCTCTTGTTTTTCCCGACTTTTCTGGAGAGGGCTGGAGTTCACCGTCCGGCCACTACTCCATCACGTGACTCCTCCTCGGCAACAACCTCCTTTGAAGAAGACCACAGAGCCCACCTCACTGACAAAAGACAAAGGAGGAAAAACCCAACACCTAACCCCAACCAAACAATTTTCCCCTGCAACCGCTGCAACCGTGTCTGCCTGTCCCGCATCGGACTTGTCAGCCACAAACAAGCCTGCAGCTAATGTGGACATTTACCCCTTCATAAATCTTCGTCCGCGAAGCCAAGCCAAAGAAAAAAATAATCATATAACATCTTACAGTACAGAAACAGGCCATATTGGCCCTTCTAGTCCACACTGATTTACGTCAAAAATCCACTAGTTCCACCTACCCACTCCCTTGCCCATAACCCTCCAACCGTGAGCACATCCAAGTACTCATCTAACCTCCTCAAATGACAGAATTGACCCTGCCGCAACTACCTCTTCCGGTAGATCATTCCACTCAGCCACCACTCTCTGAGTGAAGAAGCATCCTCTTATATTACTTCTAAAGTACTGCCTTCTATCCCTTAACTTATGACCCCTTGTTCCAATCTCCCCTCCCCTCAGGGGAAAGAGCCTGTTCACATCTACTCTATCTATTCCCTTCATAATTTTAAATACCTCTGTTAAATCCCCTCTTAACCTTCTACGCTCCAATCAATAAAGACCCTGTCTACTCGATCTTTCTCCATATTCAAGGTACTACAATCCAGGCAACATTTTTGTAAACCTTCTTTGTACTCTCTCAACCTTAATTATATCTTTCCTATAATTTGGAGAAAATACTCCACACTTGGCCTCACCAATGCCTTAAACAGTCTCAACATCACCTCCCAACTCCTATATTCTATGCTATGATTTATAAAGGCCAGCATACCAAAAGCCTTCTTCACCACCCTATCTACATGGGAATCCACCTTCAAGGTCCCCTAGTTCTTTCGATATTTCCTGTGTACCTGAACTGCTGAGTTCTTCCAGCATATTGTTTTTCGCTTAAGAAATGTGGTTTGTAAATTGGACATGACTCACACATTCTCATCAGCCAAGCCTTAGACAATGGGGATGCATCAAACCCAGCATCAGACCTGATAAAGGGTCAGGCCTGCTGATTTCCATCACCAATTCTTTGTCTGCATCAAACATCTTCAGCTAAGTTCATTTGCACCATTGCGAACACAGACAAATCATGGAGAGTGGCAAAGCAGACTGGTTATTCTGTCACCCAGCATATCAAACGTAAGAATATGTGTCTGTCCATCAATAATTGGACTATTTGTGTATCCATAGAGTCAGCCCCCCAAAACACTAATTTTGAGTGCTTCTCCTTGGAGGCTTTAAGGCCATACACATGAATTACTTTGTCGCAACAGAGATGTTTGAATATTCAGAGGTACCTGGAATCTCGAATCTTGTTGCTCTGAATACAATATTCGGCTGAACCAAATCTCTGCCCCTAAAGTATGTAAGTAAACAATGTAATTATAACTACTGAGATTATATTCAAACAACTACTGTAACCTTTGTTCTTAAGATTATGAACCCTTCAGCTCAAAAAGCTTCTACCAAGAGATTCTACCAGGGGATTCTTTCACTGGGTCGCCTTTGCATGTCTTGTGTTGTATAAAGACCATTCACCTCCGCAGCTCATTCAGTCACAACGGCCTCTCTCAGGGATAGAGTCCAGTTGTTGGAACCAGGTGAAGAAACCTGATGCTGATCAAAGCCATGGGTATCCCTCTTAAATTGGAGTGTGTCATTGCCTCCGGCCACTGCTGGAAGTTATTAAGGCAGATGAAAGATTAGACAGACACCAGCATTTTTTTTTGCAGTTTTATTATTGGATAAGTTAGAGCAAAGGATGACTCTCTGGGACAAGGACCCAGGAAGCAATGCAGCCCAATCACCTTCTGCCCTACGGAAAACCCACAACTTTTGCGGAGTGGCACGCTTGGCGTAGCGGATCGGGACCGAGGCTCAAATCCTGTGCTGTCGTTAAGGAGTTTATATGTTCTCACCGTGTCTGCGTGGGGCTCTAGCTTCCTCCCACTGTTCCAATCACACCAGGGGTGTAAGTTAACTGGGTGTAAATTGGGCGGCAGGGCCTCATGTGAGCTGATATGGCCTGTTACTGTGCTGTATGTCTAAATTAAAAATTGAAATTAAAGCATTAAACCGTCATGAAATCACACTGCATGGTGTTTGAGGGTTGTAGAAATTAGATCAGGTTAGCACAGCGGTTAGTGCAATGCTATTACAGAGCCAACGATCCGGGTTCTAATCTTCCGCTGCCTGTATGGAGGTTGTACATTCTTCCCACGTCCACGTGGGTTTCCTTCCACCCTCCAAAACTTACAGGGTTAGTCGGGTTAATTGGTCACATAGGTGTATTTGGATGGTGCGGGCTTGTGGGCCGCAAGGGGCTATTAATGCGCTGCACTTCTAAAATTAAAAAAAAATTAAGATCATTGTAGATATTTGAAGAGGAAGTAGAATTTATGTGAAAGGGGTCAAGGAACTGAAGGCTCCGGGAATTAGCAATGAAGAGGCTGGGCCAGATCACCATGAAGTGCTAGGTGGCTAATACTGCTTGTTTTATGTATCACATCAAATATCAATCACCCATTTACACTCCTTCTACACCAATCCCATTTTATCCTCCTCACATTCCCATCAGCTCCCCACCCCCCAGATTCTCCCACTCATCTGCGCGTTGAGGGACAATTTGCAGTGACCAATTATCCTGCAGCCCTCAAACTTTGATCTTGTGGTATTAGAGCATGCAGACAATGCCCACGAGGAGAATGTGTAAACTCCACCCAGGCAGCACTGGTGGTCAGAGATGAACCTGAGTTGACAATTGGCCAGTGGCACTTGCATCTACCATGATGAAGGGCTTTGAGAGGTTGGTTGTGGAACAAATCAACTCCTGTCTCAGGAAGGACCTGGACCAACTATTGTCACAGCAGATAAATGGCAGGCACCATCTTGCTGGCCCCTCACTCTGCCTTACATCGCCTGGGCCCCAAGAACACCAACATCAGGCTGTTTTTTTTACTGACTATAACTTAGCGTTCAACACCATCATGACACAGCACGACTTATGATCAAACTAAGGGAGCCAGATCTGATCATCCCTCTGCAACTGAATCCTTGACTATCTCATCAGTAGACCGCAATCAGTGGGGATCGGTGATATTATCTCCTCCTCGCTGACCGTCAGCACAGGGCACCCCAAGGCTGGGTGTTTTGTCCCCTACTCTCTAAGACTGTGTGCCCAAGTTCAGCTCCAACCAACACAATCAATAAATTCACTGACAACACTGGGATCATTGGATGACAACCCTATTCTCAACGTCACCAAGTTGATCTTAAGGAGAATGGCAGGCTGAGGGACCACTCACTTGTGTGCATTGATGGGATGGAGGAGCAGAGGGATAGAACCTTCAAGTTCCCAGGAATCCATAGATCAGGGGTCCTCTCCTGGAGACACCAGACATGGAGGCAACCATGTAGAAGGCTCAACAATGCCACTAATTTCTAAGACGTCTGAGAAGATTCAGCATGTCCTTGTCTACTCTATCAACCTTCTATATGTGTATTGTGGAAGGTGAACAAACTGGTTCCAGCAGCCCCTGACTCAGTAATTTGAGTGCCCGGGAATGGTGAAGGCTGCAGAAAACAACAAACAGCACTGGGGCTCTGACCTCTCATTCACTGAAGACATCAATGGGGGGCAGTGTCTCAAGGAAGCAGCCAACATTACAAGATTCCAATTCACCTTGGTTATAACCTCTTCTCACTGATACTTTAGGGAAGAAGGCCTGAAGACCAGTAACCCCAGATCAGCTTTTTTCCCAATGGCAATGGCAATCAGGCTCTTGATCCTCGCCATACTGCCCTAACCATAAACTACTCCAGGACCACAAAAAGATCTTTCTGCACGATTGAAATGCCACTTTCAATTGCACAAACAGCAACTTAATATTCATTATCTAGCTGTATAATTATTATCTCTTTCCATTTGTTCATTTTATGCAACGATTGGAGTTTTTTTTTAACAAAGTACCTGTTTTCCTGGACCAAGAATTTTGGTGGATATGCATATTGTACTTGTGGATGTGACAATAAATGCCTCACTTTCTTTATCATCCTCTGTAATCCTCTTGCTTGATGTATTCATTTCATTGAACCTTCAATGCTTTTTCAACTTCCCTGTTTACCTTGATGTCCACTTTGGCTGCGCACAAGGTTGCAGCGGCCACTTCAGCCCTTCACAATGGTGAAATCCCCAACCCACTACGGTCAGTAAACTAGTGTCAAAATATAAATCACAAACTGGACTTTCAAATTCGCAGATAGGATCGGTAAGCTTCTGTGCAGTTTCAACCAAATGAAGCAGGGACTGCTGCAAACTGTGGAGTGGATCATGGGAGGCACGTGGGAGGCCATTGGAAGCGCTGCTGGAGAAGGCAGAAGAGTGGAAAATGGGCTGACATCAGGATTAGACCGAGAGTTAACCCCCCCTGATGACCTTACTCTCAAATGTAAGATTGCTGGAGAAGAAAATGGATGACCTGAGGCTGCATCTGAACCAGAGAGAACCGCAGGGCCACTGTGCTTTGGTGATTACAGAAACGTGCCTCCAGGACACCATTCCAGACACGGCGATCCAACTGGATGGTCTCATCTCCTTCAGGGCGAATCGAGACACTGCTGCTTCTGGCAAGACTTTTATAAAATATTTTTTTATTTTTCACACTATGAACCATATCAACCAAAATATGTATAAATATTTCTCATTAGTGGTCTTTTCTCCCTTTTTTCCCCTTTCCCCACCCCCCTCCAAAACCCATAAATATTCAACAAATACAATACAATAAAACCATAAAACAATATCTTCACACAAGGAAAATAAACAAGAAAAATGCGTCATCTATTTATTACACACTGAATCTAGTTGTTTTGTCTTTTTATCATTTTCATTCACATTTTAGGGGATGGAGGTTGTAGGCAAGCTCTCTCTGATATGTTCCATGTACAGTTCCCAAATTTGTTCAAACATTGTGACTTTATTTTTGAAATTATATGTTATTTTTTCCAGTGGAATACATTTATTCATTTCCATGTACCATTGCTGTATACTCAGGCTCTCTTCCATTTTCCAAGTTGACATTATACATTTTTTTGCTATCACTAAGGTTATCATAGTTCACGGAACTACTCTTTGCAGATGATGCCGCTTTAGTTGCCCATTCAGAGCCAGCTCTTCAGCGCTTGACGTCCTGCTTTGCGGAAACTGCCAAAATGTTTGGCCTGGAAGTCAGCCTGAAGAAAACTGAGGTCCTCCATCAGCCAGCTCCCCACCATGACTACCAGCCCCCCCACATCTCCATCGGGCACACAAAACTCAAAACGGTCAACCAGTTTACCTATCTCGGCTGCACCATTTCATCAGATGCAAGGCTCGACAATGAGATAGACAACAGACTCGCCAAGGCAAATAGCGCTTTTGGAAGACTACACAAAAGAGTCTGGAAAAACAACCAACTGAAAAACCTCACAAAGATAAGCGTATACAGAGCCGTTGTCATACCCACACTCCTGTTCGGCTCCGAATCATGGGTCCTCTACCGGCATCACCTACGGCTCCTAGAACGCTTCCACCAGCGTTGTCTCCGCTCCATCCTCAAAATCCATTGGAGCGCTTACACCCCTAACGTCGAAGTACTCGAGATGGCAGAGGTCGACAGCATCGAGTCCACGCTGCTGAAGATCCAGCTGCGCTGGATGGGTCACGTCTCCAGAATGGAGGACCATCGCCTTTCCAAGATCGTGTTATATGGCGAGCTCTCCACTGGCCACCGTGACAGAGGTGCACCAAAGAAAAGGTACAAGGACTGCCTAAAGAAATCTCTTGGTGCCTGCCACATTGACCACCGCCAGTGGGCTGATAACGCCTCAAACCATGCATCTTGGCGCCTCACAGTTTGGCGGGCAGCAACCTCCTTTGAAGAAGACCGCAGAGCCCACCTCACTGACAAAAGGCAAAGGAGGAAAAACCCAACACCCAACCCCAACCAACCAATTTTCCCTTGCAACCGCTGCAATCGTGTCTGCCTGTCCCGCATCGGACTTGTCAGCCACAAACGAGCCTGCAGCTGACGTGGACTTCTTACCCCCTCCATAAATCTTCGTCCGCGAAGCCAAGCCAAAGAAGAAGGTTATCATAATGAATTTTTTCCACTTTATCCAATTTGAGTCCTAATTCTCTACTTCCTCTGGTATGTTATTTTTTTGTAATTTTATTTAGCATCTGATTTAATTCTTCCCAAAACGTATTCACTTTCATACGTGCCCAAGTTGCATGTAATGTTGTTCCCATTTCATTCTTGCAGCGAAAACATCAATCTGATAATGTTGAATCCCATTTTTTTTAATTTTTGATGAGTGATATATACCCTGTGTAACCAATTATACTGTATCATGTATAACCCTGTGTTTATTGTATTCTTTTGTTCCAGAACATAACTTTCCCCATACTTCATTTTTTATCTTTATGTTTAGATCTTTTTCGCACTTCTGCTTAGGTTTATAGTTAATTTCATTTTCCTTCTCTTGCAGCTTGATGTACATGTTGGTTATAAATCTTTTAATTATCATTGTGTCTGTAATCACATATTCAAAGCTGCTTCCTTCTGGTAATCTCAAGCTGTTTCCCAATTTATCGTTTAAATACGCTTTCAATTGATGATATGCAATCATTGTACCATGAGTTATTCCATATTTGTACTTCAACTGTTCAAATGTTAATAAATCATTTCCCAAAAAACAATTTTATATTCTTTTGATTCCTTTTCTCTCCCATTCTCTAAAGGAAAGGCTATCTATTGTAAAAGGGATTAGCGGATTTTGCGTCAATAGTAATTTTGGTATTTGATAATTCATTTTTTGCCTTTCTAAGTGGATCTTCTTCCATGTATTAAGTAAATGATACAGTACTGGTGAGTTTTTATATTGCACCAGCTTTTCATTCCACTTATAAAGTATATGTTCTGGTACCCAGCCTTGCATAAGCAAAAGCATGGTCTAAATCCTCCATTGCATTCCACCCCTTGGTCGCAGTCTGTCACTTACGAGACCTAACAAGCATTTGAGTACAGAAGGAGTGAAAAAGAGAAACCTTTCCTCTGGAATAGGCTGTAGTTCAGAAGCGTGAAGAAGTCGGTGGAAAAGTGTACCTCCCTTTAAAGGGTGATGATTCAAATTGTCAACTGCCTGCTGCAGCACATGGCACCACCCCTTCAGGGTCCCCAGTGGTGTTAATAAACGAATTTGTTCCTTCAGTAAGCCGTTCATTCGTTCAACTAACCCGGCAGCCTGCGGATAATAAGGAATATGGTGGACCCATAAGATACTGTTGTCAGTTGCCCAATCACAGTTTGCCTTCCCGGAGAAGTGCGAGCCATTATCAGACTGAATCTCTTCTGGTACATCATAACGAGAAATTTAATGGTTTAGTCCTTGGATAGTGCTAGCTTGGTCAGCCGTCTTGGTGGGAAAAGCAAAAACCAGGCCCGAAAAGGAGTCAACCATTACTAGGACGTAATGTTTACCCATACAGTCTGACATGGGGCCTATGTAATCAATTTGCCAGACCGCAGCCGAGTGAGCTTCCCATCTTATTCGGCCATGTGGACCAGGAGGAATAGTGCAGGACCTCACAAGCTGGCATGCTGGGCATGTACACATGACCATGCGGACATCATCCTGATGGACGGGTAAGGCATGTGTACGGGCCCACATAGCTGATCCCTTCTCCCCCAAATGGCCACTCTGTTCATGTGCCCATCGAGCCAGGGGGACGGTATCGGCGCAGCTGATAGTGGCAAGCTGATCTGCTACTGCATTATGTTGTGCCATGTTCATTGTCGTGTTTGTAAGGGTGTCAACGTGATATACAGTTATCTCACGATGGTGGGAAGCATCCCACAACAGTTGCCACAACTGTTTGCCCCATACTGGGCGGTCATGTATCAGCCAGTCGTTCTTTTGCCAATCAGGCATCCATACCACTCCACTAGTCCATTAGCCACAGCCCAGGAATCGGTAAACAGGCGAAGAGGGTGATCATGGGGGTCTAGTGGTAAAGTGACTGCCTTCAACTCAGCATACTGGCTGGAGCCACCATCCCCCTCCTCCGATAAGTGAGTTCCTGACCTGGGATGGTAAGCCACCGCCTTCCACTTCTGTTTTCCTTGCACCCACCGGCTGCTACCATCAGTAAATCAGGGGTCCTTTTGTTCTGCTGGAATGAGCGAATCATATGGTTTACCCCACTGAACTAGTGAAGGGGGTAGAGGAGGGAGCAAGGCGGGTTCAACGTCCTCATGACGAGATGGAAGATCAGCCACCTGTTTGTGTATGCGGCCCACCCCTTCAGGCCCTCTGGTTGCACGATTCTGAATTTACCACTTCCATTTAACAATAGAAGACTGCTGAGCCCGCCCAATCTTTAGATTAGCGTCATTAGCTAGGAGCCAGTTCATTATTGGAAGTGTAGGTCACAACTGAACATCTGCATCCCCTGTCATTCTTTCCATCTCCAGCAGGGTCCAGTAACAAGCCAGTAACTGTTTAAAAGCAGAATAACGAGTGACAGCCTCGGGCATGGCTCGTGACCAGAAGCCCAGCGGGACTTGGAGGCCCTCTTGTTTCTGCCAGAGGCTCCAGGAGGCCACATGATCAGTAACTGTGACCTGTAGTTCATAGGGGGTATTTGGGATACGGGGATAAATGGGCAGGGCCTGAAGAATAGCCTGCTTAGTGGAACTGGAATGCCCTTTCCTGATCATTACCCCATTAAAAAGTCTGTTTTCTTTCGGGTAACCTTATATAAAGGACGTAAAAGCAACATGAAGTGTGGAATATGGCGTCACCAGTATCCCAATAACCCCTAGGAAAAGCTGGGTCTCTTTTTTACTAGTAGGAGTGACCAAGACTGCGATCTTATTGCGAACTTTATTGGGAACCACCTGTTCTCCAGCATATCACTGAATTCCAAGGAAAATAACCGTCTGGGATGGGCCATGCACCTTGACGGGGCTAATGGCCCACCCTCTTTGCATCAAGGTATCTTGGACACTCTCCATACCTTCCTGTACCATCTCTTCCGTAGCCCCTTGGATCATCACATCATCAATATAATGGTGAATCGAGAGAGAAGGCGATACTGGCACCATCTCCAAATCACGGGCAATTAGGCTGTGGCAAATAGTGGGAGAGTGTACATAGCCCTGAGGGAGGCGGGTGAAGGTATACTGGCGCCCCTTCCATGTAAAGGCGAACTGATCCTGTGAGACCTCGTCTATAAGAATACTGAAGAAGGCATTAGCGAGATCAATGACAGCATACCATGTTCCTGAGTTCCCAGTAGCAATGTTTTCAATAAGGGTAACAATGTCTGGAACTGCCGAAGCAAGTGGTGGGGCATGTTTGTTTAAAAAAAGATAATCAACTGACATTCTCTGGGAGCCATCTGGCTTCTGGACTGGCCAAACAGGGCTATTAAAGGGCGACGTTGCGGGCCTCACTACCCCATCTTCTTGCAAAGCATCGATGGTGGCAGTAATCTCTTCCTGCCCCACAGGGAGGCGATATTGTGGAATGCACACTGGTTTCGGGGGGGGGGAGACACCATCACAGGATCCCACTTAGCTCAACCCACCGCTAGTCTTTTTGTAATAGTCCGAATTCCAAATGCAAATCCCCCTTGGCTAGTATTAAGGGCTGTACCGGCCAACATATTGATACCCAGGATACACTCGTCAGTGGCAGCCATCAGGGCATGTAACCATACAGGGGAAAGGCATCACCCACCGTGGCGCAGACTTTTATTTCCTTTGTCAGGGTGATCGCTCCTCCCATCCCCTCTATTCGAAATGTCGGTCCAGTCCAGAGGTCGGGGTTACCAGGAATCACCGAGTGCTCCGCACCGGTGTCGACCAAGGCCAAATATTGGCGGTCATTAACCCCACCCCAATGGATTGTTAACGGTATGTAGGGCAGCAAGTCCCCGTGTATCCACTGTATCTCAATGGAGTAGACACAGGAATCCCGCCCGCACCCTCATGCCTTAGTAGGATTCGGGGGCTTCCAGGCCCACATGCTACTATTATCCATAAGTGCCTTTTTAACCATTTGATGTATCTCATCACGGGTAACTGGAGCAAGAGAAGCTGGCTCAGTGGGAGCAGCAGTGGGAGCAGAAGGCACAGCTGGGCCAGGAGGTCTCAACAGCTGGGGATGATGTTCCCCTGCCTTCCTCTTATAAAGGGCATAAAGGACTGCAGTAGGTTTCCCATCAATATCACTTTTAGGTACGCATAACTTTAACAAGGTTAGAAAAAGGTCCTTTCTTGTCGGTCCGTTATTACCAGCAGTCCCTCTCTTTTCATCCTGCTTGTCTAATTTAACCTGGGTTGTACGTGAGTGGATTTTACCTCCCAACTCTAATTCTCAAAGCCCAGATAAGGCATGCACCGCCTCAGACACAGGGTGCCCAATTAGCGGACTAGTTACGGACAGAACCAGTCCCCGTACAGTGGGTTGGGCGGAACGAACCAATCTGGTATGCATTCCGGCAGTGAATATCTCTTCATCAGGGCTCCCCCCATGTACCCACAGCCTCAAACGCCCTGCATACAAGGCAGAGGCCAGGGCCTGTTGACGAATTACTGCTATACCCTCCTCTGGGGTGCCCCAATTGTTCTGGAAATGTAAATCCCAATCTACTGGTGATGGGTATACTCGTAGCAGGGCATCCCCGAGAGTGGCAAGTAAGTAATCCACCTCTCTTCCTCTATCCCGCAGCTCAGCAGTGACCCGGATATCAGTAGTCAATGTTCCTAATCCCAACAATTCCTCAGGGGTTAAATATACATTACCCCCTCCTTGTTCCCAAACACGCAGGAGCCAGGCTGCCAGAGTTTCTCCCGCCTTTTGCCTATATCGATCTCCAATAGCAGCCAGCTCTTTTACAGAGAAGTCACGGATCATTGACTGCTCTTGACCTCTGCTCCCACTTTGACCCACAGGGTCCTTTGCCCAGTGGACAGGACGAGGCCTAGGCCATCCCGTAGAGAGGGTGGGCCATTGAGCATAAGCAGGGGTTCGGGTACCTTCCCCTGGGTCCGCTTGGGAGATCAAGGTATCTATCCCTTCAATCTCTACCCTTACATCATCTCCCTTTCCGTCTGTTTGGGAAGTCTGCTGCCTTATGGGCAGGCGTGAACAGCAGGTGGAGAGGGCAGTATGTTGGGCACATGCTGAGGAGTATCTGCATTATTACCATGGTCATCTTTCCAGATATTCCCGTCCCATTCATCAAATACATCAGGATCGCCGCCATTCCTTATCATGGCACGAATACGATGTGGATCGGGTTCTACTCCATGCCTTTCTTTATCTGCACAGAGCTGCTGTCGGAGTTTAATATTACGGCAGATCGTTTGGACATGCTTATCCTCCCATTCTTTGGCTTGGTCCTGACTGATGTGAACAATTTCGCTCATCATGGAATAGCGTTGTCGCAGGGCTTCTACCTCCTCCTCTAGTTGCTCTCTCTTATGCTGAGATTCTACCTCTCGCTGAACTGATTCTGCTTCATGCTGAACGGAGCAGCGTAAGGCTGTGGCCAGCAGCCAAAAACTGTCCGTCAGTATCCCCTTTTTAACAGGAAATTTACTTTCTCGAAGGAGAGTGGCAACCCACTCTCCCACAGCCGCACTTGATGGACCTAGCTTCTCATCCCAACTGAGGGGGGGTCCCAACAAAGACAAGGTATTGGCCAACATGCTAAACCCATTGTCTTTGGAAGTCCATCCCGGAATCAAGAACTGCTCAGGGCTCACCTCTTTCTTTCGGCGAAACATGTCGAGACCAATCTTGCTCGCAGCGCCAATTGTCCTGGGTAAACTTGTACCTCTAACTTTGTTCGTTTTAGATTGGTCACATTGTTTGAGCTACTGAAAGAAAACAGAGACACACACACTTCAGTTTATACGTCTTTATTACTAAATCTAAAGCTGAATTCAAACTACAATATGCAAGCCCTTCTCAATTATACTTATCAACGCTTGGACTGGTCCCAACTGCCAAAGCGAGACAACGACTGAACATTTGTAGTAGGTTGTCTGGGCGCCAGTAGCAGCTTCTCCACCTCCCCCGACCGGGACGTTGGTTGGAATCTAGAAGTTCTTCTTCTTGATAAGAGATGTTGCCATCTCTCGGAAAGTCTCACACTTCAGCAGTGGGACCATGGCTTATATTACCCAAAAGTTGTTTACTCATAGCTTATCTCCTTGGATAAATGATTTAATTATCTTCAAGGTCTCCTGACAGTCTGCGACCAATAAAAGAAAACTGCATCTCTGGGTCTCATGGTGGAATTTAGATGTGTCTACTAATTCATATGCATCCCTGGGCCTCATAGTGTAAATTAGATTATGTCTTCCTATTCAACTGCATCCCTGGTCCCTGGAATTTAGATTATGTTTTCTTATGTCTTCTTACATAAGCTGGTCTAAATCCTCTATTCTTTGGCTTGGCTTCACGGATGAAGATTTATGGAGGGGTAGATGTCCATGTCAGCTGCAGGCTCGTTTGTGGCTGACAAGTCCGATGCAGGACAGGCAGACACGGTTGCAGCGGTTGCAGGGGAAAATTGGTTGGTTGGGGTTGGGTGTTGGGTTTTTCCTCCTTTGTCTTTTGTCAGTGAGGTGGGCTCTGCGGTCTTCTTCAAAGGAGGTTGCTGCCCGCCGAACTGTGAGGCGCCAAGATGCACGGTTTGAGGCGATATCAGCCCACTGGCAGTGGTCAATGTGGCAGGCACCAAGAGATTTCTTTAGGCAGTCCTTGTACCTCTTCTTTGGTGCACCTCTGTCACGGTGGCCAGTGGAGAGCTCACCATATATCACAATCTTGGGAAGGCGATGGTCCTCCATTCTGGAGACGTGGCCTACCCAGCGCAGTTGGATACACACTGCCAATATCACGCTGAATGTACACAAAAATGTTTTTAAGCACCACACATAGTACTTGACTTTCCAATTAAGACCACTTCAGTTCTCTTCTATAGCTCTGCTTTTCCAAGACACGTCAACTCTGAAAATGACTTCACCTCTGAGTGTATTGTAAATGCAATGTGACCTGTATGTGACCCTGTATTCATCCCAAAAACTAACTGAACTAAGAAATATATATTTCAGAACTAGACATTAGCACAAATCCATTACAAGGAGCTACAGAACTTGGAGCATGGATCAGTACGTGGAACTTCAATTTTGTGGCCATTACTGAAACTTGGCTGCAGGAAGAGCAGGATTGGCTGATGCAGGTACTGGGGTTTAGGTGTTGTAAAAAGAATAGAATGGGAGGTAGAAAAGTGGGCAAGTAGCATTTCTGGTCAGGGATAGTATCACGGCTATAGAAAGGGAGGACACTGCAGAGTGAGTGTCCACTGAGTCAGTGTGAGTGGGAGTCAGAAATAGGGAGGGAGCTCTCACTGTGCTGGGAGTCGTCTATAGGCCCCCAAAATGGCCTCGAGACACCAAGGATAAGCAAGCAGATTTTGGAATGGTGCAAAAATAATAGGGTGAGTTATAGAGTTATCCTCCCATTCTTTGGTTCGGTCCTGACTGGCGCGAACAATCTCGCTCATCATGGAACAGCGTTGTCGCATGGCTTCTATCTCCTCCTCTAGTTACTCTCGCTTGTGCTGGGATTCTACTTCTCTTTGAATTGATTCTGCTTCATGCTGAACGGCGCGGCGAAAGGCTGTGGTCAGCAGCCAAAAACCGTCCGTCAGCATCCCCTTTTTAACAGGAAATTTACTTTCTTGAAGGAGAGTGGCAACCCGCTCTCCCATAGGCGCACATGATGGATCTAACCTCTCATCCCAACTAATGGGTGGTCCCAACAAAGGCAGGGTATTGGCCAACATGCCAAACCATCGTCTTTGGAAGTCCATCCCGGAATCAAGAGCTGCTCAGGGCTCACCTCTTTCTTTCGGCGAAACATCTTGAGACCAATCCTGCCAACTACGCCAATTGTCCTGGGTAAACTTGTACCTCTCATTTTGTTCGAGAGCACTTCAGTTTATACAAATCTTTATTACAAAATCTTAAGCAGATTTCAAACTACAATATACAAGCCCTTCCTAATTATACTTATCAATGCCTGGACTGGTCCCAACTGCCGAAGCGAGGCAATGACCACACACTTGTAGTAGGTTGTCTGGGCACCAGTAGCAGCTTCTCCACCTCCCCCGACCGGGTCGTTGGTTGGAATCTAGAAGTTCTTCTTGTTGCTGAGAAACGTTTCCACCCCTCAGAGAGTCTGAAACTTCAGCAGCGGGACCACAGCTTACATTACCCATTCTAGCTTATCACTTTGAATACAATGATTTACTTAGCTTCAAGGCCTCGCCTGACAGACTGCGACCAACAATCCCATCTATCTCAAACAGCAACCGGCTAACAAGCAGGAAGATTAAACGTTCCTGGTACCAGATGTCTTTTTGTCAGATAACTGCATCTCTGGGCCTCATGGTGGAATTTAGCTTCTATCTGCTGATTTTTACATTATTCTCAAAGTAGGTTACTGAAATGCAGCCTTGCATAAGCAAAAGCATGGTCTAAATCCTCCATTACAGGTATACTATGATGTCATCTGCAAATAAGCTGATTTTATACTCCTTCTCCTTTATTTTTATCCCTTTTATTTTATTTTCTATTCTTATCAGTTCTGCCAAAGGTTCTATTACTAAGGCAAACAATGAGGTGGATAGTGGACATCCCTGTCTAGTTGACCTACTTAATTTAAAGTGACTCGGTACATATCCATTTACTGCTACCTTCACCAACGGTCCATTATACAATGCTTTAATCAATCCAATTTATATATTTTTCTGGTAGATTGAACTTCTGTAATACTTTAAATAAGTAGTTCCACTCTACTCTGTCAAAGGCTTTTTCTGCATCTAGACCAACAGCCACTGTTGGTTTCTTATTTCCTTGAACTGCATGGATTAGATTAATAAGTTTACAGACATTGTCCGCTGTTCGTCTTTTCTTAATAAATCCAGTTTGATCTTGTTTTACTATTTTAGGTACACAATTGGCCAATCTGTTCGCTAATAATTTCACTATTATCTTATAGTTTGAGTTAAGTAGAGATATTGGTCTATATGATGCTGGTGTTAATGGATCCTTCCCCATCTTTGGTATTACTGTAATTATTGCTGTCTTGCATGAATCTGGCAAGTTTTGTGTTTCTTCTATCTGGTTTATTACTTCCAGGAGAGGAGGAATTAATAACTCTTTAAATGTTTTATAGAATTCTATGGGGAATCCATCCTCTCCTGGTGTTTTATTGTTCAGCAGCTTTTGTAATATATCCTGTACTTCCTCTATTTTAAATAGTTTTATTAGTTTGTTTTGTCCTCTTTGCAATTTTGGCAGTTCAATTTTAGCTAAAAATTCTTCTATTTTATCATCTTTCCCCTCATTCTCAGTTTGATACAATTGTTCATAAAATTCCTTAAAATTTTCATTAATCTCTGTTGGATTATATGTAATTTGTTTGTCCTTTTTCCTTGATGCCAGTATCGTTCTTTTAGCTTGTTCAGTTTTAAGTTGCCAGGCTAATATTTTATGTGTTTTTTCTCCCAGTTCATAATACTTTTGCTTTGTTTTCATTATGTTCTTCTCCACCTTGTACGTTTGTAATGTTTCATATTTAATTTTTTTGTCTGCCAATTCTCTCTTTTTCATTATATCATCCTTTTTTACTAATTCCTTTTCTGTACTTACTATCTCTCTTTCCAGCTGATCTATTTCCTGATTGTAATCCTTTTTCATCTTAGTTACATAACTCATTATCTGCCCTCTAATGAAGGCTTTCATTGCGTCCCATGGTATAAATTTATCTTTCATTGATTCTGTGTTTATTTCAAAATATGTTTTAATTTGGAATTCCATAAACTCCCTAAATTCCTGTCTTTTAAGTAGCATGGAGTTTAACCTCCATCTATATGTCCTTGGTGGGATGTCCTCCAGTTCTATTGCTAATAACCGGGGTGAATGATTTGATAGTAGTCTAGCTTTATACTCAGTTTTCCTAACTCTCCCTTGAATATGGGCCGACAACAAAAACATATCAATCCTTCAGTAAGTTTTGTGCCTATTCGAATAATATGAAAATTCCTTCTCTCTTAGGTGTTGCCTCCTCCATATATCTATCTTTCATTTCCTGTATTGATTTAAGCATAAATTTGGCTACTTTATTCTTTTTACTTGTCTTTTGTCCAGTTTTATCCAACAATGGATCCAAATTAAGGTTTAAATCTCCTCCTATCAATATATTTCCTTCTGTGTCTGCAATCTTCAAAAATAAATCCTTCATAAACTTTTGATCCTCCTTGTTAGGTGCATATATATTGAGCAAATTCCAAAATTCTGAGTATATCTGACACTTTATCATTACATACCTCCCTGCTGGATCTATTATTTCCTTCTCTATTTTGATTGGTACATTTTTGTTAACTAGTATGGCTACACCTCTAGCTTTTGAATTATATGATGTTGCCGTTACATGTCCTACCCAGTCTCTCTTTAGTTTGTTATGTTCCGCTTCAGTTCGATGAATTTCCTGAACAAATGCTACATCTACTTTTTTCTTCTTCAATAAATTTAGTAGCCTCTTCCTTTTAATTTGGTTATGTATTCCATTAATGTTTATACTCATATAGTTCAACATGGCCATCTTACACCATCCTTGCATACACCTCTTTTCCATCTCTTTGCCACCTCCATCCCCCTTCTCCCCATTTTCATCTTTTAGTTCTCTTTTATTACACTTAATGTACATTTAAACACATTTAAGACCTAAAGTACCCCCGCAGTTCCCACATCCACTAATACCTTAAACCCAAAAGTTCCCCCCCTCTCTGAGTTGCCCCATATCCCTTGCCAGGCAACCACAACTCCCCTTTTCATTTGGATTGTGATCTTGTTTGCAGCGTCAACTGATTTTGCAGTAACGGTTATTCACCCTCTACCTAGCCCTCTCCAGAAAACACTTTTTTTAACACATATAACAAAGCTCTCTCTCTTTTCTTTTTTTTCCCCGCCTTACTCCCTTCCTTCCCTTCTCTTTTCCCTCTTTAGTTCTTTATATATACATTGTTTTTACATCTTTCTATATACTTTATCGCCATTCTTCATTCTTGTTACATTTCTTCATCTCTTCTGTCCTGCAAACATTCTGCAAATTCTTGCGCTTTCTCTGGATCCAAGAACAGTCTGTTTTGCTCCCTGGGTATAAATATTTTAAGCACGGCTGGATATCTTAACATGAATTTGTAACCTTTTTTCCATAAAATCGTTTTCGCTGTATTAAACTCCTTCCTCCTCTTTAAGAGTTCAAAACTTATGTCTGGGTAAATAAATATTTTTTGACCCTTGTATTCCAATGGTTTATTATCTTCTCTAATTTTATTCCTTGACTGTTCTAGTATATTTTCTCTTGTTGTGTATCTCAAAAATTTTACTAAGATGGATCTTGGTTTTTGATGTGTCTGTGGTTTCGGAGATAATGCACTGCGTGCCCTTTCTATATACATTCCTTCCTGCATTTCTGTCATTCCCAGGACCTTTGGGATCCATCCTTTTATAAATTCCTTCATGTCTGTGCCTTCTTCACCCTCCTTCATGCCCATTATATTTATGTTATTTCACCTACTATAATTTTACAACATATCAATTTTCTGAGATAACATCTCTTGTGTCTCCTTAATTTTTTTGTCACTTTCTTCCAATTTTTCTCTTACGTCATTTCTTCTTCTTTGGCTTGACTTCGCGGACGAAGATTTATGGAGGGGGTAAAAAGTCCACGTCAGCTGCAGGCTCGTTTGTGGCTGGCCAGTCCGATGCGGGACAGGCAGACACGATTGCAGCGGTTGCAAGGGAAAATTGGTTGGTTGGGGTTGGGTGTTGGGTTTTTCCTCCTTTGCCTTTTGTCAGTGAGGTGGGCTCTGCGGTCTTCTTCAAAGGAGGCTGCTGCCCGCCAAACTGTGAGGCGCCAAGATGCACGGTTTGAGGCGTTATCAGCCCACTGGCGGTGGTCAATGTGGCAGGCACCAAGAGATTTCTTTAGGCAGTCCTTGTACCTTTTCTTTGGTGCACCTCTGTCACGGTGGCCAGTGGAGAGCTCGCCATATAATACGATCTTGGGAAGGCGATGGTCCTCCATTCTGGAGACGTGACCCATCCAGCGCAGCTGGATCTTCAGCAGCGTGGACTCGATGCTGTCGACCTCTGCCATCTCGAGTACCTCGACGTTAGGGGTGTGAGCGCTCCAATGGATGTTGAGGATGGAGCGGAGACAACGCTGGTGGAAGCGTTCTAGGAGCCGTAGGTGGTGCCGGTAGAGGACCCATGATTCGGAGCCGAACAGGAGTGTGGGTATGACAACGGCTCTGTATACGCTTATCTTTGTGAGGTTTTTCAGTTGGTTGTTTTTCCAGACTCTTTTGTGTAGTCTTCCAAAGGCGCTATTTGCCTTGGCGAGTCTGTTGTCTATCTCATTTACTTCCATTTCTACAGCCGTTTCCCGCTCTTCCACATTCTCTACTCTTTTCCCTATTTCTGTCATTACCAGTTCTAACCTTTGCATTTTATCTTCTGTTCTTTTCATTTTCCTTTTAATTGCATTAAACTCTAATGACAACCATTCTTTTAGTGATCTCATTTGTTCTTCAAAAAAGACTATCTATATACTGTTCATCAGTTTTACCTTCTATTTCTCTGTGAAGATCTTGGTCTTCTTCTTCCTCTTCTTCTATCTGTACCTGTGTTTGTGTCTTCTCTTCTTTGTGTCTGTGTCTCTTCTGTTTTTCCTGATGAGCTGCTTGTATCACTTTGTCGGGCCTCTTCTTGCTAGGCCTCTTGTTGCTGGTCCTCCCCTCCTGGGCTGCTCATCTGTTGTGCTTCCTGACATTGATCTTCTTGTCAGTCATCCCTCTGTCTATCTCCCTCGTCTGTTTCATCGCTCCCTCTTCTGCTGCCTTCCTCGTCCTCCAGCTGAGCGCCTTGGTGTTGGGCGTCCCTCAGCTGTTCGCTCTGTGACAGCCCACTCCTCATCTGAGCCCCCCTCCTGCTGGTGTCCTCTTTCTCCTTTGATTGCGCAGTTGCACACTTTTGTTTGGCTCTTAGAGCCATTTTGTAGTCCACTGGCCAGTGGGTCGTCACTCCGCAGGGCAGGCACTGACCTCGAGGGTCAGGTGTTCCTCACCTTCATGCAGGTAAGGCCTTCTTCTTTCTTCTCCGGCGACTTTTCTACTTATTTTTTTCCAGTTGTTTTTACTTTCTCCTTCTTGGAAGCCATCTTCTTTCTCTTCTCTGTATCTTTATCTCCTATTTCTTATATTTTATTTTTGTTATGCTTTGCTTTTTCCTAACTTTTTTTCTTATTTTCCTGGAGAGGGCTGGTTTTCCCGACCAGCCACTACTCCATCATGTGACTCCCTTCTGGCAAAACTTGAGGAGGGGGCTTTGTGCATTTACATCGATGAGTACTGGTGCATTAATGTCTCCATTGTGAAAACCTTCTGCTCAGCAGAGCTAGAGTACCTCCTGGTGTAATGCAGACCCTTCTACCTTCCCAGAGAATCCTTGGCCTTCAATTAACACGGGTGAAGCCATGAAGGAGCTTTATGGTGCCATCGGCGAAGCCCAGACATCCCACCCTGACAGTAATATTATTGTTGCTGGTGACTTCAATTATGCCAACCTGAGAACAGTCTCACCATGGTTTCAACAGCATATGAACTTCACCACCAGAGGAGAGAACACCCTGGATCAGGTGTACACCAATGTCCCTAGTGTGTACAAGGCTGCACCTCTCCCCCACTTTGGTTACTCAGATCACATATTGTTCTGCTAACCCTGGTGTACAGACTGTTGGCAAAGCAAACTAGGTCAGTATGCAGGGAGATCAGGATGTGACTGGGGTAGGGCATAGAAGTGCTGCAAGACTGCTTTGAGACCGTGGGTTGGAGCTGTTTCAGGGAGGCGGACCCCTACAATGGTCACCTAGACAAGGAGGAGTACACGAGCTCAGTGACTGGCTACATCAGCAAGTGCATTGAGGATGTCACTGAGATCAAATGCTTCACAACCAGGGCTAACCAGAAACCATGGTTGGATGCAGAGGTCAAGGTTCGTCTCAGAGCTCGTAATGCTGCCTTTAGGTCAGGGGATAGGATGGCATTAAGATCAGCCAGGGCTGAACTCTCCCATGCAATCTGGAAGGCAAAACGGAAGTACACACAGAAGATCCATGGACAGCTCTGTAACGCTGGTGATACGAGGCGCATGTGGCAAGGGATCAAGACTATTACAGATCATGTCAACCTTGCGAGTTAAGGTCAATGATGCCTCCCTTCAGGACAGACTGAACACCTTCTATGCACGGTTTGATGACAAGAACAGGATGATGCCAAAGAAAGCTTCATGTCCCCCTGATGAATGCCCCCCCCCCTATAGTCAAGGCCAAGGTGAGGAGAACTCTATCCAAGGTAAGCCATCATAAGGCAGCGGGACCAGACAACATAGCTGGTCAGGTACTGAAGGGCTCCACAGACCAATTGGCAGAAATCTTCACGGACACCTTCAACACTTCACTGCAGCAGTCCATCGTTCCTGCAGGGTGCAAGAGAGCGACCATCATCCTGGTACCCAAAAGGGTGACAATTACAGGCCTTGATGACTGTCCCTGTGGCACTGACCTCCACCATTATGAAAGACTTCGAGTGCCTGATGGAGAAGATGTCATCACTGGGACTCAACCCCCCTCTGTAACTGATTCTGGACTTCCTAAAGGAAAGACTGTAGTGGAACGAATCTGACTTATGACTTATCCTTCAGTCCCAATTACAGTTGTAAGTCGGGGACTACCTGTATATGGAATGCTGCTGTCGGAGAGCAGTAGCAATCATCATGGATACAAACCATCCAGGACATGCTCTGTTCCAGCTGCTGCCATCAGGAAAGAAGTTTAGGTACCACAGGACCCATGCCACCAGGTACAGGAACAGTTGCTACCCCTCCACCACAAGACTCCTAAACAACAAACTCAACCAGAGACTCACTTAAGGACTCTTTGCCCATTATTTATTGTTAAATATTTATTTCTGTGTTTGAAGAGCCAGTTTGTTTACATGTCTTTCTTTGTATCCATTTCTCTCTTTTATATTTTTCTCGAGTACAGTTTGCACTACCGTTAGTAGGAATTCTTCCTGGCCCACAGGAAAAAGAATCTCGGAGTTGTATGTGATGAAGCATATGGACTATGGGCAATACTGTAAATTTGAACTTGAACGTTCAATTTGAATTTGAACTTGAACACACAAGAAATCACACCGAGCTTTGGAAACTCAGAATATATTTATATAGATCACGTTTGGCAGCCAGAAAACCACAAAAGTAGTAATTAAATCCAGGAAATCCCACCCAGAATTCATGCTGGGAATATCATAGGCAGGAAATTACATCTGGAGATAATGTTTTGGATCAAAACTGATGAATTCAAGGACCAAGTGAGATCAGCAGAGATCTGGACCACCCCCCCCCCCACCAAGAATTTAAAGCTCTGTAAACACTCCGCTACTACTCCATTGAAAATCAGGACGCGAGTGTGGCTTCCTGCCCCTCTAAAATCCGCAACGTACACAAGTAGACAAATAGAGAAATGTAAACAAACTGACCGTGCAATGCAGAGAAGTCAATAAAGTGCAAAAATAAGAGTCCTTAAATCAGTCCTAATTGAGTTTGTCATTGAGGAGTCTGATGGTGGAGGTGTAGCAGCTGTTCCTGAACCTGGTGCCACCTCTATCTCTTTCCAGCACGAATAATCGGGTGCTGGGCGGTGTGGAAACTTGACGATTGCTGCTGCTCCCTGATGGCAATGTTCCCTGGAGATATTCTCTATGGTGGGGAGTGTTTTACCTGTGATGTCCTCGGCTGTGTCCGGGCTCTATGCTGACTCTTACAGCTAGAGAGCATACTTCCCACCACGTGTCTGTAGGGTTTCTGCTGTCATGCCAAGCCTCCAGCAAACTCACGAGGAAGTAGAGGTGCTGACGTGCTTTCCTCACAGTTCAATTGGCGTGTTGGGTCCAGGAAAGATTCTCCGAGATAGTGACTCCTAAGAACTTAACTTTGCTCACCCTCTCTACATCTGATCCCCCAATGATCACTGGATTGTACACCTATTTTCTCTATCTGTGGGGGACGATGTTTGGTCAGGGCGAGGAATATCAGTAAAAGAGGCAGCACGTCCTAACCATGAACTATTCACCCTCCTTACTATCTATTCACCTTCTCCCCACTGTCTCTCTCATTCCCTCCCCCCTGGTTCCTTTCCTCCAGCTCCCCACCCCTCTCGCTTCCTTCTTCAACTAGAGAGCCCTTTGCCCTCTCCCCTTCATCTCTCAGCTTTTTCTATCCTCCCACCTGCATCCATCCATTACCACTGACCCATTCGCTTGTGCTCCTCCCCTGCCCCTTCCTCCCTCCTCTTCCTTACCCCTACCCTTCAAGGCCCGAACGTTGGTTACCCTTTACTTCCTCTGGATGTTGTGTGACCTGCTGAGTTTCTCCAGAACATTTGTGTATTGCTGATGTATTTATTGTCGTTTTTAATTCAATTTAAGTCTACTTTTATAGTTTTTTTTAATTCAGCTACAGCAAATAGGAATTTTGGTGTGTGTGTGTGCGTGTGTGTTCATTGTGTAAACATATTCCAGTCGATCTGGGGAAGATTAATTTCTCACATCGGGTTACTGCCCGTTGTGAGTCTGGAACAGACTGATGCCACCTGCCCATATCGCGTCACTGACCAGGCGAAGTTGGCTGACTTGTGTGGCAGCGCCAACAGCACACATGGAGTCCCTTTCCTTTACTTCCCACCTCACTCTGGAGTCTTTAACCCTCTTCTGCACTGCCAAACACAAGGATGAGGTGGGGGACGGGGGACGGTGGGGAGATGTCTTGGGACGCGCACAGAAAACTTCTGATCTTGGATCAGGCAGACCGATGGGTCTGGAGTCACACAGGAGGCTGCAGACACGGGCATTTGAAGCCAAACACGATCTGCTGGAGGAGGTCGGCGGTTCGAGCAGCATCAGAGGGAGATGAAGAATGGCAACATTTTGAGCCGAATCTCATCATCGGATCTCGAGAGAGAGCGGAAAAAAAAAAGAAAATAAAGAATGTCCTTTCAAAGTTGTCACTGTCTCCTCTGATGTAGCTGCTTTAGCCGCCATCTCCACAATCGCTGCCGTTACATTTTTCTATTTTTTCATGGTTCATCGACGGAAGGCCTTCAAATGCTGAACTCAAGCCCCTGCCTGGCTCAATCAGCAGTCATTTACTATCTGTTCCATCTGCTGGTTTCTCAGTGAAACACAGTTTCATCCTGTGAGGGAAAGACGTCATACAGTTCGATACTGTGTGGTGAGGACATTTGCTCATTGTCCTGTAACTCTTGTACAGGTACACAATCTTTTATCCGAAATCCTTGGGGTACAGTGTGTTCCGAATTTCGGATTTTTCCAGATTTCAGAAAGCCCACCCGAATTGTGCTGCCGTATCCACCCCCACACACTTCCAGTCACCCGGCCATCTCCCCCAACCGCTGGTCCCTCGGCCACCCAGACATTTCCCCCGACCACCGGTCCCTCAGCCACCCACCTCAACTGCGGTCCCTCAGCTGTCTTCCCCAACCGTGGTCCCTTGGCCGTCTCCCCTGACCACGATCCCTCAACCACCCGGACGTCTCCCCTGACTGCTGGTCCATCAGCTGCCTGGCAGTCTCCCCCGACCTCCGGTCCCTCAGCCAGCCGGCCACCTCCTCCAACTCCAGTCCCTCAGCCGCTCGAGGTTCTCCCCTGACCTCCGGTCCCTCGGCCGCCCAGCCTCCTCCCCCAACTGTGGTCCCTCGGCTGTCTCCCCCAGCCATGGTCCCTCAGCTGCCCGGACGTCACCCCCGACAGGCAGTCCCTCGGCCGCCTGGCCACCTCCCCCAACCGCGGTCCCTCAGCCGTCTCACCCAACCGTGGTCCCTCGGCCATCTCCCCTGACCACGATCCCTCAGCCACCTGGACATCTCCCCAACTGCTGGTCCCTCAGCCACCCGGCTGCCTCCCCCAACCACCGTCCCTCGCTGCCCGGATGTCTCCCAGACCGCCGGTTTCTCGGCCACCCAGCAGTCTTCCTCGGCCACCTCCCCCGACCACCGGTCCCTTGACCACCTCCCCTGACCACCGGTCCCTCGGCCGCCTCCCCTAACTGCTGGTCCCTCGGCCATCACCCCCAACTGCCAGTCCCTCAGTCATCTCCC
Organism: Narcine bancroftii; assembly: GCF_036971445.1. Lineage (NCBI taxonomy): Eukaryota > Metazoa > Chordata > Chondrichthyes > Torpediniformes > Narcinidae > Narcine > Narcine bancroftii. Next base: position 217,074,768 of record NC_091473.1, read on the forward strand.
CCAACCGCCAGTCCCCACTTGCCAGATTTTGAAGCTTTCTGGATTTTAGATGTCCAGATAAAGGATCGTGTACCTGTACACTGCCTTCATCTCTGCTTACCCTTCACCTGACCCAATTTTGCCAGAAAGAGCTAATGAAAATTCAGATCCTGACATTTAGTCTGCAGCCAACCCAAGAATCTGACTCTCTTCCCCATCTGGGTAATGGGCGGAAAACCTAGAATGGAATATGTGGCCCATTAGTGGAGTTCCCTTAAGAACTATCCATAGGGCACTTCACTAGTTCCATCATCCAAGCCTGAAGACCATCCACTTACTCCCACTCCCTGTTTCTCCCATGGGCTAACAAGTCATCAGTCCATATTTACATCATGAGCTCATATCTTATGCCCAAGCATTGATCGAAAGGCCCAACAGTTGTTCAAAATGCTTTAGCAATAGCAAGAAAATGTTTTGCCGTAACTTGGAAGTCTGACACGGATCTGGGAAGAGAAAGATGCTGAAGTCTGGAGTTTTGTACCACTTGAGAAAATTATAATTTAAGAGATAAATATTATATATTTTGGAAGATATGGAGCCCATGTTTACAAAATATGGGTGTTAATATTTAATTGAGGCTCTGACGTTCCCTTTCTCAAGGTCTCAGTATACAAGAAACTTTTAAGTAGTGGGTACCCCTGTTGTCCCTTTCTTACTCTCCTTCCCTTTTCTTTGTAGGTAGATAGAAGGGGGGAGGGGGGTGGAATATAGGGAGGTTTTCTCATCTTTTCTTTTTATACGCCACATGTATTTGTGGTTGATTTGAATTATTTTTCATTATGTGCTTTATTTGTGTGGTTCTAAATTTATAAATAAAATTTATTTAAACAAAGCCCAACAGTTGAACTGACGGAGAAAAGGGTCCGATTTATTGATGCCCGTCGCACCTGCTCTATTGGGTCTCTTTGATAATGATAATGCATTCATTGTCATCCACATTGAACAAAGCATATATGCACGAACATGCTCACTTGCTGCAGGCCCCAACAGGAGATTAACTACAAAAACAACTGCTGCAGTTTACTTAATTGAATTAAAAAGAGACCGGGAGCTGAACTTCCACAAAATCCAATGCTTTTCTTACTGGGGAATATTTTGGCGATAAGACCAAAATTGAAATTGAATTTTTTCCAAAAAGGAATTTGTGAAAATTGCATTAGCAGGTGCAAGAGAAAATATATGGCAGTGACATGGAAATCAGATTCCCATTTAGAAAGACGGCATGCAGAAATATATGGTTGTTGAGAAAATTACATATAATTTAAGGAATGATACCTTTTTGAAAATTTGCTGCTCATACTTGCATACAGTGGGTATGAACTTAAAAAAAGCTTTCCATGAACCCTTGTTCACTACTTGGGATGAGTAAATGATGATATCGAAAGGGCAACGTTGTGTGGATGGTGGTGGTATTTTTAGAGCCAGGTTTGTTTTTTCTAACTTTTCTGTACTTTTCTTTTCTTTCTTTTGCCTTTCTCTTTTGGGGATTATTATTTGAAGGGGAGGGGCTTGGTGGGGTTTATTGCAGCGTGTACAACCTACTTGAATATATGATTGTCACTATCTGTATTTGGATATTAATAAATAAAATATTTTTTAAAAAGAATTAAAAAGAGACAAGGAATACAAAAAATACAGAGATAATAATTATTCGCTGTTATCCTCCTCATGCTTCTTTTATGTGGCATAATGCATCACAACATTTCAAAATAGAAATGATCTGGCCACTGGATGACACCTTCCCAACTTCCCTCTGTCACCCACTACCCTACCCCTCTCCCTAACCCCTTCTCTTTATCCCCTTACACCCAGCTCAGCTGTATCTCTCTGCTTCTTTTCCCTCTTGATGTATGTCATTTGACCTCAGTCTTGATAAAGGATTCACATGCATTTCTACCCTTATATGCTACGTTCATCCAACAGTTCTTTGCCTGTTCATTCCTCCTCATCTTTGCCCTCCCTAAAGTTTTTCCCTCCCTCTCTGTCTTTTCCTCTGTATTTCCCCCTCCACTCTCAATCTGTGTATCCTTTTCATCAATTTCCCACTCCCACTGCTTGCTCCCCACCCACTGGGTCTCCGTGGGATACAGCAGGGTAATCAGCCCTTCCAGCCCACGAGCCCGTGCTGCTCAATTACACCCATGTGGCCAAGTGACCGACTCATCCCGAACATCTTTAGAATGTGGGAAGAAACTGGAGCACCCAAATGAAACTCAGGCAGACACAGGGAAAATGTATAAGCTCCTTTCAGACAGCAGTAGCTATGAACCTGGGTCACTGGGTTGGCTCTATCCCTCTTTCTCTCCTTCATCTCCCTTGTGCCTATATTCTCCTCTCTCTCCTAATGCCTTTTTCCCCAGGGCAGGAGGAGCAAACATGAGAGGATATCTGGACAAAGTGAAGGGAGGAAGGTTTAGGGGAGATATCAAGGGTAAGCTTGTCTACAGAGAGAGTTGTGGGTGACTGGAATGTCTTGCCAGGGTGGTGGTGGGGCTGAAACATTAGGAGAATTTAAGAGATTCTTAGGAGCATGAATGAAAGAAAAATAGAGGGTGACGAGGTAGAAAGGGTTTAGGAATATGTAGGTTGGCACAGCATTGAGGGCCAAAAAGCCTGTAATGTGCTGTAATATTCTATCTTCTCCATCTCTCGCCCTCTCCCTCTTTCCATCTCCACAAGCTCCTTCACTCTCCACCACCTCCACCTCTCTCTCACCAGGTCAGGATAGGATTTCCAGTATCCCATCACTTCTCCACGCAGCCCTCATCCAACCCCCACCCCCAGGCCTGATGCCCAGTTCGGGCCTTTCAAGCTGCAGTGTAAAATGGGGTTAACCGGCCAATTTGCCGGGTCAGCGTCCCAGTTACGCGGCAGCCAGGAAGGGTCCGCGCGGGTCCCTGTCGGACCTCAGAGGGAGTCAGGGAACCCAGTGAAACTTTCCACGGTCGCGATTTAAGCAGGAGAATGGTCGACCTGCTTCTTCTGGGGACGTCGGCGCTTGCGGGCGGGCTAGCACCGGGCGGGCCAGCGTCTGATCGCCCTGCAGTCCTTCGAGTGAGTACGTGATTGCGTGGTCGTGATCCCCTTTAAATCGCTGGGTTGGCCATTGAATCCCCCTGTGATTTGAAAGCTTCCAGCACCTTTGCCCTGGTAATGGCCCCAGGAGGGCGACCCATGTTTAAAAGAAGCTAGAGTTTCTGTGGTAGTGGGAGATATGGGTCCAGCCACTGAACACTCAGTCATCCATGCCCACTGCGGGCCTCCAACGCTTCCCGTGGCATGGAACCAGCTCCCAGCCTCAGCGTTTCCCTCTTGAGATCAACCTAAATAATTAATCTGATTTTTGCCCTCGATGTCACTACCTGACCTACCAGGCTGTCAGTTCAATGGTGAGCTCAGGGCTGGTATCAAATCTGCAGACCCCGGGAGATGGGCTGGGCATCAGGTTCAAGAGACGACGTGAATAATAATCACCGGAATGTGGAGCGCATCATATGTTAATAATGACTGCTTCCTGCAGTCTGTTGTTGCCAGTTGCTGGCCCATTCCTCCATGAGTCACTCGCAAACACGTAACATGCAGAGACCAAAGCACTCTCTCAGGGAGGTGACATCCCAGCGGAGCCCTTGGCTTCAAGGCCGACGATTTCCCTGGCTGGCAGGGCTGGGCTGATGTAACAAGAGCTGGATTCTGATGACATGTTGGATAATCCGAGCTATAGTTAGCTGCTTGTGTTTTTTTGTGAGCGACTCACTCACGCGAGCGTGGGAGGGGACATATTTGCTGCAGTTTGCAGAAGGATAATGTGTGGATGAAAAAGGAGGTGAAGTACCAGGAGAGAGGAACTGGGAGCTGGGCAGGAGTTGGGGCAGACTTGAGGGAATTGGGATAGTGAGGGAGCTGGGATGAAGAGGGAGCAGGGATAGTGAGTGAGCTGAGAGAGAGGGAAATGGGAATGAGAGGGATCTGGGATGGAGAGGGAGCTGGGACAGAGAGGAAGCTGGGATAGAGAGGGAGCTGGGATAGTGAGAGAGCTGGGATACTGAGGGAGCTGATCTAGTGAGGGAGCTGAGACAGAGAGGGAGCTGGGATAGAGAGGGAGGTGAGACAGAGAAGGAGCTGGGATAGTGAGGGAGCAGGGATACTGAGGGAGCTGGGAAGAGAGGGAGCTGGGATAGAGAGGGAGCTGGGTTCGAAAGGGAGCTGGGATAGAGAGTTGCGTTGTGTTTTTTTTTGGACCATTCAGTGTTCATTCCTGGTTGCAAAGTGTGCACATGTTTTTTTCTGCTTTATTGTGGAGCTTCCTATGGCATTTGAGAAGACCACAGAGGAGCAGGCCAGAATAGGAGTGGGATCGACAATTAAAGTGGACCATGGAGTCAAGGCTGGCCAAAAGGGTTGATGTTTCTGGCAATCAGTGACAGATGCCTGAGTGAGGTAAACTGGAGTCCATTCAGCACCTCTAGCCTGTGCTACCATCCTGTAAGATCAAACCTCATCCGATCTTGGCCTCAACTCCTGGAAATGTTGAGGAGGCACCTTTAGCACAACATTATCACGGAGCCAGCTGCCCTGGTTCAAATCCTCCGCAGTCTTTAATCCACTTTCTCCCTGTGTCCGGCTGAGTTTCCTCCGAGTGTTCCCTTCCTCTCCCACTTTCCCAAGACGTATGGGATTAGTAGATTAATTGGTCACATTAGTGTGTTTGGGGGACAGAGGCTTGTGGGATGAATGGGCCTGTTAACGTGCTGAATTTGTATATTTTTTTAAAATGTGCCCTTTGACCCCCTGCAATCCAAAAATCTTTGAAAAGGTCATGTGACGAAATCTTAAGGTATAAGTCCAATAGGTGTGGCCAAACTCACCCTTTGTGGCTCTGCATAAACGAGGTGGAAGTAGCGAGCTATGGGACACAGAGACTGAATCTGTAGTGGTGGCATCAGTTCTGAGCCTGCGGTGTCTCAGGGAAGGTTCTCCTCACCGAGTCCCAGACTGAGGGTAGGGCCTTCCCAGCGCACTACCAAAACTGAGTCCCCACCGTGATGACATTACCAAGCCTCTGGTCAGGGTGATGACCTCCACCCTGCCCACTAGCTCACAGAGAGAGTTGAACCTTCATCTCAGAGCAATGAAAGGCCACCTCCGGATCTATACCACAAGGCGTTCAGATGGTTGTATCAATAACCTTGCTCAGGTGGGTTTCTGAACTCGCTGAGCATCATGTATCCACTGGGCACGACCAATCAGTCTGTCATTTGACAGTTGCTGTCCCATTCCCAGTGCCTCACTTGCAGACACATAACTACACAAACCAAAGGACTGTTCTTTTCAAGTTTAGGAACATATGACTGTACATTTACAATCAAATGAAACAGCATTTCTCTGAGCCATGGTACATGTGCACACGTGCAAACACACACACACACACACACACACACACACACACACACACACACACAAAAACACGCGCGCGCGCGCACACACACACACACACACACACACAAAAACACGCGCGCGCACACACACACACACACACACACACACACACACACACACACACACACACACACACACACACACACACACACACACACACACACACACACACACACACACACACACACACACACTTTATTCTCACAGCCTACGGGAAGCAGCAAATTCCCAGCCTGGCCCTCCCAATTTTGATGTCCCCATTCCATATTGATAAGTGTTCAAAGATGCTTTTTGGAAAGAGGCAGAAGGACCACAGAGCCCTTTGGTTTAAAGCTGACAATTTCACTGGCTGGCAGGGTCGGCTGGGCTAATGTTACAAGAGCAGGATTCTGATGTCATGTTGGATGGCCTGAGCTATTTTTAACTCTTCCCATTTCCCGCCCTGCCGCCTGTGTTTGACGTGTCCAACTCACTCATGCTGTGTGGGAGGAACAGACTTGCTGCGGTTTGCTGAAGTAAAATGTGCAGAGGAGCAAGAAACATGAGAGGAGCCAGGAGGAGGGGAATTGGGAGCTGAAGTGGACTGGGATAGAATGTACAGGGGCTAGTGAAAGAGCTGGGGTAGAGTGAGAGCTGGGAAAAAGAGGGAGTTGGGACAGTGAAGGAGCTGGGATGGAGAGGGAGCTGGGATAGAGAGGGAGCAGTGATAGAAAGGGAGCTGGGGTAGAGAGGGAGCTGGGATAGAGAGGGAGCTGGGAAAGTGAAGGAGTTGAGACAGAGGGAGCTGGGATAGTGTGGGAGCTGGGATGGTGAGGGAGCTGGGATAGAAAGGGAGCTGGGATAGTGAGGGAGTTGAGACAGAGGGAGCTGGGATAGAGAGGGAGCTGGGATAGAGAGGGAGCTGGGATGGTGAGGGAGATGGGATAGAGAGGGAGCTGAGATAGTGAGGGAGTTGAGACAGAGGGAACTGGGATAGTGAGGGAGCTGGGATAGAGAGGGAGCTGGGATGGTGAGGGAGATGGGATAGATAGGGAGCTGGGATAGTGAGAGAGTTGAGACAGAGGGAGCTGCGATAGTGTGGGACCTGGGATGGTGAGGGAGCTGGGATAGAGAGGGAGCTGGGATAGTGAGGGAGTTGAGACAGAGGGAGCTGGGATAGAGAGGGAGCTGGGTTATTGAGAGAGCTGAGATAGAGAGGGAGCTGGGATAGTGAGGGAGCTGGGATAGTGAGGGAGCTGGGATATGAGGCTGGGATAGTGAAGGAGCTGGGATAGAGAGGGAGCTGGTATATTGAGGGAGCTGGGATAGTGAAGGAGCTGCGATAGAGAGGGAGCTGGGATAGAGAGGGAGCTGGGATCAAGAGGGAGCTGGGAGAGTTAGGGAGCTGGGATAGAGAGTTGCATTGTGTTTTTTTTGGACCATTCAGTGTTCATTCCTGGTTGCAAAGTGTGCACATGTTTTTTTCTGCTTTATTGTGGAGCTTCCTATGGCATTTGAGAAGACCACAGAGGAGCAGGCCAGAATAGGAGTGGGATCAACAATTAAAGTGGACCATGGAGTCAAGCTGGTCCAAAGCCAGTGCCAGAAGGGTTGATGTTTCAGGCAATCAGCGACAGATGCCTGAGTGAGGTAAACTGGGGTCCATTCAGCACCTCTAGCCTGTGCTACCATCCTGTAAGATCAAACCTCATCCGATCTTGGCCTCAACTCCTGGAAATGTTGAGGAGGCACCTTTAGCACAACATTATCACGGAGCCAGCTGCCCTGGTTCAAATCCCCCGCAGTCTTTAATCCACTTTCTCCCTGTGTCCGGCTGAGTTTCCTCCGAGTGTTCCACTTCTCTCCCACTTTCCCAAGACATATGGGGTAAGTAGGTTAATACGTGACATTGGTATGTTTGGGGGACAGAGGCTTGTGGGATGAATGGCCTGTTAACGTGCTGAATCTGTTTTTTTTTTAAATGTGCCCTTTGACCCCCTGTAATCCAAAAAAATCTTAGAGATGGTCATGTGACGAAATCTTAAGGTATAAGTCCAATAGGTGTGGCCAAACTCACCCTTTGTGGCTCTGCATAAACGAGGTGGAAGTAGCGAGCTATGGGACACAGAGACTGAATCTGTAGTGGTGGCATCAGTTCTGAGCCTGTGGTGTCTCAGGGAAGGTTCTCCTCACCGAGTCTCAGACTGAGGGTAGGGCCTTCCCAGCGCACTACCAAAACTGAGTCCCCACCGTGATGACATTACCAAGCCTCTGGTCAGGGTGATGACCTCCACCCTGCCCACTAGCTCGCAGAGAGAGTTGAACCTTCATCTCAGAGCAATGAAAGGCCACCTCCGGATCTATACCACAAGGCGTTCAGATGGTTGATTCAATAACCTTGCTCCGGTGGGTTTCTGAACTCGCTGAGCATCATGTATCCACTGGGCACGACCAATCAGTCTGTCATTTGACAGTTGCTGTCCCATTCCCAGTGCCTCACTTGCAGACACATAACTACACAAACCAAAGGACTGTTCCTTTCAAGTTTAGGAACATATGACTGTACATTTACAATCCAATGAAACAGCATTTCTCTGGGCCATGGTGCACGTGCACACGTGCAAACACACACAGACACACACACACACACTTTATTCTCGGAGCCCACGGGAAGCAGCAAATTCCCAGCCTGGCCCTCCCAATTTTGATGTCCCCATTCCATATTGATAAGAGGTCAAAGGTGCTTTTTGGAAAGAGGCAGAAGGACCACAGAGCCCTTTGGTTTAAAGCAGACAATTTCACTGGGCTGGGCTAACGTTACAAGAGCAAGATTCTGATGTCATGTTGGATGGCCTGAGCTATTTTTAACTCTTCCCATTTCCCTCCCTGCCGCCTGTGTTTGACGTGTCCGACGCACTCACACGAGGTGGGAGGTACTGATTTCCTGCGGTTTTCTGAAGAAAAATGTGCAGAGGAGCAAGATGCAGGAGAGGAACCAGGAGGAGAGGAATTGGCAGCTGGGCTGGACTGGGATGGAATGTACAGGGGCTAGTTAAAGAGCTGGGGTAGAGTGAGAGCTGGGAAAAAGAGGGAGTTGGGACAGTGAGGGAGCTGGGATAGAGAAGGAACCGGGATAGAGAGAGAACAGGGATAGTGTGGGAGCTGGGATAGAGAAGGAGCCGGGATAGAGAGAGAACAGGGATAGTGAGGGAGGTGGGATAGAGAAGGAGCTGGAATAGAGAGGGAGCTCGTGTCGTGAGGGAGCTGGGGATAGAGAGGGTGCTGGGATAGTGAGGGAGCTGGGATAGAGAGGGAGCTGGGATAGTGAGGTAGCTGGGATAGTGAGGGAGCTGGTATAGAGAGGGTGCTGGGATAGAGAAGGAGCTGGGGTAGAGAGGAAGCTGGGATAGTGAGGGAGCCGGGATAGAGAGGGTGCTGGGATAGAGGGATCCAGGATAGAGAGTGAGCTGGGATAGTGAGGGAGCTGGATAGAGAGGGAGCTGGGATAGAGTGAGACCTGGGAGACAGAGGGAGCTGGGATAGAGAGGGAGCCGGGATAGAGAGGGTGCCGGGATAGAGAGGGATCCAGGATAGAGAGGGAGCTGGGATAGTGAGGGAGCCGGGATAGAGAGGGAGCTGGGATAGAGAGGGAGCTGGGAAGGTGCCGGGATAGAGAGGGAGCCGGGATAGAGAGGGTGCTGGGATAGAGAGGGATTCAGGATAGAGAGGGAGCTGGGATAGTGAGGGAGCTGGGATAGAGAGGGAGCTGGGATAGAGAGGGAGCTGGGAAGGTGCCGGGATAGAGAGGGAGCTGGGATAGAGAGGGTGCTGGGATAGAGCGGGATTCAGAATAGAGAGGGAGCCGGGGTAGAGAGGGAGGTGGGATAGAGAGGGTGCTGGGATAGAGAGGGATCCATGATAGAGAGGGAGCTGGGATAGTGAGAGAGCTGGGATAGTGTGGGAGCTGGGATAGAGAGGGAGCTGGGTCAGAGAGGGAGCTGGGACAGAGATGGAGCTGGGATAGAGAGGGAGCTGGGAGAGAGAAGGTGCTGGGATAGAGAGGGATCCAGGTTGGAGAGGGAGCTCGGATAGTGAGAGAGCTGGGATAGAGTGGGAGCTGGGATAGAGAGGGAGCTAGGATAGAGGGAGCTGGGAAGGTGCCAGGATAGAGAGGGAGCCAGGATAGAGAGGGAATCAGGATTGAGAGGGAGCTGGGATAGAGAGGGAGCTGGTATAGAGAGGGAGCTAGGCCAGAGAGGGAGCTGGGACAGAGAGGGAGCTAGGATGGAGGGGGAGCTGGGACGGAGAGGGAGCTGGGACAGAGAGGGAGCTGGAACAGAGATGGAGCTGGGATAGAGAGGGAGCTTGGATTGAGAGGGAGCTGGGATAGAGAGGGAGTGGGGACAGAGGGAGATAGGATGGAGAGGGAGGCGGGATAGAGAGGGAGCTGGGATAGAGAGGGAGCTGGGATTGAGAGGGAGTGGGGACAGAGGGAGATAGGATGGAGAGGGAGCTGGGATGTAGAGGGAGCTGGGACGGAGACGGAGCTGGGATGGAGAGGAAGCTTGGACAGAGAGGGAGCTGGGATGGAGGGAGCTGGGACAGAGAGGGAGCTGGGAAGGTGCCAGGATAGAGAGGGAGCCAGGATAGAGAGGGAGTCGTGATTGAGAGGGAGCTGGGATAGAGAGGGAGCTGGGATAGAGAGGGAGCTGGGACAGAGAGGGAGTCGGGATTAAGAGGGAGCTGGGATAGAGAGGGAGCTGGAAGAGAGAGGGAGCCGGGATAGAGAGGGAGCCGGGATAGATAGGGTGCTGGGATAGAGAGGGATCCAGGATAGAGAGGGAGCTGGGATAGTGAGAGAGCTGGGATAGAGAGGGATCCAGGATAGAGAGGGAGCTGGGATAGTGAGAGAGCTGGGATAGAGTGGGAGCTGGGATAGAGAGGGAGCTGGGAAGGTGCCGTGATAGAGAGGGAGCCGGGATAGAGAGGGAGTCGGGATTGAGAGGGAGCTGGGATAGAGAGATGGCTGGGATAGAGCGGGAGCTGGGTCAGAGAGGGAGGTGGGACAGAGAGGGAGCTGGGGCAGAGGGGGAGCTGGGACGGAGAGGGAGCTGGGACAGAGAGGGAGCTTGGATTGAGAGGGAGCTGGGATAGAGAGGGAGCTGGGATAGAGAGGAAGCGGGGACAGTGGGAGATAGGATGGAGAAGGAGCTGGGATGTAGAGGGAGCTGGGACAGAGGGAGCTGGGATGGAGAGGGAGCAGGGATAGACGAATCTCTTCATCATCATCATCCACCATAATACATGGTTCCTCAAGGCATAAGTGCAGGATGAACACAACACAAGTTCTACAGCTGCCACTAGGTTGGGAGATTGGGATGGTGGTGTTAGGGAGGGTGTGAAGGGAAGCCTAATCAAGGTGAGTTATCTTTTTGAGGACAGCAGTTGGGAATTAGTGCAGACTCACTGTGTTTGTTTGTCACAACGTCCTGGATGATAAAATTGCTCTTCACAATGTAACTTCCTCCAAATTTAAGCTTCAAGCACTGAAGATGTGGTGGATCAGAATCATCCCTGTCCTGGGTGGGATCTTCCATGTCCTGGGTGGGACCTTCCGTGACCTGGGTGGGACCTTCCGTGACCTGGGTGGGACCTTCCACGTCCTGGGTGAGTTCTTCCTTGTCCTGGATGGGGTATTTCTTGTCATGGTTCTTCCTTGTCCTGGGTGAAATCTTACTTGTCCAAGGCAGATTGGACCTTGTCCTGAGTGGGTGCCTCGGACAGGCTGCCAGAATTAGCGGTGAAAGCAAATACAACAAATATAACAGTCCTTGCATCTGCTGGTGTGTGATCTCACTCTTGCAAATTTCCTCACGGATGGGAGGAGGATGAAGAGTGTGTGGCCAGTGATGGGGGATAAGTCTTCTCTTCCAAGGCAGCAGAAGTTATAGATGGAGTGGATGGAGGGGAGGGGGAGGTGTGCGACAGACGCTCACCAACTTCTGTGGCTTCTTGTGGATTTGGGTGGACCAGTTCCAGTCCCTTGCGTTGATGCACTCCAACAGGATGCTTTCAATGGTGCACCTGCAGCATTTCAGATTTCTCCAGGCTCCTGAGGAAGTCGAGGCTCTTTCTTGGCCTTTGTGTCAATGTGGACAGAGCATGACAAGATACTGGAGATGTTTGGACACCTAGGAGCTAAAGCTGTCTGCTACAGTAAATCCCCTGTTATCTGGAGTTCAGGCAACCAGCAGCCTCAAGCAACAGGGTAAAGATTGGAACAAATATTCAGCCAGCAGAAGGCCTTGGTCATGTTTTGCTCGTAGCAGCTGTTTGAATAAAGTTGTTTGAGTAAAATGGCGTCGCCCAGGATGAAGCGTTGGTTGATGCTGCCTGGCATTGGGCTCACTCTCTTTATCCCTGTATAGTAAGAATCTTTATCTGTATATTATTAAATACATTAGTAAGGTTTTATCTGTAAACTTTGTGGAACCAGAGGTTTAATTGTGATCTTATTGCTCATCTTTCGGGCAGCTCTGTGGAGGGGGAGGAACCTGCAGATGCAGCGCCGGTTAAATACTTTCAAAGCATGTGACTGAAAATGAAGTAAAATGCTTTAAGGTTCATGCAAGTGAAGTTTGTTTGATGTTAGTACTGTATTATATTTTTGACTTTTGAACTTCTTAATGCAGGTGTATTAGTTAGGCATTGTAAGAGTGCGTCTCAAGCAACCGGAAGACTCACTTAACGGCATCTACCAAGCCCCATAGGTGTCAGATACCAGGAATCTTAATGTCCCTCTGCCTCACCACTGTTGATGTGGCCTGGGGAGTGAGCTCCACCCCTCCTTCAGAAAACGATAACCTGCTCCAAGTTCTTGATGACATAGAGGAAGAGGCTGTTGTCCCAGCACTGAAGCCACAAGTCCCTCCATCTCTCTTCTGTACTCCCTCTTGTCCTTGTTACACATCCTGCCTCAACTGGTGGTGCCGTCCGTGATGACACCGCTCTTTGGTACAATTTGAGCTGTGTTTGGCCATATGTTTTGTAAAAGAGAAAAGATATTTATCAGCCTTCTTTGAACAAGTACAGTGTGTGTTGGATAAAAGAGAATCTGGGCTATATGAAGATTTCTAGCCACACCGCAGAATGTTAGAACTGTAAAGCACAGAAACGGACCCAAACAGACCATCTTGTCTGTGCTGACTGTGATCCCTCTCTATGCTCATCCTGTTTGCCTGTATTTGCCCTGTACTCCACTACTCCTTTCCTATCCACGTACCCATCCAAATGCTATTTAAATGTTGTATTAGACAGGCACTGCTCAAGAAAGTAGCCAACACCTGTGGTGCGCTGTTAGACAGAATCAGACACACACAAGGTAAAGACTGAACAACAAGCTTTAATCCACAAAAACCTCCACAGAGCCAGGCTGGCTGTGACTGCAGCAACTCAGTGTGAGGCCTCGAGAGGCCGGCGCAGGCTTATATCCCGGAGGGTGATTGACACGCGATCAGGTGGGGCTTGATCCATTCAGGCTGACTGTTTGACAGCCGGCCAGGTGTTGTCCTGTCCCGTTATACACCTACAGGTACAGAGGATGCCCCCTGAAGTAGGCTGGTGGTGTACCACCACATTCATCCCCTTCTTTAAAATTCTCCGGGGGTGGAGGAGGGCAGTAGCAAGGAATCGCACCCACTATGTACATACAATATTTACAGGTTGAGATGATTCGGCAGTCTCTGTGACCGTCGTAGGCCTGGCTCCTGGTCACTGGTCAGAGGGGAAGTGGGGAGGTTGGCGGCAGGGGGGTGTGTGTGTGGCTGGTGTGGTGCTGCACGGAGGGGTGGCCAGGTGGGCCGGGGTCGACGTATGCGGGTCGTATTGGATGGGTGGGGGGGGAAGGTTCGTCTCCTAAGACTGAAGCGTGCCCCTGGTGGTCAAGGAGGCCTTGTGTGCCCCATAGCTGCATGGGGATGGGGGTGTATGCACAGTCAGCGTTGTCCTGGGTTGGAGGGTGGCGTGGTGTGGTGGGTGGTCCTGCTGGTGCCAGGTCCCTGGTTGAGACGGTGTCCTCCCTGCCACTGTCGACTCTAACGTAAGCGTAGTTATGGTTTGCGTGAAGAAGGAAAACCTGCTCCACCAGGGCTTCGGCCTTGTTTGCCTGTATATGCTTACGCAGAAGCACCGGTCCCGGGGACGTGAGCCACGTGAGTGACATTCCAGTCGCTGACCTCCTGGGAAATGAGAACAGACGTTCATGAAGGGTCTCGTTGGTAGCCATGCACAGCAGTGTTCAAATGGCATGGAGTGCCTCGGACAGGGTGTCCTGCCAGAATTCAATGGCCCACCCTTTTGACCTGAAACACAGGAAGACTGCCTTCCAGACCACCCCATTCTTGCATTCCACTTGCCCGTTGTCTCTTTTGTGAGACTGGTCGCGATACCCCTCACCATCAGGTACTTGCGCAGCTCGTCACTTGTGAAACTAGACCCCCAGTCGCTGTGGATGAATACGGGTAGCCAAACATGGTGAAGATCTGCCCCAGGGCCCTGATGATGGTGGCCGTGGAGGTGTCCGGACAAGGGATGGCAAAAGGGAAGCGTGAGTACTCATCCACTACCGTGAAGAAGTAGACGTTTCTGTTCATGGAAGGCAGGGGCCCTTTGAAGTCCATGCCAAGACGCTCGAAAGACCAAGTAGCCTTTACAATGTGGGCCTGGGTGGGGGGGTAGGCGGAAGAAGCGGGGTTTACACTCCGCACAGACCCGACAAGCTTCGGTCATGTCGCTGACATCCCTGATGGTGTATGGCAGATTTCGGGACTTAAAATGGTACATCCTGGTGACACCCATATGGCAGAGGGACTCATGCAATGCCTGCAACCTGTCATCATGCATAGACGCGTAGGTGCGAGAGAGGGCATAAGGGGAGTCGTTAAACTTCCTGGGCCAGTACTGGATGTTATAGCTGTAGGTTGCCAGCTCGACTCTCCAGCGCAGGATCTTGTTGTTCTTTATCTTGCTCTTGTGGGTAGTGTTAAACTTGAACGCCACGGCCCGCTGATCTGTGAGGAGCGTGAATCTCCTGCCGGCTAGGTAGTGGCGCCAGTGGCGGACCGCTTCCACAATCGCCTGGCCCTCCTTTTCAATGGCGGAGTGCCCTAGCTCAGAGCCATGGAGGTCCTGGAAAAGAAGGCGACGGGGCACCCCCTTTGGTTGAGGGTAGCAGTGAGGGCCATCTTGGAGGCATCGCTCTCCACCTGGAAGGGAGAGTCCTTATTTCCACAGCCTGCATCGTAGCATCCGCGATGTCTTGCCTGATGCGGGTGAAGGCTGCCTGCACCTGAGGTGGGAGGGGAAAAGTTGTGGCTTGGGCCAGTGGGTGGACCTTGTCTGAGAAGTGAGGGACCCACTGCAAGTAATAAGAGAACAGGCCCAGGCACCTGCGGAGGGCCTATAGCGTGGGGGGTAGGGGTAACTCCATTAATGGGCACATCCTTTCTGGATCTGGGCCACGATGTACCCTACCCCAGGATGGCAAGGTGGGTGGTGCTCAACACACACTTTTCCTTGTTGTAAGTGAGGTTCAGCTTCGCGGCCGTCTGGAGAAAATTTTCTAGGTTAGCATCGTGGTCCTGCTGGTCACGGCTGCAGATAGTGAATTTATCCAGATATGGGAACGTCGCCTTCAGCTTGTGCTGGTCTATCATGTGATCCATCTCCCGCTGGAAGACAGAGACCCCGTTCGTGACCCCAAAAGGAACCCAGCGGAACTGGTACAGGCACCCGTCTGCCTCAAAGGTGGTGTAGGGCTTGTCCTTCGGGTGGATAGGGATTTGGTGATACGCCGACTTCAGGTCAATCGTGGAGAAAACCCGGTAGCGGGCAATCTCAGTGACCATGTCGGCGATCCTCGGCGGGGATAGGCATCCAGCTGGGTGTACTGATTAATGGTCTGGCTGTAATCCACGACCATCCTCGGCTTACTTCCCCCTTTGATCACCAGGACTTGGGCTCTCCAAGGGCTGTAACTGGGCTCTATAAGACCTTCTGCCAGGAGCCGCTGCATCTCCGCCTTGATGAAGTCCCTGTCTGCAACGCAATAGCGCCTACTTCTGGCGGCGATCAGCTTGCAGACTAGCGCAAGATGTGGGAAGAACGCCAGTGGGGTGATGTGCAGTGTGGAGAGGCCGCAGGTTGGCTGGGGCTGGTAGGTTGGCATGTTGTGAAATCTAAGTGGAGGTTGGGGCCCCCCGAAGGCAAGGGTGTGTGATAGTACAGATCTATCACCAATGTACATAGTGTATATAGTTACTGTATCTAGACTGTGCTTACAGCGATTGGCTGAGAGCTAAGCCACACCTATTGTTTGGGCCTTAAAGGGTTGTGTCCCTAGCCAGGTCGGATCATTCCGGACTGGTCGGCCACCTGTGAAGAGCTCCGGTCTTTTGCTAATAAAAGCCTTGGTTTGGATCAACAAGTCTTTGGTTCTTTCGACGAGCTCTACAGGGTGACACTCTGGCTCCTGGTCACTGGTCAGAGGGGAAGTGGGGGGTCTGGCGGCAGGGGTGTGTGTGTGTGGCTGGTGTGGTGCCACGTGGAGGGGTGGCCAAGGGGGCTGGGGTCGATGTATGTGGGTCGTATTGGATGGGTGGGGGGGAGGCCGGGTTCGTCTCCTAAGACTGAAGCGTGCCCCTGGTGGTCAAGGAGGTCTTATAGAGCCCAGTTACAGGCCCCGGGGGAAGTGACGTCATCACAGCCGACGGCAGTGACATCATTACATCAACCAGAAGTGATGTCATGCCATGAGCCAGAAGTGTCATTACACCGTGAGCCGGAAGTGATGTCGGTGTGGTTCTCAGTGAACGGCGAGGGCGAGGGCTGGTGCAGATGCTCGGGTCACATGCTGCCACAGTTGCTGGTGGGTCTGGATGTTGTGCGGTCAAAGTCGGGGAAGACGGAAGTCATCGCGGTGACAATGGCACCGTCCGGCACGCCTCGATGATTGCCTCGAACGCATGCTGCCAGATCTCAAAGCATATCTGGGCTTCCGGGTGGCGTGGGTCGACCTCAAAGCTTCCCTGTGCAAAGGAGCTTTTCCATGGCAGCCGTGGGAAAATTTTGTGGATTAAATTGTGGTACCCTGTTAGACAGAATCAGACACACACAAGGTAAAGACTGAAGAATAGGCTTTAATCCACAAAAATCTCCACAGAGCCAGGCTGGCTGTGGCTGCAGCAACTCAGTGTGAGGCCTCGAGAGGCTGGCGCAGGCTTATATCCCGGAGGGTGATTGACACCTGACCGGATGGGGCTTGATCCATTCAGGCCGACTGATTGACAGCTGGCCAGGTGTTGTCTTGTCCCCTTACTCCTGCAGGTACAGAGGTTGCCCCCTGCAGTAGGCCGGTGGTGTACCACCACAACCTCATAAAAGGCCCCCTTTAACCCTAGTTGTGCTTGCTTCCCACTAATAAAGACCCCCACCACCCAGGCCAGGCCATGTCCAGCTATCAGGCTGTTGAACCACCCCCTATGACCCAAACCATAACATTACTGCAAACCCACCAAAGACCTCTCTGATGTACTGGCACAATACATTTTTAGCACTACTGGTCAACTGCATTTATTATCTATTTGATTTTCTCTTCTTTTTAGATTTTTTTTTCTACTTCAATTTGTGGCTTCTTAATTATAGTTAAGTGATGTAATTGTGGAAGCTGCAGCTATAAGACTTTCATTGTGTCTGCACATTCTACTTATGTATACAGCAATACACTCATTCATTCATGGCCTCCACTACCTCCCCTGGTAGCTCAGTCCAAACATTCACCACCTTTCTGTGGAAGCAGCTACCCCTTCAATTTCTCCCCTCTCACCTTAAACCTGTCGACACACTGTCAATACCAGAATGGTGGCAGAATGTCAGACATAAAACTTGTCCGTACTCCTGTTCTGGACTGATCCCAGGACTCATACTGATGGAGGGACTTAGCTTAACTGCCTTTATTAGGGGGTTTCAGGGGGCTGACGTCACTGAGGGGGAGGGGGGCCAGCCATATATATGAACCAAACATATACACTGTGCCAGTAACCAAGTAACAGTAAACAGTGATATATCACTCTACTTTTAGACCCCCTGCCCAGAGATTGTTGCAGACAGCAAAATCTCAAAGACCTTGAATGCTTTTCAAGCAGAAGTGGATAGATGGGGGTGGGGGGAAAGATTACTCTGCATTAACTGAACGTGGAGTTGATGTTATAATGATCTCATTGAGTAGTGGGGGAGGCTTGTTCAGCAGAGTTTTTTTTAAATTTTTTATTTTTCACACTATAAACCACATTGATCAAGATACATACATTTTCCTTTTCAAATATATACAGTGTCGTTTTCTCCCCCCCCCCCTCTTCCCATCCCACCCTCCCTACCTCCCCTCCCATTAATTTAAAGTTCAGAATCTAAGATACATTAAGCCCGTCAAACAATGTTGTCACTCAATAAAAATAAACAAGAAATTCCACTGAGTCAGTTCTTTTCATTCCCTTCTCCTTCTGTCATTTTAGGTAGTAGATGTCCCCGGTAGCTTTTCTCTATTGTGTTTCATGTATGGCTCCCATATTTGTTCAAATATTGTAATATTATTTCTTAAATTATATGTTATTTTTTCTAATGGAATACATTTATTCATTTCTATATACCATTGTTGTATTCTCAAGTTATCTTCTAATTTCCAGGCTGACATAATACATTTTTTTTGCTTCAGCTAGGCCTATCCTAACAAATCTTTTTTGTGCACCATCCAAATCAAGTCCAAATTCTTTGTTTTTTATGTTACTTAGGAGGAAGATCTCTGGGTTTTTTGGTATATTGCTTTTTGTGATTTTATTTAATATCTGGTTTAGATCTTCCCAAAATATTTTCACTTTCTCACATGTCCAGATTGCATGAATTGTTGTTCTCATTTCCTTTTTACAGCGAAAACATCTGTCAGATACTGTTGGATCCCATTTATTTAACTTTTGAGGTGTAATGTATAGCCTGTGTATCCAATTATATTGTATCATACGTAACCTCGTATTTATTGTATTTCTCATAGTTCCTGAGCATAACTTCTCCCATGTTTCCTTCTTTATCTTTATGTTTAGATCTTGTTCCCATTTTTGTTTAGTTTTACCATTTGTTTCCTCATTCTCCTTTTCTTGCAGTTTAATACACATGTTTGTTATAAATTTTTTGATTATCATTGTGTCTGTAATCACATATTCAAAATTACTTCCCTCTGGTAACCTCAGACTGCTTCCCAATTTGTCCTTCAAGTAGGATTTCAGTTGGTAGTATGCCAACACTGTATCGTGAGTTATATTATATTTATCCTTCATTTGTTCAAAGGATAATAATTTATTTCTTGAAAAGCAATTTTCTATTCTTTTGATCCTTTTTTCTCCCATTCTCTAAAGGAAAGGATATCTATTGTAAAAGGGATTAGCTGATTTTGCGTCAGTATTAGTTTTGGTAGTTGGTCATTTGTTTTATTCCTTTCCACATGAATCTTCTTCCAAATATTGAGCAGATGATGTAATACTGGAGAATCCCTATGTTGTACCAATTTTTCATCCCATTTATATAATATATGTTCGAGTATCTTCTCCCCTATTTTATCTAGTTCTAATCTAGTCCAATCTGGCTTTTCCCTTGTTTGATAAAAATCTGATAGGTATCTTAATTGTGCGGCTCTACAATAATTTTTAAAGTTTGGCCTCCTTGTTTATACCATTCTGTTAATTTATCTAGTGCTATCCTTGGTTTCCCCCCTTTCCATAAAAATTTCCTTATTATTTTCTTTAACTCCTTGAAGAATTTCTCCGTCAAGTGTATTGGGAATGCCTGAAATAGGTATTGTATCCTTGGGAAAATGTTCATTTTAATACAGTTTATCCTTCCTATTAGTGTTAGTGGTAAGTCTTTCCAATGCTCTAAGATGTCCTGTAATTTTTTCATTAGTGGATAATAATTGAGTTTATATAGATGGCCGAGGTTTTTATTTATTTGTATACCTAGGTATCGTATTGCTTGCATTTGCCATCTGAATGGTGATTCTTTCTTAAATTTTGAGAAATCCGCATTATTCATTGGCACTACTTTACTTTTATTTGCGTTAATCTTGTAACCCGACACTTCTCCATATTCCTTCAATTTCTTATATAATTCTTTTATTGATATTTCTGGTTCTGTTAAGTACACTATAACGTCATCTGCAAATAAACTGATTTAATATTCCTTGTCTTTTATTTTTATCCTTTTTATTTTATTTTCTGTTCTTATCAATTCTGCTAGTGGTTCTATGGCTAACGCGAACAATAAGGGTGATAGTGGGCATCCCTGCCTTGTTGATCTGCTTAAGTTAAATTGTTTTGATATATATCCATTTACTGTCACTTTCGCCAATGGCCCCTTATATAATGCTTTAATCCAATTAATATATTTCTCTGGTAAACTAAATTTTTGTAGTACTTTGAATAAATAATTTCATTCTACTCTGTCAAAGGCCTTCTCTACGTCTAAAGCAACCGCTACTGTTGGAGCTTTATTTCCTTCTACTGCATGAATTAAGTTAATAAATTTACAAATATTGTCTGTTGTTCGTCTTTTTTTAATAAATCCAGTTTGGTCTAGATTTACTATTTTTGGTACATAGTCGGCTAATCTGTTTGCTAATAGTTTAGCTATAATCTTATAATCTGTGTTAAGTAAAGATATTGGTCTATATGACGCTGGTGCGAGTGGATCTTTCCCTGTCTTTGGTATTACTGTAATTATTGCTGTTTTGCATGAATCTGGTAAGCTTTGTGTTTTATCAATCTGGTTGATTACTTCCTGGAGGGGAAGAATTAATAAATCTTTAAATGTTTTATAGAATTCTATTGGGAATCCATCCTCTCCTGGTGTTTTATTATTCGGTAGTTTTTTTTATTATCTCTTGTATTTCTACTATTTCAAATGGTTCTGTTAATTTACTTTGTTCCTCTATTTGTAATTTTGGTAGTTCAATTTTAGTTAAAAATTCATCTATTTTGTCTTCTTTCCCTTCATTTTCAGTTTGGTATAATTGTTCGTAGAATTCTCTGAAGTTTTCATTATATGGATTATATGTGATTTGTTTGTCTTTTTTCCTTAATGCCAATACCATTCTCTTAGTTTGTTCTGTGTTAAGCTGCCATGGTAGAATTTTGTGCGTTTTTTCCCCTAGTTCATAATATTTCTGTTTTGTCTTCATTATGTTCTTCTCCACCTTATATGTTTGTAGTGTTTCATATTTTATTTTTTTTATCTGCCAATTCTCTTCTTTTAGTTGTGTCTTCCTTCATTGCTAATTCTTTTTCTATATTTGCTATTTCCCTTTCCAACTGCTCTGTTTCCTGATTGTAGTCCTTCTTCATCTTGGTTACATAACTTATTATTTGCCCTCTGATGAACACTTTCATTGCGTCCCATAGTATAAACTTATCTTTCACTGATTCCGTATTTATTTCAAAGTACATTTTAATTTGTCTTTCAATGAATTCTCTAAAATCCTGCCTTTTAAGTAGCATGAAGTTTAATCTCCATCTATACATTCTTGGAGGGATGACCTCTAACTCTATTGTCAATATCAGGGGTGAGTGGTCCGATAATATTCTAGCTTTATATTCTGTTTTTCTTACTCTGTCTTGCATGCGAGCTGATAACAGGAATAGGTCTATTCTTGAGTATGTTTTTATGTCTACCCGAATAATATGAATATTCCTTTTCCTTTGGGTGTTGTTTCCTCCATATATCCAAAAGTTGCATTTCTTGCATCGATTTAATTATAAATTTGGTTACTTTGTTCTTTCTGTTAATTTTTTTTTTATCCGTGTTTGAATCCAAATTAAGGTTGAAATCCCCTCCTATTAGTATGTTCCCTTGCATGTCTGCTATCTTCAAAAAAATATCTTGCATAAATTTTTGATCTTCTTTGTTAGGTGAACATACATTGAGTAAATTCCAAAACTCCGAATATATCTGACATTTTATCATTACATATCTCCCTGCTGGATCTATTATTTCCTCTTCTATTTTAATTGGTACATTTTACTGATTAATATAGCTACTCCTCTAGCTTTTGAATTATATGACGCTGCTGTTACATGTCCTATCCAATCTCTCTTTAATTTCTTGTGCTCCATTATGTGTTTCTTGCACGAATGCTATATCAATTTTTTCTTTTTTCAGTAAATTTAGCAGTTTCTTCCTTTTGATTTGGTTATGTATTCTGTTAATATTTAAAGTCGAGTGAGACAGGCGGAGGCCCCGGTCCGGACAGGGAGTGGGAGGCGGCAGCCCCAGTCCAGGCACAGGGAGAGCAGCAGCGGCCCCGGCCCCGGTCCGGGCGAAGGGTAGACGGCGGCGGCCTCGATCCGGGCAGGAGCAAGGGGGAGACGGCGGCCCCGGCCTCGGTCGAGTGGGGCAGGGGGAGGCCCCGATCCGGGCAGAGAGTGGGAGGCGGCGGCCCCGGTCCAGGCACAGGGTGAGCTGCGGCAGCCTCGGCCCCGGTCCGGGCAGTATGGACCGACCTAGGAGGGGAGGCAGGCCCCTCCAGCCCGGGTAAGAAACCTGCATAGGAGAAGGCCACTCCGATATAAAACCTACGACCCAAGGACCTCGCTGCCACGTCCCAGCTTGCTTGGCCACGGCACACGAACCATGGGTGTAAAGGGTGGGGCCAGTACTGCGCGCACTGCACTCCACCTAAAAGCTCCTTTGCGCAGGCCCGAGGACAGGTCCACGTCCTCCCCCTCCACGTCCTCCCCCTCCACGTCCTCCCCCTCCACGTCCTCCCCCTCCACGTCCTCCCCCTCCACGTCCTCCCCCTCCACGTCCTCCCCCTCCACGTCCTCCCCCTCCACGTCCTTCCCCTCCACGTCCTCTCCCTCCACGCCTTCCCCCTCAAAAGATGCTCACAAACTCAAGCTAGCATGCTGGAACATCAGAACCATGCTAGACAAGGCTGACAGCCACCGACCTGAACGTCGGTCTGCCCTCATTGCACATGAACTCCTCAGACTTGACATCGACATAGCCACTCTCAGTGAAGTCCGCCTGGCAGATGTAGGCAGCCTCCAAGAACGCGGCGCGGGCTACACACTCTACTGGTCTGGCAAGCCTTCGGATGAACGATGCCTATCTGGTGTAGGCTTCATGGTCAAGAGCTTCATTGCCTCCAAACTCGAAAACCTTCCGACAGGCCTCTCGGACCGAATCATGTCCATGCGACTCCCCCTTCAGAACAAGCGTCACATCACCCTCATCAGTGTCTATGCTCCAACCCTCCAGGCGGAACCAGCAGAAAAGGACAAGTTCTTCACCGACCTGCGCAACCTCATCCAACGCACCCCTACAGCCGACAAGGTTGTCATCCTGGGCGACTTCAACGCTCGTGTCGGCAAAGACTCAGAAACCTGGCCAGGAATCCTGGGCAAGCATGGCGTCGGCAAGTGCAACGACAATGGGCGCCTCCTGTTGGAGCTCTGCGCAGAACAGCGGCTTGTCATTACAAACACCCTTTTTCAGCAGAGGGACAGCCTTAAGACCACCTGGATGCATCCCCGATCCAAACACTGGCACCTCCTGGACTACATCCTGGTGCGAGAAAGTGACAAACGAGATGTGCTCCACACCAGGGTCATGCCTAGCGCGGAATGCCACACTGACCACCGGCTGGTTCGCTGCAAGCTCAACCTTCACTTCAAACCAAAGCCCAGGAACAATAAAGCCCCCAGAAAGAGGTTCAATGTTGGAAACCTGCAGTCAGACGAAGCGAGAAGAAACTTCCAGGCAAACCTCAAAGCAAAGCTCGACGATGCAATCCGCCTCACGGACCCGTCCCCTGAAACCCTCTGGGATCAGTTGAAGACTACCATACTGCAATCCACTGAAGAGGTACTGGGCTTCTCCTCCAGGAAAAACAAGGACTGGTTTGACGAAAACAGCCAGGAAATCCACGAGCTGCTGGCAAAGAAGCGAGCTGCCCACCAGGCTCACCTTACAAAGCCGTCCTGTCCAGAGAAGAAACAAGCCTTCCGTCGCGCATGCAGCCATCTTCAGCGCAAACTCCGGGAGATCCAAAATGAGTGGTGGACTAGCCTCGCCAAACGAACCCAGCTCAGCGCGGACATTGGCGACTTCAGGGGTTTCTACGAGGCTCTAAAGGCTGTGTACGGCCCCTCACCCCAAGCCCAAAGCCCGCTGCGCAGCTCAGACGGCAAAGTCCTCCTCAGCGACAAGATCTCCATCCTCAACCGATGGTCAGAACACTTCCAATCTCTTTTCAGTGCCAACCGCTCAGTCCAAGATTCCGCCCTGCTCCAGCTCCCTCAACAGCCCCTAAGGCTAGAGCTGGATGAGGTTCCCACCCTGGATGAGACATATAAGGCAATCGAACAACTGAAAAGTGGCAAAGCAGCAGGTATGGATGGAATCCCCCCAGAAGTCTGGAAGGCTGGCGGCAAAACTCTGCATGCCAAACTGCATGAGTTTTTCAAGCTTTGTTGGGACCAAGGTAAACTGCCTCAGGGTCTTCGTGATGCCACCATCATCACCCTGTACAAAAACAAGGGCGAGAAATCAGACTGCTCAAACTACAGGGGAATCACGTTGCTCTCCATTGCAGGCAAAATCTTCGCTAGGATTCTACTAAATAGAATAATACCTAGTGTCGCCGAGAATATTCTCCCAGAATCACAGTGCGGCTTTCGCGCAAACAGAGGAACTACTGACATGGTCTTTGCCCTCAGACAGCTCCAAGAAAAATGCAGAGAACAAAACAAAGGACTCTACATCACCTTTGGTGACCTCACCAAAGCCTTCGACACCGTGAGCAGGAAAGGGCTTTGGCAAATACTAGAGCGCATCGGATGTCCCCCAAAGTTCCTCAACATGATTATCCAACTGCACGAAAACCAACAAGGTCGGGTCAGATACAGCAATGAGCTCTCTGAACCCTTCTCCATTAACAATGGCGTGAAGCAAGGCTGTGTTCTGGCACCAACCCTCTTTTCAATCTTCTTCAGCATGATGCTGAACAAAGCCATGAAAGACCCCAACAATGAAGACGCTGTTTACATCCGGTACCGCACGGATGGCAGTCTCTTCAATCTGAGGCGCCTGCAAGCTCACACCAAGACACAAGAGAAACTTGTGCGTGAACTACTCTTTGCAGACGATGCCGCTTTAGTTGCCCATTCAGAGCCAGCTCTTCAGCGCTTGACGTCCTGCTTTGCGGAAACTGCCAAAATGTTTGGCCTGGAAGTCAGCCTGAAGAAAACTGAGGTCCTCCATCAGCCAGCTCCCCACCATGATTACCAGCCCCCCCCACATCTCTATCGGGCACACAAAACTCAAAACGGTCAACCAGTTTACCTATCTCGGCTGCACCATTTCATCAGATGCAAGGATCGACAATGAGATAGACAACAGACTCGCCAAGGCAAATAGCGCCTTTGGAAGACTACACAAAAGAGTCTGGAAAAACAACCAACTGAAAAACCTCACAAAGATAAGCGTATACAGAGCCGTTGTCATACCCACACTCCTGTTCGGCTCCGAATCATGGGTCCTCTACCGGCACCACCTACGGCTCCTAGAACGCTTCCACCAGCGTTGTCTCCGCTCCATCCTCAACATCCATTGGAGCGCTTACATCCCTAACGTCGAAGTACTCGAGATGGCAGAGGTCGACAGCATCGAGTCCACGCTGCTGAAGATCCAGCTGCGCTGGATGGGTCACGTCTCCAGAATGGAGGACCATCGCCTTCCCAAGATCGTGTTATATGGCGAGCTCTCCACTGGCCACCGTGACAGAGGTGCACCAAAGAAAAGGTACAAGGACTGCCTAAAGAAATCTCTTGGTGCCTGCCACATTGACCACCGCCAGTGGGCTGATATCGCCTCAAACCGTGCATCTTGGCGCCTCACAGTTTGGCGGGCAGCAACCTCCTTTGAAGAAGACCGCAGAGCCTACCTCACTGACAAAAGGCAAAGGAGGAAAAACCCAACACCCAACCCCAACCCACCAATTTTCCCCTGCAACCGCTGCAATCGTGTCTGCCTGTCCCGCATCGGACTTGTCAGCCACAAACGAGCCTGCAGCTGACGTGGACTTTTTTCCCCCTCCATAAATCTTCGTCCGCGAAGCCAAGCCAAAGAATAGTTCAACATAACCATTTCATACTTTGTTTATCTTTCTTTTCCATTTCCTCATCATCACCTTTCCTTCTTATCCATTTCTGCTTTCTTGTTTTGAACACTTTGTAAGACAACATTTCTAAAACATCAAACATTTCCCTTATTCTCCTATCTAAAATTTCTTTAACTCCACTATCCCCTCCCCTTCCTGAGTTGCCCTTTATCCCTTGTCAGGCAACCACATCTCCCCTCTCCATTTGGATTTGCGAATTCACTCTCAAGCGTCAACTGATTTCGCAGTGACCGTATCTCCTCCCCACCCAGCCCCCCCCGAAATGATTTTAATTTTCATATATAACAAAGGTCACTCTCTTAATTCCCTCCTTACTTCCTCTCTTCCCTTTCTTTCCCTTATTAATTCTTATCTATACTCTATATATTTTCCTTTAAATATGGATACACTCATGTACACACATATATACATACACACACACACACACACACACACACACACACATATATATATATATATACATATATATAATATATATATACACCCATATACACACAGACATATAGTTCGTGGTCATTTTTACTCTTGTTATATGTCTTCATCTCTCTGTCTGTTTTGTAATTGTTCTGCAAATTTTCGTGCTTCCTCCGGATCTGAGAATAATCTGTTTTGCTGCCCTGGAATAACTATTTTAAGTACCACTGGGTACTTTAGCATAAATTTATATCCTTTTTTCCATAGGATCGCTTTTGCTGTATTAAACTCCTTTCTCTTCTTCAGGAGTTCAAAACTTATGTCTGGATAGAAAAAATTTTTCTGACCTTTGTATTCCAGTGGCTTTTTGTCTTCTCTTATTTTCTTCATTGCTTTCCCCAATATATTTTCTTTTGTTGTATATCTTAGGAATTTTACTAAAATGGATCTTGATTTTTGCTGTGGCTGTGGTCTCGGGGCTAATGTTCTATGTGCCCTTTCTATTTCCATTTCTTCCTGTAATTCTGGTCTTCCTAGGACCCTGGGGATCCAATCTTTTATAAATTCTCTCATATTCTTGCCTTCTTCATCTTCCTTAAGGCCCACTATCTTTATATTATTTCTTCTACTATAATTTTCCATTATATCTATCTTCTGAGCTAACAGCTCTTGTGTCTCTTTAACTTTTTTATTAGATTCTTCTAATTTCTTTTTTAAGTCCTCTACTTCCATTTCTACGGCTGTTTCTCTTTCTTCCACCTTGTCCACTCTTTTTCCTATATCTGACATGACCATCTCTAATCTATTCATTTTTTCTTCTGTACTTTTAATTCTTCTTTTTATTTCACTAAATTCTTGTGATTGCCATTCTTTTACTGATTCCATATATTCTTTAAAAAAAAATATATCCATTGTCTTGCCCTTCCCTCTTCTTCCATTTCTCTATGTTCTTCTTTTTCTTCCTCTGGGTTGGTCATCTGTTGTTTCCTTAATTTCTTTTTACTCTCTTCTTTCTTGTTCTCGTTGTTTTCTATGTTCTCTTCCTGTTGTTGTGTTGTAGCTGTCATTCTCAGCTGTGGAGATTGACTCCTCAGCTGGTCCGCGAGCCATTTTTGTAGGCCCGAGCTCGGGACTCGACTTCGACTGACCTTAGGGAGCGGGCTTCTCTCTCTGTGGCGGACCTCCTCGGACAGGTAAGGCCTTCACCTTCTTCTTCCGATGTCTTTTCTTCTTCTCTTCTTCCCGTTGCTTTCGATTTTTCTTTCTTCGCTGCCATTTTCTTCCCACCTTTATTTTAACTTTATTTTAATTTTTATGTTTGTGCCTTTGTGTTTTGTGTGTTTTTTTTAAACTTTTCCGGAGAGGGCTGGAGTTCCCCGACCGGCCACTACTCCATCATGTGACTCCCGTTCAGCAGAGTTGATGTCATTGAGTGCTGAGGCAGCCATGGTTGATTGGCAGAGGTGACACTTTGCCTGGGTGGGAGGTCGGAATCAGGGGAGGGGGTCACACAGCCATTTCCCATTTAGGAAAGAGAAGAGAATAAATTCTTCACCTTGAGTATGGTGAATCTGGGTTTCTCTGCCCAGGTGGGGCTTGGAGTATATTCAAGACAAGGATCAATATATTTTGGGATGTTTAAGTCAACAGGGCCTAGGATTATTGCAGGAGAGTGGTGCTGAGGTCAAGGAGCAGCAAGTCATGATCTTGTTGGAGGCCAAGCAAGCACAGGAGCTGAATGGTAATATATCCCTGTTTTTATTTCTGATATTATTAGTCTCAGAATATAGCTCTCAGCAAAATGTCCCGTTAAAAATCTCCCAGGACAAGCACAGAATAAAGCTCCCTCAATATTGACCAATGAAGACTTTCAGGAAAGGTATGTTGAAGACTCTTCCAATCACTCTGCAATCCTCTCAATCGTTTTGGACCTGTCTCATACACAAACGCTTTCAAGTCCTTGAGGGTGGCCCATGAATCTTCAGATTGCAAGGTACTATGAGAAAATTTGTTCAGTGAACAGTCTGCCTAATCAACCCATACATAGTCTGACAATGAAAACACAGAGGTTTATCGCAGGAGCAGGGTTAGGGTTAGGGTTAGGGTTAGGGTTAGGGTTAGGGTTATTTTCCCCTGCAACCGCTGCAACCGTGTCTGCCTGTCCCGCATCGGACTTGTCAGCCACAAACGAGCCTGCAGTGGACGTGGACATTTACCCCCTCCATAAATCTTCGTCCGCGAAGCCAAGTCAAAGAAAAAATACAAAGGCAATGAAACTCAGCAGGTCAATCAGTGTACTTTCTCAGAATCAGGATTTATTGTCACGAACAAGTCATGAAATTGGGTGTTGGCAGCAGCGTCATCTTAGTGCAAACATTCATATTATAACCATCTTACAACATTACTATAAAAATAAAATGACAATAATAATGAATGAAAAGTAAGGCAGTGTCTTTGGTTTGTTCATTATTCAAGAATCTGATGGCAGCGGGGAAGAAGCTGTCCTTGTGCCACTGGGTGCTCACCTTTAGGCTCCTGTACTTTTTCCCTGA
Organism: Narcine bancroftii; assembly: GCF_036971445.1. Lineage (NCBI taxonomy): Eukaryota > Metazoa > Chordata > Chondrichthyes > Torpediniformes > Narcinidae > Narcine > Narcine bancroftii. Next base: position 217,103,466 of record NC_091473.1, read on the forward strand.
TGGTAGCAGAGTGAAGAGGGCGTGGCCTGGGTGGTGGGGATAGAGGCTGCTTTTTTAAGACACCACCTCTGTAGATGTCCTCAATGGAGTGGAGTCTGGTGCCTGTGCTGTCACAGGCTGAGTTAACAACCGTTTGGAGTTTATTCTTGTCCTGAGAGTGGGCACCTCCATACTAGGCAGTAATGCACCCAAGCAGAATGCTCTCCACTGGACACCTGTGGAAGTTACCGAGAGTCTTTGGTGTCATGCTGAACAACCTCAGGCACCTCACAAAGTAATAGCTGCTGGCGAGTCTTTGTGATTGCATCAACGTGGAGGCTCCAGGACAGATCCTCGGAGATGTTGACACCCAGGAATTTGAAGTTCTTGACCCTCTCCACTACTGAGCCCTCAATGAGGAACACCTCCCATCACGAAAGATTTGCAGATGCAGGAATCGACATGTGAACAAAGAGAGGCCGAAGGAATTCAACGGGTCAGGCAGCATCCGTGGAAGAAGTGGCTTTGGCAGGGTTGGCGCCAGAATACGTCCTGGCAGGGCAGGCACATTCTGACGCTCAAAAATATGCTCAGCGGGGCAGGGTGCTCACCATGAACCCTATCTGTGCGGCAGCAGCGCCACCGACCCTTTGACGTAACGGACAAACGCGCTGCTTATATTGTGTGGAGACTAGTGACACTAGATGCCAGTGATGCTAGAAGCCAGTGACGCTTGACCCACGCTAGTGATTGCTGGTACTGTAATCAGGGGCAGGGGGTTAGAATACCTCATTTGGGAGGGCGATAGCCACGTGTGGGGGGGGGTCACAATACCTCATTGGGGTTGAGGGGTGGCAATGCCGTCGAATGTCTCCACTTGGCGCTGACCCTGGGTTTGGGTCAAAACCCGTCATTGAGGCATTCCGTAATACTGTTTATATTGTTCTTTATTCAGCCTGTCTTTTCTCCCCACCACCATTAATCTGGTGGAAGGGGTTTGACCCAAAATGGCGAAAGTGAAGAAAGAATGAGAGGGAATCCTACAGAAACATATAAAATTATGAAAGTCATAGATAACATAAACAGGCCATTTCAGCCCACAAGTCTGTGCCACCTAATTTACACCCCATTAACCCTCACCTCTGCTACGTTTTGAACAGTAGGAGGAAATCAGAGCTTCCGGGGAAAACCCACGCAGACACAGGGAGAACATACAAACTGACAGCGCGGGGCTCGAACTCTGGTCCAGACCCGATTGTTGGTGCTATAAAGGCATTGCGCTAACTGCTAGGCCAACCGTGCCATCCTTCTTCTCAGGATTTTTGATGATCCACTGTATTGATTTCCGATCTGATGCTTTGCAGCTACCCCACCGCACAGATAGAGCATTCTCAATTTTGTTCCTGTTAGATGCTGGCAAGATGAGGGCCAACAGCCTTGTCCTCCTCAACCACGCCAGTTGTTTCCATTGATGGGGGAGACTAGAACTAGAAGACTTCGCCTCAAGATTCAGGCTAGTAGATTTAGGGTGGAGGAGGAACTGCCTTTCCAAGAGGATGGGTAAATCTATGGAATTCGCTGCCCATCGAAGCAATGGCGGTGATCTCAGTAAATATATTTAAGACAATGTTGGATATATTTTTACAGAGTGGGAGAATTAAGGGACATGGAAAAGGCAGATAGGTGGAGATCAGCCCGTCATTAGATCAGCCATGATCCCACTGGAAAGTGGAGCAGGCTCGTTGAGCTGCATGGCCTAGTCCAGCTCCTATTTCTTATGGTCTTATGATAGTCAATACACAAATGTGCTACTGGAGAAACTCAGGAGGACCTGCGGAATACATAGGAAGCAAAGATATATAGCCAGTGTTTTGGGCCTGAGCCCTCTGTCAATTATGTGTTGAGAGGCTTATGGGCCAAATGATGACAGGTGTGATTAGTGTGGGGGAAATATTTTGGCCGGCAATGGCAAATTGTGCCGAGGGGCCTATTTCCACGCTCTATGTCTTGAATCCCTCCCCCCCCCCCACCCATTGATGCTGCTTGAGTTCCTCCATTAAGATCTTGAGGGGACTTGGCAGGGCGAATGTGGAGAGGACGTTTTATTTTCTGGGAGAAATTAGAACTGCTTCAATATATTTTTATCCTGGATGAGTGATTTTAGAGGATTTTGAGTCTTTGGAGCCTTTTTCCTCAAAGGACTACAAAAGCTGTCATGTTTAAGGCAAATATACTTAGGTGTTGAATACACCAAGGGTTTAAGATTCCTTTATTGTCATGTACAGTACATAGATTCACAACACTTGCTTATCTTTGTTTGTCTGGAAGAGGTGCCACCAGCCCTCCTCCCCCCACCAAGAATGCGAATCCCGCCACCTCTTCCGATTCCGCAGCCTCCTGCATCTCCGCAACCTCTGTAGCCTCCTGTCCAGTCCAGTGGTGCACCCAAGCTCCAAGCATCCCATTCGCCCCTTCCCCCCCCCCACCACCATCACCCCAACCCCCCCTGGAAATTGGTGGGAATATGGAGGTGAGGTTACTAACAGATGTCACTATCGCACCACCCAGTTCAGGAACAGCTGCTCCCCCTCCACCATCAGACCCCTCAACGACAAACTCGATCAGCAACTTGTTTAAGGACTCTTCCTTTTGCACTTCATTGATTTTTTTCTCTCACTGTATTGCACCTTTTTTTTGCATTTCTTTATTTGTTTATCCGCATACATTGACTACAATTCTTTGCACAACCAATAAGTGGTAATTCTACCTCACCTGCAGGAAGAAAGTTTTATGTGATATCACGCATGTATTTTGACAATAAATCTGAACCTTGGCTGTAGGGCACACTCTCTTCTCCCTCCTCCCATCAGGGAGGAGACTCCAGTGCGTGAAATCATGCAGCAACAGTATTAAAGACCGCTTCTCCTCCTGCAGCTATCAGGATCCTGAATGAACCCCACACCAGCACTCTCAGGCTGCCCTTGCTTGGCGCTCATTGATCTTCCAATCCTCTGTAAATGGGGCTCCTTACATGGCTGCATGAATGTTGGAGATAACCTGTTAGTCTGCTCACAGAAGAACCTTTCTCACTGTACCGGGTATTTTATGATGAGCAAATAAACTCAAATACTTAAACTTAGGTTGGTTGTGACTTAATTCCATGATGAAGCAGGCTAATGGGATGCTCCTGCCTCCAGCTCATCTGTATGGGTCGAACACTAGGCGGAAATGTCAGTGCATGTTTTTGTGCTCCAGAATTTGGAGTAGATTTGGAAGTTATGCACTGACTCAGAGCCCCAGCTGATACAGGCTTGACAAGAAACACCCTGTGAGTCATGATAAATTCAATGTCAGTCATCAGGATTTGGTTATGGGTGGGACAGCACGCACGGAGGCATTGAGTGCAGACTTTGGTTTCCAATCCACTAAAGTCTTCGTGCATTAATGACTAACCAGCTGGAAATCACAGCCAATTGGAACCTGTGCAATGTAATCCGGGTTATCAAAAGCGATTGCGCTTTACAATTTTTTAGATTTTATGAAGTGATCACATTAGAGGAGATGGGAAAATGGCCGGCGGGGGGTGGGGGGGGGGTGGAAATCAACAGGGAAACAACCAATCAGCTCTGGCAAGCCTCTTGTGGAGAGTGGCTGCCCGAAGAGCATTTCATTTGGCTGGGCCAGAATAGTCTGAAAGTGTGTGGACGGAGTCAATCTGACCCCATGATCTCCTGGACTGACAGGTGCGCATATAAAGAGGCCCATACAAGGTGCATACAATTTTCATTTTAAGTTTGGGGATGCAGCTCCTTCCATCCCACGTCTCCCAAATACACCTATGTGACCAATTAACCGACTAAACCCATACTTCTTTGGAGGGTGGGAGTAGAGGAAACCCATGCAAACGCGGGGAGAATGTATAAACAGTGCCAGTTTCAAACCAAGGTCACTGGCGTTGTGCTGCCTACTATGTTAACCGTGTCACCCCAATGTTTGAAAAATAATAATACAGCATGGTAGATGATTCCTGCCAACGCAACAACCCATCCCACCCAATTACACCCATTTAGCCTACCAACCTCATGCATTTTGGAGGGTGGGAGGACCTGGGGAAAACCCATTCAGATCATGCGGAGAGCGTACAAACTCCTTAGGGACAACGCTGGATTTGAACCCGGGTCGCTGCTGCTGTAATAGCGTCGTGCTCACTGCCACGCCAACCATGTCATTTAGGTGTAGGCCAACTGGGTCTCTGAACCTGCACCATCACAGATCAAGCTCATTACCAACCTTCTCCTCAGGTTGCTGCACTGTCTCCTTCCTCCTCGCCTCACCTTAATATCCAAAGATGTGTCGATCTTTGCTTGAAGTCCTCCTGGCAGGGCCCTGATCTGTAATGTTGTTCATTTCCCTTCGTTGCTGCTGCCTGATTATAAAAGCTTCCAGCATCTTCATGAAGGAATTTCCTTTCACCTCAGTTGTAAACCTCCCACCCTTTATCCTGGGGTTGTGCGCCCAAGTCCGAGGGTGAACCTTTCTCCCTGAATCCCTCTTGTGGAGCCGTACCAGAATTTTGTCAGTTTCAATTATCATTAAACTGCATTGAGGTAAATTTCCATGGGAATGGAAGACCTTCCTTGAAACATGAATGATATTATTGTATATTTCAGTGTACAAGTTGACCGGCAGATAAGTTGACCCTTCCCCGCCCCCCCCCCCCCTTCTATAGCCTCATTTTAATGGCTTTATGTTATATCTGATGTATAAGTCGACCCCCATTATTCGGGTTATCCAGGCCTCTCAGGAACAATGCAAAAGTTTTTAAAACACCCCAATGGCAAGTAACAAAGCTGTAAAGTGAAGTAAGTAAAAAAAAACATCGGCCTACTGGGCATCAGCGGCGACAGCCCATGGAGTTGCAGCGCCGACATTGTGCTCCCAGTGGGAGCAGAACCTCGGCCTACCACGCAGGAGCAGCGACCTCAGGGTCCCAGAGAGGAGCGGTTATGGCAGCGCCCAGCGGCGGCACTGGCGGTGGGGAGGTGCTTCCAGCATTGATTTGTACGCAGAATCGACATCAATCTTTTTTGGTGAATTTAAGGTCTCAGAAGAATATCCGGCGTATAAGTCGACCCCCCCACCCCACTTGTGTTTTTGAGAAATTTTTAGGGTTTCACAACTCGACTTGTATGCCGAAATTTACGGTATTCAGTAGAAGACAATGTCCCTGCACCCTTTTCCATATTCTTGCATTTTGACCCAGTAACACTGTACCTGGTACTTACTAGTTTACAGTAACACCAAACAAGTGCACTTTTGATTGGTTACTGCACTACTTGCTGTCCTTAAGTATGGGCGAACTTGTCGAGATGGCATGGAATGCAAAGCTTTTCAATATATATTAATAATTTTATGAATAAAGTAAATATCCATCTGATATCTTTACACTGAATAGCGCACACTGTTCCATAGGTTTGTACTTAGCTCTCCTACTTTTCTGTCTTCCATAAACCCTGCTAGCTGTGGGGGTTAATCCCTTCTCACCAGGGGCTTGGATGTATTCTCCCTCGTGTCTGCAATAACTCTTCCTCTGTTCTGGCTTCTCGTGTTACTCCCAACCCTTCTCTTACTTCCCCCCCCTCCCAATTCTATGAATTGCTCTGCTTTGTTTATGAATCTCTTTCGATTCCATGTGCCATTAATGAATGCCAGATGTTGTCACATCTGCACCACACTGCCGATTCCTTGTCCTTTTGCTGTCAATTCCTCTGCAGTGACCTCTCTATCTTGTTGTACACCAGTAGAATGTAGAAACATAAATAGAACCATTAGCAGCAGACCATTTGGCCCTTGACCCTACTACATTTATTCAATAAGATCATGGCCAATCCCATGTTACCTGATATCCATGTGCCCTGGTCAGAATCTCTTCTTGCTGCTACCTCTATGCAGAAGGTAAAGAAACTCCAAGTGCTGGACCTCTAGGTTCAAGAACAGTTTTACCCCAATAGTTATCAGGCTCTTCAACCTCTAATACCCTGACTAGGAGATTAATCCAGCACCAAAGATTTGCCACCATCATAATAACACCATGAGCTTTTTTTACGTGGCACTAGTCATAACGGTGAATATTTATTGATCTTTTTGTTTATCGTCTTTTGAGGTAAATTCATTTATACTATTATGAGCTCCTGTTTTCGTAAAATGGGATTATCGCTGTAAGGGATAGTATAGACAGGAGGAACTGAATGGTCATGGTTTACATTTAACATTTCACACAAGCACAACACAAGTCCCAGCCCAGCGACAGTTCAATACACTGGAAGAACGGAGGGAAGGTTTGTCCCAGTCTGTTCCAGAATTTGAATCATTTGCAAAGATTTTGTGATTTTGCAGAGGGAGAACCATTCTGGCTGCTGGAGAGAAAGCAGCTGTTTGAAGCCATATTTGTGGAATTCAGAGCAAAGCTCTGAGAATGACTGGGCCTTTTCGATGGATTGACCTGTGCCAGGAGGGTCTTTGCGGGAAGCAAGATGCTTCATTTTGAGTGTGACTAACAGTGGAGATCACTTGGAAAGACAGCTACCAGGGTCTTGGAAGCATCGTGAAGGCCGCCCAGTTTGAGCCTTGCCTATGAAAGGACCAGGGCCCTTGAAGGCAAAGCAAGAAGAATTCGTGAGTCTGTAGCAGACACAATTCCAGTCTTCCCATCAGTTCAACATTAATTCTGGGCATCACATTTCAAAGGCCCTATGATTCAACACTGAATCTGAAAGACTGAACTTTGAAGTAACTTTCTAGGTTTTGGCCTGGACCATAAAGGTTGGGTGCAACACACACACACACACACACAAACACACGACAGTGGGGGATAGATTTAGTGTTAAGGGTAGTTTAAAAGTTAAGACTATGAGTTAGAAATAAAATTAGTGTTTTGAAATTAACACTGTCTTGTTCATTGTCTATTGCTGCTCATTACACATGGTTCATAACCATTCTCATGGTTTGTTAGTGTGTTTAATTGTGGTGATATGACCACCAGCCTACTGCAGTGGGCGATCTCTGTACTCACTGCTCTACCCTATGTACACAAACATCAGGGAGAGCTATCTTACTTTTCAGCATCATCTGAAGTCTTTTAGTGCAAAGGGGTCTCATCCACAATCTCCATCAGTACCGGAGCATCATGGGGTTGCGTTCTGAGCCCCCTGCTCTACTCACTTTACACTTACGACATGTGGCTCGGTATGACGACACCATCTAGAAATATGCTGGGTTAGTGGGTTGCATAAAAAGAGGTGATGAGTCAGCGCACAGGAGGGAGATTGGAAACTTGGCCGAATGATGCATCAACAACAACCTCACACTCACTGTCACCAAATCCAAGGAGCTGATCGTTAACTTCAAGGAGGGAAAAACAGAGGTGTACGATCCTTGGGGAATCAGGGGTGTAGAGGGTGAGAAAATTTAAGTTCTTGGCAGTCACTATCTCGGAGGATCTTTCCTGGACCACAACACTCCAACGGCATTGTGAAGAAGGCGCGTCAGCACCTCTACTTCCTCAGGAGTTTGCGGTGGTTTGGTATGACATCGGAAACCCTGGCAAATTTCTGCAGCTATGTGGTGGAAAGTGGCTGTTTCACAGTCTGGTATAGGGACACCACTATCCCCGAGCATAAACCCCTGCAAAACGTAGTGGGCACAGCCAGGACATCACAGATAAAACCTTCCCCACCACTGAGAACATCTACGGGGAACATTGACATCGGAGAGCAGCAGCGATCGTCAAGGATCCACACCACCCTGCACACACTCTATTCTCGCTGCTACCATCAGGAAAGAGGTATCGGTGCCACAAATCTCACACCACCCATTTCAGGAATAGCTGCTATCCCTCCACCATCAGACTCCTTACCAACAAATTCAATCAGGGACTTGTTCAAGGACTCTTACTTTTGGACTTCATTGTTTTTTTTCTACTCTCCATATTGCACAGTCAATTGTTTACATTTGTTTATTTTTGCAATACCATTAAGTGGTAATTCTGCCTCGCCCACAGGAAAAAGAATCTCAAGGTTGTATGTGATGTTCTGTATGTACTCTGACAATAAATCTGAAATTTAAAGCCTTACGATTAATTTGTTGTGAATTACTGTTAATATTGAAGATAAGAAGGAAGTGAAAAGAATTCTGTTTAGTGTGGTTTTGTGTGAGTTCTGCTTGAAGGTTTACAGTTTTTAACCCAGGAGTCCAAAACCAGAGGGGAAAGATTTAAAGGGGACCTGAGGGGCACATATTTAACACAGAAGGTGGGGGGGGGGGGGGGTGGGATACGTAAAGCTAGCTGCCTGAGGAGGTAGTAGATGTGGGAACAATTACAAAATTTACAAGCGAGTAGGACAGGTGCATGGATGGGAAAGGTTCAGAGGTATTTGGTGAAACATGTGCAAATGGAACTAGTGCAGAAGGCATGATCCTGAAAGGCCAGTTTAAGTACAGAATAGTTCCATGTAAGTGATATGTTCAGTGCTTACTTACTCAATAATGTTTTCACTTCTCTGCCTATTTATGAGAAAAGGTTAAACTTAAAATAAATATTCCTCTTCCAGACTGTTCAATCAAATGCAGGCAGCTCCAATTATGTACAGAGTTAAGTTCCCTCCACCTGCTGCTTCACAGTGCATCTAATCTGCATTGGTGCTGACTGGGGAAGGTTTGATGAAACAGTGGAAGGAAAGCTTTACTCCAAGATGGTGGTGCCTCTGCCCACAAGGGGCCGCAGCCACCCGGGGAGCAGCGGATCAGCACGGGGCACCAGAAATGGGGAGAACATCCCTTATTGAGGCAAGGCAAAGGATACGACCCTACAGGATGGTGACTATAGCAACAGACCAGCGAAGGACTCAGCGTCTGAAGGACCTTACAGGGCGGTGACCATGGCAGCAGGCCAACAAGAGGCTCAGTGGTAGAGGCTGAGGGCAACTTGTGGCTTGGGGGACCTGCACGGACTGCTGGAGATGGGCTCATGGGAGTCAGGTATCAACGCTGAGGGCAAGAGAGGCTCCCAAAGGGCCTCGAGCGCTGAAGGCCTTCAGCTCAAAAAGAGATTTGAGCCTGGAGCTCGGATTGCCGAGATCGAACAAATGTATGTGTGGCTGCAGAGGCCGCCGACCCTCAATGACTCTGCAAGGACCCTCTTTTGCTTCTCTTTCTCTCTTAGTCGAAGGGATGCGCCGGGCAATTGTCTGCCTTCAGGCAGGCTGAAGCCAATTTCATGTGATGTGACATGACAATAAAGAAATCTTGAATCTCAACTTCACTATAATTGCCCGCAAGGGCGAGATAAGAATAAAGCTCCCCCTTCATCATCTCATCAAACCTTTCCAAGTCAGCTACAATGCAGATTAGTTGCAGAATAAAGCTTAAGAACTCAAGAGCTGAAAACAGGAGTTGGCCATTCACCCCCCACCGCCCCTTGTCTGTTCGACCATTCTCTAATCATGAATGATTTTTAAATAGGTGCTACTTTCCTGACACCCATTTTTTGCAATCTCCAGTTAAAAACATCCAGAATAAGGACAACACAGATGGAGAAAACTATGTTCTCTACTGTCATTCTCAATGTTTTCTTGTAGGTTAGGTACAGGGAACAGTGCGAGAGGAGGAGTGCACTCAGTCCTTCAAATCTGGCCCACCGTTCAGTTCCATCGAAGCTGATTCTCTACTTGCTTCGGCTCCATTTCCCTATGCTTAATGGGTTCTGAAGTTTTCATTGGGCCCAGTGTGCACAGCCATTTGGGGAAGATAAACAGGAGAATCTGCAGATGCTAGGGTTAAGTGCAATATACCAATGTGCAGGAGAAACTCTTGATTTTTATTATGTAGGTAGGAGGCAGAACCAGGCAGTGTGCGGGATTGGGCCTGAAATGTTGGTTACCCTTTACTTAATGTGGATACTGCATGACCTGCTGGGTTTCTCCAGTATGTTTTGTATATTGCATTTAGGGGAGAGAGCTCCAGCTTCCCTGAAGCCCTTTGGGGGATGATCTGCCTTCTGGTTTTGTTCTTGAATACCTTTGCTTTTAGACCCACCTCCAAACCATGCAGAATGGGTGCCAACCACTTGGACTTGGACACCAGACAGAGACCACTAAATGCCCTTTAAATCTCAAAACACCACGGAAAACCATGAATGAATGGCGAGCATTGAAAATGAACCTCTCGCAGTCTGCTCGGACCATTGCAAATCTCTTTGCAACCGATGAAGCTTGTTTTAAGTCTTTTGTAATGATACATCTATGTTTGTTCTGCAATATCCCACAAATGCAATTTGATCATCCACCTTAGAATTTGTGATTAATTCATGGCCGGGGCCCTGTGGTGAGTTGCTATCCATTTTGCAGCGCTATTGGGGAATCTTTTACCACAATCAGGGGCTAGAATCAAGAGAGACCTCCTTTGACAAAGCAGGCTTTTTTTTTGCAGGTCTTCATTACAACACTGAACAGGGGCTCTGGCTAACCGATAAAAGTTTGGCCCCCAAGACTTTGGTTCCCCTGAAATCCATGCCCTCTGAGGCAACGTTGCTCCTTGTTCACAACTGGCATAAGAACAATGCCACAGAGCTCTGGTATCGTAACGATCGCTTCAGTAACATGGGAGCTGGGATTCGGCTATTCCTTGTGAGAGCTGAGATTTGCCAGGTTGTTGGCTGGAATGGAGATAAGAGCGGGGTCTGGGTTTAGCTTCTCTGCAATGGAGGAGGTGAAGAGGGGATGTGAATGAGGTATATACAGCACTCTCCATAATGTTTGGGACTAAGGTACTTTTATTCTTTATTTATGCCTTTGCTCCACAGTTTTCAATTTGTAATCAAACAATTCAGGTGATTAAAGTGCACAGTCCAAATTTTATTCAAGGTCATTTGTATAAATGTTGGGTTGACTATGTAGAAATTACAGCACTCTTTATTAATAGTCTCCTCATTTCAGGGCACCATAATGTCCAGGACATTTGGCTTCACAGATGCATGTGAGTACTTGGGTATATTTAATTGCTTTATTGATGCAGGTATAAGAGAACTCGACTGACTTCTAACCTTTATATCACCTTTGGAGTCTGTAGTTGCCATCTTTCTACAAGAGGACCAGAGTTGTGCCAAAGAAGCCATAATGAGGCTGAGAAACAAGAATAAAACAGTAGGAGACATGGCCCAAACCTGAGGATGACCAAAATCAACTGTATGGAACATCATTAAGAAGAAAGAGCATCCTGGTGAGGTCAGTACATTAATCACAAAGGGACTGGTCGGCCAAGGAAGATTCCACTGCTGATGACGGAAGAGTTTTCACCAGAATGAAGAAGAATCCCCATATCAGAAACACTCTTCAGGAGGCAGGTGTGGATGTGTCAATGACGACTGTCCGCAGAAGACTTCATGAACAGAAATAGAGGCTACACTGCAAGATGCAAACCACTACACAGGTACAGGATGGCCAGATTACCGTTTGCCAAAAAGTATTGAAAAGAGCCTGCAGAATTCTGGAAAAAAAGGTCTCCTGGACAGATGAGACCAATATTAACCTACATCAAAGTGATGGCAAGAGCAAAGTGTGGACGCGTGAAAGAACTGCCCAAGATCCAAAGCATTCACCTCCTCTGTGAAATGTGGTGGTGGGGGTGTTATGGCCTGGGCATGTCTGGCTGCCACAGGTACTGGTCCACTTATCTTCGATGATGATGTAACTGCTAATGGCAGCAGCAAAATGAGGTGTATGGAAACATCTTACCTGCTCAAGTTCGAGCGAATTCATCCAAACAAATTGGACGGTGCTTCATCCTACAGCAAGACGATAATCCCAAGCATACAGCTAAGGCCACAAAGGTCTTTGTCAAAGCTAAAAACTGGAAATGGCTGAGTCAGTCACCTGATCTAACACAAGTGAAAGTGCTGAAGAGAAAACGTGAGGGGACAAGTCCCCGAAACAAGCAGGAGTGGAGACGGCTGCAGTAGAGGTCGGGCAGAGCATCGCCAGAGAAGATAAATCACAGACCTCAAGCAGTCATTGTCTGCAAGGGATGTGCACCAAGTACTGAACGTGATTACATTAATGTACATAACATTGCTCTGTCCCAAATATTATGGTGCCCTGAAATGAGGGAACTATGTCTAAAAAGTGCTGTGATTTCTACACAGTCAAACCAAAATGTACACAAATACCCTTTAATAATATCTGGAACGTCCACTTTAATCACGTGAATTATTTGATTACAAATTTAACCCTTTGAACTCTGGCCATTTTTAACCATTCATTATACAGTAAATATCCGGACTGGGTCCATGGGTTAACCACAGTACAAATACAAACCAGCTAGTGGTTGGGTAAAAACCAGTCTCTGAAAACAAGGACATGGAGTCAAGGTGCAACTTCCCCCAGGTAGCTAAAAGTAAAGAATGCACATTTAGAATAAATGGGATGAGATTTGGAGGGGATCTGCGAGAGAGTTGTTTAGTCCCGGGATGGTGAAGAACTGGAACACACAGCCAGAGAGAAAGGTGGAAGCAGCCACTGACAAGATCGAAGACATTTCTCGATGAGCCATTGAATTGCCCAGCTACATGGGGCTCCTCGAGGAAGGGTGCACACTGGCAGGCATGGGCGTGTTGGGCCAAAGGGCTTGCTTCCTTGCTGTTGTAGCAGCAGCTACTCTGCTCCTACAATAACACACGCAACCAGACGGGTTGAGCTCAGTGAGCAGACTAGTTTATTGCAGGCTGCTGGGCTGCACTTATACTCCCAGCCCGGATCTGGCTGGAAACCGCGCTGGAGGGCGCTGACGTCATCTGGGTGTCATGTGGTCCCCAAGCATGGGTTTCTGTGCCCCGAGCTGGAAGGAAGGGAAACCCCCGATGGCGCCATTTTGGCTGGCTGCCCCGCCGCGTGGGTTACAAGAGGGGCCGGTTCGCCCGCCTTGTGGTGAGCCGCCACACAGCCCCCACCAGAACCGGCACCAATGTCCTTTTTTGCCGGCGGCCTCACTTCTTGGACTGGTCAATGACCAGCTCAGTGGGATCAAGGTGTGCTGGCTTCAGCCTGTCCATGGTAAACAGCTCATACCTATCGCCCAAGTCCAGTGTGAATGTCGAACCGGAATGCTGTATAACCCTGTACAGCCCCTCGTACAGTCACTGCAGAGGTGCCGCGGTCAGGCCCTGCCGAATGAAAATTAACTCCGCGGAAAGCAGCTTGCCAGGAACGTGAGTCGGTGGGTGCCATGCCTGGGTGGTGGTGGGGGTTCAAAGGAGTCCAAGAGTGCCCTGAGGTGAGGAAGTATTTCATGTGGCGACCACTGGGGATTGTGAGGTGCGTTGACGAACTCACCAGGTATTGCCAGCTGATGACCAGCTCAGCTGATGACGCCTGCAGATCATCGTTGGGAGTGGAGTGGATGCCCAGGAGCACACAGCAGTTCGTCCGTCCAGTCAGGACCGGTGAGGCGGACTATGAGCACCGACTTAAGGTGGTGGTGCAGACGTTCGACCAGTCCATTGGCCTGCGGGTGGTAGGCCATGGTGCGGTATAGCTGTATCCCCAACCTGTTGGTGAGCTGTGCCCCAGAGTGCAGGTGTGAACTGGGATGCCTGATCACTGGTGAGGTGAGCTGGGACACCGAACCGGGCGACCCAACCATGCAACATGGCTCGGGAGCAGGAGTCGGTGGAGGTGTCCGGCATCGGGATCGCCTCGGGCCAGCGAGTGGTGCGGCCCACCTCTGTAAACTGGTAACGGTTGCCCCGGGAAATGGGTAACGGCCCGATAATGTCCATGTGAATGTGGCTGAACCGTTCCTGGATATGCTTGAACTCCTGTACGGGCGCCCTGGTGTGCCTGTGCACCTTGGATGTCTGGCGTTCTGGCCCAGCCCACGTTCTGCTTCCGCAGCCCATGCCATATGAACTGTTTTGTCACCATCCAGACCGTGGACCTGATGGACGGATGTGAAAGGTCTTGGATGTGACGGAAGACCTGCCTGCGCCACTGCTGTGTAACCACTGGCTGCGGGGTGCCCAAGGAGATATTGCACAGGATGGTGCCTTCGCCGCTTGGAGTCGAGAGGTCTCGGAACCGCAGGCCAGTGATGGTGGTCTTGAAAGCCCTCGTCTCCTCATCAGCTTCCTGGTTCCAGTCAAGCTGGTCGAAGTCGAGCTGGGCGTCAGTGTGCAGATGGGCAGTCGCAAGAGTGCATCGGCAACCACATTGTCCTTCCCCGCCTTGTGCCGAATGTCAGTGGTAAACTCTGACATGAAGGAGAGGTGATGCTGCAGGTGGGTCGACCAGGATCCTTTGCCATCACGAGCGCCTGGGGGAGGGGTTTGTGGTCAATGAAGATGGTAAAAGTCCTCCCCTCAAAAAATTAGCGGAAATGCCGCACCACCAGGTACATGCCCAGTAACTCGCGGTCGAAGGCACTATACTTGCGTTCCGGCGGGCGGAGCAGCTGGCTGAAGAATGCCAGCAGCTTCCAATGCCCATTTACCAGCTGCTCCAGGATGGTACCGACGGCTGTGGCAGAGGCATCGACAGAGAGTGTCATATGCAGGTCGGTGTGCAGGTGGGCGAGCATGGCGGCGTTCGTGAAGGCGTCCTTGGTGGCCTCAAATGCGGTGCAGGCTTCTGGGTTCCAAGCGAGCGTCTTGTGCTTGGCTGTGATGAGAGAGAACAGCGGCTGTATGATGCGCGCAGCTCCTGGGATGAAGCGGTTGTAAAAGTTGACCATACCCACAAACTCCTGCAGCCCCTTGAGGCTGTTTGGGTGTGGGAACTCCCTGATAGCGGCAACTTTTGCAGCGGCAGGTGTGGCTCCTTTGCCTGTGATGTTATGGCCCAGGAACTGCATGAACTCTTTCCCGAATTGGCACTTGGCCGGGTTAATGGTAAGGCCGAAATCAGCCAGCCAGAAGAAAAGGACACATAGATGGGCCTTGTGTTACACCTGGTCCTTGATGACAACAAGAATGTTGTCCAGATAAATAAATACGAAATCCAAGTCGCTGCCCACAGAGTCCATGAGGCGCTGGAAGGTCTGAGCGGTGTTGTTGAGCCCGAACGACATGCGCAGGAAATCAAACATGCCAAAGGGGGTGATGGTGGCCGTCTTGGGTATGTCCTACGGGTGCACCAGGATCTGGTGATATCTGCACACCAGGTCAACCTTGGAGAAGATCCTCGCACCGTGCAGGTTGGCTGTAAAGTCCTGGATGTGAGGGATAGGGTAACGGTCAGGAACGATTGCCTCGTTCAGCTGTCGATATTCTCTGCAGGGATGCCAGCCGCCGGAAGCTTTCAGGACCAGGTGGAGCAGAGAGGCCCATGGGCTGTTGGACCGCCAAATGATCCCCAGCTTCAACAGGTGTGAAAACTCCTCCTTCGTTACCTGGAGCTTGTCAGGCGGGAGCCGCCGTGTCTTGGCATGAACTGGCAGGCCCTGGGTGGGGATGTGGTGGAACACCCTGTGGCACAGCGAGGCAGCGGAGAACTGTGGCTTTGAGGAATGTTGGGAACTCATCTCTGGGCGTGCTGATCGTGGCCATCTACGGTTGTTCCGAGCGGGAGGCATTGAGGCAAACAGCCTGGAAGGTACGGGCATCCACCAGGCGCCTACCTCCAATGTCCACCAGAAGCCCGTGTGCGAGGAGGAAGTCTGCACCCAGGATGGCAGTCGGGAGGGAAGACACGGTGAACCTCCACGTGAAATTCTGTTGGCCGACCTGGAAGTGGACTGTCTTGTCTTCATACATCCAGTTTGCCGTTGTGTTGGCCGCGTGGAGGGGAGGTCCATGAGGTCACTTCCTGGATTCAATGGCCGTGGCCAGTATGGCGCTGTTCTGGGCTCAGTGTCAACGAGGAACCGCAGTTAGAGAAGGCTGTGTCCTTGGCCAGCCACCGCAGCCATTAACAGCGGCCAGCCTGGTCATTTCCCTGGAATGAGCAGGGCTGACAATACTTCTGAGCCTTGGCTCCCCAGCGCTGGTGGTAGAAGCAGAGGCCTGAAGCGGATGCTGTGGCCTTAGTTATGCTCTTGGGGGGCCCGCAGGGGCCGGGTGCTCTACTGCAGCGCTAAGGGTGGGCTTGGCGTGGTCATGCCCGTGCCCCGCTGGACCACTGAGCCTTCCGCGAAACGTGCGAGCCCTAGCTCTTGGGCCTTCTGGGCCACCTTCCTCCGGACTGTGAAGCTCTCCTGAACCAGCAGCGGGCGGATGTCCCGGGGCATATCTTCGAGGAAGATGCCTCGAAAAGTGGGCAGCTGGTGTGCTCACCCATGAGCATGAGCATCTCGTCCATCAGTTCCACCGGGGACCTGTCCCCCAGGGCGTCGTGGTACACCCGAGCGGCCAGCTGGTGTCTGGATAGTCCAGGGACCGGTAAGTACTCGCTTGATACTTGTCCTCGGTGGGTGGGTGCTCCCCGACAGCGCCATGTTGGCCTGCCTTGTGGTGAGCCACCACTCTGTAAAGATTCCGTGATGCAAGACTACTGACCTCAAATGCAAGAGGACGCCCGAATGCAGCAACGAAAGGGTGAATGCTCTGGGAGCACTCGCTTCCATCCCCCGTTCTGCCGTGACGGGGTCACCAGCCCCTCGGATTGCGAGAGGAGGGGAATTTGCGAGGCGGCGCGACTTGGGGTGGAATTCCGCGCGTTTCCCACACGGGCACTCGAGATCTGCTCTGTGAAAGGAATCCATTGGCACTAAGGTGTTCTGGGGGTGGGGTGGTTGGAGATCCTCGCTCGGGGTGGGGGGGAAACATGAAACATCTCTCTCAGAAACCACGGACAATCCTCCGCTCTCCCTCCTCCTGTTCGGCAGGAGGGGACACAGAATGCGATCAACGCCGAGTGAGAGGCGCGTAGGGATTCCCCTTCCGAGGTTTCGGTTTCCAGCCCTTCTGCAGCAGGCGGATTCCTGCCAAGGACGTGCATTTCTCCCAAGCGGAAAGGGGAAGAGGAACAGTCGAGCTGCACAGAGCGAATGTTCTGCTCACCACTCCCTCTGGGCGGGATCGAGCTAGCGCAATATATCGCAGCGAACGCAGGAGTTTTTTAGTAGACAGGCTGCTCTTTTGGCAGCTCCCAAGTGTTCATTTATCGGACTCCGAACACGCCGGTTCCGGGTGATATCCCAGCTCTGGAAAGACTGCTCGCGCTTTGAGACAGACCTTTCCCAGATCACATCCCAGTCTGGGACAGACCTTATTTGGGACATCTCCCGGGATTTATTTTGTCTCCGACATGGTGAGTACGTTGAATGGGTCAAAGAGAAGTTCTTGCCGAGCTGGAGCGAGAGTATCAGTGGATCAAAAGCAAGTTTGAATGAAATGTTAAACCCTTGTGTCAGCTCGCTGACAGCCCGCTCCCGGGTCCACTCTGTGTTTGGGATGAACCCCCCCCCCCCGCGTCCTCTCTCTCTCTGGGATGAACCCCCCCCCGGGTCCTCTCTCTGGGATGAACCCCCCCCCCCCCGGTCCTCTCTCTGGGATAACCCCCCTCCCCCGGGTCCTCTCTCTGTTTGGGATGAACCCCCCGCCCCCGGTCCTCTCTCTGGGATAACCCCCCCCCCCGGGTCCTCTCTGTTTGGGATGAACCCCCCCCCGGGTCCTCTCTCTGGGATGAACCCCCCCCCGGGTCCTCTCTCTGGGATGAACCCCCCCCCCGGGTCCTCTCTCTGGGATGAACCCCCTCACCCCGGACCTCTCTCTGGGATGAACCCCCCCCCGGGTCCTCTCTCTGTTTGGGATGAACCCCCCCCCCGGGTCCTCTCTCTGGGATGAACCCCCCCCCCCGGTCCTCTCTCTGGGATGAACACCCCCCCCCGGTCCTCTCTCTGGGATGAAGCCCCTCACCCAGGACCTCTCTCTGGGATGAACCCCCCCCCCCCCCGGGTCCTCTCTCTGTTTGGGATGAACCCCCCCCCCCCCGGGTCCTCTCTCTGGGATGAACCCCCCCCCCCGGTCCTCTCTCTGGGATGAAGCCCCTCACCCAGGACCTCTCTCTGGGATGAACCCCCCCCCCGCCCGGGTCCTCTCTCTGTTTGGGATAAAACCCCTCCCGGGATTTATCCCTCATTCACCACAGAGGTTGGGAAACTGCAGCCTGCTTCCCCAAGCTGAGTTTTTGCCCGGGCAGGTTCCGTGAGGACAGGACTGGGACTCCCAAAGCCCCAGTCCCGGAATTTCGTCCGCCTCAAATGGTCCCGAGTCCATCATATCTCACCCCCCAACACCCGGGGTTCCCGGGACCATCAGAGCTCAGCTCCAACACCCATGAGGCCCGGGATCGCCTCCAACATCCAGGGTCCCGGTCTTCCTGAGCTCACTCCCTATCACTCAGGGGTCGCGCGAACAACCCCCCCCCCCACCCCATCACCAGGGGTTCGCGAGACCACCAGAGCTCACCCCCAACACCCGAGGGTCCCAGGACCATCCCCATCATCCGAGGGACCCGGGAGCACCTCCAACAGCCCGGGTTCGCTCTGCCCTTTCGCTTCAGCCTCCTCCCCTATTTTCCCAGTCGGGTCCCGACACTTCAGCGAGAAACTGCTGGCGCAGGGGCCCGCAAACCTGTCGAGAAGCAGAGTGAGGGGCGCTGTGAGCCGGGGCTGCGTCGAGTACTGGGCTTCTACGAACATGTTTGGTCCTGTCCTCCCTGACCCCGTCCCGCCAACGCTGCGGTCATTTCCCTCATCTGCGGCTGATTCACTCAACGCTGATCTTTCCCTGCTCACTCTCTCCGTTCGTGAGCCGCTAATTCATTCTCCCGCTCATTTCCTCCCCGCATCCACTCCCACTCCCTGACTACTCCCTCGTCCATTCTCCCACTCTCCCGCCACTTACCCTGCCCACTCTCCCCTCGCCCATTCTCCCGCCCACTCTCCCCGGTCACACTCTCCTTGCTCACTCCCCCCACCCACTTTCCCATCCCCCCCGCTCACTCTCCCCCCCCCCCCCCCCCACTATCCCATTTTCCCCACATCTTATTCACTTCTCCCACGCACTTTTGGCCCCACTCTCGCCCCCCCCCCCCCTTGCACTCTCTCCTTCGCTCATCATCTTGCCCACACTCTGCATCCACCTACCCACCCCGTCTTCTTTCTCCCACCCCCATCTTGTCCAGACTCCACCCACCTGCGATTCCAGGACATGTCCTGACTTGTTTTTGGAAAATCTCAGCCCAGAGAGCCCTTGGAATATCCAATCTGGAGGATGTAGAGGAGCCACCGCTGTCCCCCCCCCAAGCCACTCTCCCCTCCCCTCATTCCCCTGACTACTTATCACTCCTCTGCTCTCTCTCCACCTGCCCACTTCATCACTCCTCTGACCCTTTCTCTACCTACTATTCTGCCCCAGTCCCGGAATTTCTGTGGGAGATGGGAGTCCCATCACCACGTCTGCCCTCTCTCCTTCATGGTGTGCCCACACTCATTACCCTCCATCTCCTCTCCTATCTCCCTTCCATCCCATTGGGGAAGTGTTGATTTTGGAACACTAAGTTCCAAGTCATCTGAAGACAATCAAAACGGAAAGCTGCTGTTCTTGCAGTCAGTTCTGTGGTTGGGTGGCTTTGGGAAACATAACCTTACTTGGCTGGACCTTGTCAGTGACTCTTTGTGTCCCTCTGTCAGTTTCACTCACCCCCTGTCGCATTCTCTCACTGTCATATTCTGTCACTGCTACCCTGGTTTCCTGTTTGCTTGGCTCTCTTTTCCTTTCTGACCTGTGATCACATATCTCTTTCTTTTTACGATTGTGTATCTACTGTCTAATCTTTCTTTGCTTGTCTTGTGTTTCCAGTGTGTTTCTCTCTGGTTCCCTATCCAGCTGTCAGCTCTTTGCACCTATCTCAGTGAACAGTCACCCTCTGCATTGGTCATTGCGTCTCTCTTTCACTTTCTCTCTCTCTTTCTCTTCCATCTGTCTCATTGTGGATCTCTCTCTCCCTTGTAGTGTGTTGCTCTCTCTCTCTCATCCCTTGATCTGCTTCTGCCAGATCAGTTTTGATTTTAATTTTTAATGTAGAGAGACAGCACACGTCCGTGCTGCCCAAATATACCCATGTAACCAATTAACCTATTAACCCTGCACGTCTTCAGAACGTGGGAGGAAATTAAATCACCGGAGGAAACCCATGCAAACACGAGGAGAACGTACAAACTCCTAACAGACAGATTCAAAACTGAGCCACGGGCACTGTGATGGCTTTGAGCTAACCATTTTGTTCTTCTTTCTCTTTCTCATCTTCTACTGTGCAGATGAAAATGAAACAGCTCAGGGGCTGTGGCCTGCTGAATGTGTTTGGCCCTGCTTTACAGCTAACATTGCAGGATATTTCTGGCATACACCAAACACCAGAAGCAGATGGCCAATTCTATGTTACTATCTGGCGCCTTTTTGAAAAATTTAAACCAAATTCATCTCTGCAACCCCATTCTCCTCAGTGCCATGATTTATTCACCAAACCTGGCAGGCCCCTTGCTTCCCTCCACCACACACCAGCTGGCTGTCCCCTCTTGACTCCGTCCACATCAGCTGGCTGAACCCCTAACTCCCTCCAATGCAGCTCGGTAGACTGTGCCCCAGTGGTTTGATCCTGACCAGCCTTGACCCTGGCTGTCCCACTTCCCAGCAGAGACAGCAGACTGGTCCTTGTCCACTTACAGGAGTACCTAGAACCTGGATACCCATAGAACCATTGAACGTTACAGCACAGGAACAGACCCTTCGGCTCTTCTAGTCTGTGCTGAACCATTATTCTGTCTAGTCCCACTGACCTGCACCTAGTCAATCTATAACCCTCCCATTCATTTACCTGCCCACATTTTTCTTAAATCTCAACAGAGACAACATCCTTCACTCTGGCCCATCGAGCCTGCTCCACCATTCAATATGATGATGGCAGATCTGGGCATGGACACATTTCCACATCCACCTTTTCCCCCATAACTTTCTTTTTCCTGCTATGCAAAATAAAAGTCTAACTCTATCTTAAATTCATTTAATGAGGCACTTCTTCTTTGGGCAGAGAAATCCACAGATTCATTACTCTGTAGGAAAAGCAGTTCATGCAAAAATGTGCATCCCAAGGATGCATACTTAGCCCACTGCTCTACTCGTTATGCACCCACATCTGTGTGGCCAGGCACAATTCCAATGCCATTTACAAGTTTGCTGATGACATCACAGTTGTCGCCAGAATCACAAATGCCCATGAGGAAGTGTCCAGGAGGGAGATGGATCAGCTTGTTGAATGGTGTAACGACAACAACCTTGCACTCAACATCAGCAAAACCAAGGAGATGATTGTGGAGGACGTCAGGGGAACACAACCCAGTCCTCATCGAGGGCTCAGTAGCAGAGAGGGTCAAAAACTTCAAATTCGGAATTTGTCCTGGAGCCTCCACGTTGAAGCAATCACAAAAGACTCGCCAGCAGCTATACTTTGTGAGGTGTCTGAGGAGGTTCAGTACATCATCAAAGACTCTTGAAAACTTCTCCAGGTGAACTGTGGAGAGCATTCTGGCTGGTTGCATCACTGCCTGGTATGGAGGTGCCAACTCTCAGGACAAGAATAAACTCCAGAGGGTTCTTATCTTGGCCTGCGACATCACAAGCACCAGACTTCACTACATTGAGGACATCTACCTTGAGCCTCTATCAAAGACCCCCACCACTCAGGCCATGCCCTCTTTACTCTGCTACCATCAGGGAAAATGTACAGGAGCTTAAAGATGAGCACTGAGTGGCACAAGGACAGCTTCTTCCCTACTGCCATCAGATTCCTGAATAATCAATGAACCAAAGACACGGTCTTACTTTTCGCACACGATTATTCTTATTATTTTATTTTTTATATTTATGCCGTAAGATGGTTATAATATGAATACTTGCCCTGTGATCTGCCTCAAAACAGTGAATTTCATGACTTGTTCATGACAGTAACTCCTGATCCTAATTCTGCTCATCTCTGTCTGAAATCTATTCCCCTGAATCTTAATGCCGAGTCCCCGAGTTCTAGTCTTGTCTACTCATGGAAACAACTTTCAATCTTCTTTATCCCTTTCTTAATTTTGGATGTTTCTGTCAGATCTCCTCTCATTCTCCTCAATTCCAGCAAATAAAGTCCCAGGCCCCCTCCTCATTGGCTAATTACTGGAATCAACCTGGTCAACCTCCTCTGCACGGCCTCCAATGCCAGTGTATTCTTTCTCAAACCTTGCAGATACCAGTGGCCATGACCCTGACCATGCCTGGTCTTGGTACTCTCCTGTCAGAGATGACCTCCATGTTCAACTGAACCTCTCCACTGAGCTTCTCTCTTTCCCTAGCCCTCTGTCTCGTTTCCTCCAGGTCCCCTCCCTTCAGAGAGCTACCCCCTCCCCCATCACTTTTCAGATTTTTTTCTCCTACCCTCCTGTGGTGATACGATCACTAGCCGACTGCAGGGGCGATCTCTGTACCCGCAGAAGGACCACCTGGGGGCTGACACCACTTGGCCAGCTGTCAATATAATCCTGAGATGGCCCTTCCTGAGCCAGTCACTCGGGAGCCACCACATCTGAAACTGGTGTGTACAGACTTTTAACAGAATAAAGCCTGTAGTAGTCTTTTGAGTTTTGCGTCTGCTTGCTGTTACCACAGTGCGTCACATCTCCCATCCAAATCCAGCTATGATCGCTTACCTAGTAGCCTGTACTCCTCCCCCTGCCCCTTCCTCTCCCCTCCCCTCCTCTCTCCTCTCCTCCTACCTCCCCCACATTTATATTCAGGCACCTGTCTGTTATTCCACATATCTTGACAAAGGGCGCAGGGCCAAAATATCGGTGACCCTTGACTTCTCATGGAAGCTGCACAACCTGCTGAGTTTCTCTAGCATGGCTGTGCATTGCTCTAGATTGACCCCAGTGCCTGCAGACTTTCCTGTTTAACCACACCACCTTCCTCCTCCAGCCATACCTCTTCCCCCGGGAAAGATCAGCTGCTGTGTGTGCACCCATTGCTTGTGCCTTCAGTCACTGTGTGCCCAGTGAGTGAACATCTGGCTTTGTGGTTTGCAGGATGAGGCCACACCATTCCCCTGTGATCAGTGGCGGGCGCTGATCGGCAAGAACAGGCAGGTTTGCCGGAACCTCTTTGGATCAGTCGATTGGCAGCAGGTGCAGCCAGCGCTGAGGGATGAGCTCAGGAGCAGCTTAGAAGCAGCGAGGAGAAGGTGGGCCTTTGATTTTAAGGAGGAGCGGCCTGTGCCGGGCGATCTCCAGTGGGAAGCCGTCCCAAGCCAGGATGTACCATCTTTCTACTGGCCCGTGTCTTGCATACAACAGAGGCAGCACCTGAACCCAAAGGAGCCGGCAGTTGGGACCGAGGAGAGGACACTGTCGTCCAAGCAAAGCACAAGTCCTCTCTTCAACCGTAAAAGGAAGCAGGCTCTCATCACAGGTAGGGTGGAGTGTATAGACCTGGGATGGGGAGGAGGGGTAGGAGAGGAGGCATCTGACAGACAAACCAAGTATCAGCCAGGCATCTGTGGACTGGATGTTTCAGGTTGAGACACATCACCACAACTCCACACAGGCTGCCTGACCCAGCAGGTAGAGAAACAAACAAGAACAGAGAGAAACTGGAAGGAGTCAGTGATTCAGGCAATTCTGTGGGGAGAAGTTGTCAGTCCAAGAGGACAAACCAGGTAGGACTTGCACGGTAAATGGTAGGGCTCTGTGGAGTGCGGCAGAGCAGAGGGATTTGGGAATAGAGAGACATGATTCCCTGAAAGTGGCATCACAGGGTCATAAAGAGATCTTTTGGCACATTGCCCTTCATAAATCAAAGGCTTGAGTACAGGAGGTGCGATGTAATGCTTAAGTTGTAAAAGGCATTGGTTGGGCCAAATCTGGAATACTGTTTGCAGTTTTGGTCACCCAACTAGAAAAGTATTTTAATAAGATTGAAAGAGTGCAGGGCAGATTGACAAGAATGTTGCCGGGAGCTGAGTAACAGGGAAAGATTAAACAGGTTAGGACTTTATTCCTTCCAGTATTGAAGAATGATGAGGGGTATAGATAGAGTAAATACAAGCAGTCCTTTTCTACTGAGGTTGGGTGAGACAAGAACTAGAGGTTAAGGGTGAAATGTTTAGGGGGAACTCCTTCACACAGTGACAGTGTGGAACGAGCTGCCAGCTGAGTTGGTGAAGGCGTGCTCAGTTTGGGCATTTATATTGAATTAGTACATGGATGCGAGGGGTATGACCCGGATGCAGGTTGATGCGACTGGACAGAGTAATAGTTTGGCACAGACTGGATGAGCCAAAGGGCCTGTTTCTGTGTCGTCGTTTTGCTGCCTGACCCACTGAGTGTCTTAAGCCTTTCTCTGTGCTTCCAGCAGCTTCCCTTTTGCTCCAGATTCCAGCATCCGCAGATTCTGGAACATTCAAGGTCATGCGGCCCATCTTTTGAAACGTCCTCCCAGATAACACTGGAGGTTATCTTCTCCACAGGGTCTGCAGCCTTCCCCACAAGGCACTCCTCTCCAGCTTCTCTTGGGCAAGCAGGGATGGGGAACAAGCACTCGAGTGAATGTAAGAATCCCCTTTCCCTGCAACCTGGCCCCAGTGACACAATGGCACTGTGAGGGATGAGCCATTTCCTCTTGAATCAGAATTATTCTGTTGGGCATTCACTGAGTGCATCAGATGCTTACTGGGTTAGTTGGTTGAAGGTAGGTGGGATGTTTGGTGGCAATAACAAAGGGAGCTGGAGCTAAAATAGGGGTTAAGACTAAGGTGGTGGTTTGCTGAATGATGGTCAGTCTCAGTTGGGATGTATCCTCTCCTTTTGCTGTAATGTGCCCCTCCAGACTATATAGGGGCTTTGGTGGGGATCTATAACTCAGGGATTCTCAGAAGGAATCCTCAACTGCTCCATTATTGGGACACATCCATTAATGCCATAGTAGTGGGCAGTCCCGGCTCGAAGCAATGATGTGGGAATAAGACTGGGGAGGGGGCAGTCCAATCAGTGGAGGAGTGAGAGGAACAGACAGACCATATGGAAGGAGGAGCACGTGCAGAAGACTGCTCAGCTGCTAATCTCCTGGGCTGTTCCAGTCATGGATTCGTCTAGCGAGGAAACAGGCCCTTCGGCCATTGAATCTGCTGGCCATCCAACCCGACACCAGTTGTATAAGATGTTGACGAGGCCCCATTTGGAGTACTGTGTTCAGTTTTAGTCACCGTGGTGTAGGAAAGGCATTCCCAAGCTGGAGAGGGTGAGAGAAGCTGTTTTTTTATATGTTTAAACTACATTTTAAGGACACAGCCCACTAGAAGGCCTTTCCAGCCCATGACGCCCAATTACACCCAACTAACACACCAAACCCGCACGTTTCTGAGGGTGAGAGAAAACTGGAGCACCCAGAGCAAACCCAAGCAGGTTATGGGGAGAACGTGCAAACTCCTTAAAAACAGCATTATAATGGAACCTGGGTCACTGCCTCTGCAATAGCGTTGCACTAACCACTACCCTAACCGTGCTAACCAGAGGATGTAGGTTTAAGGTGAGGGGGAGAGATTTTAACACAGAGGATGGTAGGGTATGGAATGGGCTGCTGGGGGAGGTGGTTGAGGCAGGTACTATTGCAACGTTTAAGAAACATTTGGATGGCTACATGGATGAGATGGGTTTGGAGGGGCAGGGGCCAAACGCATATGGGTGGGATATTTTTGAAAGCGTTGGGCAAGTTAGCCATTTCCACATGGTATGACTCTATGGCCTGCATTGATTTCATTCATTTCTCCCCACATTCCCATCAAAATCTCCCGAGGGAACTCCAGGACAGCGTGCCATCTTGCAAAGGAGCTTCCCCATTTCAGCTGGTGACCCCCCCTTCTCTGTGCTTCCCTCTACAGATTTCTACACACTGAAGAGAAGGCTTGGGCCTCTGGGACCTGAGCTCAAGCCCTGAGGCCAACAGGAAGCCAGGGCACTGGGGTGAAGTGCAGACTGCGGCGCGGTTTCCTCTTCGTGTCCCCGGACTCCGTGACGTTACCCCGCCTGCGAGATTGACTCTGTTCTGTTCGCCAGTCCTTCACCACAGATTTGACTGCATCCCTGACTTTTGATTCATGATCACTCTTCCCTCCTCTGCCCACAAGTTGCTGAAATGAGCACTCAGAACATGACCTGATGGGTGCCGGTGGCTGTCTCTGCGCAAGGCAAACTGTTCCAAGGAGCCATCGGGGTCACTCCTCACCATGTTCCTTTCATGCTTCACCTTGAACCTCTCCCTGTCTGCCTTGCCCACCCCACAGGGGCATGGAACACCCTGATGGCACTTCCACACTGTGTGTGAAAGGAGAGGTGGAATGTATGAATGGGGTAGTGATCCAAAAGAATGAGTGTGAGCGAGAGAGTAGGAGAAACGAATTTGGGAGAGATGAAATGGAAATGCAGACTAATGACTGAGAAAGGTCTGTAACTAAGGATCATCGGTCTGGCTGCTTTGATGTGCAGAGAGGACCAGACAGCTTTGAGGGTTGTATCTGACGTTCAATTTCTCTGTTTGAAGAAGGATTGACCATGGTCACTGCTTTGGAGGGCAAGCAGTGGACATTTGGTAAAAGTTAACCAAGGAAGTCTGCAGACACTGTGAGTGAAATTTAATACACAAAAGTGCTGGAGAAACTCAGCAGGTATTCTTTATGTAGCAAAGATACATAACCCATGGTTCGGGCTTGAACCCTTTGTCATGAGATGCTAAAGCTGACAACACAGATTCTAAACCAGCACTGTCTGACAGGAGTTTATACATTCTTCCTGTGCTTGTGTGGGTTTTCCCTGGCTGGTCCGGTTTCTCCCCATCTTCCCAAACCTACCAGGTTGGCAGTTTAATTGGCACAGGTTTCACAGGCCAGAAGGGGCTACCTACTGTGCTGTATTGTTAAAATATTTTAAAAAATGAAGTTAAAAATGATTACTGGCCTGGGTCAAAAACAAGAAAGGGATAGAGGGCAGGGATAAAGATCAGGTAGTGATTGGCTGCCCACACCTTCGTTACAAAGACATAATCAAGTGCGATCTCCAGTCGTTCCATGTTAACCACACTGACTGGGAGGGCCTCGCAAGAAATTGCACTGCATGGCGTTCCACGATCTGCAGTGGCACATCACAACGTGGCAACAGCTACAAAAAGTTCTGTGAGGGCAGAAGAACTACAAGGCACTGTGTTCAGCTTCGCTCGCGAAGGGATGGGCCATGATGATGATGAGTGGTTGGAGACAGACAGGAGATTTCAGGTGCTGGGATCTGAAGCTGAACACAGGCCTGCTGGAGGAGGAGCTCAGCAAATCTGTGGGGGAGAAAGAATGGCTGACTTTTTTAGATTGGAACCGTTCGAGGAGAGTTGCCGGTCGAGACACCGACCATTCCTTTCTTCCTACTGATGCTGCTTCACTCGCTGACTTCCCTCTGGCAGGGTGCGTTGATTCAAAGTGACTTCTCGCTGAGGTCCTGCAGTGATTTCTGTTGGGATTATTGATGAATACCACGAGTTATGGGATAAGCAGTCACATTTCTAAATTAAGCAGTGATGCAAAGATACAGTCATTAAATCACAGAGATTTTAACAGCTTGAATGAAGACCCATATTAATGTAGGACACTTCAGATAATGAGGATAGAACAAAGTTTCAAAATAGTAGGAACAAGGGCCGTCTTGGGGAATATGTTAGTAGTCATGTAGAAAAGCTAGTCAAGTATGTTCTTTGCATAGAACTTGCATGGTTTTTCCATTCTGAAGTGCCTCCCTACCTTCTGGAAGTGGCCGCTCACACAGGAACAGCTAAAACTCCAAATATCTGTATCACACGGTGAGTTTAGACAGAATACCTGAAGTGCGGTATTTCAGGAGGCTGAACGTCTTATTCATTAGCCCGTTGTTCATGGACCTCCTACAGTACAGTTGAGACTTAAGGCAATCCATGAAAATAACTGCGGGTCGGGGAGGTAAAATATCGGAACAGGAATAAGTCCCTTAATTTCCTGGAACACAACGGCATCGCTTCTTGGCCTTTTGGCCAAGGTCAAATGTAGAATCTGGAACACAGATACTGGGTTAAAAAAAATCATAGTCTACTGGAACGTTATCCTTTATAACTGGAGACTGAAGGATAAGAATTTGTGTTGAAACTGTGCAAACCCTAGGTAGCTCTGTTGCACTTGGAAGAATGTTTAGGCCTTGAAAGCAGTGCAACTAACGTCTCCCACAATGACATTTAATTTATTGGCATGCGTATCGAGGTACAGAGAAAAGGTTCTTTTTTCATGCTATCCAGGCATTGTGGAAAAGTCACCCCTCTCCAGAGCCATTTTGGATTTAAAAATTCATAAAGAACATTAAGAACAGAAGAAATAGGAGCAAGAGTCGGCCATCCGGCCCATCGAGCCTGTTCTGCCATTCAATAGGATCATGGCTGCGCATTACAAAATTAATCCTGACAATAGTCCAACTGGGGTTGCAGTGTTTCTTTCATTTTAACGAGATCCAGTCTTTGGAGGTTAAATATGGAGAGAATGTAACTTAAGGAGTGATTCAAATGACCACAAAGCTTCGAGCCAGGCCTTTCAGGAGCGAACATTTCGAGGCACAAAGGCTATTGGAAT
Organism: Narcine bancroftii; assembly: GCF_036971445.1. NCBI lineage: Eukaryota > Metazoa > Chordata > Chondrichthyes > Torpediniformes > Narcinidae > Narcine > Narcine bancroftii. The sequence goes on from NC_091473.1 coordinate 217,132,154, forward strand.
GTTGGAACTCACCTGCCATCATTAGTTGATGCTTAGTCATTCTGTAACCACAGATTGATAAGATCTTTTTGTGATTCAAAGGTGGGGAAAGGAGAACGGGTGGATTGATGCTCTGCAAGCAACAGTGATCTCACGGAAGAGCAGAGCAGGATCGAAGAGCTCGCTCCTCTTTCTCTGTAGCCATTAGCATGAGTGGGATGTGCGTGTGAGATGAGAGAGAGTGCGTACAGCTGAGCAATAAATGAGGGAGCCAGAGAGACTGATAAGAGGGAGATGTCTAATCGTTGCTTGTGTTGAGGATACAAATGCAGACAGATGTACTTTAGTAGGAGGACTTTTCAGTCCAATATTTATTTCATACCGTAGATTGAGTGTATTTATTCAAATAATATATTAAATAGAAATATCTTGAATGGTTTAAAACCTGCACAATTTAAAATTGATCTCTGGGTATTAATGATGCCTGCTGCTTTTGAAATCGAAACCTTATAGCAAGGTTGATAATTCTGATCAGATGTTGATTATGTGATGTGCACTGGAATCCATTGAGCAGTTGACCAAGCACCGTGGGTTGGTTCTTGTGATTGACAATCACGCGGTGGCACAAATTGAGCTCTGTGACTCGGCAAAGGATGTCAATATTACAGTGTGTATCTTATTAAAGTTGGTACATCTCTCAGATTGAGTGTCCTCGTGTGTCTGTGGTCAGATGTGCTCATGTGTCCTGAGCCCAACGCCCCTTTCATCTGGAGTAGAGGAGGTGGGGGTGGGGGTGGGGGTGGGGGTTTGTGTGCCCTGATTGTTGCACAACATTAACTTTGCTGTGAAATTTCTCAGCAAATGAAATGGACTGTGATTGCATTCAGCAGGAACCCGGGCAAAACTCTGGGCTTCGAAAGTAATGAAAGGGCATGACTAGAAGTTGGGGCAGGGGGTGGGGAGGATTTAGAATGGATGTGGTGTTCTTAACTCAGAGGGTGAAGAACAGTCTTCACAAAGTGATGGAGGCAGTTAAGTTTGCTTTCATTGAGACATGCTTGGTTAACGATGTGGATGGGAGGGGACTGGAGGGGTATGGGGTCCTAATGTGGGCAACTGGAACTAAAGCAGGAGGATGTTGTTGTTTGACATGGACAAGCTGGACCAGTGGACCTGTTTACGTGCTGTAAGACTCGATGTGTCAAGTAATATCTGTGTCACACAGGTGACAGGCCGTCTCCACTGCATCCTGAGTGAATCTATCTCCTCTCTGACACGTTATTGTCCATCATCAAATCCACCAGCAATAACTCCCTTTAGGCTTCTGCTAGAAAACTTCCTCATACCCACCACATTAATACTGTGGCGACAACAACCAGATATCCTGGGGTGAGAGATGCCCAAAACCCAGTACCATCCTACAGGAGAAGGTCAGGAGTGTGCCGGAATGTAGTCTGTGTGCAACTTCAGCAACATTTAAGAAGCTCAAGTGACTGTCATTGGCAATAAAGTTTCCTTATTCCTTCTATCTTCATTCAGGTGCCTTGCCGTTCGGCATGGGTGATCATGTCTCTCCATCTGTCATGATCTCTGACCTTCTGAATTGTAGTTGTCACCTCCCCTGTTCTCCTTCGGTGAAGGCTCCATCTTTGAGCTTAGACCACAGTCGATGATTATACATTGGGGGAGGAAAAGTACTGAAGGGGTTTCCCGTTGTTTTCTTCAGTTGCATTGTCCATACTGGATAGGCAAACCTGGCCGTTGATCAGTAGAAACATTTTTAGTTTTACAACCATACATTCAAATTTGCAGAATATGCTTGTAAACACCATCCACCGTCTGCAATCCATGGCTTCACGTGACCCTGATTGGGAGGCTGAACAGGTACCACACCTTGCCCGAGGGTGACCTGTAGGCTATCGGATGGAAGGGGTGCCTCACACCTCCTTTTGCTGACCAACTGCGCTGCACTGACTCCGACAATCCTACCAGAAGGTAAAGGGGGAAGGAGGCAATGTGAAGCACTGGGCCAGGGGATGTGGGCAGACGTGGCTGATTTCGGCCTCATGGCTCCACACTACGACAGCTCTCATGAGGAGAGCAGAGCCTGGGTTTGACTGCCGGACATCATCCTTTAGGCAGATAGCCCCTGTTTGTCCTCTGTAGTGGATCCCACAGCACCATCCCAAAAAAAGAGTGGGGGGGTGGGGGGGGTTTGGTTCTGGCTGATCTCTATGCTAATCAGTGATCTTTGAATGTAAACCAAGACCTGTTAACCACCAGATCTGTTCCAAAAGTCAGCATTGAGGTATGTGCTGTTTTAACTTTTGATCAGTAAATGCAAGCAGGTTTTTCCACTGAGGTGGGGAGAGACAACACTTAGACCTTTTCACACCGCCGAATCTCGGCGACCCTCCTTGGACCCGGGTAAAGTTCCTGGGATGACTGCACCTCCCGGGCCTTTCACACCGCAGCCTGATAAATCGGCAATGGAGCAATTTAAAAGGGGTGGGGGGGGGAGCGATGATGTCGCGAGTGACCAGCATCATTTAAATGGTAATTCTTTAATTTTAAATCATTTGTGGTGAGAATTCATACGGAGGTTTCACCGCAAGAAGGTGAATCCATGTGAGGCAAAGCTTCTGACTTTCTTCCACTGATACATTGACTGTTGTTTAGCGAGCTCCCTTGGGCCCTGTGCTAGACAGATGTGAGCCCACTCTCGAAAGTGCAGGAGATGCTCTTATGCTTTTTTCAAACCCATTACAAACCAATAGTCTTCACTAGTCACAAGCACGAAATCCAATCCACAGGCCAGCATGACGGGTGGTTCCAGTGACCTAAGTTCAAAATATATTCAAGTGCATGTGCGTAAAATCTGCTCTTGAAAAACACACATAAATAAATGAATTTAATGTGCTATCATGGTCGTTAGATTGCCCCTAAAATTGGTCTGTTTTCAAGTACAGAATGAACTGAAGTTTTAAAATGTGGTCACCATTCTTACTAGCAAAATACATAATTAAGACATTTAAAGTTTGCTCCTATTTATTGTGTCCTTATGTAAACAGTATCCAAGTTTTCTAGTCTTTGCAGAATAACCATCATACCCCTTGTCATTTACATCATAAAATCCAGGGATAAGGATCCAGGATAATGACCGGCCACTTAATTATCCTGTTGTTACATTGCCCTCCTGGGCTGTCTGCTTGGAACTGCTTTTTTTCCATCCCCTGATTATCTTCTTGTTTAGCTTTTAACACATGGACACTTGGTGTCTCCTCCCTGGTGTGTTCAGGGGCCCTCAGACAAGAGGCAGGGATTGAGTGGGCTGGATGTGTCAGGACACAAACAAGGACTGCACTGCAGAGATATGACATTGGTTGCAAAACACACTGGAGTTGTAAAGTTCTCCTGTGCATATTATTTTGTCAACCTCTCCGAGAATCTGTCCTGGATCCTCCATGTCGATGCAATCATGGAGAAGGCTTGCCAGCGGCTAGACTTGGTGAGGAGTTTGAGGAGATTTGATACGTCTCTGAAGACTCTCGGAAACTTCTACAGGTGTACTGTGGAGAGCACTCTCACTGATTGCATCACTGTTTGATATGGAAGTGCCAATGCTTCGGACAAGAAAAAACTCCAGAAAGTTGTTACCTCGGCCGGCAATATCATGGGCACCAGACTTCACTCCATCGAGGACATCTACAGGGGGCGCTGTCTTAAGAAAGTGGCCTCTATCCTCAAGGACTGCTCCCCCCCCCCCCCCCCCCCCACCCAGGCTATGCTCTCTTCACTCTGCTACCACCAGGAAAAAGTACAGGAGCCTGAATATGAGCACTAGGCAGCACAAGGACAGCTTCTTCCCCGCTAAATAATCAATGAACCAAAGGCACTGCCTCACTTTGTCTATTTCTTTTTTTCTTGCTCTACTTCTATTTATTTTGCGAGGTGGTTTATATAAATGTTTACACTGTGATGCTGTTGCAATAACAATGCATTTCGTAACATGTTCTTGACAATAAATTCGGATTCGGATTTCAACGCCGCTCCTGATGGTTTAATGGAACATGCTGCCCTCTGCTGTCACAATAGATAATGACCCTGCAGTGTTTCTGCCCCCATTGTAACAACTCAACTTGGATCAATGGTCGTGGAGTCAAGGGAATGTACAATTTGGAACCAGGCGCTCTGTGCCATCATGTCTGGGCTGCCCACCAACCCATTTACAAGGACCCGACATTAATCCCATTTAAAAAATTCTCCCTACATTCTTATCAAATCCGTCCCCCACAGATTCACTACACACTAGTGGCACTCTGCAGTGGCCATTGAACCTAATGGGACATGAAGAAAATTCCCAGGCCCACAGGGAGAACGTGCAAATGCACCAAAGCTAGCAACCAAGATCAGGGTCACTGGACATTAGTCATAGAGTCACCCAGGGTGGAAACTGGCCCTTGGCCCAACTTGCCCACGCTGACCAAACTGTCTTAGCCACACTAGTCCCACCTGCTTGCGTTTGGCCCATGTCGCTCTAAACCCATCCGATCCATGTCTCCTTCCAATTTACTTTCTTAAACAGCTTGTGAGGTGGGGTTTGTGCTGATTGCTGGTGGATATCACAGTTTACAGTCACACACACATACTAAATCTTGGTGATGCACATTATATAGTAATTGAAAACATTAAATATATGGTTACTTTTCAATAAAACCTTCCATTACCTCCCAGAGAACATTACTGAATTATCAAAGGTTTAATTAGAAGAATTTTTTTATTTTGAGTACTTTATTTATAAATTTCTAAACCACAGTAATAGTTACATTCAGTTCTAAATTATTTCAAAAGAAATTATACATGTGGTATATATCATCCCACTCCCCAACCCCCAACCCCCCCTCCCATCTCCCAAACCCCCTCCCCCAACACTAAAGGAAAAGGAAGAAAGAGAGAAAATCTGGGAGAATGTCAAGAAACGGAAATGTTTACACAATAAAGTCTGTTGGAGATTACCAAGAAGTGACATCTTCAGAGAGTTAATTGGACATGCAAACCAAAAGCTTGTAAATATGGGCTCCATATTTTCCAAAGAAACATGATCTTTATCTCACAGATTACAAGTAATTTTCTCTAATGGTATACAGCTCTAAGTTCTGTGTGCCATCATTCCGTGCCTCAATCTATTTCTGACTTCCATGATATTGCTATACATTTCCTAGAAACTGCTAAAGCAATAAACACAAATTCAATTTGATATGCATTTAATTTTAATTCTGGCCTTATAGCCTTAATATCACTCAATAAAAATAACATTGGGTCTTGTGGGAACTTAACCCCAGTAATTCATCCCAAAACAATTACCTACCCCTAACCAAAATTGTCTAACTTTAAGACATTGCCAAATTGAATGAAAAAAAGTTCCAACTTCAGATCTACAATTAGAAGAATTTTATAACATACAGGTTTGAAAAGCTACATGTCTCACAAAATAAACAGAAGGTGGAACACAGGGTACAGGGTCCTGGGCTTTCCCACTTTCTTGCACACAGGATAGAAGGATACAAGGTATGTTAGCAAGTTAATAAGCAAAAGGAAGTCACCAGGATTTGTAATTATTGGCCAATTTAAATTCTATCAACCTGAACCTTGGGAGGATGATTTGTAGATAGTGGGGTGAGAGTGTTGGTATCTCCTTCAAGAATCCCATCTTCAATGTGGGTTTGGGAGTGCAGCTCCCTCTTTGAAAGGGATCCTGGAGTGGAACAATTATCGGGCAATTGGAATATTCCAGAAATGTAGCAGAGTGGACTTGTTGGGGGGTTGGGTGGGTATTAATGTGTTTAGGACTGAGACCTTAAGACTGAGGCCTGAGTATGCGGAGTGTCTGATGCCGAGGCCAGAGTGACAACGAGGAAGAAAAGCTCTCACACTGAGGAATTGCTCAGTGATGGCTGCACCTTTGGCCTGAGTCATCAATAGAGGTGAGATGATTGTCTACTGATAGAGTCCACGGGGCTTCAGTGCTGAGGAGTCTCCCCTCCGTAGCCCGATGTGCTGGATTCAGTGACGACTTTCCCGTGAATGGCTCCAACGCCTAACTGCTGGACTGGGTTCAGACGTCTGAGGGCTAACGATCTCCACACCACTCGCCAGCGGTCAGTCCTTAAGCAAGAACAATCTCTCAGGGCAGTAGAGATCATCGCAATCCTGCACCTCACACACACAATAATGCCTAGGCCTTCCATTCCAGGATGTCTGAGTTGTCCTCCTCCTGCAGAAAATGTGGCTTCCCCTCTACTGACATTAACTCACCTTAATTTTCCACAAACCTTCCTTTCCACCCCCAGACATAACAAGGAGAGAATTCACCTTGTCCTCATTGACCACCCTACCAGCCTTCACCTCCAATATATTATTCTCTGTGATTTACCCACCTACAATGGGATCCCACCACCAGACATATCTTCCTCTTGCCTCCCTTCTCCACTTTCTGTAGGGACCATTCCCTCCCTCAAACAGCTGATGGGTAGACTCATAAAACATCACAACCCTTAATTCCATCAGTTCTCAGATAGTATTAACCATGCAGCAAGGACAAGTTCCAGAGAGTTTGACCTTGGGCCAGTGGTAGGGAAATTACTGGCAAAAATCCTCAGGAATAGGATTTTGTCCATTTGGAAAGGGATCAGGGTAAATTAGTATGGTTTTGGGAAGTGTGATATCTGGCCTCACTAATTTGAATTTTTGGAGGGGATCACCAGGAGAATCAACGAGGATAGGAGTGTAGATATTATCTATATCAACGCAAATAAGGCATTTGACAAAGTCCACCATGGTAGGCTGTCCCAGAGATTAAGGTGTGTGGGATCCAAGGCAAGTTGGATCCAAATTTGGCTTGGTAATAGGAGATTGTGTATAGTGGTGCAAGGAAATTGACTGGAAATCTATGACTAACGTTGGACTTCAGGGATTGGGGTTGTTTGTGATATATATTAATGACTGATGTGAATGTTGGACGTATGATGTTGATTTGCTGATGCCACAACAGGAGGAGATGGGGGAGGTGAGAGAGATGAGGTGGAGGTGGTATGAGAGAGGATGGAGGGGAAGGTCCGATAGGTGGTGGAGATGGGGGAGGTGGGAGAGAGGGTGGAGATGGTGAGGTGGGAGAGATAATGGAGTGGCGGGAAGGTGGAAAGAGAGTGGAGCTAGGTAGGTCGGAGAGATGATGGAGTCGGGGAGGTGGGTAGAGGATGGAGGGGAGGTGGGAGGGTAAAAGGGGGAGGTGGATGGAGGGGGTGGTGGGAGAGAATGGTGTGGGGGGAGGTGAGGGGATGGTGGGAGAGAGGGTGTGGAAAAGGGAGATGGGAGAGAGAGGATGAAGGGGAGGTGGGAGAGAGGGTAGGAGTGGGGGAGGTGGATGGAGGGGGTGGTGGGAGAGGGAGGTGTAGAAGGGATAGTGAGAGAAAGGGAGGAAAGGGGAAGTGGGGAGAAAGATGGTGGAAAAGGGAGGAAGGTGTTTGAGAAAGGATAGAGGTGGGGGAAGGTGGGAGGGGAGGATGGAGAGGGTTGTGGAATGAAGGTGAGGGAAGGTGGGAGGGAGGAGATGGAGGGTTGGGAAAGACTAGAGAGAGCAGGTGGGAAAACATGGGTGAGCTGGGAAAGATGGTGGGGAGGGATGGGAGAGAGGAGATGGAGGAAGTGGATAGGGAGGGGGAAGGTGGGAAATGGGAGAAGTGGGAGAAAGGGTGGAGATAGAGGAGGGGTGTGAGGAAGGAGAAGGGGAGGTGGATAGAGAAGTGATAGGAGATGGGATGGGAGAGAGGAGGTGGCTGTGAGTCTGTAATGGGAGGGTGGTGGGAGAGAGGAGATGGGATGGGAGAGAGGAGGTGATGTGAGGGAAGAGTGGGGGAAGGTGGGAGAGAGGAAATGGAATGCAAGAGAGAAGGTGGTGTAAGGGTGGAGCGGGGAACAGGTGGGGGAGAGGAGGTGGAGAGGTTGGAAAGAGTGCCACTAGGGGAGGTGTGGAAAAGATGAGAGTTCCTGGCTGACACTAGTGATCCTGGAAACAGGCGCCCTATACTGGTCGTGTAAGCTGAGGGCGCAGGCGGTGCTGTTTGCTCAGTGAGGTGGCCTCCCTCTGTGTTCCCTTGTGGATCACGTCCACCTCTCTGGGTGCTCCAGATGCCATACGCCGAAGGAGGGATTGACAGCTCAGCTACCCCCTGCCTCGCCAAACTGCTGTCCCTTCGGCTGGGGGGCTGGTATCTTTCACTAACCGTTTGAGCCTCCAGTAACAAACACCCAGCAAGCAAAGTGACAGCAACAGGCAAAGGGCGCTGAGTGTGATGGTAAAGCTTGCAGTGATGGCAGAATACTTTCTCTGTCCCAAATGGATCTCCTGGTGCGGAACAACTGGAAACAGAACATACAAGGGAAGAGAATTACTGTTATGGGACAACCTGAGGTCTACCATCTGGAACCCACCCCCAACCCACCACCACCTTGAGAAAGACCCACCTTGCTGAATACCCCTGCTCCCTGTCCCTCTGAGTTGGTCTGTACTCCTCCCCATGCCCATTCTTCTCTACTCTACAGCCTTTTAATTCAGATGCTTGGATATTTTTTTACCCATGAATAAGGGCTCAGGACTGAAACTTTGCATTGGCCGCTAGGAGGACCGCTGAGTTCCTCCTGCATTTCTGTGTTTTTCCTAGAATCACACTGTCCACAGAATTTCATTTTTCAAATCCTGCCTCTCTACCAGCAGAGGGGCAGCAGTGAATAGCGGTATGAGGGCCATTGAGAGGTCAGCAGATCATCAAATTTTCCAATTCATTGTCTCCTCATCTCACTGCCTGTTCACTGTCTTCCCATCTCTCACCGCCTGTTCCCCACCTCCGCATCTCTCACCGCCTGTTCCCCAACTCCCCATCTCCCACAGACTGTTCCCCACCTCCCCATCTCATACTGCCTGATCCCCATCTCCTTATCTCTCTCTGCCTGTTCCCCAATTACCCAGCTCTGACTGCCTGTTCCCCACCTCCCCATCTCTCACTGCCTGTTCCTCATCTCCTCACCTCTCATTGCCTGTTCCCCATCTCCCCATCTCTCACCACTTGTTCCCCATCTCCTCATCCCTGACTGCTTGTTCCCCAGCTCCTCATCTTTCACTGCCTGTTCCCCATCTGCCCATCTCTCACTGCCTGTTTACCATCTCCTCATCTCTAATCGCCTGTTCACCATCTCCTCATCTATCACTGGTGTTCCCCACCTCCTCATCTCCCACCACCTGTTCTCCATCTCCTCATCTATCATTGCTGTTCCCCACCTCCCCATCTCTCACTGCCTGTTCCCCACCTCCCTATCTCTCACTGCCTGTTCTCCATCTCCTCATCTCTCACTGCTGTTCCCCACCTCCCCATTTCTCATTGCCTGTTCCTCACCTCCCCATCTCTCACTGCCTGTTCCCCATCTCCTCATCTCTCACTGCCTGTTCCCCGCCTCCCCATCTCTCAATGCCTATTCTCCATCTCCCCAACTCTCACTGCCTGTTCCCCATCTTTCACTGCCTGTTCTCCACCTCCCCATCTCTCAATGCCTGTTCCCCATCTCCTCATCTCTCACTGCCTGTTCCCCATCTCCTAATCTCTCACTGCCTGTTCCCCATCTCCCCACCTCTCACTGCCTGTTCTCCACCACCCCATCTCTCACCATCTGTTCCCCATCTCTCACCACCTGTTCCCCACCTCCCCATCTCTCACTGCCTGTTCCCCACCTCCCTATCTCTCACTGCCTGTTCCCCACCTCCCCATCCCTCACTGCCTGTTCTCCATCTCCACATTTCTCACTGCTGTTCCCCACCTCTCCAACTCTCCCTGCGTGTTCCACATCTCTCACTGTCTGTTTCCCACCTCCCCATCTCTCACTGCCTGTTCCCCATCTCCTCATCCCTCACTGCTGTTCCCCACATCCCCATTTCTCATTGCCTGTTCCTCACCTCCCCATCTCTCACTGCCTGATCCCCAACTCCTCATTTCTCACTGCCTGTTCCTCATCTCCTCATCTCTCACTGCCTGTTCCCCACCTCCCCATCTCTCACTGCCTGTTCCTCATCTCCTCACCTCTCATTGCCTGTTCCCCATCTCCGCATCTCTCACCACTTGTTCCCCATCTCCTCATCCCTCACTGCCTGTTCCCCATCTCTCCATCTCTCACTGCCTGTTTACCATCTCCTCATCTCTAATCGCCTGTACACCATCTCCTCATCTATCACTGGTGTTCCCCACCTTCTCATCTCCCACCACCTGTTCTCCATCTCCTCATATCTCACTGCTGTTCCCCACCTCCCCATTTCTCATTGCCTGTTCCTCACCTCCCCATCTCTCACTGCCTGTTCCCCATCTTTCACTGCCTGTTCCCCACCTCCCCATCTCTCACTGCCTGTTCTCCATCTTTTCATCTCTCACTGCTGTTCCCCACCTCCCCATTTCTCATTGCCTGTTCCTCACCTCCCCATCTCTCACTGCCTGTTCCCCAACTCCTCATTTCTCACTGCCTGTTCCCCATCTCCTCATCTCTCACTGCTGTTCCCCACCTCCCCATTTCTCATTGCCTGTTCCTCACCTCCCCATCTCTCACTGCTGTTCCCCACCTCCCCATTTCTCATTGCCTGTTCCTCACTTCCCCATCTCTCACTGCCTGTTCCCAAACTCCTCATTTCTCACTGCCTGTTCTCCATCTCCTCATCTCACACAACCTGTTCCCCACCTCCCCATCTCTCAATGCCTATTCTCCATCTCCCCAACTCTCACTGCCTGTTCCCACCTCCCCATCTCTCAATGCCTGTTCCCCATCTCCTAATCTCTCACTGCCTGTTCCCCATCTCCCCACCTCTCACTGCCTGTTCTCCACCTCCCCATCTCTCACCATCTGTTCCCCATCTCTCACCACCTGTTCCCCACCTCCCCATCTCTCACTGCCTGTTCCCCACCTCCCCATCTCTCACTGCCTGTTCCCCACCTCCCCATCCTTCACTGCCTGTTCTCCATCTCCTCATTTCTCACTGCTATTCCCCACCTCTCCAACTCTCCCTGCCTGTTCCACATCTCTCACTGTCTGTTCCCCATCTACCCATCTCTCACTGCCTGTTCCCCATCTCCTCATCCCTCACTGCTGTTCCCCACCTCCCGATTTCTCATTGCCTGTTCCTCACCTCCCCATCTCTCACTGCCTGATCCCCAACTCCTCATTTCTCACTGCCTGTTCCCCATCTCCTCATCTCTCACTGCCTGTTCCCCACCTCCCCATCCCTTACTGCTGGTTCATCACCTCCCCATCTTTCACTGCCTGTTCCCCACCTCCCCATCTCTCACTGCCTGTTCCCCACCTCCCTATCTCTCACTGCCTGTTCCCCACCTCCCCATCTCTCACTGCCTTTTCCTCATCTCCTCACCTCTCATTGCCTGTTCCCCATCTACCCATCTCTCACCACTTGTTCCCCATCTCCTCATCCCTCACTGCCTGTTCCCCATCTCCCCATCTCTCACTGCCTGTTTACCATCTCCTCATCTCCCACTACCTGTTCTCCATCTCCTCATCTATCATTGCTGTTCCCCACCTCCCAATCTCTCACTGCCTGTTCCCCACCTCCCTATCTGCCACTGCCTGTTCTCCATCTCCTCATCTCTCACTGCTGTTCCCCACCTCCCCATTTCTCATTGCCTGTTCCTCACCTCCCCATCTCTCAATGCCTATTCCCCACCTCCCCAACTCTCACTGCCTGTTCCCCATCTTTCACTGCCTGTTCCCCACCTCCCCATCTCTCACTGCCTGTTTACCATCTCCTCCTCTCTCACTGCCTGTTCCCCATCTCCTCATCTCTCACTGCCTGTTCCCCACCTCTTCATCTCTCACTGCCTGTTCCCCATCTCTCACTGCCTGTTCCCCATCTCCTCATCTCTCACTGCCTGTTCCCCATCTCCCCACCTCTTACTGCCTGTTCTCCACCTCCCTATCTCTCACTGCCTGTTCTCCATCTCCTCATCTCTCACTGCTGTTCCCCACCTCCCCATTTCTCATTGCCTGTTCCTCACCTCCCCATCTCTCACTGCCTGTTCCCCATCTCCTCATTTCTCACTGCCTATTCCCCATCTCCTCATCTCTCACTGCCTGTTCCCCACCTCCCCATCTCTCAATGCCTATTCTCCATCTCCCCAACTCTCAATGCCTGTTCCCCATCTTTCACTGCCTGTTCCCCACCTCCCCATCTCTCAATGCCTGTTCCCCATCTCCTCATCTCTCACTGCCTGTTCCCCATCTCCTAATCTCTCACTGCCTGCTCCCCATCTCCCCACCTCTCACTGCCTGTTCCCCACCTCCCCATCTCTCACTGCCTGTTCCCCACTTCCCCATCCCTCACTGCCTGTTCTCCATCTCATTTCTCACTGCTGTTCCCCACATCTCCAACTCTCCCTGCCTGTTCCACATCTCTCACTGTCTGTTCCCCACCTCCCCATCTCTCACTGCCTGTTCCCCATCTCCTCATCCCTCACTGCTGTTCCCCACCTCCCAATTTCTTATTGCCTGTTCCTCACCTCCCCATCTCTCACTGCCTGATCCCCAACTCCTCATTTCTCACTGCCTGTTCCCCATCTCCTCATCTCTCACTGCCTGTTCCCCACCTCCCCATCCCTTACTGCTGGTTCCTCACCTCCCCATCTTTCACTGCCTGTTCCCCACCTCCCCATCTCTCAATGCCTATTTCGCACCTCCCCAACTCTCACTGCCTGTTCCCCATCTTTCACTGCCTGTTCCCCACCTCCCCATCTCTCACTGCCTGTTTACCATCTCCTCATCTCTCACTGCCTGTTCCCCATCTCCTCATCTCTCACTGCCTGTTCCCCACCTCTTCATCTCTGACTGCCTGTTCCCCATCTCTCACTGCCTGTTCCCCATCTCCTCATCTCTCACTGCCTGTTCCCCATCTCCCCACCTCTCACTGCCTGTTCTCCACCTCCCTATCTCTCACTGCCTGTTCTCAATCTCCTCATCTCTCACTGCTGTTCCCCACCTCCCCATTTCTCATTGCCTGTTCCTCACCTCCCCATCTCTCACTGCCTGTTCCCCATCTCCTCATCTCTCACTGCCTGTTCCCCACCTCCCCATCTCTCAATGCCTGTTCTCAATCTCCTCATCTCTCACTGCTGTTCCCCACCTCCCCAACTCTCATTGCCTGTTCCCCATCTTTCACTGCCTGTTCTCCACCTCCCCATCTCTCAATGCCTGTTCCCCATCTCCTCATCTCTCACTGCCTGTTCCCCATCTCCTAATCTCTCACTGCCTGTTCCCCATCTCCTAATCTCTCACTGCCTGTTCCCCATCTCCCCACCTCTCACTGCCTGTTCTACACCTCCCCATCTCTCACCATCTGTTCCCCATCTCTCACCACCTGTTCCCCACCTCCCCATCTCTCACTGCCTGTTCCCCACCTCCCTATCTCTCACTGCCTGTTCCCCACCTCCCCATCCCTCACTGCCTGTTCTCCATCTCCACATTTCTCACTGCTGTTCCCCACCTCCCCATTTCTCATTGCCTGTTCCTCACCTCCCCATCTCTCACTGCCTGATCCCCAACTCCTCATTTCTCACTGCCTGTTCCCCATCTCCTCATCTCTCACTGCCTGTTCCCCACCTCCCCATCTCTCACTGCCTGTTCCTCATCTCCTCACCTCTCATTGCCTGTTCCCCATCTCCCCATCTCTCACCACTTGTTCCCCATCTCCTCATCCCTCACTGCCTGTTCCCCATCTCTCCATCTCTCACTGCCTGTTTACCATCTCCTCATCTCTAATCGCCTGTTCACCATCTCCTCATCTATCACTGGTGTTCCCCACCTTCTCATCTCCCACCACCTGTTCTCCATCTCCTCATCTATCATTGCTGTTCCCCACCTCCCCATCTCTCACTGCCTGTTCCCCACCTCCCTATCTCTCACTGCCTGTTCTCCATCTCCTCATATCTCACTGCTGTTCCCCACCTCCCCATTTCTCATTGCCTGTTCCTCACCTCCCCATCTCTCACTGCCTGTTCCCCATCTTTCACTGCCTGTTCCCCACCTCCCCATCTCTCACTGCCTGTTCTCCATCTTTTCATCTCTCACTGCTGTTCCCCACCTCCCCATTTCTCATTGCCTGTTCCTCACCTCCCCATCTCTCACTGCCTGTTCCCCAACTCGTCATTTCTCACTGCCTGTTCCCCATCTCCTCATCTCTCACTGCTGTTCCCCACCTCCCCATTTCTCATTGCCTGTTCCTCACCTCTCCATCTCTCACTGCTGTTCCCCACCTCCCCATTTCTCATTGCCTGTTCCTCACCTCCCCATCTCTCACTGCCTGTTCCCCATCTCCTCATTTCTCACTGCCTGTTCCCCATCTCCTCATCTCACACTGCCTGTTCCCCACCTCCCCATCTCTCAATGCCTATTCTCCATCTCCCCAACTCTCACTGCCTGTTCCCCATCTTTCACTGCCTGTTCCCACCTCCCCATCTCTCAATGCCTGTTCCCCATCTCCTAATCTCTCACTGCCTGTTCCCCATCACCCCACCTCTCACTGCCTGTTCTCCACCTCCCCATCTCTCACCATCTGTTCCCCATCTCTCACCACCTGTTCCCCACCTCCCCATCTCTCACTGCCTGTTCCCCACCTCCCCATCTCTCACTGCCTGTTCCCCACCTCCCCATCCTTCACTGCCTGTTCTCCATCTCCTCATTTCTCACTGCTATTCCCCACCTCTCCAACTCTCCCTGCCTGTTCCACATCTCTCACTGTCTGTTCCCCATCTACCCATCTCTCACTGCCTGTTCCCCATCTCCTCATCCCTCACTGCTGTTCCCCACTTCCCGATTTCTCATTGCCTGTTCCTCACCTCCCCATCTCTCACTGCCTGATCCCCAACTCCTCATTTCTCACTGCCTGTTCCCCATCTCCTCATCTCTCACTGCCCGTTCCCCACCTCCCCATCCCTTACTGCTGGTTCATCACCTCCCCATCTTTCACTGCCTGTTCCCCACCTCCCCATCTCTCACTGCCTGTTCCCCACCTCCCTATCTCTCACTGCCTGTTCCCCACCTCCCCATCTCTCACTGCCTTTTCCTCATCTCCTCACCTCTCATTGCCTGTTCCCCATCTACCCATCTCTCACCACTTGTTCCCCATCTCCTCATCCCTCACTGCCTGTTCCCCATCTCCCCATCTCTCACTGCCTGTTTACCATCTCCTCATCTCCCACTACCTGTTCTCCATCTCCTCATCTATCATTGCTGTTCCCCACCTCCCAATCTCTCACTGCCTGTTCCCCACCTCCCTATCTGTCACTGCCTGTTCTCCATCTCCTCATCTCTCACTGCTGTTCCCCACCTCCCCATTTCTCATTGCCTGTTCCTCACCTCCCCATCTCTCAATGCCTATTCCCCACCTCCCCAACTCTCACTGCCTGTTCCCCATCTTTCACTGCCTGTTCCCCACCTCCCCATCTCTCACTGCCTGTTTACCATCTCCTCCTCTCTCACTCCCTGTTCCCCATCTCCTCATCTCTCACTGCCTGTTCCCCACCTCCCCATCCTTCACTGCCTGTTCTCCATCTCCTCATTTCTCACTGCTATTCCCCACCTCTCCAACTCTCCCTGCCTGATCCCCAACTCCTCATTTCTCACTGCCTGTTCCCCATCTCCTCATCTCTCACTGCCTGTTCCTCACCTCCCCATCCCTTACTGCTGGTTCATCACCTCCCCATCTTTCACTGCCTGTTTCCCACCTCCCCATCTCTCACGGCCTGTTCCCCACCTCCCTATCTCTCACTGCCTGTTCCCCACCTCCCCATCTCTCACTGCCTTTTCCTCATCTCCTCACCTCTCATTGCCTGTTCCCCATCTACCCATCTCTCACCACTTGTTCCCCATCTCCTCATCCCTCACTGCCTGTTCCCCATCTCCCCATCTCTCACTGCCTGTTTACCATCTCCTCATCTCCCACTACCTGTTCTCCATCTCCTCATCTATCATTGCTGTTCCCCACCTCCCAATCTCTCACTGCCTGTTCCCCACCTCCCTATCTGTCACTGCCTGTTCTCCATCTCCTCATCTCTCACTGCTGTTCCCCACCTCCCCATTTCTCATTGCCTGTTCCTCACCTCCCCATCTCTCAATGCCTATTCCCCACCTCCACAACTCTCACTGCCTGTTCCCCATCTTTCACTGCCTGTTCCCCACCTCCCCATCTCTCACTGCCTGTTTACCATCTCCTCCTCTCTCACTGCCTGTTCCCCATCTCCTCATCTCTCACTGCCTGTTCCCCACCTCTTCATCTCTCACTGCCTGTTCCCCATCTCTCACTGCCTGTTCCCCATCTCCTCATCTCTCACTGCCTGTTCCCCATCTCCCCACCTCTTACTGCCTGTTCTCCACCTCCCTATCTCTCACTGCCTGTTCTCCATCTCCTCATCTCTCACTGCTGTTCCCCACCTCCCCATTTCTCATTGACTGTTCCTCACCTCCCCATCTCTCACTGCCTGTTCCCCATCTCCTCATTTCTCACTGCCTATTCCCATTCTCCTCATCTCTCACTGCCTGTTCCCCACCTCCCCATCTCTCAATGCCTATTCTCCATCTCCCCAACTCTCACTGCCTGTTCCCCATCTTTCACTGCCTGTTCCCACCTCCCCATCTCTCAATGCCTGTTCCCCATCTCCTCATCTCTCACTGCCTGTTCCCCATCTCCTAATTTCTCACTGCCTGCTCCCCATCTCCCCACCTCTCACTGCCTGTTCCCCACCTCCCCATCTCTCACTGCCTGTTCCCCACTTCCCCATCCCTCACTGCTTGTTCTCCATCTCATTTCTCACTGCTGTTCCCCACATCTCCAACTCTCCCTGCCTGTTCCACATCTCTCACTGTCTGTTCCCCACCTCCCCATCTCTCACTGCCTGTTCCCCATCTCCTCATCCCTCACTGCTGTTCCCCACCTCCCAATTTCTTATTGCCTGTTCCTCACCTCCCCATCTCTCACTGCCTGATCCCCAACTCCTCATTTCTCACCGCCTGTTCCCCATCTCCTCATCTCTCACTGCCTGTTCCCCACCTCCCCATCCCTTACTGCTGGTTCCTCACCTCCCCATCTTTCACTGCCTGTTCCCCACCTCCCCATCTCTCAATGCCTATTTCGCACCTCCCCAACTCTCACTGCCTGTTCCCCATCTTTCACTGCCTGTTCCCCACCTCCCCATCTCTCACTGCCTGTTTACCATCTCCTCATCTCTCACTGCCTGTTCCCCATCTCCTCATCTCTCACTGCCTGTTCCCCACCTCTTCATATCTGACTGCCTGTTCCCCATCTCTCACTGCCTGTTCCCCATCTCCTCATCTCTCACTGCCTGTTCCCCATCTCCCCACCTCTCACTGCCTGTTCTCCACCTCCCTATCTCTCACTGCCTGTTCTCCATCTCCTCATCTCTCACTGCTGTTCCCCACCTCCCCATTTCTCATTGCCTGTTCCTCACCTCCCCATCTCTCACTGCCTGTTCCCCATCTCCTCATCTCTCACTGCCTGTTCCCCACCTCCCCATCTCTCAATGCCTATTCTCCATCTCCCCAACTCTCATTGCCTGTTCCCCATCTTTCACTGCCTGTTCTCCACCTCCCCATCTCTCAATGCCTGTTCCCCATCTCCTCATCTCTCACTGCCTGTTCCCCATCTCCTAATCTCTCACTGCCTGTTCCCCATCTCCCCACCTCTCACTGCCTGTTCTCCACCTCCCCATCTCTCACCATCTGTTCCCCATCTCTCACCACCTGTTCCCCACCTCCCCATCTCTCACTGCCTGTTCCCCACCTCCGTATCTCTCACTGCCTGTTCCCCACCTCCCCATCCCTCACTGCCTGTTCTCCATCTCCACATTTCTCACTGCTGTTCCCCACCTCTCCAACTCTCCCTGCGTGTTCCACATCTCTCACTGTCTGTTTCCCACCTCCCCATCTCTCACTGCCTGTTCCCCATCTCCTCATCCCTCACTGCTGTTCCCCACCTCCCCATTTCTCATTGCCTGTTCCTCACCTCCCCATCTCTCACTGCCTGATCCCCAACTCCTCATTTCTCACTGCCTGTTCCCCATCTCCTCATCTCTCACTGCCTGTTCCCCACCTCCCCATCTCTCACTGCCTGTTCCTCATCTCCTCACCTCTCATTGCCTGTTCCCCATCTCCCCATCTCTCACCACTTGTTCCCCATCTCCTCATCCCTCACTGCCTGTTCCCCATCTCTCCATCTCTCACTGCCTGTTTACCATCTCCTCATCTCTAATCGCCTGTTCACCATCTCCTCATCTATCACTGGTGTTCCCCACCTTCTCATCTCCCACCACCTGTTCTCCATCTCCTCATCTATCATTGCTGTTCCCCACCTCCCCATCTCTCACTGCCTGTTCCCCACCTCCCTATCTCTCACTGCCTGTTCTCCATCTCCTCATATCTCACTGCTGTTCCCCACCTCCCCATTTCTCATTGCCTGTTCCTCACCTCCCCATCTCTCACTGCCTGTTCCCCATCTTTCACTGCCTGTTCCCCACCTCCCCATCTCTCACTGCCTGTTCTCCATCTTTTCATCTCTCACTGCTGTTCCCCACCTCCCCATTTCTCATTGCCTGTTCCTCACCTCCCCATCTCTCACTGCCTGTTCCCCAACTCCTCATTTCTCACTGCCTGTTCCCCATCTCCTCATCTCTCACTGCTGTTCCCCACCTCCCCATTTTTCATTGCCTGTTCCTCACCTCCCCATCTCTCACTGCTGTTCCCCACCTCCCCATTTCTCATTGCCTGTTCCTCACCTCCCCATCTCTCACTGCCTGTTCCCCATCTCCTCATTTCTCACTGCCTGTTCCCCATCTCCTCATCTCACACTGCCTTTTCCCCACCTCCCCATCTCTCAATGCCTATTCTCCATCTCCACAACTCTCACTGCCTGTTCCCCATCTTTCACTGCCTGTTCCCTCCTCCCCATCTCTCAATGCCTGTTCCCCATCTCCTAATCTCTCACTGCCTGTTCCCCATCTCCCCACCTCTCACTGCCTGTTCTCCACCTCCCCATCTCTCACCATCTGTTCCCCATCTCTCACCACCTGTTCCCCACCTCCCCATCTCTCACTGCCTGTTCCCCACCTCCCCATCTCTCACTGCCTGTTCCCCACCTCCCCATCCTTCACTGCCTGTTCTCCATCTCCTCATTTCTCACTGCTATTCCCCACCTCTCCAACTCTCCCTGCCTGTTCCACATCTCTCACTGTCTGTTCCCCATCTACCCATCTCTCACTGCCTGTTCCCCATCTCCTCATCCCTCACTGCTGTTCCCCACTTCCCGATTTCTCATTGCCTGTTCCTCACCTCCCCATCTCTCACTGCCTGATCCCTAACTCCTCATTTCTCACTGCCTGTTCCCCATCTCCTCATCTCTCACTGCCTGTTCCCCACCTCCCCATCCCTTACTGCTGGTTCATTACCTCCCCATCTTTCACTGCCTGTTCCCCACCTCCCCATCTCTCACTGCCTGTTCCCCACCTCCCTATCTCTCACTGCCTGTTCCCCACCTCCCCATCTCTCACTGCCTTTTCCTCATCTCCTCACCTCTCATTGCCTGTTCCCCATCTACCCATCTCTCACCACTTGTTCCCCATCTCCTCATCCCTCACTGCCTGTTCCCCATCTCCCCATCTCTCACTGCCTGTTTACCATCTCCTCATCTCCCACTACCTGTTCTCCATCTCCTCATCTATCATTGCTGTTCCCCACCTCCCAATCTCTCACTGCCTGTTCCCCACCTCCCTATCTGTCACTGCCTGTTCTCCATCTCCTCATCTCTCACTGCTGTTCCCCACCTCCCCATTTCTCATTGCCTGTTCCTCACCTCCCCATCTCTCAATGCCTATTCCCCACCTCCCCAACTCTCACTGCCTGTTCCCCATCTTTCACTGCCTGTTCCCCACCTCCCCATCTCTCACTGCCTGTTTACCATCTCCTCCTCTCTCACTCCCTGTTCCCCATCTCCTCATCTCTCACTGCCTGTTCCCCACCTCTTCATCTCTCACTGCCTGTTCCCCATCTCTCACTGCCTGTTCCCCATCTCCTCATCTCTCACTGCCTGTTCCCCATCTCCCCTCCTCTTACTGCCTGTTCTCCACCTCCCTATCTCTCACTGCCTGTTCTCCATCTCCTCATCTCTCACTGCTGTTCCCCACCTCCCCATTTCTCATTGCCTGTTCCTCACCTCCCCATCTCTCACTGCCTGTTCCCCATCTCCTCATTTCTCACTGCCTATTCCCCATCTCCTCATCTCTCACTGCCTGTTCCCCACCTCCCCATCTCTCAATGCCTATTCTCCATCTCCCCAACTCTCAATGCCTGTTCCCCATCTTTCACTGCCTGTTCGCCACCTCCCCATCTCTCAATGCCTGTTCCCCATCTCCTCATCTCTCACTGCCTGTTCCCCATCTCCTAATCTCTCACTGCCTGCTCCCCATCTCCCCACCTCTCACTGCCTGTTCCCCACCTCCCCATCCCTCACTGCCTGTTCTCCATCTCATTTCTCACTGCTGTTCCCCAAATCTCCAACTCTCCCTGCCTGTTCCACATCTCTCACTGTCTGTTCCCCACCTCCCCATCTATCACTGCCTGTTCCCCATCTCCTCATCCCTCACTGCTGTTCCCCACCTCCCAATTTCTTATTGCCTGTTCCTCACCTCCCCATCTCTCACTGCCTGATCCCCAACTCCTCATTTCTCACTGCCTGTTCCCCATCTCCTCATCTCTCACTGCCTGTTCCCCACCTCCCCATCCCTTACTGCTGGTTCCTCACCTCCCCATCTTTCACTGCCTGTTCCCCACCTCCCCATCTCTCAATGCCTATTTCGCACCTCCCCAACTCTCACTGCCTGTTCCCCATCTTTCACTGCCTGTTCCCCACCTCCCCATCTCTCACTGCCTGTTTACCATTTCCTCATCTCTCACTGCCTGTTCCCCATCTCCTCATCTCTCACTGCCTGTTCCCCACCTCTTCATCTCTGACTGCCTGTTCCCCATCTCTCACTGCCTGTTCCCCATCTCCTCATCTCTCACTGCCTGTTCCCCATCTCCCCACCTCTCACTGCCTGTTCTCCACCTCCCTATCTCTCACTGCCTGTTCTCCATCTCCTCATCTCTCACTGCTGTTCCCCACCTCCCCATTTCTCATTGCCTGTTCCTCACCTCCCCATCTCTCACTGCCTGTTCCCCATCTCCTCATTTCTCACTGCCTGTTCCCCATCTCCTCATCTCTCACTGCCTGTTCCCCACCTCCCCATCTCTCAATGCCTATTCTCCATCTCCCCATCTCTCACTGCCTGTTCCCCATCTTTCACTGCCTGTTCCCCACCTCCCCATCTCTCAATGCCTGTTCCCCATCTCCTCATCTGTCACTGCCTGTTCCCCATCTCCTCATCTCTCACTGCCTGTTCCCCATCTCCCCACCTCTCACTGCCTGTTCTCCACCTCCCCATCGCTCACCATCTGTTCCCCATCTCTCACCACCTGTTCCCCACCTCCCCATCTCTCACTGCCTGTTCCCCACCTCCCCATCTCTCACTGCCTGTTTCCCACCTCCCCATCCCTCACTGCCTGTTCTCCATCTCCTTATTTCTCACTGCTGTTCCCCACCTCTCCAACTCTCCCTGCCTGTTCCACATCTCTCACTGTCTGTTCCCCACCTCCCCATCTCTCACTGCCTGTTCCCCATCTCCACATCCGTCACTGCTTGTTCACCACCTCCTCATCTCTCACTGCCTGTTCCCCATTTCCCCATCCCTCACTGCTTGTTCACCATCTCCTCATCTCGCACTGCCTGTTCCCCATTTCCTCATCTCTCATTGCCTGTTTCTCACCTCCTCATCTCTCACTGCCTGTTCTTCACCTCCCCCTCTCACTGCCTGATCCCCATCTCCCCTTCTCTCACTGCCTGTTCTCCACCTCCTCATCTCTCACCACCTGTTCCCCACCTCCCCATCTCTCACTGCCTGTTCCCCACCTCCCCATCTGTCACCACCTGTTCCCCACCTCCCCATCCCTCACTGCTTGTTCCCCACCTCCTCATCTCCCACTGCCTATTCCCCATCTCCCCATCTCTCACTGCCTGTTCCCCATCTCCTCATCTCTCACCGCCTATTCCCCATCTCTCACTGCCTGTTCCTCACCTCCCCATCTCTCAATGCCTGTTCCCCACCTCCCCAACTCTCACTGCCTGTTCCACATCTTTCACTGCCTGTTCCCCACCTCCCCATCTCTCACTGCCTGTTTACCATCTCCTCCTCTCTCACTGCCTGTTCCCCATCTCCTCATCTCTCACTGCCTGTTCCCCACCTCTTCATCTCTCACTGCCTGTTCCCCATCTCTCACTGCCTGTTCCCCATCTCCTCATCTCTCACTGCCTGTTCCCCATCTCCCCACCTCTTACTGCCTGTTCTCCACCTCCCTATCTCTCACTGCCTGTTCTCCATCTCCTCATCTCTCACTGCTGTTCCCCACCTCCCCATTTCTCATTGCCTGTTCCTCACCTCCCCATCTCTCACTGCCTGTTCCCCATCTCCTCATTTCTCACTGCCTATTCCCCATCTCCTCATCTCTCACTGCCTGTTCCCCACCTCCCCATCTCTCAATGCCTATTCTCCATTTCCCCAACTCTCAATGCCTGTTCCCCATCTTTCACTGCCTGTTCCCCACCTCCCCATCTCTCAATGCCTGTTCCCCATCTCCTCATCTCTCACTGCCTGTTCCCCATCTCCTAATCTCTCACTGCCTGCTCCCCATCTCCCCACCTCTCACTGCCTGTTCCCCACCTCCCCATCCCTCACTGCCTGTTCTCCATCTCATTTCTCACTGCTGTTCCCCACATCTCCAACTCTCCCTGCCTGTTCCACATCTCTCACTGTCTGTTCCCCACCTCCCCATCTCTCACTGCCTGTTCCCCATCTCCTCATCCCTCACTGCTGTTCCCCACCTCCCCATTTCTTATTGCCTGTTCCTCACCTCCCCATCTCTCACTGCCTGATCCCCAACTCCTCATTTCTCACTGCCTGTTCCCCATCTCCTCATCTCTCACTGCCTGTTCCCCACCTCCCCATCCCTTACTGCTGGTTCCTCACCTCCCCATCTTTCACTGCCTGTTCCCCACCTCCCCATCTCTCAATGCCTATTTCGCACCTCCCCAACTCTCACTGCCTGTTCCCCATCTTTCACTGCCTGTTCCCCACCTCCCCATCTCTCACTGCCTTTTTACCATCTCCTCATCTCTCACTGCCTGTTCCCCATCTCCTCATCTCTCACTGCCTGTTCCCCACCTCTTCATCTCTGACTGCCTGTTCCCCATCTCTCACTGCCTGTTCCCCATCTCCTCATCTCTCACTGCCTGTTCCCCATCTCCCCACCTCTCACTGCCTGTTCTCCACCTCCCTATCTCTCACTGCCTGTTCTCCATCTCCTCATCTCTCACTGCTGTTCCCCACCTCCCCATTTCTCATTGCCTGTTCCTCACCTCCCCATCTCTCACTGCCTGTTCCCCATCTCCTCATTTCTCACTGCCTGTTCCCCATCTCCTCATCTCACACTGCCTGTTCCCCACCTCCCCATCTCTCAATGCCTATTCTCCATCTCCCCATCTCTCACTGCCTGTTCCCCATCTTTCACTGCCTGTTCCCCACCTCCCCATCTCTCAATGCCTGTTCCCCATCTCCTCATCTGTCACTGCCTGTTCCCCATCTCCTCATCTCTCACTGCCTGTTCCCCATCTCCCCACCTCTCACTGCCTGTTCTCCACCTCCCCATCGCTCACCATCTGTTCCCCATCTCTCACCACCTGTTCCCCACCTCCCAATCTCTCACTGCCTGTTCCCCACCTCCCCATCTCTCACTGCCTGTTTCCCACCTCTCCATCCCTCACTGCCTGTTCTCCATCTCCTTATTTCTCACTGCTGTTCCCCACCTCTCCAACTCTCCCTGCCTGTTCCACATCTCTCACTGTCTGTTCCCCACCTCCCCATCTCTCACTGCCTGTTCCCCATCTCCACATCCGTCACTGCTTGTTGACCACCTCCTCATCTCTCACTGCCTGTTCCCCATTTCCCCATCCCTCACTGCTTGTTCACCATCTCCTCATCTCGCACTGCCTGTTCCCCATTTCCTCATCTCTCATTGCCTGTTTCTCACCTCCTCATCTCTCACTGCCTGTTCTTCACCTCCCCCTCTCACTGCCTGATCCCCATCTCCCCTTCTCTCACTGCCTGTTCTCCACCTCCTCATCTCTCACCACCTGTTCCCCACCTCCCCATCTCTCACTGCCTGTTCCCCACCTCCCCATCTGTCACCACCTGTTCCCCACCTCCCCATCCCTCACTGCTTGTTCCCCACCTCCTCATCTCCCACTGCCTATTCCCCATCTCCCCATCTCTCACTGCCTGTTCCCCATCTCCTCATCTCTCACCGCCTATTCCCCATCTCCTCATCTCTCACCGCCTGTTCCCCATCTCCTCATCTCTCACTGCCTGTTCCCCTTCTCTCACTGCCTGATCCCCACCTCCCCATTTCTCATTGCCTGTTCCTCATCTCCACATCTCTCACTGCCTGTTCCCCATCTCCCCATCTCTTACTGTTTGTTCCCCATCTCCCCATCTCCCACTGCCTATTCCCCACCTCCCCATCTCTCACTGCCTCTTCCCCATCTCCCCATCTCTCATCACCTGTTCCCCACTTCCCCATTTCTGACTGCCTGTCCATCTTTATCCCTAGCTTTCTCTTCAGTGCTTTGGGAGACGACTCTGTAGAGAGTTGAATGAATCTCTTTGACACCCTGCATCTTAAACAACCCTGCATTCAACAGTCAATGCAAACCTTGAGATGAGATGACATGAGATGAGATGGGATGAGAGGTATCATCATGTACAGATGTGCCAAAATTCTTACTTGCTGTTGGCACACAGATATGATATTCTGATTGAAATTACTGCAATATGGCAAGTCAAAAAATGATAATAAATATGAAAGGATAGATGAAAATATTCTGTTGCTTTTCATGCAAGAAATAAAAATGAAATTTAACTAGAGCAGACAGATCTTTAGGTGGTTCCGAAGGTGTTTATGGTCAGGCTTAGGGTATTATGTGAAAGTTCAAGAGCCTGTTGCTGTTGAGAACCTGTTCTTGAACCTGGAGCTGCTGGACTTCAGGCTTCTGTACCTTCTGCCCGAAGGTATTGGCGAGAAGAGGTTATGGCCAGAGAGTGGGTCCTTCATGATGTTGGCTGCCTTCCTGTTGAATGTTGGATGCCTCCCATAGATGGAAACCTAGGCAGATAATATTGGAATTCCTACCTGTTCTGGTGACTAATGGCTCGGACCATTGACTGAAGAGGATGGGCGACCCCTCGTCCATAAGCACGTAGCGTACCCTGTGGTTGACAGAACAACAAGCCAGATTACTTTGTAACAATTTTTACGAATGGACAGGAAGGCTGACTGTCTGAAGGGCATACTCGTACAGAACCAGAGATAAGGACTGAAATGAAATCGGAGAATGATGACCTGATGAGCATCTCCAGCATTTCCTGTTTTTAATCTAAATGCCTTCTTGCATTTTAGTGGGGGAATACTGTAAATGTGGGCCCTCAGACTGATCACCCTGGGAAGGGTCAAAGATGGTTCCCCTGGACTCTAGACTGACAGCAATTCTGACTGCCCCCCTCCCCCGTGTGGAGCTAGATGCCATGAGGATAGTAAATGATGGATCCTTGACCAGTGCTGGATGGTCAGAAATCCTGTCCCAGATCGCAGCAGGTAGGATCTAGAGCATTGGTTGCTGTTGCACTGTGAAGTGCCCTGGACTCTGGATTGTGGTCTTAAATAAACAACGCACTGGTCTGGAAACACTTGATATTGACTGATCCTGGAAGCTAAGACCTTGTTAGTACTTGGAATGGGTACTGTCCTGGAAGCACAAGATCGGGTCATCTGGAGAGAGATAAGGTGAATGGTGACAGTCTTTCCCCCTCGTAGGGGACTTTAAAACAGGAAGTGCAGATATGAGGTGAGAGGGGAAAGATTTAAAAGTGATCAAAGGGGAAACTTTTCACACAGTGGGGGTATGAGGAATGAGCTGCCGGAGGAAGCTGCAGAGTCATTTGGATAGAAGAGGTTCAGAAGGATTTGGGATAAACACAAGTGAATGGTACTCGTTGAGATAGGCAAATGCATAGATGAGATGAGCTTGATTCCATACTGTGTAACTACATGGCTCTGTGATACATTATGAGTCCTCCAATAATGGGAAATTCACGATCATTAATGAGTTTTCCACCTATCAAAATGAATAAATACAGCGCTTAAGAGCCAGAGAAAAAACAGCTCCGCTGCTGAATAATGAGATCTAGCGTCTGAAACGTGACTGGCCCTTTGATTAAAAACAGGAAATGGTGGAGATGCTCATCAGGTCAACATTCTCCGATTTCATTTCAGAGTTCCAGCACCCCCTTAACTTCCGTAATGTAGCACAACTCCGATTATCCAAAATCCTCATTTATCCGGCTTTTTTTCCGGAGCCGAACTGACCGGGGGACTTTGGGCTTATGGCACCGTCAGCAACAGACCCCGGGCTCCCGGTAGCAGTGAGGACCTCAAAGTCCTGGGCAAGAGCGGGACCCTTGGGCTCCCAGCGCATGCTGGGCCTCCATGGGGAGGTGTCGGTGATCGGCGGTGGCCAGCATTTTTTTTTGTTGGTGAGAATTAAATATTACTTTAATGCTTAAAAAGCCTTGTGGTTGTTTAAACACTGGTAACAAGTGATTTGCTGTGGCTACTGGGCTGTTTTTGAAAAAATGACCAGTTCATCGAATAAAGAAACATTTATCTGAAATGGGCCCAGTCCCGATCATTTTGGATAATCGGAGCTGTGCTGTATTTATCTTGAATATACTTGGTGACTAAGCATTCCTGGGGTGGAGAGTTTCAAAGATTCACCATCGGTGGGGTGAAGATGTTCTTACAGGAAATGTAATTAGAGTGTATTTAGCACACCATTCAGGGTCAAGCGTCTCTCCTTCCCGCCGCAGTAACCCTGTCTCCTTGCATCCTTTGCTGTGGCTGCGTTCCCTGTTTTCACTTTGGAGCAATTACCTTGGCCGCTGGGTCATGGGGCCACCAAGAAGACCCACAATCCCCTGCTTCCCCAGGGTCCGAGCATCCATTGTCTGCTCCATGAACGAAATGGTGAACCCGTTGCTTATTGCTTACTTTGTGGGCGGAGTCCTCCTTCTGAAGTTCCCAGTCAAACAGGGCCAGTGATCTGAACCTTGGGAATCTCGGTCCATGCTCCTTACATCCTCCCACTATTGTAATGAGGTCGAGTTTATTGTCAGACTCAGGGGTACAACGCACAGATGCACCAACCTTCTTACTTTAAACCAAAAATATTCACAATAAATTATTTACAAAAAAGGAAACATTCATAGTCTTTTCACACCCATAATGTCAATCATATCTAGATATGATATGTACATCAGTGTACATCCCATTGTTATACAGTAAACCTCATTAGTTGGGGTCCAAGATTTCATACCGTAATACAGCCGAGTCGTGGAACAGATGCATATATGTCACGATTCAGGAAGCAGGAAAACAGAATACTGAGACTCAAACCCTTTAAAATCCACATATTCATATGCACATCTTGTAAATGAGTCATGAGTCCATTTTTGAGTTTGTGGCTGTTAGCCACTGTTAGCCTGGCATCCTAAAATCAATGTTTGGGGTCCACAGACACCCGCGCTATAAGCGATTCCGCAGATTAACGAATTGCACTCTAACGAGGTTTCACTGTATTTGTTTTCTCAATACTGTGTTACCACCTCTGCGGAACCTTGTCGGATTACACCCCCCCATCCCTGTTGGTTGAGGGACTTGCCCTCAGTGCCCAGCAATGAGAGGACTCTAGACTGTGGTCCTACCCCACAGCACCTTCGCATTGGCTGCACCAAGCCTCAGTGCGTCCCTCAGCACATTCTCCTGTAGCCTGGAATGTGTCAGTCGGCATCATTCCCAGACCGACATCTCCGTGTGCTGAAAGGCCAACAGGCTTTGGGCCAACCAAAGTGCAGCTTTCTCCGAGTTGATGGTCTTCCAGCTGTTCTGGATGTCTGACCTCGAGTGTGTCCTTGGGAACAGCCTATAGATCAGAGAGTCCTCTGTCACGCTGCTGCTGGGGATGAACCATGACAAGGATCTTTGCCTGCTTCCCCACACACTCTTTGCAAATCTGCATTTTGTGAGGAGGTAGGTGATCGTCTCCATTCCACCACAGTTATCTCAAACAACGTGCCTGGTGGGTGATGCTCCATTGGTACGGGAAAGATCTGACTGGGAGGGCTCCTCTCACTGCCAGCCAGGCCAAGTCCTGGTGCTTGTTTGTGAGCCCTGCCAGATGACCTGGATAGACTGCCCAGGGTTCCATAGAATCCTCATCTCTCATTTTCTGCAGGACATTCTGTGCTGACCTCTGCCTGATGCCCTTGTTGCCAAAGGTGTCGGTCTGGAAAAACATTTCCACGAGGGACAGGTGAAGCGGCTAAGTCCAGATAACTGGGAGATTGGGCAGCATTGGGGTCAGGCCCATCCTTTGCAATACCTGGGACAGGTAGAACCTCAACACATAGTGGCACTTGGTGCCCTCATACTTTGGTTCCACGCCTGATGCAGCCGCACATGAAGGTGGTCACCAGGATGAGGGCCACGTTGGGTACGCCCCTTCCCCATTGACTTTAACATGGTGACCTTCCAGACCCTTTCCATTTTGGATCCCCATATTAAGCAGAAAACTGCTCTGGTGACCGCTCAGGCGGAGGTGTAGAGAATAGGCTACACCTGCATCACATACAGCAGTACCGAGAGCACCTCACACCTGATGACCAGGTTCTTCCCCATTACTGAGAGGGAGCAGTGCGCCATCAGACCCAATTTCCAGTGGACCTCTGTGATCCGCTCTGACCATTTCTTGTTGCATGCCTTGGCCCCTCCAAACCAGATCCCCAGCACCTTCAGGTCTGACTGTGAAGGGAATGGTGGAACTGGTCGGGCCAGTTACCAAAGTGCATTGGCTTGCTCTTTCTCACGTTTACCCCAGCGCCTGATGTGGACTCTAAATGCTTGTATGTGCTGATCAGTCTTCAGACCGATTGTGCGTCCGAACAGAAGATGGTGAGATCAGCCATGCACAGGGAAGATTTGACCTGAGTTCCTCTACTGCCAGACAACTTCACTCCTCTTATGCGCTCGTCCATCCTGATGGATTCGGCAGAGGGCTCTATGCAGCACACAAATAAGACGGGAGCCAGTGGGAAACCTTTCCTAACTCCAGACATGATGGGGAACCTTTCTGTTTCCCACCCATTGATTTGGACGACACAATGATTGTCCAGGAGAAGCAGATCAATCCAATTTCGGATTCTCTCTCTAAAGTCCATTTTGGAGAGCACATCCATCATGTATGCGTGTGACACCTAGTCAAAAACCTTCACCTTGTCTAAGCTGACCAGACAGGTGTTCACCCCCCGTCCTGCACATAGGTGATGGTAACCTTGAGCAGTGCAAAGCTGACAGAAAACTTCCTTCCCAGAACCATGCAGGTGTGGTCTGGGTGGATCACCTAGCCCAGGGCAGGTAGTAGACTTGACTTGATTAGCAATGGTCTTGGACAGGATTTAGTACTCAACACTAAGTGATGATATGGGTCCAATTCCTGATATTCTCCTTCTCCCCCTTTTGTTTGAAGATGAGGGTGATGATGCCCTTCCTCATGGAGCCTGATGTGCTGCCTGCCAGGAGCAGAGCATTGTACACTTCCACAAGTCTGTGCCACCCAGTCCCATAGAGCCAAGTACAACTCAGCCAGTAGGCCATCACTTCCGGGAGTTTTACTCCACCCAAAAGAACGCATGGTGTCCATCACCTCCCCCGTGGCATTTGGCTGGTCCAGACATTGACAGGTACTTTGGTGTTAAAAAAAAGCAAAAGGGTGAACAACCAGCACTCTTCTACTTGGGGGACATTAGCAAATACCAGAGGATGTCTATTTAAAATGAGTAGATGACATTTTAGGGGAGATGTCAGACGTCCATTTTTTACACAGAGACTGGTAGGTGCCTGGAATGCATTGCTGGAGATGGTGGCGAAGGCTGGTACAATGGGGACATTCAAAACTCTCATGGATGTAAGGAAAATGAAGAGTTATGGGTGTGAGGAGGGAAAGATTAGATTGTTGTGGAGCAGGTTTACATTGGTCAGCTCAACATTGTGGGCTGAAGGGTCTGCAGTTTGCTCTCAGATCCTATTTTCTGTAACATCAATAAATCACTTTAAATTACCCCAGTATGGAAAGTTAGCACACCTGGAAAAGCAAAAGGAAGATCTGGGCAGGAGCAGGAAGAGGCCACATGTGTTTAAGCCACTGCTCGTTGACTTGCCTGTGCCATGCTGGTTGGGAGAGAGGAGTACCAGTTTGTTCCTATTGTGGGTAGTGTAGGACAGGCTGTTGACCAAAGGTGGTACAGAAGGGTTCAGCCTTCCGAATGCAATCTGGCCAAGGCTCCTGGATCTTCCCCCCACCAACCCCCACCTTCAGCTGATGGCTAAACACAGGAGCAGCTGGTGTACACAGGATAGCTGTGGTGGAAGTCTGTGACCTACTGCACACCCTCCCAGCTCCAGGAAGGTGGGCTGGATGCAGAGAGGTACAACCCACACAAAAGAGACCCCCTACCCTACTTCCATTGTGCACATTGTAATGGGGTGCATGTTCTGGCTTAACGTGACTGCTCAGTAGGGCACGGCAGTTGACCCCCTGCCTCACAGCTCTGGAGATCCAGGTTCGATTTTGATCTCTGGAGCTGTTTGGGTGAAGTTTGCACCTTCTTCCTGTGACCGCATGGGTTTCCTCTTGACACCCCACCCAATTTCCACCCATTTCCCAAAGGCACATGGGTTAATGGGCCACTGTCAATGGACCTGATCATAAACTACCCAGGGACCACCAAAATATCTGTCTGCACCATTGAAATAATTTTTTTCTTGCACTAAGTGGAGCAAAATATTTATTATCTCCCTATCCTTTGTATTTATTATCTCTTTCCATATTGGGGTAATTTAATGTATACTGCAGAAGTTGGTGTATCTCACATAGCTGTTTGACTACAGCAGGTAAAGATTTCAGTTCATCTATGCACTGTACCTACGTATATAATGAAAGTGTACCTAATGTGGCCCCCATCCTGATGTCCATTTTCATGCATGGCTGCATCAGGCTGTGTGTGGAACCTAAGTGCAAGGGCATGCAATGTACTGAGGTTCTACCTGTCCCAGGTGTTGCAAAGAATAGGCCT
This sequence comes from Narcine bancroftii, assembly GCF_036971445.1. Taxonomy (NCBI): domain Eukaryota; kingdom Metazoa; phylum Chordata; class Chondrichthyes; order Torpediniformes; family Narcinidae; genus Narcine; species Narcine bancroftii. Next base: position 217,163,623 of record NC_091473.1, read on the forward strand.
GACCCCAGACAATGTCCCAGTCAGGTGGACTTTTCCGCACCACCTATCCTTCATGGAAAAGATTTTCCAGAGCAACACCTTCGCTGCAAGGCCATCAGGCAGTGGTCAGCAAAGAATGTCCTGCCGACTCTGAGAGATGAGGACTCGATGGATCCGGTGGGATGGTTCCCTGAGCAGACCGTCCAGACCATCATTGTCAGGGCTCGCAAACAAGCACCAGGACTTGGCCAGGCTGGTGGTGAGAGGAGTCCTCCAAGTGAGATCCCTCTTGAACAACTGGAACAGAACCCTCTATTGATGTTGTCCTCGGGACAATTGTGTTGAAGTGAGAATGTTGGCCCCCTCTTAGCTGAAGGCGGATTTGCAGTGCGTGGACAAGGATGCAGGGGGCTTTGTCACAGTTCATCCCCAGCGGCAGGGTGACAGAGGGTCCTCTGTTCTACAGGCTGTTCCCGGGGGCACACTCTGAGTCTGATATGCAGAACTGCTGGAAGACCATCATCTTGGTGAAGGATGCTCTGTGGCCTGCTCGAAACCTGGTGGTCTTTCAGCACACTGAGATGTCGGTCCGGGAATGCTGCCGACTGACGCATTCCAGGCTGGAGGAGTATGTGCTGAGGGAAGCACTGAGGCTCGGTGCAGCTGCTGTGAGGGCGTTGTAGGGGTGGACCACCTCCCATTATCCCCATTACCAGGCACTGAAGGGCTGAGACTGAGGTGAAGACCCTCAACCAACTGAATGGGGAGAAAGGACAAGGTGCCACAGTGGTGGTAACAGGGTTTAGAGAGAACAAATGTAACAATGTAATAACATATATCAAGAAGAATGTATTCGGTAGATGCAACTGACATTATGAGTGTAAAAATACCTGAACTCTTTTCTTGTTTGTAAATTTTTTTTTCTAGACAATGTATGCCTAATAACAATGCGTAGAAATGACAGTGGTGGTAATGGTGTACATGTACTTTGACGAGAATGATTCAATATGACTGACACTAAATATAAAAAGTCTTGAATGGTTTTCTTGTTCTGTAAATAATTTATTGTGAATAAAGTATATATTTTTAAAAAATATGTACAGTATATTTCAAACTCATTATCATTAGTATGTAGGTAAGGGGTAAAATTCAGGTGTCGTTAAAATGGTATTAACTCTTGCATTAGTGTGAATGGGTACATGGTGGTGAGCACATTCTCGATGGGTGTAACGGCCTGTCTTCGTGCCATAAGACTCTGTGTATTGACTGTAACAAAGACAGTAAATGATGAACTCGGCAGCTCAGGGCCCTTCCACACAGTGTATTGGCGGTAAATTTGCCTGTTAGAATTTCATTTCCTGGAAAGGATGTATTGGTTTTGTGTTTTTTTTAAAAAGTGATTGCACAGGGCAACCTCTACCTCCTCTTTCCACAGCTCTCCCAATCTAACCTTTCCCTCCCCCATGCCATCCCCAGCACTGGAAAGACCTTGCATTGAAACCCCTTCACCTTTAACACCACCCACAGGACTTGTCACCTGCAGACAGATTGTACATTAGACATCTGGCAATATTCTTCTGAAGGAAAATGCAGAACTTAACACATTCTGTGAACCACTTTCCTCTCAACAGATTCCCGCATTGTGTAAGACACTTCCTGTGGAGACTTTCTGTGTAAAACATGGACCAGATTTTAGCCGGTACATACTTGCCTGCTGCTAAACAGTTACTAATGCAGATGCCAATACCAGCTTCAGGAGTGGTGACCTTGGGCTGGAAATTGCCAATTTTGAGCTAAATTAGGGATCAAGCATTTTGTATAGACTCAAAACAAATCTCTGGAGGCAAAGGTTACAGGATGATAGAGACAGGATGGAGAGTTGGGCAGAAAAGTGGCAGGTGGAGTTCAATCTGGATAAGTGTGAGGTGATGCATTTTGGAAGAACTAACCAAAAGGCTGAGAACAGGGTTAATGGTCGGTTGCTTAGGAGTGTGGATGAACAGAGGGACCTGGGGGTGCAAATCCATACATCTCTCAAGGTCGCTGCACAGGTTGATAGGATAGTTAAGAACCCCTATAGGATGCTGGGATTCATTAATAGGGGGATTGAATTCAGGTCATGTTGCAACTCTACAAATCTATGGTTTTAAGGTGAAAATTTTAAGTTTCGAGGATTACCTTATACATTGGCATATATGGTATTGCCGCGAGCCACACAATATATGTCAAAGAACCACAATGTGGCCAGCGAGCCGTGGTTTGGCCACCCCTGATATATGGTATGTACTTTGGTGTACCATATGATGCTCGATATGGTATATAAATGGTATATGCCTTGAGGGGGATGGGTGACGTCTGGGCCTGATGTCCCACTCACCCAGGGAAAGTGCACGCATAATACATCGCATCTCCTTTCTAGGTGCAGTGATCGCCATGTGGCCATTGTCTGGGTTACCAGGCAGGAGGTCACTGCAAATGGCCTCTCCTACATTACTGTGTCTCTGTAGTCACACCCTCTCGAGTTGTCCCTTGTTTTCACTGAGTTTGCTACATCATGGCACGACCAAGTGTCCAGCGGTATAACCGTATGGGTGGGCTGGGGTCATTAGCCTTGGTTGGCAGGCAGCCTAATAGAACGAAAACTGTGATTTGAAACCCAGGAAGATGGGGCTCATTAGCCTCGTCAGGCCATCCATCTAGGAGGACACTACAAAGCAATACCTACTACCTGAGGACATGACTATCACTGTCTCAGCTTGCTAGGCCGTGGCAGATAAAACTTTGGAGTAAAGGATGGGGGTCAGTATTGCACACACAGCACTCCACCTAGAAAATCCATTATGCAGACTCGAAAGACTTGCCCATTGTCTATGATCTTTGTCCATGAAACCTAGATATGTTGAAGGGTTCAGGCCTGAAACGTTGGTTATGCAACTTTTTTCCACATAAAGAACGCTGTGTGACTTGATGTGTTTCTCCAGCATTTTTGCATAAACTACAATCACAGCATATTTTCTTGTTTTGTTCGCTTAAACATCTCATTGACAAAACTCTGCGACAAGCTCTGCAAGAATATCATCTCTGAAAGAGGCATTCGGAATCCCAGTAAATCATGTGTTCACATAGTTCGATTACATGGGGGGGGGGGGGTGTGCAATGCCCTTTCATTTGGTTGCCTATTTTGTACTGTAATATGGACTCACCCTCTAGAGGGGATTATCCCCCATGTCCTGTCATGGAATGTTGGCTGCAATTATTCTATCTCCCTCCTCATCCTGCGCCATTCTCAAGGGGAGGAGACTTCCACAAAAGGCAGGCTTTCAGAGACTGTCCTGACAGATGCTTCCCCAACAATCCTCACCCAGGATCAACTGTCTGCCACCCTAGAGGGTCTATGTGTCACTCTGGCCCAGTTCCTCACTCACCATCCCAGCTCCCTCTGGCTTTCTGGGAGGGCGCTCCCATCCCCATTCCCAGCAGTCAATTCAGTGGGTGTGAGAGTGTTCCGTTCAACTAAGAGCTAGCTCTTCGCCTCATGGTGACCACTGTTAGAGCTGGCGGCGCGTCAAGCCTTGGAGTTATTGAGACATAGACAAACAAACTTTGGCCCAACTTGTCCATGGCAACCAAGTTAGTCCCATTTGTTTGCACTCCGCCCACCTCTCTTGACACCCTTCCTATTCATGCATATCTCTAAATGTCTTTTCCATAATACAATTGTATCTGCCTCTACACTGCTGCATGTTCCAAATACTCACCATTCCTTTTAAATCCTTCCCAACTCCCCTTAAATCTATGCCCTCCAGTTATAGATTCCCCTACACTGAGGAAACAAGGATTATGACTTCCTTATGACAATCCTTCATGATTTTAGAAACCTCTACATGCGCTCCCCTCAGCCTCCCGTGGCCAAGGGAGAAAAGTCCCAGCCTCTCAAGCCCTCCATTCCCAATAACATTCTTGTAAATCTTTACCACACCCTTTCTTGCTCAATGATATCCTTCCTGTGGCTGGGAGACCAGATCTGTAAAGAGAACTCCAGGGGTGATCTCACCAACATCTTGTATGGTTGTACCATGACGTTCCTGCTCCTGTACTTTGTTAAGTCCCATGCGGAGGCTCCTTTCCCAGGAGGTGGCATGGCCTGGATACCCCAAGAGACCATTCAGCCTACCTGTAAGTGGTGTTGCTGCGGAGGGGTCCGTTACATGCCCCAGTAGGGGAGCATGTCTTCTCATTGCCGACTTTGAATATTCCAAAGTTCTTGATAGGATCCAACTTTGCCTGGGAGTCGTAGCACGGGAGGCGACGATGGGCCACGTAGACCCCCCTACGACCAATGTCTGTGTGTCCATATGTGGCATTTTGGCCATCAAGGACCAGGTAAGAGGGTAAGACCACTCCAGCTGGAAGGAGTAGAGGCAGCACATCAGGGTATATTGCAGTGATACACTGTAGGGACCAGTGCAGAGCTGTGGTATATAGCAGTGATACATTGTAGGGACCAGTGCAGAGCTGTGGTATATAGCAGTGATTCACTGTAAGGACCAGTGCAGAGTTGTGGTATATAGCAGTGATACATTGTAGGGACCAGTGCAGAGCTGTGGTATATAGCAGTGATTCACTGTAAGGACCAGTGCAGAGTTGTGGTATATAGCAGTGATACACTGTAGGGACCAGTGCAGAGCTGTGGCATACTGCAGTGATACACTGTAGGGACCAGTGCAGAGCTGTGGTATATAGCAGTGATTCACTGTAAGGACCAGTGCAGAGTTGTGGTATATAGCAGTGATACATTGTAGGGACCAGTGCAGAGCTGTAGTATATAGCAGTGATTCACTGTAGGGACCAGTGCAGAGCTATGGCATATTGCAGTGATACACTGTAGGGATCAGTACAGAGCTGTGGCATACTGCAGTGATACACTGTAAGGACCAGTGCAGAGCTGTGGTATATAGCAGTGATTCACTGTAGGGACCAGTGCAGAGCTGTGGTATTTCGCAGTGAGGACCTGTGCAGGTTTGGAAATTTAGAGAGTCTCTTCCTAAGCATACCACAACTAAAGTGAGGGTTTCAGTCCTCTGGAGGGGGTGCTGAGGGGAAACCAAACCCACCGGCACTCCCTCGCTCAGAAATGATAGCTACTCTCAAGGCCCTGTGCGTGCCTGCTGAGTTAAGTCAGGTGAAAAATGAGGAAGGTATATTGATGGGTTCTGTGAAGGGGTCATGTTGGGAAAAGAGATGGAGGCTCTGTTACAACCCTCTCGCGCCTGGGTGAGCCTCCCTCTCCCTCCATGGGGCAACTGCATTTCCCACCACCAGACACACCATACCTTCATCCTCCACCATCAGCACCCACATTGTCAGCTTCTGCCTGAGCTGCTGTTCGATCCGGTGCAGCAGGACACAGGCGGGCAACTGGATCAGGAAAGAGCTGGATCGCACTCTGTACCTCAGTTCATGGGCCAGCATCGGGGTCAGGGGCTGGGCTGAAGGGCAGAGAGACCACGGTCAACACCGGAGATCTCACGGCCCGATCACCCCACAGAAACCAATTACCCCACCTTCTACACTCACTAACGCTGCTGGACACAACAACCTGCAGGATGTGTGGTGAGAGGATGCCTAATAAGGAGGTTTATAAAATCATGGATAGGTAGTCAGAATAATTTTCTTGCTGCAAGGGTAATATTGGAGATAGGAGGTTTAAAGGGGATCTGAGGGGAAAGTTTTCTGCATAGAGAGTGGTTTGATTTCAAGAATCCATTACCAGTGAGATGGTGGAACTAAGTACAATCACTACATTTATGAAGCATTTACACAGACGTTTGAATGGGCAAGGTCCTAATTCAGGCTAATGTGATTGATACAGATGGACAAAGGGCTAGCAAACCATGGTGGGCGGAAGGGCCTGCTGCTGCGCTGCACCACTCACTTCATATAAAAGAAAGGTGAAAAGTGGATAATGACTATTCACAGATGGCCAACAGTGTAGGGCAGCTCGGTTACCATCACGCCGTTATGGTTGGGGTTCAAATCCCGCGCTCTCCGTAAGGAGTTTGTACATTCTCCCCGTGTCTGCGTGGGCTTCCTCTATGTGCTGCAGTTTCCTCCCACCTTTAAAAACATTCCAGGTGTGGAGGTCAATTGGATGTAATAGGGCAGCACGGGCTCGTGAGCCGAAAGGGCCTGTTACTGTCTAAGTTTAAAAACAAATTTAAAACGACTGTGAATAAGAAGCTTGGATTCCATTCCTCAGAAGTAAGAGAGGCCACTGAGATGATTCGGGGATTCCTCACCCCTCCACCCCACGACCCCCCACCCTGACATTGCTTACTGACTGACCCCCCGAGAATTATCCCAGACACCCCCTCAGCCTGAGGCTGTTCACTGACCACCCCGTCCATCTCTCCGAGACAGATCGTAGTCCACCCCTCCCTCACCCCTCAACTTTAGACACCGAGGAAGTTCACTGGCTGATCCTAAGAGAGTTCACGGACTGCCCTTAACCCTGAGACATTTCACAGATGCCCACTCACAGTTCACAGACCCTCTCTCCTGAGATAGTTCGCAGACCCCCCCCCCTTAGCCAGAGACGGTTCATAAACACCCTCTCCCTCCTCACACTGACATAATTCACAAACTCCACCACCTCCCTTTCAACCTGAGACCATTCGCAGGACGTGCCTCTAATCTGCAAAGCAGATTTAATCCACATCTCATGGTGTGGACGAGAGCATTGTGGCAGTTCTCAGTTTTCAGAGGGTTGTACCTGCTTCTCCTTGTTTGCACCGTTGGAGTCTGATTGTCACCTGGTTGCTTGGCAGACTTTCCCCTTGAGAGCCGACAGTAATGGCAGTGATGTTGTAGACCTGGCCAGCCCTCAGGTTCCTCAGAGTAATGTATCGCGCTTGGGTCGTTTTGACTTCTGCACCCTCTTCAGTCACAGTGTGAACCTATATATAAGATGACCTGTTTAAGTACTGACACTGCATACAATGTTTAGACCCTTAGGACCCACGACTGGTGGATAAGATAAATTAAGATAGCCTCCAGTCTTTGTGAGCTGCGCTTGTTCTTTTGGAGATATGGGAACAGCTGACAAGGTTTATTAGTAAAACACGAAAATCTGTAGACACCGCTGTCGAAGTAAAAACACAATGCTGGAGAAAATCAACAGGTCAAACAGTGTCCTTTATGTAGCAAAGATAAAAAATACATAACCGATGTTTCAGGCTTGAGCCCTTCATCAAGGTATGGAAAAATGTCGGTAGGTGTCCCAATAAAGAGTGAGGGGGGAGGGGTGGTTGCAAAGGCAGGAGGTGATAGGTGGAGCAGGGAGGGAGGGGACAGCAGCGATCAAGGGGAGGAGGGATGGCTGGGTGAAGGGAGGGAGAAGGGGGAGGTGAACTGGAAGGGGGAAGGGAAGCGATGGGTTGGGAGACCAGGTTAGCGGAAACCGGAGATGTCGATGTTAATGCCATCTGGTTGGAGAGTGCCCAGATGGAAAATCCGGTGTTGTTCCTCCAGTTTATGGGTGGTCTTGGTGGGATAGCACACAAGGCCATGGACGGACATGTGAGCATGGAGTGTTACACAGAATTGAAATGGTTGGCTACTGGGAGGTTGTATTGGGAAGGGTTGTGGCTGTCATGTGACAGCACTGCCCCCTACCTTGATGGAGGACACACCAGCTGCCAATCAAGGTTGGGTCCGCCCACCCATTAGTTGCACACCTTGCTGTTGGTTACATGTAAATTACCTGGACTGCACTCTCCAGCCTGCTTGGACTTGGCTTTGGGCCATTGGCTGTTGTAATTAGATTAACCCTCCTGCCACTGAGCTATTGGGCCCCAGTAAATGATGTGGGCTTGTCCCTCCAGCACTATAAAGATGCCATGTGTTCTTTGTTCTCTCTCTTTGCTACCTTGGGACCACCCTGCTTCACTCCAGGCCTAGAAATGTGAAAGGGTGATGGAGAAACTGTTGGTAAGATGTGCACTGTTAAAAAGGTTGGGAGCATTTAATTAGTATCATAGAGCCGGGCCTGCACTGAGTCGAGGAGTGGTGGGATATCGTAGTGATTTTTCCCTGATCAATGTATGTACCAGTTCATTGTCTGTATGTGTAGATGTTTGCCTAACATATCAATCCTGTTGTCCCGTTTCCATCCCTGAAATAAATGTGTGCTTTGTATCTCAACTTTGATCTGGTTCTTAACCTGTGGGACCCACACAAACCCGAACAATAGAGGTCCCTGTCACTGGTGAAGCGATTGCCAAGTCCCTTCATTGTCTTGTTTATTATCCTTTTCCCATCAAATAGAAGTGGCATGCCATATCTTCAGTCAATGTAGTGAATGTTGTGCAGTATTCCCAAGGTGGTATTGGGTTGGGAGTTCCAGGGTCAAGGAATGATGACATATTTTGGGATGGACAGGGAATTTGAAAATGGTGGAACTTCTGAGCCATTGTTGCTCTTTCTCTTCTGGTTGGTGAAGGTGTTGGGGAAGTGTGAATGAATCCGATAAGTTGTACACAACGAGGGCCCAGGAATCAATCATCAGACATGGAGATATTAATGCTGTTCTTTGATTTACGGACATCTTCTTCACAAATTTTTACCAAATCGTTGATGGCTCTCAGGGGGTGCGGGCTATTCTCACCAATAAACAGCAAGCGTTGCCCATGGGAACACTTCATACATTTCCATTGCCTCCTTAATCCCTGAAACTTAGTGTAATGAAACTTTTCTCAAGGACTGTTGTGTAAAACTGAACTGCAGGTGGAGTTGGTTGAAGGTCAGAACCCAGATCCATCAGGCCTGTTCTCTGGGAAGCATCTCCTTGCAGCTCCCTGTGGGCATTCAGTTCCAGAATAGGGCAACAAAAGAAAGCACTGAGTGAGCCAGTCTGTAAAGTCATGAGTTCCAGTCCCATGTCAGTCACTTAGTTAATAGGAATCGAATGAAGTTTGTAGCTCAGGGTATCTTGCTCACATTTGGAGTATCCCGCTCACATTTGAAGTATTGTGTTCATTTCTGGTCATCTCACAACAAGGGGGAAATAGATGCTTTGAAGAGGGTTCCTGGATCACCTGGATTGGAGAATATGTCTTATGAAGCAAGGTTAACTTCTCTCTGGAGTGAGGAAGGATGAGAGGTGACTTAATAGAGATGTATAAGATTATGAGGGGCTTAGATAGTGTGGACATCCAGCTTCTTTTTTCCTCCCAGAGGACATCTGTTTAAGGTGAGCAGAGGAAAGTTTAGGGGAGATGTCAGACCTAAGTTTTTTACTCAAGAGTGTTGCATGCCTGGAGAGCAGTGCTGGGGGTGGTGGAGGTGGTTGATACCATAGGGATGTTCAAAAGACTCTTAGAGAGGTAGAGAGGTACATGGATGTAAGAAAAGAAGGTGAGGTGGGGTGTAGAGCGCATTGAAAGAACCAAAGACGTCGATCCAAACCAAGGCTTTTATTAACTAAAAGACTGGAGCATATCACAAGTAGGTCGACCAGTCCAGAATGACCTGGTCTGGCTAGGAGAAATCCTTTAAGACCTGCCATTAGGCGTGGCTACACTCTCAGCCAATCACAGCCATCCTACACTACAATCTGTACATATACACATTCGTGATAGAATCTGTACTATCACATGAGGGAAAATTAGATTGTTGGGGAATGCTTCCATAGGTCAGTACAACATCATGGGCTGAAGGGCTTATGCTGGGCTGGAATATTACTTGTTCAATTGTCAAATACATAAATACAATGTACAGATGTCATGAAAATTTAACTTGCTGTCCCCTCCCAGGTGTGGAAGACACACGGACAACAAGTTTAAGTTTCATTAACACATAAAAAGAGAGAGAGAGGAGAAAAGGTAATAAATATTGAGTCACAGAATCTGAGAGCTCGACAGCATGGAACAGGCCGTTTGGCCCAATTCATTCATCCTCACCAAGCTCGTGCCATTTGTTTGAAACCTGCCCAAATCCTCCTGAACCTTTCACATCCACACACCTGTCTCAATGGCTTATGAATGCAACACTTGTGCCCTCCTGCAGGTCATTCCATATACCCACCGCTCTCTGTGAGAAGGAGCCCCTCAGCTCCTTTCTCGATCCTTCTTTTCCCACCTTAAATCTATATTCATCCGCTCTGGGAAAGAGGCTTTGACCCTATCTGGGTCCCTTGTGATTTTATGATTTTATAAACTTTCATTAGTTCTCCCTTAACCAGGCTTCCCTTGTGATTCAAAGCACCCCCCCCCCCCCCCAGTATTGACAATATCCTCGTGGATCTTTCCTGCACCCTTTCCAGCTCTGTAATATCTTCCCTCTATCTGAGTGACTCGAACTGAGCAGAATAACTCTCACCAGTGTGATCTCACTGACACCCTGTACGGTTGTAATGTGAAATCCCTGCTCCTATACCCAGTGACCCGGCTAAGGAGGGTTCTGCCCAGCGTCTTCTACACTGCCATGTCTATCCGTACCACCACTTCATAGAAGAGAAAGATGAAAAGTGGATAATAAATATTCCCAGTTGTCCAAGAGTGCAAAAATGGTGCTGTGTCACCAGTGCAGACAAATCTACTGGGATCATGAAGCATGGTTCTGGTTGAGGGAGAGCAGAGAGGCTCTGTGGGGGAAACAATTGTTTTTGAACCTAAAGGTGGCAGATTTCAAGTCTCTGGACCTTCTGTCTGAAAGTGGCAGTGAGAAGGGAAGCTGGACCTTGGCAAATAAAGAATGTGACCTTTGAAGTTCCTGATGTGTAAAATAAAGCATCTGGTTTTCCAATGTTCTGACCAGAAGTGTTCTGACCTTCCATGGACTCGGTTAGACCTGGGAGAGTGTCAGATGCTGGAGGCAAGTGCAATGCACAAAAGTGCAGAAGAAACTCAGTATCTTTAGGAATGAAAGGGTAGCAGACAACTCGTGCCTGGGCCATTCATCAAGGATAAACAAAAACATGCTTGCACCTGAATAAAAAGGTGCAGGGAGAGGGAAGGAGGGAGGAAGGGGCAGGAGGAAGGCTAACAGGTAAGAGGTCACAGGTAGATGAGTGAGTGAACCCATGCTTCACCATTGCCCGCAGAGGTTGTGTGACTGGGACTGAGTTACACAGGAATGATGCACGCTTCAGGCTCACCTGATAGCCGACCACACGGCTGCCGTCTGCTTCAGGCCAGCTCCAGCTCACAAGGACGATGCCGCACCCTAATTCCATCACGGCCAGGTCCAGTGGAGGGGGCAGGAGGTCACCTGGGGCATCTACAGGAGAGGGGAGACATCACTCAGCCCCAAGTGTTCCTGCTGGTATTCAGCTCTGGTTAGGTATGGAACAAAAACAGTGCACAACACGGTGCCATCATGCATTACTGTCACCCCGTGACCAGGCTAGTGTGATTAGTGTTAAACAGGAACACCTGCCGATGCTGGGGTCGAGTACCACATACCAATGTGCTGGAGAAACTCAGTAGGTCACACAGCATCGACAGGAAGTAATGGGTAACTTACCTGGTGAAGGGCCCATGCATGGAACATTGGTCACCCTTTACTTTCTATTGATTCTTAATGACTTGCTAAATTTCTCCAGCACGTTGGTGTGTTACAGCATGATACTGTCATATGCCACTATCCCAGCAGTCCAGCGAGGGACTCAGCAGCTGAAGGGCCCACGCAGCCTGTGGGCTGCAGGCGACGTGCTCGAAGGGCTCATGCAGGCTGCTGGAGACTGGCTCGTGGCAACCAGGTATCACAACCCAGATTCAAGAGAGTGGTGTGGGCAAGAGGGGCTCCCAAAGGGCCTTGGGTGCTGAAGGCTTCCTGATCGTATTGGAGGGGTGGAACTGGAATAAGTGCCGATGGGGAGGCTGCAGGAGCACTGGACATGAATCCACAAACACTCGATAGGCATTCCATACAGTCAAAGCAACCCGAGTGGAAAGGCAGAGATTTTCCACCCTAATGCCGGGAGGCTAACCTCCATGAATGAAGGCACCCTGGCCAACTCCGAGGCGCCGATTGCAATCCATCTCGGGGGAAGGGTCAGCGGCAGAATTCTGTGCTCCGCCACCCTGCCTGAATGCAAGCGGCTGGCTAGGGACAGGCTGATGGTTTCGGGGTGACATCATCAGCCCCCAACCCATCTCACTCACCCCTCTCCCCTCCACAACCCCACAGGGCAGAGGCCGTCAGGGCAGGAGCGGCCAGCTGGGAGCCGTCAGGGGTGGCTTGTGTGGGCTGCGACAGCCCCACTGGCCATTCCAGCACCTTACCAGACTGCTTTGGCCTTGGGGGCCAGTTGTCAGCGCCAGCGGCTTAATACACGGCAGAGCAGTTCCAGCTGCTCGGGGGGATTATGAGTAGGGAAGATGGCCATTATGGCAGGCAGCGCCATGGCAACAGTCACCCCGCCTACAGCAGCTCCATGGGTTAGGGCTGTTCCGTGAACAGGTAAGTTTTTATCCACCTCTGCAGCCGGCCTCAAAGTGGAGGCCCAGCATGAGAACAGTATCTCTGAAGGGCTTCTCTTTCTCTTATTGTTAGGGGCATCGGACGATGCTCATGGCGACTCTTTGTCTTACGGCAGACAAAAGGTGACATACATCGTTCATATTACATTTTTATGTATTAATATGTACCAATAAAAGGAACCTTAAACCTAGCCTTCTGTGGCCCCTTGAAGTCTTCCGCAATTGACAGATTTAGCTGAATCAGCCTTGGCTACAAGAGGAGGCCAGAGGCTTGGGATTGTTTGTCTCATCTCCTGAAACTCCAAACCCTTTCCTCCATCTACTCCACAAGTCAGGTCTATGGACGAATAATTTCCTTTTGCGCGATTAAGTGTTGCCTCCTATTTACTCAAGAAGATCGACTCCATTGATGAGAATGTAATGTTTAAGAGAAAGGTGAGGAGGAACATCTTCACGCAGACAGTGGTGAGAGTCTGGAATAAGCTGCCGGCTGAAGAGGTGAATGCAGGCTCAGTTTTGATATTTAAGAAAAAATTTGGACAGGTATGCAGATGGGAATGGGGGGTATGGAAGCTATTGTCCGGGTGCAGGCCAATGGGCCTGGGCAGAATTACAGTTCGGCATGGACTAGATGGACTATAGTGATCTACGGTTCTAAGCTGATTAGTGCCCCGTCTATAACCTTACCGATTCTCTCCCTCCATCACTGACACACAGTTACTCCAGTGTGCCGACCTACAAAATGAACCGCTCTTCCTCTCCCAGCACCTTTCCAAGCTGGGACCTCCAAGGGCAAGAGCAGCAAATGTCACCTGCCGAAGGTTGCATAGAACACAGTCACAACCCACGATGTTGTGCCGACCCACGTAAACCTACTCCTCTTGGTTCTCCTTCATTAACACATCATCCAGAAGTGAAGTTGAAGAAGGTCTGCAGACAGTGGAGTTGAGTACAATGCACACACATGCTGGAGAAACTCACCAGGTCATGCAGCATCGATACCGCCCCCTGAGTGTGGGTCCAAATCCTGGAACTAACAAACACCCCCCCATCGTGACATTTTCCATGTGACAGGCCTTCAACCTGTCCCAGAGCTGGCTGCTCACCATCTTCTTTGGAACAAGAAGGATCAGAGAATAAATCCTGCAGTGAGCATGAGAAATGAAGTGCCCATTGTTAGAGGCGCCAGGAATTGCTCGTCTGGGTGAGTCTTGCTCTCAGCATGACCTGATCTTTCCTCAGTGAGGTTACTCCTGGTACTTACGGTTTGTGGTGGTGAAGTTGATCAGACAACCGATGTCCTCTTGCCCACAATTCACCAGAGCAACGACATAAACAAAATACGAGGTGGTAGCCGTCAGTCCTATCAACAGACAGAGGGTTGGCTCAACTGTTTGCTTGGAGAGCAGATGGTTTCAGATGAAAGGTGCTCAACACCACAAGCAGCTCCGCTCCATCAAAGAACTGTGTCAACACCACATGTCATTCTCATGATCTCGCATACTTGGACTGACTCTGGTAGTGATCGACAGGTCTCAGACACTCACACTGACTCTCCGACTACGATCGAGGGGTGTCTGGTCCTCACAGTGAATCAGACCGAGATCGATAGATCTTGGACACTCACCATGACTCAGAGTGTGACAAGGGGTCTCGGATACTCACATGGACTCTCCAACTGTGATGAGGAGTCTTGGACATTCAGACTGACTCTCCAACTGTGATTGAGAGGACTCGGGCTCTTGGACTAACTCTTCAATTGTGATCAAGGGGTCTCACACACTTGAACTGATTTTGTGATTGAGGGGTCTCAGTTACTCCCACTGATCCACCAATCATGATTGACCCTTTCCTGTTCACAAGCAGCCATTCACAGTGCTGGAAGATGAACTCATTCGTTACTGGAACTGGACACCAGGTGATTTGAGATCCACCTGTCAATGCCCCCTCAGGAAGCCTATGCCCAAAACACAGTTGATGGTCTCGACCTCATGACCTACCAGTCAAATTGTATTCATGTGCGCTGGTCACCAGGTGATTTCCTGCTAGTGTTGTCTGCTCACCATAAGGCCCATGGTATACCTTGTAGGTGATATTGTCCATGGATTTGGTCACTAATGGATCCCACTTCAACAACACTGAGGTGGGTGTCAGCTTCAGGATGTGGACACGACGAAGATCCTTGGGAACTGGGTGAAAAAATGAAGGAAAACATAACATCTCACTTTCACCTATTTCACCCTACATATATTGTACAGACAGAAGAAACTTTTAAATTGCAGCACCTGGGATCTGGGTGCAATTACTGGAGCAAAGGTGTTTCCAGCACCTTTTAAGCTGCAGGGGGATCGACCCATTAAATCGCCAACCCGGCGATTTAATAGGGGGATCCTACCCCCGCGATGATGTGGTAAGTGATGCATCACGCACTCAGGAGACTGTAGCAACTATTGGGATGTAGAGGTCTATCACCCTGTTAGATTAAAAGGGTTATATAACACACTGCCATGGTGTAGCAGTCTCTCATCCTGTCAGGTTGATTGGGTTCTATTACACACATTTGGGCCAGTGTTTTATGGCATGCTGGGCCCCATAACATCCTGTCCATATGTACGGTCTCTAGTTGGAGGATAAAAGGATCCTCAGTTGCCAGGGTGTAGGGGTTCAGTACTGATTGGGCAGAATCTACACCTATTATCTGGGAACAGGGGTCCACAATATACTGTCAGCATCTCAGGGTCAGTACCCTCTGTGTGTTCACTCCATGGGGTTACAGAGCCAGGTGCAGGAATATGTTGGAAAAATATATACTCTGGGATCTATTTATTTTGTATTTATCGTCTCTTTTGAAGTATACTGCTGTAGCTTTGTTGACAAAGTACCTGTTCAGCTGCAACAAGTAAAAATTTTGATACACATGCATATTGTAGAGTAAAATCCCCATTATCCGGAATTCAATTAACCAGCAATCTCAAGCAAACAGGAAAAAAATTGCAGAAAATAAATGCTTTAAAAATACGGGAGTTTAAAATTGGCACCCCCTAGTGGTTCACGAATCACGCAACACACAATCTCAAGCAACCAGCAAATACACTTATCCACCATCTACCAATCCCCAGAGGTGTGGATATTGGGGGTTCTACCCAGTATGTGATAAACTCAAACCACCTGCTGCTTTGCAAATTTGGCCTCTTAAGGCAATGGCTAGGAGAAGGCAACTCTGACTTCAAATCCTCGGGCTTGGCTCACCCAGCCATCAAGCGATGGGCAAATAGCACATGTCAGTCTGGCAGCAGGGGCTGGCAGCTGTGACAGAGTGCGGGAAACAGTTTCCATAGCGATCTGCAGCAGTAAACTCGGTGGGCGAAGGATCCGTAAGGTCAACGGCCAGCGAGCACGGCCTTGAAACAGACCACTGCAGGGCAATCCTGTGTCACTCTGGCTGTCGTGCCTCGCACTCCGCCAGGCTCAGTGGTGTGGGACCCAGAGGGAGGCGTCTGTCCCGGGCAAGCACTCGCCTCCAAGTCCTTGCCCAGGTACATGGTGCCTAAAGCTGAAAAGCTACAAGGCTCCGTGTTCATCTTCGCTTGCGAAGGGAGGGGCCCTGAATGGATGGGATAAACTCATTATTAGCACGACATGCAAAATGTTCGTGGATATGCTGTTGGCATTGCCTTCAACATCTGCCTGCTGTTTCATCCCCTTTTTAAGGAGGTCCTATCCCTGTGAACACACTCACCCATGATATAACTCAAGCGGAAGCCTTTCAACTGAATCGTGTTGTCCGAATGGAAGTGCACGTAGACTTGAACACCAAAGGAGAAGGGAATTCGGAAGGTTTGCCCTGGTTTCAGGATGCCGGTGAGGGATTCCTGCACGGTCCTGCTGTCCAACTGATTCCGGATGCCAATGTTGACCCAGTCATGGTCTCTCTCCACATGAAAATCCTCCACTGTAATCACTACATCTGGAGAATTCAAGCACGTTCATTTTAATTTAGAGATGTAGCAGGGTGACAGGGGCTTCTGACTGACAAGCCTGCACCACCCAAATACACCTATGCGACTAATTAATCCGCTAACCCCACACATCTTTGGAATGTGGGAGGACACCTGAGCACTCGGAGGAAACACACGCAGGTCACGGGGAGAGCATGTGAACTTTTTGCAGAGAGCAGAGGATTTAAATCCTGGTCGCTGGTGCTCTAACAGCACTGCCCTAACCACTATGTCCAAACATCGCAGAAACAATTCAGCCAAGAGATGTCATGGGTTTCTCCATGCAGCCCATCTAAGGCCATGCAAGGCTCATTGATGTGGAGGGTGATGGAGCCGCAAGTGGACAAGAGGAGGTCAAGTTCCTCATCGAGAATTAAGCTGGGTGTTCGAGATTATAAAGGCTTTAATAAAGTCTACAGATGCTTGATAACCAGAGGTTCAGATTCTGAAGAGCTGCTGCCGAAACAGTATTTTCCATTGTACCAGAGTTGATACTGGTTTGGTAGTACAATACTCCCACATTATGGCATTTCAGGTCAGGGAAATTTGGCTTTACCAAATCCACTAATCACTACAAAAAACATGGAGTTACAGTATAAATATTTGCACTTATAGAATTTATATGAAAAATTAATGTAAAGACAAAATGTACTCAGAGAACTGGTTCACCAAGGACAATAATTACTGGCTGCTGGTTCACAGCAGGTGACCAGTTAAGGGATTTGCTTTGGAAACTGTCTTCTATTGATACTTGCGCTAATCTCTGTCTCCTGCTCTTTGCAGGCTCATGGAGCCATGGAGAGTCATAGATTAGATACAGACCCTTCACCCCATCAATTCTGAATTGGCCATTTATACTAACCCTCCACTCATCCCATTTTATTCCCATCAACATCTTCCAGATTCTTACCCATCCCTAACACCAGTGGTTCTCAACCTTTTTTATTCCCACTCACATGCCACCTTACATAATCCCTCACTCACTCATAGAATGCCTTAGATGCTCTGTGGTTAGTAAGGGATTAATTAAGATGGTATGTGAGTGGAATAAAAATGGTTGAGGACCACTGCGTTAGGGACAATTCACAGCCACCAATTAATTTACCGAGCCGCGCCTCTTTGAGAAGTGCGAGGAAACTGGAACTCCTGGGGTAATGCACATGGGAGAGCATGCAAACTCCAGAGACAGCACCCCAGGTCAAGAATAAACCCGGGCTATTCATGGTGCGAAGCAGCAGCATTGTCTGCTGTACCATTGAACAGCAGCTGTTGGAGCTGCTGTTGCTCTGATGTCAAGGCCTGCTGCAATTTTCCGTTGCATACTCACCATCGACACTGATGTTCTTGATCAGTTTGAGGAACCAGTATACATCTTGACTAGCAGGGTAGGGCCTAGGGTAGCTGGGGCTCTGGATGAATGCTGAGTAGTAGGAGCACTGGCTGTCAGGCAAGCATAGGGGAGCTAAGAGAGAAGATAACACAACTGGTTAAAAAGAGTGAGCGTGTTAACAGTATTTGGCATTGATGCAGTAGCTTGATGGAGCTGGTCAGTGATTTCAGGGAATGGAGAGGAGTGCACATCCTAGAATACATCAGTGGTGATAGTGGAGAGCTTCAGGTTCTTAGGAGTACACATCACCAACCACCCTTCTTGTTCCAAGCATGTTGATGTCACAACCAAGAAAGTGCGCCAGAGACTTTATTCGAAGCCTGAGGAAATACAGCACATCCCCAAGATTTCTTACCAATTGTTACTGATGCACTGTAGAATGTATCCTATCCAGATATGTATCCTATCCAGATACATCACAGCTTGGGATGGGAACTGCTCTACCCAAGAGCACAAGCAACCGCGGAGAGATGTGAATGCGCTCGTGCCATTGCACAAACCTCCCTCCCCTCCACCAACCATCACCTACATCCCCTGCAGTGCCAACGTGTTAAAGGACCCACCCCACACCAGTCGCTCTTCTCCCCTCCCTCCCCACCTTCCATCAGGCAGAAGAGAAATGAGCTTGAGGACTGATTTTAGGACAGTTTCTTTCCTGCTGTTAGCAGACACGAAGGGATCTCACGCTTGCAAAAAAGATGATGCCCTGCACCGTCTTTTATAACTGTACCTCGTCATTATACACAATGTTTTTGTAATTTTCTCTACAATCTTTCTCCTCTCATCTTGAACCAATCCCTCTGCTTTTGAATTTTCCAGCCCTGGGAAAATTGACCATAATCTATGTCCTTCTTGACTTTACATGACCTCTTTAAGGCCAGTTCACAGCTCTCTACCCTCCAAAGAAAACAAACCCGAGCCTATCTTGTCTCTCCTTATAATTTAAGCCTGCCAGTCCTGGTAAAATCCTCATGAATCTTTTCTGACCCCTTTCCAGCAAGGTGTTCAGAATGCAATACTTCAAGGTCTCCCTTTCCTCTCTATCGAGGCCCTGGTGAGACTTCACTTAGAATACAGTTCTGAGTGCCTTATTTGAGAAAAGATATGCTGGCATTGAAGAGGATTCCGAGAAGATTTATTAGAATGATACCAAGAATGAAGGGGAAATCATATGAGAAATGTTTGTCGCCTCTTGGACTGCACTCGTTGGAGTACAGAGGGGTGAGGGGGACCTCATGGAGATATTTTGATTGCTGAAAGGCTTAGACAGAGTAGATCTGGCAAGGTTGTTTCCCATGGTAGGAGAGTTTAGGACAAGAGGGTGCAACTTCAGGAGAAAAGGGCATCAATTTAAAACAGAAATGCAGAAAAATGAGTGGAGCTTGTTGCCACAGGTGGCTGTGGAAGCGAAGTTGTTCGGTGTATTTAAGGCAGAGATTGTCAGGTATTTGATTAGTCAGGGTATCAAGGGATATGGGGAGAACACTGGGGAGTGGGGTTGAATGGGAGGATGGATCAGTTCATGATAGAGTGGTGAAGTAGACTCGATGGGCCGATTGGCCTACTTCTGCCCCTATATGTTATGATCTTTTTCTCCGTATAGACAAACCCAACCTTCATTATCTTAACCAAGTCATTGATAGCCATGGTGAAACACCATCACCAATCCCCATGGGACATCACTTGATAGATCTGGTGGACCTGAAATAGACCCTATCTTTGCTGATCCAGTTAGTCAGCCAAACCTCTATCCAAAGAATCCTGCTTAACCCTTTGATGTGGTACCTTATCAAATGCCTTCCGGAAATCTAAATACAGTACATCCTCTGCCCTCCACCCCTTGTATCCATAGCCCATGTCTACTCCTTCAAAGAAGTCATAAAGAGATAAACGATCGGAATAGCCCACCAAGTCCAAACAGACCAGGCTAGTCTCTGTAAATTGTCCCTGGTGTATGGTTGTGTGGTACAATCTTTGGGGGGGGGGGGGGGTGTTGAGGTGGAATAAAATGTAATTTGTGTAAACGGGCGGTTGATGCTTGGTATGTTCTCGATGGACCTGTGTAGAGCATGTCGAAAGAACCAAAGACTTGTTGATCCAAACCAAGGCTTTTATTAACTAGAAGACTGGAGTGTATCACAAGTAGGTCAACCAGTCCAGAATGACCTGGTCTGGCTAGGAGCAACCCTTTAAGACCTGCCACTAGGCGTGGCTATGCTCTCAGCCAATCACAGTCATCCTACACTACCATCGGTACATAGACACATTGGTGATAGAATCTGTACGGTCACAACCTGTTTCACTGCATTATCTCTCTATGACTACAATTATGTACTTAATAGATAGGTGAGAGCAAAATCTAGCCCAGACGTTGTATGTTCTTACCTGAGCAGTTCTGGATATCTTGATCAATTAGGTTTCCACTGTCACATTGACTGATCTTCATGCCTGAGAAACATACCAGAGGGTTAGGAATGGCAACAGATCTCTGTATAACACAATACTTCATGGAAACATTTCAAACCCAGAGAGCATGACGATATTGTTTTTTTAAAAAACTTTTATTTATGATTTTTCACACAGGCCTGTACCACGTCCTGCAAACGATGGCAGTTCACAATCTCATATACATGTACATGTATTCTTTTTCTCTATGACTGTATATACAAACCCACATCATTGCCCATCCCCTCCCCCACCTATAAAACTAAACGATTCATTCATACTACATGTCAATAACAATAACAAATATTAACATTAAGGAAATAAAAAAGAAACAGGGACTAATTCGGCTCAACGGATGGCTTCCGGGTCGGTGTTCATTCTTGATTTTCCTTGATCGGGATCATTGCGGGAGAGAGGGAGCAGCAGCAGGAAACAGTAGAACAGTCACCTCTCATGCACCGATGTAGTGCATGTATGGTTGCCAAATCTTCCGAAAGGTGCTGGATTTGTTTCTAGAATTGTAAGTTATTTTCTCCAGGGGAACCCAGATAGTTTGATGATATTGTTAACAGGCTTTGAATGTCAATTACTTGCAGAGTCCAAAGCTTGACGATTAACATGAAGGCTGGTAATGAAGAGTCAGAGGTAGTTGCAGTGGCGAAGGAAAGGGGATAGCAGAGATTTGAGCAGGGAAAGGGTTGCAGAGGAACAATGAAAATGTCACTGCTTAGAAGTGAATGGGTCTTGGGATTGGGGCAGTAAGGGGGAGACAGGGAGCAGTGAATGGGCAGGGGCTAGTGAATGGGCAGGGGACAATGAATGGGCAGAGGGGGCAGTGAATAGACGCAGCACCCATTGAAGGGGACACAGGGACAACAGGTCTCTAATCCACAGGCTGCTCCCAGGGATGCATACCAAGGGGTGCTTTGAAAGAGGGTGTATTGGTTTAACACCTGCATTGATTTGCTGGCAAAACTAATGTAAAGAGAACAGATTGAATTGTATTTCCTGCTATATTTTTTAATGAAAGCAGTACTTAAAAAAAAAACGATTCCCAGTTTGAGATCCATTGCTGACCCAATGGCAGGGGGACCCCATATCCAAACTCCTGCTCAATCCTGTTTCTAGGTGACTTGGTCTAAATCTGCATCAGGACACTCAGTCCATTGCCATTTCAATCCCTACCTGGCCTCGCTGCAGTTCTGACAAGTCAACTGTCCTATGACAGACCAATGCTCTGTGATGTTGGCTACCTGACAGTTGCCCTTTTAGAACACAAGAAGATGGGGAGCAGAAAGCTATTGAGCCCCTCAAGCCTGTCAATATGATCATAGCTGATCTGAGCCTGACTTTCGCATCGCCCACAATTCCCTAATCTATCAAAAATCGATCTCTCTCCATTTCTAATGGCCTGGCCACTCCTATGTTCCGCAACAGAGGATTTCAGAGCCATTGCCTTCTGTGACCTGAAATTGTCCTTTTTTACACTTTTAGAGTGCAGAGGGTGATTAAAACTGCTGAGAAGATCACCCTCTATTGACAATATCTGCAGAGTGGTGCTTAAAGAGGGCTCAGAGAATCATTGAGGACCCCTGCAATCCAGCCTGCAGTATCTTTGAGACATTACATTCAAGGACAAGGTACAGGAGCAGAAAGAATACCCGACTGCCAGGCTGGAAAAGAGCTTATTCCCGCAGGTGGTGAGATGTTGAACACTTCCAAAATCCCGTAAATTATTTTTAAGTGCGTGTGCATACGTGTGCGTGCGTGGGGGTGTTTGTGGGTGTGTGTCTGGGGCTGTGTAGGTGTGGGTGTGGGTGTGTGTATGTGGGGGTGTTTGTGAGTGTGAGTGTTTGTGGGGGGGTGGGTGTGTGGGTGTGGGGGGTGTTTGTGATTATGTGTGTGTGTGTGGGGCTGTGTAGGGGTGTGTGTGGGGTGATTGTTTGTGAGTGTGTGTGTGTGGGGGGTGCTTGTGAGTGTGGGTGTGTGGGTGTGTGTGGGGGATGTGGGGGGTGTGTGTGAGGGGGTGTGTGTGGGGGGTGTGGGTGTGGGGGGTGTTTGTGAGTTTGTGGGTGTGGGGTGTGCTTGTGAGTGTGGGGGGTTGTGGGGGTTGTTTGTGCGAGGGGGGTGTTTGTGTATGTGTGTGGGGTGGCTGTGTGTGGGTGTGTGTGTGTACACTATGGAGTCTGGAGATACGCTGTTTCATTGAGTTGTTTATGTATATACACAATCACATAACAATAAACGAAATTGAACACGAAAGCCTGAACTTTAGTTTCATGACCAACATAAATACTTTATGTCTGTCTTATGTGACACTACACCTTGTAATTTTGTTTGACTTGCCTGGCTAACATGTAAAACTAACTTTTTTTCATACACATGACAATAAACAATTTAATTCAAGTTAGCTTAAGGGAGCTCAGTTCTAAGTGACCATCCCCTTCCTGAAACTATGTTCCCTTCTTCCAGACTCTCGCGCAATGAAAATATCTCGACACCTGCCACACCAAGCTCTTGTGAATGTTATGTTTCAATTCAATCAATCCTCGTTTTTCTCAGCTCCAACAATTGCAGACACAACCTGCTCAGCTTCGCTTGATCATCCTCCTGTCTTTTCATTCCTTTCTCACTCCTCAGTATTTTTCTATTCAGCCTGGATCACTCTTGTCCTATCAAGTGATGACCCCCTTCTTTGACTCCATGCGAGCCTTCAAACCATCACAAGTTTCAGAGACTGGACTCAGAGGAATGAAAATGAAACTGCGCACTGTGTCCTTACCGAGAGTGAGCGCAGTCATCCACAGACACACGGGGAGGTGGTACACAGATCTCAGTCTGGAGATGGCCCCCATTTTCCCTACAGCCGGCAACACCTTGACAGCTCAGCTTATTTATATCCCTGTTCGGTAGCTTCTCAGCCCAAGGACATTTCTTAAATTTTTCAGTGAAATGTTAAATAAACAAGCCTCTGAAGTTTATTCTCCCCAAATGTCAGCCTTTAAACCAGCCTGACTAATAAATGCACACAGACGGTGGGTTTTGATAACACTGCCCTTTGCAGAACATGAGTGACGGGATTTGGAGAATAAGGCCCTGTGTCATGTGCTAAACTGCAGACGATGTTGGAAATCCTTTAGCAGGCCAGGCAGCATGCTTGGAGAGGGAATTGATGTTCCCCCTCGATGCCATGTTTTAGCTCTGAAATCTTAATTCCTGGAAGTTTTCTGCATCAGTTGACCGGTTTGTTCAGCATTGAAGATATGTGTAATTTTTGTTCCAATTATACTAGACAACGAAGATTTTGCTTTTGGGTGTATTTTATGGACCTTGGGGTACGGATCACAAAAATCACCTTAAAAATTTCCTATCATGTACCTTTTTTTCAGATATAACCTATTTTTTGTGATTTCCTATTTTTAAGTCGACTTCAAGCATTCAAAATCATGAAGTGGAACATGGTCATTGAAAATTCATTTTCTGCATTCACACTTGGACTTTTTCCCTGCTGGTCTCGGTGCAGTCAGTGACGAACATGGTGAAAGATTTCACCAGGACATTGCGACCAGGGAAAAATGGTATCAGGGCAACTGGAATCCATCAATGCCAGCTGACTATTGTTGGACACTGACATGAGGGTGTGTGTGGGGAGGGTTTGGGTGTGTATGTGGGGGGTGTGTGGGGGGTTGAGTAGAAACAAATATCAGCGGCAAATCACTCTTAGGTCAGTGTCAGCATCAATAATGCAATTAAACCTGCTGAATTCAATAAAAGTTCATTTAATGTTTCTCCAACTTCCTATGTGATACAGCAATTCTGAAAATATCTTTGTGTTTGGCTTGAAGTTGTCTATCATAACCTCAATTTTTTTAAGGAAGCAAACCTTTTGAAAACATTTGTTGTCCAGCGTTATCAGAATCTGAATTGTTACACATTTGATGCAATATCTTCAATCTCGCTAGGCCCATGAACTCCCGCAGGAACCCCCCCCCCCCCTCCACCCCACCCATACTCTTTCCTCCTCATTGGTCAGGGCAATGTGACCTTGCTGCCTTTGAGAGTCTAGTGTCGCTCTGGGTTACAGCGAGTCTGGTGTGACTCTGTGCCTTGGATCAAAGCTTTGTATTCCATAGTTCCTCTGTGGTCTGTGCCACGTGTCCCTGTGATGCTATTTCCCTTTGATCTGTGACCTCGTTTGTCAGACACCCTATCTGCTTTTACCCCAATTATGTCATCCGTACTCAACCACAGAACATCTTTTTTAGTTCTATACACACAATCTCTGTGCTGACTTGACATTTCACAGCCTGTTTGTGTATTCCTGAGCTTGTTATCAAGGCTGTAATGATCAGGTGTTAAGTGATGGCTCCCAAGTTCAGTGCTGGCACTGTACCTAATACTACAGTGGTAGGGTTTGAACCTCCCACCTTTGTTCACTGCCACTAGTGTAGGTACTGAGGTGTTTGCAGCCATGCAGGTCTCTTACACTCAACACCCTCCTGAGTTTCCCCAAACACCCTGCACCCCTATTCACTCCACGCTCTCTGTGCAAGCATCCCAGAGGCATCCACAGGGTGTCATGTCCATTGGCCCTTGGAGGGGTTAGTCAGCAAATCCTGAATTTTGTGGGGTGAGCATGTGCACATTGTACGTTTTGTTGAGGATTACTTGGGCCTTCCACTCTGGGATATTTCACATTTATCGTCAGAGTACATGCACGAGGGGGGCGTGGCAAGATGGCGTAAGGAATAGATGTGCCTTCCAGTCCTCTCCTGACTCTTTGTTATTGTTTTGTCTAAAAGTGCCCGTTAAAACTTTCTAAAAAATTTATAAATAGTTAGAGGTGTCGAATTAGCTTCCAATGGTACAATTGTTGAAAAAAAGTAAAAGAAAACGGCAACAGATCGCTAAAAAATTGCATTTCCCGAAGTTATCTGAGTTTGTTTGCCAGAAGATATAGAAGGACCAGATCCAAGAAAATTTTTTACTGAATGGATTCCACAAGTGTTAGGACAAAATAAGTTCCCGGAGGGTTTGATATTGGAACGTGCTCATAGAGCTTTGAGAAGAAAGCAATTCCAGGAACGACGTAGTCCTCCACAGTCTCCAAAGAGAGTAGAGATACAAGATGGGAATCGAATTTTAAGAAGAAATGGAAGCAATGGTGGTCGGAGTGACAAAGCTGATTAAAAAAAAAAAAAAAGATTTTTTTTTTCTCGAGAAGATTTAAATAATGATGATAGTTTAATGTGAAATGGGAGTTAGGAGAGGGAACTGAGTGGGCATTATTTTCCAGAAGTCGTCAGCTACGTGAGTTATCTCACACCCAATATTTTGTGGGAGTTACC
The DNA here is from genome assembly GCF_036971445.1 of Narcine bancroftii. Taxonomy (NCBI): domain Eukaryota; kingdom Metazoa; phylum Chordata; class Chondrichthyes; order Torpediniformes; family Narcinidae; genus Narcine; species Narcine bancroftii. The sequence continues at coordinate 217,189,265 of NC_091473.1, forward strand.
GCATTGTGCGGTTTAGACAGGAGGAGGTAGCAAACTCTTACCTGTTTTTTTAAATTAATTTTTGGATTAAGGAGTGAAGTTTCTTTTTATTATTTAAAAAAAAATAATTTTCTTTTTTTTGTTGTAATTTTAAGAGGGGATAAGGGAAGGGGGTCTTTTTTTTTCTTTTTTTGGTGTTTTTTTTCCTTTTTTTTCTTTTTTTTGGTGTTTTTTTTCCTTTTTCTTCTTTTTTTTGGTGTTTTTTTTCTCTTTTATTTCTTGTGTTGTTGTAAGAAAGGTCTAAACTAAAGTTTGGTTTTTTTTAATGTCCAGGGTTTAAATAATCTTATTAAGTGTAAGAAAATATTTGTTTACTTAAAAAAATTAAAAGTTGATGTGGTTTTTTTCCAGGAAACTTAATTAACAGATAAGGAACATGTGAAACTTAAACATGAATGGATTGGATACGTTTTTTTTTCATTTAATTCAAAGGCAAAAGGAGTGGCAATTTTGACGTACAAGAATCTACTATTTCAGTTACAGAATGAAGAGAAAAATGGTGGAAGATTATTAAAACTGAACTGTACAATCTTTAACGAGGCTTGGAATTTGCTTGATGTTTATGCTCCAAATGTTGAGGATACAGCTTTTGTTGTGGATATGTCTTTATTACTTGGACAATCGAACTCTAATGTGATGATTGGGGGAGATTTGAATGTGGTGTTGGAGCCTTTATTGGACAAGTATTTAAGAGTAATTAAGCCATTATATAATAATTAACTTGCTTTTTTTTACACATACTGTTTGGATTTGTGATTCATTGCAACAGTTTTGGAATAGTATTCAATCTATTTTTAATAGTTTATATAATATCTATGTTGTATTAGATCCTGATATTTTTTATTAGGGAAAATGCAATAATTAATTGATTTAGGTTTAATTGATTATTAGATTTCTTGTATTTATTTAGCCTTAGTGGTGGCCAAGAAATGTATAGCGCTTATTTGGAAAGATAGAAATATACTAATCTTAGATAGGTGGTATTTAGAGATGAAGTCCTGTTTAATTATGGAAAAGATATTCTTTTCAATTTAAGATAGGATGTCTTTTAGCTGAAGTGGACTCTATTTGTTAAGTATATGTGATTAAGTTTGACTTAAATATGTTTTATGTGTGATAGTTTAGATTTGATAACTTTTTTATTAATATTTTTACTTGTTATTTTTCTTTTTGTTTGTCTGTGAGTTTTTTTATATATATATAATATTATTAACTTCATTAATTCTTCACTCTTTCTTTTGGGGGGAGGGGTGGTTTTTTTTATATATGAATTTTTTTTTAGTGGCCGTATATATGGGGGGGGGGGGGTTAGACTAATCTAAGTTAGGTTAATAATGTTGTGTTGTAATAATTACTTTATTTTTCATTTTTCTTTAAATGTAATTTTTTCTGTTTTATTCATGTGATAAAATCTTTAAATAAAGTTTTAAAAAAAAGAGTACATGCACGACATCACATACAACCCTGAGATTCTTTTTTTTCCTGTGGGCCAGGGAGAATTACTACTTAGTGGTAGTGCAAAAAGCTGGACACAACGTACACATGTAAACAAATCAAGAAATGTAAACCAACTGTGCACTGCAGAGAGGGTAAAAAAAAGTCAATAAAGTGCACAAGGAAGAGTCCTTAAATGAGTCCCTGATTGAGTTTGTCGTTGAGTAGTCTGATGGTGGAGGGGGAGCAGCAGGTCCTGCATCTGGTGGTGCGAGTCTTAATTAAATATTTAAATTTAATTTAGACATACAGCATGGTAACAGGCCATTTTGACTCCGTGCCACCCAATTTACACCCCATTAACCTACACCCCCGGTACGTTTCTGAAGGGTGGAGGGAAAATCGTGGCTCCCGGGGAAAACCCCCGCAGACATAGGGAGAACATGCAAACTCCTGACAGACAGCATGGGATTCAAACCCCGGTCCTGATCGCTGGCGTTGTAAAGGCACTGCGCTAACCGTTACACCAGCCGTGCTGCCCCACAGACTCATGGGGCTGAATTAGCCTGTTACAGTGTTGTATGTCTAAATTAAATTAAGACTCACACCACCAGGTTTGGGAACAGCTGCTCCCACTCCACCATCAGACTCCTCAACAGCAAACTCAATCAGGATCTCTTGTGGCACCTACACCTCTTTCCTGCTGGTAGCAGTGAGAGCAGAGTGCGTGCTGGTGATATGGATCCTTGATAACTGCTGCTGCTTTCTGATGGCAGTACTCCCCGTAGATGACCTCGATGGTAGGGAGGTTTTATCTGCAATGTCCTGGGCTGTGCCCACTACCTTTTGCAGCTCTTTCTGCTCAGGGATATTGGTGTCCCCATACCAGACCGTGATGTAACTGGTCAGCACAATTACCACCACACATCTGTAGAAGTTTGCCAGGGCTTCTGGTGTCAGAACAAACCTCTGCAAACTCCTGAGGAAGTCGAATTACTGATGTGCTTTCTTCACAATTCCATTAATGTGTCAGGTCCAGGAAAGGTCCTCCGAGATAGTGACTCCTAAGAATTTAAATTTGCTCACCCTCTCCACCTCTGATCCCCCAAGGATCACTGGATCATACAACTCTGGTGCTCCCTTCCTGAAGTCAACAACCAGCTCCTTGGTTTTGGTGACATTGAGAGCGAGGTTGTTGTTGGTGCACCATTCGGCCAAGTTTTCAATCGCCCTCCTATATGCTGACTCATCGCCTCTTTTTATACAACCCACTACTGTGATATCGTCAGTGAATTTTATCAATAGTGTTGTTGTTGTACCGAGCCACAGTCATAGGTGTAAAGTGAGTAGAGCAGTGGGGTAAGAACACAGCCTTGCGGTGGTGAGGTGCTGATGGAGATTGTGGAGGATGTTCTTACCAATCCTCATTGATAGTGGCTTTGAGATTAGGAAATCTACGATAGGTCTTGAAGTTTGCTGAACAGTTTTGAAGGGACGATGACGTTAAATCCTGATATTGATGCATGCATCTTTGCTGTCCAGAAAGCTTTTGTGCAGAGCTAGTTAGATGGCACCCGCCATTACTATAATAAGCAAAGTGGAAGAGATCCACGTTGCCACTCAGATAGAAGCTGATATGCTTCAACACCAGCCCTTCAAAATACTTCATCGCCGTTGATGCGAGGGCCACTGGTCGATAATCATTTACGCAAGTTACCACCCTCTTTTTGGGCACCGGCACTATTAATCCCTGTTTGAAAAAGATGGGTACCGTGCCCTGCTGGAGTGAGAATTTGAAGATATCTGTAAATACATTGGTAAGCTGGTCAGCACAGATTTTTGATACTCGATCGTGTACTCCATCTGGACCGGATGTTTTCCTCAGATTCACTTTCCTAAAGCCATATCCTCGGATATGGACAGGAGCGGATCAGCAGGGCATGTGGTGGTTCTTTCTTGTTCTCAAGTCGTCAAGTCACCTTTATTTATTGTTCATACGGTAAAGACGAGATAGCGTTTCTCCAAGTCCATGGAGCATACTTACATAAATATAGGTTAGAATAGAAGTTCGACACATTATGACTTGTACATTAATATTCCTGTGGTCGGGTCAGAGTTCATCTGGAAGTGGTGCTTTGCCATCTCCTACTGCACTGAATTTGGTTTTGTAGCAGCTTACGTTATTTAGGCCCTGCCACAGCTGTCGGGTATCCTTCGGGGTTTGCATTTTCGTCCATAAACCGGGAGATGGCTTTCCATAGGTCATACCTGCTCCTTCTGCAGTGATCGGGATCTCTGGACTTAAATGCCTGTGATCTGTCTCTCAGCAGGTTTAGGATTTCATTACTCATCCATGGTTGGGGAAAGCCCTGAATGAATTTGTGGGGAAACACTCATCCACAGCTGTTTTGATAATGACTGTGACAGACCTGGTTCAATCACTTAGATCATCAGGTGAGTCCTTGAACACCACCCAGTCCGCTAACCCAAGGATGTTCTTTAAACATTCTTTCAATGATGCCACTTGACCCGTCTGCTTACAGAAAATGTGAACTGTGGGTAGGAATAGGCCATTTGGCCCTTTAAGATTGTTCAACCTATGAATAAAATCAAGAGTTCGAATCCATTGTGGTCCGTAAATAGTTTGTATGTTCTCCACGTGTCCCCATGGGTTTCCTCTGGATGCTCCAGTTTACTCCCACATTCCAAAGATGTATTGGGCACATGGGTATATTTGGGCTGGTGGGCTGGAAGGGCATGAGCACCTTTCCAGTGGGAATCTGGTTCGGCCTTCCTGTAAATGTGTGTGTGTAGGTGTGTGTGTGAGGGTGTTTGTGTGGGTGTGTGTGGGTGGGTATGTGCACGTGGGTGTGTGTGTGTGTGCATGTGCGAGTGTGTGAGTGAGGGTGCTTGTGTGAGTGTGAGGGTGATTGTGTGTGTGCGTGTGCACGCAGGCATGGGTGTGTGTGCATGGATGTGTGGGTGTGTGGGTGTGTGTGTGGGGTTGTGTGTGTGGGTGTGTGGTTTTAGGTGTGTGGTTTTGGGTGTGTGGGTGTGTGTGAGGGTGCTTGTGTGGGTGTGCGGGTGTGTGTGAGTGAGTGGGAGTGTGGGTGTTGTGTGTGTGGGAGTGTGGGTGTGTGGGTGCGTGTGTGGATGTGTGTGTCTGAGTGAGTGGATGTGTGTTGGTGTGTGGGTGTGTGTGTGGGTGTGTGGGGGTGTAGGAATGTGTGGGTGTGTGTGTGGGTGTGTGTTTGTGTGTGTGGGTGTGTGTTTGTGTGTGTGGGTGTGTGAGTGAGTGGGTGTGTGGGTAGGTGTATGAGTGAGTGGGTGTGTGGGTAGTTGTGTGAGTGAGTGGGTGTGTGGGTAGGTGTGTGAGTGAGTGTGTGTGAGATTATGTGTGTGTGTGTATATGTGGGTGTGTGAGTGAGGGTGCTTGTGTGAGTGTGAGGGTGTGTGTGCACGCGCACATAGATGTGTGTGGGTGTGTGTTGGGGTTGTGGGTGTATGGGGGTGTGGATGTGGGGGTGAGTGTGTGCGAGTGAGTGGGTGTGTGTGGGAGTATTGGGGTGTAGGTGTGTATGTGGATGTGTGTGTGTGTGAGTGAGTGGGTGTGTGTTGGTGTGTGGGTGTGTGGGAGTATGTGGGGGTGTGGGGTTGTGTAGGTGTGTGTTTGTGTGTGTGGGTGTGCGTAAGTGAGTGGGTGTGTAGGGTGGGGGTGTGTGTGTGTGTGTGGGTGTGTGTGTGGGTGTGTGGGTGAGTGTGGGTGTGTGGTTGTGTGTGAGTGAGTTGTTGTGTGGGTGTGTGTGTGGGTGTGTGTGTGGGTGTGTGTGCGTGTGAGTGCGTGAGTGTGTGTGTATGTGGGTGTGTGAGTGAGGGTGCTTGTGTGAGTGTGTGTGTGAGGGTGTGTGTGCACATGGGTAGATGTGTGTGGGTGTGTGTTGGGGGTGTGGGTGTGTTGGGGTGTGGGGGTGTGGGTGTGTAGGGGTGTGGGTGTGTGGGGGTCTGGGGGTGTGGGTGTGAGGGGGTGTGGGTGTGTGTGGGTGTGTTTGTGTGGGTGTGTGTGTGTGAGGGTGCTTATGTGGGTGTGTGTGTGAGGGTGCTTGTGTGGATGTGTGGGTGAGTGTGTGTGGTTGGGTGTGTGGGGGTGTGGGTGTGTGGGGGTGTGGGTGTGTGGGGGTGTGGGTGTGTAGGGGTGTGGGTGTGTAGGGGTGTGGGTGTGTAGGGGTGTGGGTGTGGGGATGTGGGTGTGTGTCAGTGTGTGGCTGTGCGTGAGTGAGTGGGTGTCTGGGTGTGGGGGTGTGTTTGTGTGTGTGTGTGTGGGTGCTTATGTGGGTGTGTGGGTGAGTGTGTGTGTGGGTGTGTGTGAGTGGGTGTGTGGTTAGGTGTGTGAGTGTGGGTGTTTGTGTGCACGTGGGTGGGTGTGTGAGAGTGTGTGAGTGAGGGTGCTTGGTGAGTGTGTGTGTGTGTGAGGGTGTGTGTATGTGTATGGGCATGTAGGTGTGTGTGCGTGGGTGAGTGGGTGTGTGGATGTGTTTGTGTGGGTGTGTGTGTGTGGGTGCTTATGTGGGTGTGTGGGTGAGTGTGTGTAGGGGTGTATGAGTATGTGTGCGTGTGGGTGTGTGGTTATGGGTGTGTGGGTGTGTGGATGTGTGTGTGAAGGTGCTTGGTGTGTGTGTGTGTGTGGGTGTGTGAGTATGTGTGCGTGTGGGTGTGTGTATGTGTATGGGCGTGTGTGTGCGTGCGCGTGTGCGTAGGTGTGTGTGGGTGTGTGTTGTGGTGTGGGTGTGAGTTTGTGTGTGTGGGTGTGCATGAGTGAGTGGGTGTGGGGGTGTGATTGTGTGGGTGTGTGTGTGGGTGCTTATGTGATTTGTGGGTGAGTGTGTGTGGGTGTGTGAGTGAGTGGGTGTGTGGGTAGGTGTGTGAGTGTGGTTGTTTGTTCGCATGTGGGTGTGTGGGTGTGTGTGTGTGGGTGTGTGAGTGTGTGAGTGAGGGTGCTTGTGTGAGTGTGTGTGTGAGAGGGTGTGTGTATGTGTATGGGCATGTAGGTGTGTGCGGGTGTGTGGGTGTGTGAGTATGGGTGTGTGGGTGTGTGGATGTGTGTGTGAGGGTGCGTGTGTGTATGTATGTGTGTATGTGCGAGGGTGCTTGTGTGGGGGTGTGGGTGTGTTGGTGTGTGTGGGTGGTTGAATGTGTGTATGAGGGGGTGTGGGTTTGTGGGGGTGTGGGTATGAGTGTGTGTGTGGGTGTGTGTTAGTGTGTATGGGTGTATATCAATGAGTGGGTGTGGGTGTGTGGGTGTGTGTTTGTGTGGGTCTGTGTGTGAGTGAGTGAATGTGTGTGGGTGTGTGTGTGAGTGAGTGGGTGTTGGTGTGTGTGTAGGTGTATGTGGGTATGTGAGAGGCTGTGTGGGTATGGGTGTGTATGTGGGTGTGGTGGTGTGTGTGGGTGTGTGGGTGTGGGTGTGCGTGAGTGAGTGGGTGTGTGGGTGTGCGTGAGTGAGTGGGTGTGTAGGGTGGGCGTGTGGTTGTGTGGGTGTGTGTGTGTGGGTGTGTGTTTGTGTGGGTGTGTGTGGGTGTGTGGGTGTGTGGGTGTGTGTTTGTGTGTGTGTGGGTGTGTGTGTGAGGGTGCTTACTTGGGTGTGTGGGTGAGTGTGGGTGTGTGGTTGTGTGTGTGAGTGAGTGTGTATGTGGGTGTGTGTGTGAGTGGGTAGGTGTGTGAGTGAGTGGGTGTGTGGGTAGCTGTGTGAGTGAGTGGGTGTGTGGATAGGTGTGTGAGTGAGTGTGTGTGAGATTGTGTGGGTGTGTGGGTCTGTGTGCGTGTGAGTGTGTGAGTGTGTGTGTATGTGGGTGTGTGAGTGAGGGTGCTTATGTGGGTGTGTGGGTGAGTGTGTGTAGGGGTGTATGAGTATGTGTGCGTGTGGGTGTGTGTATGTGTATGGGCGTGTGCGTGCGTGCACGTAGGTGTGTGTGGGTGTGTGTTGTGGTGTGGGTGTGTGAGTATGTGTGCATGTGGGTGTGTGTATGTGTATGGGCGTGTGTGTGTGTGCGCGTGTGCGTAGATGTGTGTGGGTGTGTGAGTGAGTGGGTGTGTGGGTAGGTGTGTGAGTGTGGGTGTTTGTTTGCATGTGATTGTGTGGGTGTGTGTGTGTGGGTGCTTACGTGATTTGTGGGTGATGTGTGTGTGGGTGTGTGAGTGAGTGGGTGTGTGGGTAGGTGTGTGAGTGTGGGTGTTTGTTTGCATGTGGGTGTGTGGGTGTGTGTGTGTGGGTGTGTGAGTGTGTGAGTGAGGGTGCTTGTGTGAGAGTGTGTGTGAGAGGGTGTGTGTATGTGTATGGGCGTGTAGGTGTGTGTGGGTGTGTGGGTGGGTGGGTATGTGGGTGTGTGTGCGTGGGTGTGTTGGTGTGTGGGTATGTGTGCGTGTGGGTGTGTGAGTATGTGTGCATGTGGGTGTGTGGTTATGTGTGTGTGGATGTGTGTGTGTGAGGGTGCTTGTGTGTATGTATGTGTGTATGTGCGAGGGTGCTGCTGTGGGGGTGTGGGTGTGTTGGTGTGTGTGGGTGGGTGAATGTGTGTATGAGGGGGTGTAGGTTTGTGGGGGTGTGGGTATGAGTGTGTGTGTGGGTGTGTGTTAGTGTGTATGGGTGTATATCAATGAGTGGGTGTGGGTGTGTGGGTGTGTGTTTGTGTGGGTCTGTGTGTGAGTGAGTGAATGTGTGTGGGTGTGTGGGTGTTGGTGTGTGTGTAGGTGTATGTGGGTGTGTGAGTGGCTGTGTGGGTGTGGGTGTGTGTGAGTGAGTGTTGGTGTGTGTGTGTGTGGGTGTATGTGGGTGTGTGAGAGGCTGTGTGGGTATGGGTGTGTATGTGGGTGTGGTGGTGTGTGTGGGTGTGTGAGTGTGTGTGTGGGTGGGGGTGTGTGTGTGAGTGACTGTGGGTGTGTGGGTGTGTGTGTATGTTTGATGATGTGCGGGTGTGTGTGGGGGTGAGTGTTTGTGTGGGTGTGTGTGTGAGGGTGCTTATGTGGATGTGTGGGTGTGTGTGAATGTGGATGTGTGGATGTTGGTGTGAGGGTGTGTGTATGTGTATGGGCATGTGTGTGTGTGTAGGTGTGTGTGGGTGTTTGTTGAGGTGTGTGTGGGTATGTGTGAGTGAGTGGGTGTGTGGGTGTGGGTGTGTGATTGTGTGGGTGTGTGTGTGGGTGCTTATGTGGATGTGTGGGTGAGTGTATGTGTGGGTGTGTGTTTGTGTGTGTGTGGGTGTGTGAGCGAACATGGGTGTGTGGGTGTGTGAGTGTGAGTGAGGGTGCTTGTGTGAGTATATGTGTGAGGGTTTGTGTATGTGTATGGGCATGTAGGTGTGTGTGTGTGAGTAGGTGTGTGGGTATGTGGGTGTGTGAGTGGCTGTGTGGGTGCAGGTTTGTATGTGGGTGTGTGTGGGTGTGGTGGTGTGTGGGGGTGTGTGTGTGGGTGGGGGTGTATATGTGAGTGACTGTGGGTGTGTGGGTGTGTGTGTGTGGGTGGGGATGTGTGTGTGAGTGACTGTGGGTGTGTGGGTGGGTGTGTGGTGGTGTGGGTATGTTTGGGTGGGGGTGTGTGTGAGTGACTGTGTGTGTGTTTGATGGTGTGTGAGGGTGCTTGTGTGGGTGAGTGTGTGTGTGTGGGGGTGTGTGGGTGTGTGGGGGTGTGTGTGTTTGTTGATGTGTGGGTGTGTGTGGTTGTGTGCGTGGGGGTGAGTGTGTGAGTGACTGTGGATGTGTGAGTGACTGTAGGTGTGTGGGTGTGTGTGTGTTGGTGTGTGGGTGGGTGTGTGTGAGTGTGTGTGGTGGTGAGTGTGTGAGTGACTGTGGGTGTGTGGAGGTGTGGTTGTGTGTGTGGGAGTGTGTGTATGGTGGTGTGTGTGGGTGTGTGTGTGGTTGTGTGGGGGTGTGGGTGTGTGGGGGTGTTAGTGTGTGTGTGGGTGTGTGGATGTGTGGATGTGTGTGTGTGGGAGTGTGTGGGTGTGTGTGTGGGTGTGTGCGTGTGTGTGCGTGGGTGTGTGTGTGGGGGTGTGGTTGTGTGGGTGTGTTGGTGTGTGTATGGTTATGAGGGTGAGTGTGGGTGTGGATGTGTGTGTGTGTGAGTGAGTGGGTGGGTGTGAGGGTGTGTGTGTGTGGGTGTGTGTGGGTGTTGATGTGTGTGTGTGTGAGTGAGTGGGTGGGTGTGAGGGTGTGTGTGTGTGGGTGTGTGTGGGTGTTGATGTGTGTGGGTGTTGATGTGTGTGTGAGAGTGAGTGTATGTGTATGTGTGTGTGTGCATGATGGTGTGTGTGTGTGGGTCTGTGTGTGTGGGTGTATGGGTGTGTGTGTGTGTGTGTGCGTGCATGCGTGTGTGTCTGTGTGTGTGTGTGTGTGTGCATGTGTTAAATCTCCTCCCCTGAATCTCTTTTCTACGCCTCTTCCTCTTTTCCTCCAGCTCCCCACAACTTCCTCTCCCCTCTCCTACGACAGCTTCCTCCTCCCTACCCCCTCCATCACTTCTCAGGATTTTTCTCTTCTATCCTCCCACCTATGTCCACTTATGTCCCTCTTACCTGTTAGCTTGTGCACCTCCTCCTGCCCCTTCTTTCTCCCACCTTCCCCCTATCTTTTGCTTCAAGAACCTGCCTGCTTTTTTGCTCATTTGGGCTCAGGCCCAAAATGTTGGATACTGTGATGGATTATGTTATATTTTATATTGTATATAAGATTGTTTGTTTTAAAGGAGATACATTTGGCAGGTTTTTTTTAAAATGTAAGTCGCACACAGATACAAACATTTAAAAACAGATCTCATTTAAAACGCCAGAGCTCTGCTCAACCCAGACAGTCCAGACTCCAAGTGCCTTTGAAAAAACTTTGAAGAATGCCTATAAGGCCTTCATAAGAAGGTGTTAATTGGACAAGCTGTGGATTAATAGATTATTGTTTTGGAAAGCAACAGATGAAAAAACTCAGAAGATTAGGTCCAGAGCTGCAGTCTGAGTCCAGTTGGCTGTTCTAAGAAGGTCATGTGGTTTTCTCTGAGTGAGAGTGAGAGAGTTCAGTTCTACAGTTCAGCTGCAGCAGCTGGGACTGGAACTGGAAAAGCTGGCAAGCTTGTGGAAAAACCCAATTTTGAAGGTGGGTTGTGATTTCTTAGTTCAGCCTGGTCAAAGCCCTTGTGGTCCTTACAAGAGGAGATGGCTGGTTGTATAATGTTTCACTTGAAATAAGGGAAACAGAAGAGGAACTCTGTGGTAACCTGAAAGAAAGAGGTTATCATCTGGAAAACCCTGATGAGGCAAGTTTCTTTGGCAAGACACTGAAGTGGTTGATCAGAAGGAATTTGTTGTGGGTGTCCAACGAGCAACAAATCTCTCTGAAAACTGACAAGAACTTTCGTGAGCGGTAATCATTTACCTTTCAAGCACCAAACCCTGGTGAAATTCATAAATGTTAAATTCTGTGCACAGAATAAGAATTGCTTGATACCAGTAAACTTGGAGGAGTGAGAAGTGAGATTGGACTGTGAATCAAAGAACTTTTTTTGAGCTTATGTACATATTACATACAGGTGCACTTAGAATTAGAAGGGGGTTAAGTTCGGTTAAATTAAGTTAATAGTAATAAGTTAAAGTTTGATCCTGTTTTCATGTTTAAAGATCATTAAAAGCAACTTTTGTTAAAGTAACCATTTGCCTTGGTGAATTTCTATTGCTGCTGGGTTTTGGGGTCCTCTGGACCCATAACATTTCTCTTTGCAGAGATAGAGTGCTACCATCAGATGGAGGGTGTAGCACCTGGGGAATATTGTATCTTGGGAGTATTGGATCTTGGGAATGCCGTTGCATTTTGGGTAGATTCAAGATGGATGCCTCCACATGAAGTTTGCCATGTGTATATTCTGTTCTTAGTGCTGTTTGCTTAGTTTATAAATCCAGTTGTTTTAAAAAGAACCCAAGTTCAGCCAAGAAACAGCCAAGTTCTGCTGTGCACAGGAGTTAAAGAGAAAAAACAGTATGCATAGTGAGTGATAGTCGACATTATCAGTGAAAATATGGAGGGTTTAAAAACTCCTAATGCGGTAAAATAGACTGAAAATGTTGACCACGAGTGGAGGCTGTTTAAACAAAGCTTTATGCTCTTCCTGCAAGCCATTGTAATCAATAACGAACTGAGTGCATGGAAGATTGCACTGCTACTTACCATGGTGGGACCTTAAGCTCTAGATGCTTACAGCACATTTATTTATTTTTTATTTGCAAATTTGACAAAGTTATTGAGATGTTTGATGAAAACTGCTCACCAAAGCAAAAGGAAATCTTCGAGAGGTATGTGTTTTATTCACAAATGAGGATGCCAGGAAAGAGCTTTGATAATTTCTTAACAGACTTTAATTAAAAGCAAGGACATATTATTTTGGATTGTTACAAGATTCAATGATCCATGATCAAACTGTGTTCAGAATTAATAATAAGAAAGTGAGTGAGAAGTTGGTGTGAGAGATGAGCTTATCTTAGTTAGAGCTGTGAAGATATGTCATATCAGTGAATGAGCTCTGTAGAATGTGAAAAAAATTGGTGATAGTGTAAAAAGTCAATGAAAATGAAGGAATAGTCATACCCAAAGTGTGTGGACACACACACACACACACACACACACACACACACACACACACACACACACACACACACACACACACACACACACACACACAAAATGAGATACAGGAACTGATAAAATTGTGGCAAACCATTCAATTGTAAACAATGTGGCACTAAACATGTTCCAAAGCAATGCCCAGCTTATGGAAAATTCTGCAACAAGTGCAAAGGGCAGAATAACTATGCAAAGCATTGAAGTTAACAGAAGTAAAACTGTACACACTATAGAAGAAACTGCTCCCAGTGATACACTTTTCATGGGCATGGTGGTGCAGGAAGCATATAAATGGAACAAATATTCCTTTCAAGTTAGACACAGGGGCAAAGGTCAATTTGATATCTGAGTGCGATATCAGGGCAATGAAGATAAACCCCATGCATTCATGCAAATCCTGCACAAAGCCTACAATGGACAGAGCATTGACATGAAAGGTACATGTAAATTCAAGGTGAAAGTTAAAGATAAAGAGCACCACCTCAGGTTTGCAGTCATGCCAGATGAACATGAATTACTGCTGGGTGACAAAACATTTGAAAACTTAAGCCTACTCAAGAGGGTGTATCGCATTAACGGTGACCATGTGCAGAGCAGCGTAGAGGAAATACTGGATCAATTTCCCGGTTTGGAGTTATACTATAAGATACAGTTAAAGGAGCTGGCTGATGGAGGACCTCAGTTTTCTTCAGGCTGACTTCCAGGCCAAACATTTTGGCAGTTTCCGCAAAACAGGACGTCAAGAGCTGGCTCTGAATGGGCAACTAAAGCGGCATCATCTGCAAAGAGTAGTTCACGGACGAGTTGCTCTTGTGTCTTGGTGTGAGCTTGCAGGCGCCTCAGATTGAAGAGACTGCCATCCATGCGGTACCGGATGTAAACAGCATCTTCATTGTTGAGGTCTTTCATGGCTTGTTTCAGCATCATGCTGAAGAAGATTGAAAAGAGGGTTGGTGCGAATACGCAGCCTTGCTTCATGCCATTGTTAATGGAGAAGGGTTCAGAGAGCTCATTGCTGTATCTGACCCGACCTTGTTGGTTTTCGTGCAGTTGGATAACCATGTTGAGGAACTTTGGGGGGCATCTGAAGCGCTCTAGTATTTGCCAAAGCCCTTTCCGGCTCACAGTGTCGAAGGCTTTGGTGAGGTCAACAAAGGTGATGTAGAGTCCTTTGTTTTGTTTTCTGAACTTTTCTTGGAGCTGTCTGAGGGCAAAGACAGCTCCCCACCATGACTACCAGCCCCCCCACATCTCCATCGGGCACACAAAACTCAGAAAAGTCAACCAGTTTACCTATCTCGGCTGCACCATTTCATCAGATGCAAGGATCAACAACGAGATAGACAACAGAATCGCCGAGGCAAATAGTGCCTTTGGAAGACTACACAAAAGAGTCTGGAAAAACAACCAACTGAAAAACCTCACAAAGATTAGCATATACAGAGCCATTGTCATACCCACACTCCTGTTCGGCTCCGAATCATGAGTCCTCTACCGGCATCACCTACGGCTCCTAGAACGCTTCCACCAGCGTTGTCTCTGCTCCATCCTCAACATTCATTGGAGCAACTTCATCCCCAACATCGAAGTACTCGAGATGGCAGAGGCCAACAGCATCGAATCCACGCTGCTGAAGATCCAACTGCTCTGGGTAGGTCACGTCTCCAGAATGGAGGACCATCGCCTTCCCAAGATCGTGTTATTTGGCGAGCTCTCCACTGGCCTCCGAGACAGAGGTGCACCAAAGAAGAGGTACAAGGACTGCCTAAAGAAATCTCTTGGAGCCTGCCCCATTGACCACCGCCAGTGGGCAGATATCGCCTCAAACCGTGCATCTTGGCGCCTCACAGTTCAGCGGGCAGCAACCTCCTTTGAAGAAGACCGCAGAGCCCACCTCACTGACAAAAGACAAAGGAGGAAAAACCCAACACCCAACCCCAACCAACCAATTTTCCTTTGCAACCGCTGCAACCGTGTCTGCCTGTCCCGCATTGGACTTGTCAGCCACAAATGAGCCTGCAGCTGACGTGGACATTACCCCTCCATAAATCTTCGTCCATGAAGCCAAGCCAAAGAAAAGACAGTTAAAGGAGGATGCCCAGCCAGTAGTGCATGCCCTGAGGTGGGTTCCAGTGTCACTAAAAGAAAAGTTCAAGCAGGAACTTGACCAAATGACATCACTAGGGGTCATAAAGAAAGTGGAGGAGCCCACAGAATCGGCGAATTCAAAGGGGTGTGTCAAAAAGAAGAACGGTGACTTATGCGTGTGTGTGGACCCCAAAAGTCTTGAATGCCAATACGAAGAGGGAACATTATCAGATTCCAACCAGGTGTAGCGGCACTAGGGTGGGACTACAACTCCCAGAAGGCTATGTGACTTCAGTGCGGATGATGTCAGCACATGTCGAGCATGTGATTCTGGCTTTTAAAAGGTTGTGCATGTATAAACACTAAATCTATTTGATTCAGTCTAAAAATGCCTTGTGTGGTTATTTCATCATGCCCACCGTGATTCCAGTGGGATGAAATTACAAGTGAAGTGGCCAGTGCAAAGTTTTTCCACTAAATTGAATGCATCCCAGGGCTTTGGCAAATAAAACTGCATGATGATGCCACAAATTCCTGAACATTTAATTCACCATTTGGCCGATACTCCTGTCTGAGGAGGCCTTTTGGAATTTCCTCAGCTCCAGACGTGTTCCACAGGACAATGGAGCACATCATAGAAGGCATAAATGGGGTACATGTGTTCACGGATGACATGATCCTGCAGGGATCCACACAGGAACAACACAACAAAAGGCTCATCAAAGTACCACAACACATCCAGAAGTGTGGATTAAAATAAAACAGAGAAAAATGTCAGTTTGGTGTGAAGGAAATCACCTTTCTGGGAGATAAACTGACAGAGCTAAGTGTAGAGACAGATAAGAGCAAAGTGAAAGTGATTTCAGAGATGCCCAGACTCACTGACAAAAAAAAGGCATATTGAGACTACTGGGAATGATCAATTTCATTGGTAAATTCATAACAAAACTGTCTTCAAAAACAATGTATCTAAGGAAGTCGTTAAGGACAAATGTGAATTAAAGTGGATAGAATGGGGGCGACTGAAAACCATTCAAACTACTGAACAGTATTTTTGATTTTCTTTGACACATCCAGAAGGACGAAAATATCCATGGATGCTTCAAAAGATGGAAAAGGTGCCGTGCTACTTCAGGAGAAGAGTGGAGGCCAGTAGCACACGCATCAAGGACAATGACCATATCTCAATGTCGATGTGCACAGACTGAGAAAGAGTGTCTAGGTCTGGTCTGTGGACTCGAGAAATTTCACATTATGTGTATGGTCTACCAACATTTGTGGCAGAGACAGACCACGAGTCATTCATAGTGATAATCAAGAATAATCTCAGTGAAATTTTGCCATGAATCCAAAGACTGATGATGAAGCTACAATGTTATGACTTTGAACTGGTGTACACATCAGGGAAACTTATTGTGTTAGCTGATGCGTTATCCAGGACAATGACACAGAGAAAAGCACACAATGAGAGTTCCACAGAGATGGATGTGAATGTCCATATGAACCTGATCACTGAATCTCTTCCTGTATCAAACATAAAATCCAAGCAGATCACATCTGAAACAGAAAAAGACACAGTCCTACAGAAGCTCATCAGGAATCTGAATGAAGGACGTCCTAGAGGTGAATGTCAGCCATACTATAACATCAGAGCTGAGCTGAGAATTGTCAATGGGCAATTGAAGAAGACCACAGAGCCCACCTCACTGACAAAAGACAAAGGAGAAAAAACCCCACACCCAACCCCAACCAACCAATTTTCCCTTGCAACCGCTGCAACCGTGCCTGCCTGTCCCGTGTCAGACTTGTCAGTCACCAACGAGCCTGCAGCAGACGTGGACATACCCCTCCATAAATCTTCATCCGCAAAGCCAAGCCAAAGAATTGAAAATAGAACTCAGACAGAGCCGAATTGTTATTCCTCAATCACTGAGACGAGATGCTGAAAAGGGTGCATGAGGGGCATCTTGGAATGGAAAAATGCAAGAGGAGGGTCAGAACTGCTGTTTATTGGCCAGAAATAAATGCTGACATTGACAAGAAGGTTTCAAGCTGTGATGAAACATCTTGCAAAGCAGACAAAGGAACCCATGATAATAACTGATGTACCAGCAGAATTATGGCAGAAAGTTGGGACTGGCCTGTTCCATGTGGATGGAAGAATTATTTGCTGGTTATCGATTATCTATTGAACTACCTGGAGATTGTGCTGCTTCCTAGCACAATGGATCTTTACCTTTTTCTTTCCACTCACATACCACTTTAAGTAATCTCTATGCCATTGGTGCTCTGTAAGGTGGTCTGTGAGTGGGAAGAGAAGGTTGAAAATCACTGCTCTTGGCTCAATTGTTACTGAAATATTTTGCTTGAGAAAAATTGTCATTGGCCCATTTTCTTTGGAGCAATCCCTTACTGATTACAGAGCCCCAATGGCATAGGGATTACTTGAAGTGGTATGTGAGTGGAAAGAAAAAGGTTGAGAACCACTGCTCTACAGTGACAATGGACCAAGCTACAGTTGTAGAGAATTCCATAACTTTGTAGAGAGTATGATTTCCGACATGTGACGTGAAGTCTTCTGCATCCACTGTCAAATGGCAAAGCAGAGAAAGGAGCTCCCATAGTTAAACAGTTGCTCAAGAAATAGAATGGCTCAGATCCTTATCTCGCTCTACTGAGTTACAGAGCTTTGCCACTTGAACATGGCATGTCACCTGCTGAGATTCTGATGGGACGTAGATGACGCACCACACTTCCCTACCCTGCAGACCCAAACAAGAACTGAGATGTCGAATGGAAACAAAAGTGTCTGCAAGGGAGACAAAAGGCAAAAAATGTCAAGTCAGCGAGAAGCTTAGGGCCACTGGCACAACATGACACAGGGAGACTCAGAGATTCCAACACTTGGGACAAAAAGGCTACGGTTCTGGGAGAAGTAAATCCAAGATCCTACACTGGCAGAACAGAGGAGGGTCAAATACTGAGGAGGAATCGAAGGAGCCTGCTGAAAACACCAGGGATACTGCAGGAAGAGATAATGCAGAGGATTCAGCTTGCACCAAAACAGGTGAAACACCACCTGTGCTGAACAGGAGTGGACCAGCAGAGCCGACACAAGCTCCTGTGTTAAGAAGATCCACACAAGTTGTCAAAACACCTGACAGACTGAATCTATAAAAGAAAAAGAAGTGCACACTTAAAAATCTGTCCTGCTGATATTCATATTATGTTTGTGTTGAACTTTAAATTGAAACAGTAGTGTATTACTGTGTCATGTTTGATTAAATATCTCAAGGAAAAAGGATGTAGTGATTGAGTTCTGCCACCAGGAGGAGTTGGAGATGGAGTGTGTAGCTGGGGAATGTTGCATCTTGGGAATCCTGTTGCACCTTGGGTAGATTCAAGATGGATGCCTTCACATGAGGGCTGGCATGTGTATTTTCTGTCCTTAGTGCTGTTTGCTTAGTTAATAAATCTAGCTATTTTTAAAAAGAACCCATTCTTTATTGTAATAAAAGAAACATCACACCCTTTACTTCCTATGGATGCTGCGTGATCTGCTGAGTTTCTCCAGTACCTTGGAGTGTCGTCGTCCTTTCCGTATTCTGCAGAATCACTGGCTTTAATGAGTGAGATGCCTTCAAATGGTTCAATAGAAAAATAAGCAGCAAGGTTGTTTCCTGTGAAATTTTCTCTGAGCAAAGAAGTGTAGCTGAATGATTAAAATAACCAGGAGGAACATCAACTGCAACATTCTGGACTGCTAGAGGAATTCAGTGGTCAGGTAGCATCTGTGGGTAGAAATAGTCAGTCAGTGTTTTTGGTTGGAGCCCTTTATTAAGTAAAATGGGATGAAAAAATGCCAATAAAGGGGGAAAGAAGCTGCAGGAGGGGTCCAAGGGTGATTGGGTTTCAGTCAAGAGAGGTTCAGGAACGGTGAGAGGGAAATACCATTGGGAAGGTGGGTGGAAAAAAAATTGGATTGAAAAGTAATTACAAGAGTAGGTAAAGAAGAGACAGGAAGAGTGGAGCTGGATGAGGATAGGGGGGTTTACCTGAAATTGGAAAATTCAATCTTCTTGCAATAAAGGTTAAAACCTTGTGTTTTTTTGATTCTTAGTTAATTTTGTGCCTCCGTCTTTAAGAGAATTATTGCTTGTAGTGTTACCATAGTGACCATGATGTAATATGTCATAATATCCGCCCAAGCTAGGCTTGCCTCACATTCCACAAGGTGTGAAGGAAGCGTGAGCACGAGAAATTTTTCTTTGAAATGTGTATCTTTTTAAATACCTTTCTGTATCTCTTTAAGCTAATATCTCTATATATCCTTTTGTATCTCTATCCTACAGTAAGTACTTTGTTATTCATCATTATGAAAGTCTTAATGCGAAACTATGTAAAATGTTGATCCGTTCTATCAACGAATTAAAACTACATAAAACTACATAAAGAAGTTTGATTTGTTGGATTAAAGAGATAGAAATTCGGGATATCGTAGCTCATGATTTGGAAGATGATACTTTGAAATTAGGATCTATTAGAATAAGGAAAGTGTCATCTCTACATGCTGCTAGGTTCAAAGCATCCTGGAGGAATATGATGTGTTGTTCCTCACATTTGCTTGTGACGTGGGTGAGGGCGAGGACAGATGTGTCATTGTAAGAATGGTCGGGGTGAAGTTGAAATGGTTGGCAACAGGAAGATCAAGCTGAGACCCACTGGTGCGGTCACCCAATCTGTGCTTGGTCTCAGCAATGTGGAGGAGGCCACACTGGGAACACCAAATGCAGTCAATTAGGTCGGACAATGTGCCTGCCTCCTCTGGAAAAATCTGTTAAAAGCACTGGGCAGTGCTCATGTTGACTCTGCTTGCTTTACGACAGACAAAAGTTGAAATACCACATTTGACAGCATATAAGACCCACTGGCATATGATACCCCCCATTTTTAGCATGAAATTTTAATAAAAATTAGTTTTAGTGTATTTGCAGATAAAACTTAGACAGAACATGCAACTAGGGCATCAGTAAAACACGGTTTTAATAATAATACTGCAGTAATTAACAAGAAAAAAACTTTAATAAGAGAACAAGTAATTATCATAGACAAAAAAAATCAATGTTCAGCGACAAAATCTTGAATCATCTTCACTGCCTGAGCATTCACATTATCACTGTCAAAGCTCAAAAACTCAGCATCTCTACTGCTGGTGTCACTCTCTTCAAATAATGTATCATCCTCTGTGCCATCAAGAGCATTACTAATTCCACACTTCTTAAAAAGCCTTAACAATAATTCCACCTCTTCACCCACTCACGTGCCTGTGTAATGGTGGGATGTTTCACTCTTCCTGCTCATGTTGGTGCATGGACCTTTTCTCCCATCCATTCGTTCCAGTGCTCCTTCATGCTGTTCTTAAACAGCTTGTTTAAACACATTTTTTGTACGGACAATAACCACACCAGCAGTGTGAGTATAAGACAGCTTTAATAAACTAATATGAACACTAAGAGGTCTTGTCTCTCTGCAAGATGAACCTGGAAGGCTAGACTGTAGCTCTGGACTGCTTTATATACATGGTCACTGGGGTGGCCCCTGGTGACCAAGTGGTGTAATTACATATCACCACACTTCAAAAGGCTGCGATTGGCTCGTCGGACCACCAGGAATAAAGCCAACTGGATTTTCAGTTCTCATCCCTTCTTCTAGCGTCTTCAGCTCTGTGTGCCCTGAACTGATCCCAAACCAGAAGTGCAGGGATTTTTTTTAGAGCTCACAGGGACGCCTTTGCCATATTTTCTGCAACCATAATTTGATTCCAGCTATGTCTGTCCAGCCTTTTGGATGAACATGAACAAACACTCCACATGGAATTTTTTTTTACTTTGGGGTGAGTCTTTTAAATATTACAAACAGTGGCAGTTTTGTGCCATCAGGAGAGAGTAGTTCTTTTCATGACCAGTGGTCTTGCACTCTGCGGCGACAGGCATGGGAAGGGAAGATATGGCTGGTGGTGGGATCGCGCTGAAGTTGATGCGGAGGCTGGTGGGATGAAAAGTGAGGGCCAGAGAGGCTCTGTTTGGTGGGGGAAAGGCCAGAAGTACAAGAAATGGAGGAGATATGGGTGCGGGCTTTATTCATGACAATGAGGGAAAATTCACATTTATAAAAGGACATTTCAGATGTTCAAGAGTGAAAGGCCTCATTGTGGGAACAGGTAAAGCAGAGGCTCAGGAAGGGATGCTATCCTTACGAGGGACAGATTGGGAAGACGTGTAATCCCAAAAGCTGTGGGAGTCAGTGAGCTTGTGATAGCTGTCTACGGATAGGTTGTTGACTGAGATGGAGAGAAGACAAGAAAGGTGAGAGAGGAGTCAGAAATAGTCCAGGTAACTTTCAGGGCCAGATGAAAGATGGCAGTGAAGGTAATGAGATGGTCCAGTGCTGCACGGGTGCAGGATGGAGCACCAATGCAGTCGTTGATGTAACAGAGGTGGAAACAAGTATGATTGGAACAGGGTCTGTTCCACATAACCAACAAAAGGCATTGCTAGGGTCCATCCATGTGTGTGTCTACCTCCTGATTGAGGACATGGGAAGAATCGAAGGAGAAATTGTTAAATGTGAAGACCAGTTCTGCCAAGTTGAAGGGAGTGTGAATCAATGTGACCGAATGAATCTGCTTCAAAAGAGAAGCACGGGGCCCTGTGGCCTTCATGATAGGAAATGAATGTGCAAAGGAAACGGTGAAGGTAAGGCAGTGGTGGGGGGGGGGGGGGGCAATTTTGAATTCTACAAGGAGGTGGAGGGCATGTGTGGTGTCGTGGATAGAGGTGGTAAGAGTGGTACAAGGGTGTCAAGGCACAAGTTTGGTGGGACAGGAGCAGACATTGGGTCTGTCTGGGCAGTTCTGCTTGTGAATGTTAGGCAGAAGTTAGAAGTGGAACATGGAAGGTTTGGGATGAGGGGATCCCCTGGAGTGATGAGGCCAGTTCCATCACCATCTGGCCCTTCCTCGTCTTTTATACCACCTGTGTTATGGGGCATGTTAGAATAGTTATGGGTAAAATATATCTTTAAAACAGATAGATTGTGGGGGTTTAGTGGAGGTTATACTTCTCAAACAGAGTAACACTTCACAAATGACACATTTAAAATGCAAGTACATTGCTGAAGCTAGAGATTGAGGCTCCAGTTGACTTTGCAAAAGCAGTGAAGATGCTGATCTATTGTGTATGGATAATAAAGTCCAGGCTCAGAGAAGCTCAGAGAGCTTTCAAAGATTGGGTTTGGACCCCTGTAAAAAGTAATTTGATTTTTACAAGCAGAGAGAGTGAAAAAAAACAAACAGATGACTTCTCTTTTGGGAGAGAGAGAGAAGTCAGTTCCACAGCAGCAGTTGAGGCTGCAAAATGGCAAGCTGGCAGGCTTGTGAAAAACCCCATTTTGAAGATGAGTTGTGAGTTCACCATGTTAAAATCCTTTGTAATCCTTACAAGAGGAAATGGCTGGCTGGAGTGTTTCTTGTGAAATAAGGGAAACAAAAGGAACTCTGTGGTGACCTGGAAGAAGAGGTTATCATTTGGAAAACCCATCATGGGGTAAGTTCTGTGCACAGTGTAAGAATTTGCCTCATACCGATGCACTTGGAGAAGTGAAAAGTGAATGATTGGACAACTTTTCTGAACATAAATACACATTACATAGACATGCGCTTTGGAATTAGAAGGAGGTTAAATTAAGTTAATAGTAATAAGTTTAAGATTGATCTTGTTATTATGTTTAAAGAAAATTAAAAGCCACTTTTGTTTAAGTAACCATTTGTCTTGGTGAATTTCTATTGCTGTTGGGTTTTGGAGTCCCCTGTGCTCGTAACACCTGTTTTCCTTCTCGCCTCCCAGAACAGAATTAACATCCTGACCTGGAATACTCCACCAAAGCTGCCTAGCTCATTGACTTTCCCCGGCAATTTGTGTTTTACTCTAGCTTCATTTAGATTAAAGAAAATGCAATCATGATGTTCGCCCTTGAAATAAACCATCAGTTAATGACCACATGAAATCACATAGTGATAACTGTGTTGTTATGAGAGGGCTCTGTCCAACTCGTGACTCCTGTGTGTCCTGCAAGGAGCAGTTGCTAATCTGCATTAGGGGTTGTGGGTTTCGGTGCTGGACCGTTGGAGGTGCAATCTTACAGCTGAGATATTTTGGCAGTTCAAGTCTTTTGTCACCTGTACTGCAATTCCCCAATCTTGATGACGTTTCAGCTCGAAGCCTCAACCATTTTTATTCTCCCATTGATGCTGCTCTCAACCCGTTGTGTTCCTCCGGCAGAGTTTATTCAGCGTCAGATTCCAGGGTCTTCATTTTCCTGGCTGTCTCCATTATTTTACCTGTGTGAAGTTCATTCAGGAGCCTGATAACGGTGGGAATTAAACTGTCCTTGAATCTGGTGGTGTAAGATATTACACTGATGAATCTCCTACCTCATGATGGGGGGGTTGGGGGGTGGTGGGTGGTGCAGGGATGAAAGGTGTGTGGCTAGGGTGGGATGAAGATTTAATGTGTTTGCTGCTTTTCCACAGCAGTGGGAGCTAGAGACAGAATCAATGGAAGGGAGGGGAAGGGTGTGTAATTGAGTCGATGGAGTGTAGGGGGTGTGTGTGATGGAGGAGAGGGTGTATGTGTAATGGAGAAGAATTGGATGTGCGGACTAGAGGGAAGGGAGATGTGTGGGATTGAGGGGAGTGGTTGTGTGATGGAGGGGAGTGAGGTGTGTATGATAGAGTTGATGGAGAGGAGGAGGTGTATGACAGAGGGGAGAGATACGTGTATAATGAAGAGGAGTGGGTGTGTGTGTGATGGAGTTGATGGGGGTATGAGAGAGAGGAAGGGTTGTGAGGTGGAGTTGATGAAAGGGAGGGGGGTGTATGTGTGGAAGGGGTTTTGTGTGTGTGGTGTGAGTGATGGAGTGGAAGGGGTGTATGTGATGAAGGAGGCGAGGGATGCGTATGCGATTGTAGGGGGGGTTGGGTTGTAAGCCTCATTCACAACCCTCTGCAGTTCCCTGTGGTCTTGAGTGGAGCAGTTCCCAAGGAACTGATGGTATGTCCCCAACTTTTCTTAATAACATGTAGATGTTATTAAGGGAAGCTGGGGACATACCATCATTTTCTTGGGCTTCTAAGAAGAGGAGAAGGCTTGCTTTCTTGGCCATCATGTCAATGTGGCCGGATGTTCTGTGAAGCTTTTGAAGGTGTGGAAGGATTTTCTCTGAATGTTTATATCTCTAACAGTGTGGGTGCTGGGAGTGGGAGCTTACAGGGTCTAGTTTGTTGTAGTGATTTCTGCCTGACAAGTGCCACCATTTCAGAATATACTTCATTGGCTGAGGAGGGCTTGACACACATAGGAGGTTTATGAATGCAGGGTAGTAAGCAAATAAATGAACCTCCCTTCTCTGAGCAACCTTCTGTCAAGGTGCTCCACAGCAGGGGAATGGAACAAGCTATGGCACCAGGAGTGGTAGCTTCATCCGCCACCAGCAAGCAGTTAGCTGGACTCTCCCATTGTCCGGGAACACCTATGGGTAATAGGCAACCAGTGGACCGCTCTACTGGATTGGTGGGGAGGCCTTTGTGTGCTTAGATGCCTATCCATCTCCTCTTGTGTGGAGGTGTATGCAGGATTCTGACTATCCACAGTCACCTAGACGAGGGTAGATATCCAACAGGATTCACCGACAGGCCCCAACAACACGAATCTCTATCAGACCCCAACAACACGGATCCCCAACAACAGGGATTCCCCAACCAACACCAACAACAGAAATCATCAACAGGCCCCAACAACACCAACAACAGGAATCCACAACAGTCCTCAACAATGGGGATCACCAGCAGGCCCTAACAACAGGAATCGCCAACAGGCCCCAACAACAGGAATCCTCAACAGGGCTGAACGACAAGAATCTCCAAAAGGCCCTAATAACAAGAATCCCCAAAAGGCCTTAAAATCAGGATTCCCCAACAAAAGCATCTAAGCCTTCATACCAACCCAGAGTAGAGTGGTCCAGTGGTTTTTCTGTTGTTTACAGGTGTCCCCAGATGATGGAAGAGTCCATCTAACTGCTTGATGGTGGTGAACGAAGCCACCATTCTTGGTTCTGGAGTTAATTTGCATTCCCTTGCTGGAGAAGAGTTTGACAGGAGGTTGTTCAGAGAAGGGTAGTCCATTTATTTGCTTACTACTCCATATTCATAAAAAGGCCCCAACAACACAGATCTCCAACAGGCTTCGACAACAGTTATCTCTAGCAGGCCCCAAAAACATGAATCCCCAACAGAACCAAACAACAGGAATCTCCATCAGGCTTCAACAACAGGAATCCTTGTGGACATGTCTACTGGCTACGTATATCCATGAATTCTGGAGATCTGTCCATTCCATTCCACTGGATGTGTACTGCCCTGGTACTCTGGAGATCTGACCCTCTCCCCCAAACACTCCTCTGGATGTGTACTGGGAGATCTGACAACCCACTCCACTGGATGTGCACTGCTCTGGAAACTCTGAATACCTGAGCCCTCACTCCACTGGATGTGTACTGCTCTGGGAACTCTGGAGATTTGGGACCCCACTCCACTTAATGTACATGGCCCTGAGTATCCTGGCGATCTGACCTCCTCCACTTTGATCTGAACACAAAGGAATGATGACTGAAAACCACGAACACAACCAATCCTGCCCTTCCCCCCTCCTTGACAGGAAGTGTCCCTGGGTGTCGTGGTTATTGCTTAAACTCGATAAAAACAACGGAACAAAAACTGATGCAAGTCATGACTGCAGAATTTCTTCACAGCACAGAATGCACAGGGAGGACCCAAATTACAGACCAAAGCAGGTCCAGATCGGGGGATAGTGTGACCGCAGCACACTGCCACTTGCACAGGCAGCCCAATCCCAGCAAGATTGACGTTGCACTTTCTGTCTCACGGAATCCACGGCTCTGTATCAGGGGAGCATGGGTGTGCCTTGAGTGAGTTGTTCTGTGTGTGAGTCAAGGGGTCTATACAGCTGTGTAGGTTGATGCATGTCTGTTGCATGGCTGTGTGGGTTAATGCAGGTGTGTGTGTTTCTTGAGCGTGTGGGGCTCCTGCCCACCTGCATCGTGTACTTTTGGCAGCTTGTTAGTTGAGTGTGTCATTGTTGAAAATGTCACATGTCTAAATACACATGCAGGCTGTGTGTGTGTTTGTACATGCATGTGTGTCTCTGTGTTGCGAGTGGAGAGTGAGCCTGTGTGGTGTGTGCCTGTTCATGTGCATACATGTGCATATGCTTGAGTTCAACTGGCAGCATTTTGTGTTGAGACCTGCCAATCAGCTCTGCCTGTGAAATCTGCTGATGATTCCTGTTGTTGGGGGCCTGTTGGGGATTCCTGTTGTTGGGGGCCTGTTGGGGATTCCTGTTGTTGGGGGCCTGTTGGGGATTCCTGTTGTTGGGGGCCTGTTGGGGATTCCTGTTGTTGGGGGCCTGTTGGGGATTCCTGTTGTTGGGGGCCTGTTGGGGATTGCTGTTGTTGGGGCCTATTGCGGATTCCTGTTGTTGAAGCTTGTTGGCGATTCATGTTGTTGGGGCCTGTTGGGGATTCCTGTTGTTGGGGGCCTGTTGGGGATTCCTGTTGTTGGGGGCCTGTTGGGGATTCCTGTGTTTGAGGCCTGTTGGGGATTCCTGTTGTTGGGGGCCTGTTGGGAATTCCTGTTGTTGGGGGCCTGTTGTGGATTCCTGTTGTTGGGGGCCTGTTGGGGATTCTTGTTGTTGGGGGCCTGTTGGGGATTCCTGTTGTTGGGGGCCTGTTGGGGATTCCTGTTGTTGGGGGCCTGTTGGGGATTCCTGTTGTTAGGGGCCTGTTGGCGATTCATGTTGTTGGGGCCTATTGGGGATTACTGTTGTTGGGGGCCTGTTGGGGATTCCTGTTGTTGGAGGCCTGTTGGGGATTCCTGCTGTTGGAGCCTGTTGGGGATTGATGTTGTTTGTGCCTATTGGAGATACCTGTTATTGAGGCCTGTTGGGGATTCCTGTTGTTGAAGCTTGTTGGCGATTCATGTTGTTGGGGCCTATTGGGGATTCCTGTTGTTGGGGGCCTGTTTGGCGATTCCTGTTGTTGGGGGCCTGTTGGCGATTCCTGTTGTTGGGGGCCTGTTGGGGATTCCTGTTGTTGGGGGCCTGTTGGGGATTCCTGTTGTTGGGGGCCTGTTGGCGATTCATGTTGTTGGGGCCTATTGGGGATTACTGTTGTTGGGGGCCTGTTGGGGATTCCTGTTGTTGGGGGCCTGTTGGGGATTACTGTTGTTGGGGTCCTGTTGGGGATTCCTGTTGTTGGAGGCCTGTTGGGGATTCCTGCTGTTGGAGCCTGTTAGGGATTCCTGTTGTTGGGCCAGTTGGAAATTCTTGATGCTGGAGCCTGTTGGAGATAACTGTTGTTGGGGCCTGTTGGCAATTCCTGTTCTTAAAGCCTGTTGGGGATTCCTTTAATGTCTGGCCTGTTAGGTGTTCCTGTTAATTGCAGCAGTTGGACCCTGGTGTTGAGATATTTTGATCCCTGTATATTCACCAACTCTGAATTCTTGTTGCTTCCTGTTTTTGGGCGATACTTGTTGTATTGATGGATATCTCGTAGTGGTAGTGTTAAAATATTCAGTCATGGAGGAATACATGTCTGATCTGTAATAACTGTGCTGAATGAACAGATTCTCTGTATGTTTGTCTGCAAGATGCTATTGAGAATAGAAAGAAAACAACTCAAGATTTCCCAGGGGTTTAGAGTCTGGAGTGCCTCTTGTTTCTTCTTGTTAATTTGAATGAGAAAGTGCAAAACGTACAGTCAAAAATGTCTGTTAAGAACTGCTAAATGTCCCTGTTTAGAACTGTGTGCTGTTCTTTTCTAGTGAATTGGCTGTTCTGTGTTGGACCCTCACCAGTAGATGGTAGCACCGCACTTTGAGGTGTGTGTGCATTCTCTCCATTGGTTAAACAGCGGTTTTCACATCTGGCTTCATGTTCTTCCAGCTGCCTTCTTCATCCGGACCTCCCAAACACTCCCACCCCAAATCCAGGAGTTACTCTGCCCTGTCTCGGCGACGGTACCTCAGCGCGGGCCTGTCCTACCAGTGCACCGAGGGGGGAGGGGGAGGGGGGGGCTTACTGCTGGTGAAACTGTTATCTCCATTTCACTGACTGTCAATGCTTTTCTGTCCTCTTTCATTGTCTGAACACGGCCGGCCAATGCAGGCTCACTTGAATGACTCTCTTCTCATCTTCTGACGCAGAGTTCTACAGAGACAGGCCCTTCACTCCCAACATGTTCATGCTGAACAAGCTCGTCCCATTTGCCTGGTGTTTGGGTCATGTCCCTCTATCCAATCCATGTCACCAGCCCAATGTCTTTCAAATGTTACCACCTCCACTTCCTCTGGCTGCTCATTTCCCGCACCCACCACCCTCTCTGTGAAGAAGGTGCCCCTCAGGTCCCTTTTAAACGTTGAACCTCTGCCCTCCATTCTTAGATTCCCTCGTCCTGGGAGAAAGGCTTTACATATTTACCTGATCCATGCTAATTTTATAAGGAAAATCTAGGCTCCACGGAGAAAAAATATCAGCCTATCCAACCTTTACTCATAATTCAAGCCAAACAATCCTGGTTTCATTTTTATAAAGTTCAATAGAAAAGTCTGCAGACGCTGTGATTGTAGTTGAATACACAAAAATGTTGGAAAAACACAGCAGATCACAGGAAGTAAAGGATAACCAACTTTTTGGGACTGAGCCCTTGGTTGAATTATGAGCAAAGAGCAGGCAGGCGCTTGAAAAGAAAGGCGAGCGAGGAGAGGAGAGAGGAAGGGGCACGGGGAGGAGCACAGACCAACAGGTGGATGCAGGTGGGAGGGTAGAAGAAATAATAGGTGGAGGGGAGCTCTCTAACAGGAGAAGGAAGGGAAGGGGGAAGCTGGAGGGAAGGAGACAGAGGGGGAGAGAAAGAGAGATACTCAGAGGAGGAGGTTCACTGGAAATTGGAGTAGTCATCTTTGGTGGAAGTGCTGAGAAATGATGCCTTCCCACCTACATCTATCTCTGGTCTCTTTCCTGCGCTCCTCCCCCTTACCCTTCCTCCCACCCCTCCTCTCCTCTGCCCATCTATTTTTTTTGCTCATACCTTGGTTACCCTTTACTTTCTGTTGACCCTGCTGAGTTTCTCCAGCACTTTCATGTATTTCATTTTTATGAATCCTTTCTGTATCCAATGATGTGCTTCCTATTGCTGGG
Organism: Narcine bancroftii; assembly: GCF_036971445.1. Lineage (NCBI taxonomy): Eukaryota > Metazoa > Chordata > Chondrichthyes > Torpediniformes > Narcinidae > Narcine > Narcine bancroftii. The sequence continues at coordinate 217,217,806 of NC_091473.1, forward strand.
TGACCAGAACTGCACAGAGTACTCCAAGTGTGGTCTCATCAATGTCTGGTCCTGTTACAACATGACCTACCTGCCTCCTGTACTCAGTGCACTGAACGATGAAGGCAAGTGTGCCTCCCTGGCACCACCCTGTCAGCCTGTGTCACCATTTTCATCAAATCTCTCCAGGACCTGGCCATTCACAGCATCAATCCTATCCTTGGTTTAACCTACAAAGAGCTACACCTCACACTTGTCCAAGTTAAATTTCAATTGCCACTCCTTGCCACTTTCCCAGTTCACCACAATCATGTTGTAATCTCAGACAGCCCTTTTCACTGTCCACAATACCATTAATTCTGCTGTCACCTGCAAACATGTCAGCTACATTGACATACGGTCAGACATTGCACCTTTGCCAACTCACCAGACCAATCCTTTCAGTCCTGTCACCTCACATTTCCCCGTCACCCAACTCCACCCCTCCATGCTGGGCTCTGTGGGAGGGGAGGGGGGGGACAGGTTGGTCAAGTTACAGTCAGGCCAAAGAAGGTACCAATCCACAGGTGTTTTCGGTGAGGAAGTTGAGCACCCGGGGTTGGGGGAGGAAACCTGATGGGTCACAGGGAGAATGTGCAAACTCCACACCGGCAGCAACCGGACCCAAGTTTGGACCCACAACTTTGAGTGGCTGTGCCGGTGCACAGAGCTCGTCATAAGATATACCTTGACTCCACCTGAACCTCCTGCAGCCACAAGATACTCTGCGGGGCACGAACTTGACCTGCACCTCCAACACTTTCTCATTGGTCAGCCTTTCTTCAATGCAGGGCTACATCTTATTCTGACCACTTCTCATCCTATTGAGAAGCACATTCTTCCTCTTATCAGATTTCAGAGATTGGCCTTCATCCAACTTCTGAAATATTTGAAATGTCGCTTCCGTTTCCACTGCTGGTGGCTGTCAGGGGTCTTGCTGCTGGAATGAGTAATTGTTTTTTTTTCCTCTTTTTTTAATCACAAGTTAAAATCATTTTCTGCCATTTAACGACTTTCCACAACAGTTAGCACTGTGGTTAACGGAACGTTATTAATACTAAATACTAAATAGAATAATACCTAGTGTCACCGAGAATATTCTCCCAGAATCACAGTGCGGCTTTCGCGCAAACAGAGGAACTACTGACATGGTCTTTGCCCTCAGACAGCTCCAAGAAAAGTGCAGAGAACAAAACAAAAGACTCTACATCACCTTTGTTGACTTCACCAAAGCCTTCGACACCGTGAGCAGGAAAGGGCTTTGGCAAATACTAGAGCGCATCGGGTGCCCCCCAAAGTTCCTCAACATGATTATCCAACTGCACGAAAACCAACAAGGTCGGGTCAGATACAGCAATGAGCTCTCTGAACCCTTCTCCATTAACAATGGCGTGAAGCAAGGCTGTGTTCTCGCACCAACCCTCTTTTCAATCTTCTTCAGCATGATGCTGAACCAAGCCATGAAAGACCCCAACAATGAAGACTCTGTTTACATCCGGTACCGCACGGATGGCAGTCTCTTCAATCTGAGGCGCCTGCAAGCTCACACCAAGACACAAGAGAAACTTGTCCGTGAACTACTCTTTGCAGACGATGCCGCTTTAGTTGCCCATTCAGAGCCAGCTCTTCAGCGCTTGACGTCCTGCTTTGCGGAAACTGCCAAAATGTTTGGCCTGGAAGTCAGCCTGAAGAAAACTGAGGTCCTCCATCAGCCAGCTCCCCTCCATGATTACCAGCCCCCCCACATCTCCATCGGGCACACAAAACTCAAAACGGTCAACCAGTTTACCTATCTCGGCTGCACCATTTCATCAGATGCAAGGATCGACAATGAGATAGACAACAGACTCGCCAAGGCAAATAGCGCCTTTGGAAGACTACACAAAAGAGTCTGGAAAAACAACCAACTGAAAAACCTCACAAAGATAAGCGTATACAGAGCCGTTGTCATACCCACACTCCTGTTCGGCTCCGAATCATGGGTCCTCTACCGGCACCACCTACAGCTCCTAGAACGCTTCCACCAGCGTTGTCTCCGCTCCATCCTCAACATCCATTGGAGCGCTTACATCCCTAACGTCGAAGTACTCGGGATGGCAGAGGTCGACAGCATCGAGTCCACGCTGCTGAAGATCCAGCTGCGCTGGATGGGTCACGTCTCCAGAATGGAGGACCATCGCCTTCCCAAGATCGTGTTATATGGCGAGCTCTCCACTGGCCACCGTGACAGAGGTGCACCAAAGAAAAGGTACAAGGACTGCCTAAAGAAATCTCTTGGTGCCTGCCACATTGACCACCGCCAGTGGGCTGATAACGCCTCAAACCGTGCATCTTGGCGCCTCACAGTTTGGCGGGCAGCAACCTCCTTTGAAGAAGACTGCAGAGCCCACCTCACTGACAAAAGGCAAAGGTGGAAAAACCCAACACCCAACCCCAACCAATGAATTTTCCCCTGCAACCGCTGCAACCGTGTCTGCCTGTCCCGCATCGGACTTGTCAGCCACAAACGAGCCTGCAGCTGACGTGGACTTTTTACCCCCTCCATAAATCTTCGTCCGCGAAGCCAAGCCAAAGAGAAAGAGAGTCAGGTTCGAATCTGGTACTGTCTCTAAGGACTTTGCATGTTCTCCCTGCCCGGGCTTCCTCCGGGTACCACATTCCAAAAACGTACGGGGTTTGTAGGTTCATTGGTGGATTTGTGTGGCACGGGCTCATGGGCAGGAAGGGCCTGTTACCATGCTGTATCTTTAAATTAAAATAAAATTGAACTTAGCCAGGACATGCTGTGAGTCTAGGGCTACAAGCAAGGACCAAATGCAGTCAAATGTCTAAAAAGCTATTGGTAGCAGGATCAACTATTGTCCAGAACACTTTATTTTATGTGCAGGCTTCACATACCCAAAGATGAGATTGAACTCGCATCTCTGGTGCTGTGAGGTAGTGATGCTACCAACTGCACCACTGTGGGACAGGGAGATCTTGGTTGAAGATTCTAATATTGCTCATTTAATATCACTTCTCTACGTACTTATGGAAAAAAAAACCTCCTCTCTTCTCCTCCCGCACCTTTTTAATCAGGTGCGTGCTTGTTTTAGTGAAACCTGATGAAGGCCCCAGGCCTGAATCGTTGGTTGCCCTTTACTTCCTATGGATGCTGTGTGATTCACTGAGTTTCTCCAACACGTTTGAACTTCTGGAAAATGTTTTTTTCTTTTTTTTAATTTGTTCCTTTTCTGTAATCCAATTAATAATTTGTATTGAATCAGGCCGGTTACTCAATGACCATCTCTCTCTAAGGTAGGAAGAAGGTCAGCCTGTTGGGATGGAGGAGCACAGAAACCCCATTATCAAATCCAGGAAGTTCAAATGGGATAGCCGGAGGACGGCGAGGCGGAGGAGGGGTCTCCCTGAATCCTTGGATCCACAGGTCGAGGAGGTCAAGCAGGAGGAACAGTGGAGCTCTGGGGAAAAGTTCATAATGGAGAAGGTCCATGAGTTCTTCCAGGAGTGTGGCGGAGGCGACAGAGGGTTTATCACTCGGGAAGATATGCAGGTAAGAGGGCTTAACTCTGATACAACCCCCATCCCACTCCATCATGGAGACCTGAAGAGCTTTCCAGTAACAAATGAAATGAAACCAAATTACAGAGTAACCTCAGGGTATCAACGTGCCGACTTGCAGAATTTTTTTGGACATGTAGCCCTTCTGTCCCAAATATACTGACAATTTGGAAGGATGGGAGGAAGCTGGAGCAGCCAGAGGAAACTCACAGAGACACAAGGAGAACATAGACAGAGCCGGTTTTGAATCTGGGTCACTGGCGCTGTATAGCATTTCACTAACTGGTCTGCTAACTGTCCATCAAAATCAAAAAGCTGCAGACATTGGGAAAGCTAAATTAAAATCAGAACCTAGTGGAAATACTGAGCAGTTCAGGCTGCATCTGTGGGAAGAGAATCAGAACTAATGCATCACTTCAAAGACCCTCAACAGAACAGCTTTTCCCGGGATGAAGTGTCTGGAAGCAGAAACCTTGACTCTGTTTCCCTACTCTCTGATAAATACGGAAAACAATACTGTACGCAGTAACATCTGATGTGATTTTAGAAATTCCCACTGTCGCTGAAGCATAAATTCCCACTGGTAATAAGCAGTAGAACTCTTTCCTAATTACCTTTGTTCCTGCAAACTAGGCCTTCTGTAAACCAAGCACTCCGAAATGCCAATTTCCCCTGTTTCTCCCAGCTCTGCGACCCCCCCCCCCCCCACCTCAGCATTTTGGTAATATGTTGGACTGATTTCCCCCACCCCACACCATTTCACTTTTCCAACATACTCAGCTCTTCCCCTCTCACTTAATCCATCCACACGTTGAGGCCTGCCTTTGTCCATCTTTCACACGTTTCCTCCGTGCATGTACGTCATCTGCAAAGTTCACAAATAATGTCTTTGCTGCCTCCATCAGGTCAGTTCCATACATGGTCAGGTGTTGAAGCTGCAGCACTGAACCCTTTGGCACATCAGCCGTTGAGGCTTGACATCCAGGAAATTCCCCCTCTCTGTTTCCTCTTCTTCAATCAATCTTCCAGCCAAGTATATGTGTTACCTCCTGCACCATCCTGAAGCAACTTTATCAAATGTCCTCTAGAAACCTAAGTATTGTACATCCACTATTTCATCCACACAATCTGTCACCTCTTCAAAAGCTCCAATAAACTGATCAAACGGGATTTTCATTTCACAAAACCATGTCGGCTTTGGCTGATTACCTTTAAATTTTCAAAGTGCTTCACTATGTTCATGTGTGTGTGCGTTTGTAGCATCTGTGCGCGTCAGAGTGTGTGTCCATCCATTTGTACATGCCTGCATATTTCTACAAATGCAACATTTATATTAATGCATGCTTGTGTGTCAGAGCATGCAGCTGTGCAGGTGAGCATGGCTCAGAACCTCAGAAACGTGTCACAAAATTCGTTTTGTGGCAGCATCACCAGTGCAAATATTTCTATAAACCACCTTACAAAATAAATACAAACTGTGCAGGAAAATAATTCAAAGTAAGGCTGTGTCTGTGGTTCATTGATTATTCAGGAATCTGATGGCAGTGGGGAAGAACCTGTCCTTGTATCGCTGAGTGCTCACCTTTTTCCCGATGGTAGCAGAGTGAAGAGGGCATGGCCTGGGTGGTGGGGGTCCTTGAGGATGGAGGCTGCTTTTGTAAGGCACCGCCTCTTGTAAATGTCCTTGATGGAGTGAAGACTGGAGCGTGTGACGTGGCCAGCCGAGGTAATAACCCTCTGGAGTTTTTTTCTTGTCCTGAGCGTTGGCACCACCGCACCGTGATCCTGTCCATGAGGATTCGGTGTTTGCGGGTACTCAAGTTCAAATTTATTGTCACATGTACCAAGGTACAGTGAGAAACTATTTCAGTGTATATGTCCATGCGTGGGAGGTTATATCCACACATGAGTGCATACCAGCATGTCTCCGTACACACACGTACACGTTTTTACTGCTGTCATTTGATCTGTCGTCAGAAACTCCAGCAGAAGTTTCCTTTCAGTTCAGAGGAGCTGGAGGTGGTGTTTGATAAACTGGATGTGGACACCAAAGGCATCCTGACCCCTGAACAGCTGACTAAGGGACTGAGTAAGTTCTCAACGTCAATTCTTTGTAAAATGCCCATGATGCATTTTCTGCAGCTGTGGGATTTGGGCGTGGGATCCAGATCCAGGATATAGGAAGGAGTTGGAAATCCTTGGATCGCTCACTTGAAGGAAATCAGGGTCATGTGGGGTGTGAAGTGAGGGAGAGGAGAGTGGGGGGAAGTGTGGCAGGTGAGGGGGTGTCTGTGGAGAGCAAGGAGAATATGGAGAGTGAAGGGAGCGAGGGGGAGGCTGGTGAGTGAGAAGGAGTGTGGAGAGAGAGAATGTGGAGAGTAAAGAGGAGAGGGGCGAGTGGGAGAGTGAGGAGAAATGTGACAACTGAGGGGAATGCAGAGAAGGAGAGATGTGAGAAGAGTGAGGGGAGAGATGGCAATGAGGGGAATATGGAGAAGAGATGAGTGGGGGGAGTGTGAAAAGTGAAAGGGAGTGAGCAGGGAATGTGGAGAGTGAGGGGGAGTGTGGCGAGGGAGGGGAATGTGGAGAGAGAGGGGCAGTGTGGAGAGGGAGGGGCAGTGTGGAGGGGGAGTGTGGAGAGGGAGGGGGAGTGTGGAGAGGGAGGGGGAGTGTGGAGAGGGAGGGGGAGCGTGGAGAGGGAGGGGGAGCGTGGAGAGGGAGGGGGAGTGTGGAGAGGGAGGGGGAGTGTGGAGAGGGAGGGGGAGTGTGGAGAGGGGGGGAGTGTGGAGAGGGAGGGGCAGTGTGGAGAGGGAGGGGCAGTGTGGAGGGGCAGTGTGGAGAGGGAGAAGCAGTGTGGAGAGTGAGGGGCAGTGGGGAGAGAGACGGGCAGTGTGGAGAGGGAGAGGCAGTGTGGAGAGGGAGGGAGAGTGTGGAGAGAGGGGCAGTGTGGAGAGGGAGGGGCAGTGTGGAGAGGGAGGGGCAGTGTGGAGAGGGAGGGGCAGTGTGGAGGGGGAGTGTGGGGAGTGAGGGGGAAGTATGGAGAGGGAGGAAAAATGTGGACAGTGAAAGGAGTGTTGAGAGTGAGGGGAGCGTGGGGAGTGAGGAGAAGGGAGCACAGTCTGGACATGGCGGGGGGGGGGGGGCGGTGTGGAAAGTGAGGGGAGAATGCCTAGAGCGTGATTAAGTCAGGAACTTGTCTGTAAGAGAAGAGAACAGCCCTGAAGTGATTGACCTGATAGTGCAGCTTTGGATCTTCAGAATGAGAAGTCAGAGTTAATGTGACGGAAGGTTGGTTGGATGGGATTGATTCAATCGATGAATCCTCGGGTTGATGAAGGTGTGGTTTGCCACTCTGACACTGTCACCTGGTCTTGTGGAGATGTCGCACTTGATCCGAGTCATGCCTACTTCTCCTCTAACTTGCAGGCCACTTCCTGAGCAACCAGACAGAGGTTGAGACCAGTGATGATCCGAAGGTTCCTCCAGAATCCTTGTACCAGTCTCACGACCTCCAGCACCAGGTGGAGGTGGAGGATGAGGAGAAGCAGCAGTTTACCACACTGATGCAGAGGCTGGGAGCCGGTGCCATTTTTGGAGAGTAAGTGTGCGATCCAGAAGTTTCTCGGGCAGAATAAGGCTCTGTGAGAGACCCGGAGCACTTCCTCTCTTTTCCAAGGGAAGGATAATTCCCAAAGATGGAGTGAGTTATGTGGCAGAGCTGCAAGCCCTCCAAACTCCATACTTTAGTAGGAGGCTGTAAAGCTCGTCGAAAGAATCAATAACTTGTTGATCCAAACCAAGGCTTTTATTAGCAAAAGACAGGAGCTCTTCACAGGTGGCCGACCAGTCCGGAATGATCCGACCTGGCTAGGGACACAACCCTTTAAGGCTCAGACAGTAGGCGTGGCTAAGCTCTCAGCCAATCGCTGTAAGCACAGTCTAGATACTGTAACTAGATACACTATATACATTGGTGATAGATCTGTACTATCACAGAGGCAAATTAAAAAAACTCAGTTGATAATTGGCTGTACTCTTCCGCAGAAGGTTTTCGACTTGAGTCAGACTGAGGTTTCGCTATGAAGCTGTTTGGAGAGTATTACTGATGGTGATTGGAATGGATGCTAAGAAAGAGGGGGTGGGATGCACTTTGTGGGGAATAGCACGATAGAAATGGTGGTGTGAGATATACAGGGGTGGAAGTGTGAAGGTGTGGTGTTTATCACATTATCTCACTCAGGGAATATCACAGCGTAACCGTAAGGATGTGGTGGACAGGATCTTCTAATGGAGGCGGTGGGAGATGTCACAGTATAACAAGAAGTTTGGAGAACAGGGAAAACGAGTGTTTCACTCACGCTGAGGGTTTGTGAATGATCACAATGTGACTGTGAGGGTATGAGTAAAAGTTAGGATGTGGGGCATTTCAATGTAGTAAAGCCAAAGAATCACACAGCTCAGAGTTCCACATCACCCCTACATTCTGTGTGAAAAGCCTGCCCCTCAGATCTGTGTGACACCCATCCATGCTGCCCTGTAATGTCCCCCAACATCCACAATGTTACACTGGGACATTAAATCACATCCTCATTGTTACCCCCTTCCTGCACCGTTTGCTGTTATATACCCCATTTCATCATGGGGTATGGGGTATGTAATCCTTTAACAATACAACACGGTAGAAACCAATGCTGGCCATTGAAACCCAGACCAAAATAATGTAACAATCCCCTACGTTTTTGGAGGGTGGGAGGAGTAAACTGGAGCACCTGGAGAAAACCCACGCAGACATGAGGAGAACCCTGTGGTTAGCGGCCAGATTCGGACCCAGTTTACTGGTGCTGTAATAAGGTTGCACAAATCTCTACAATAACCGTCCTACCCAAGCGTGGCCCCATGGTGTAAAAGTGAGAGCATGAGATATATCATCTGCAACAGAAATGGTGTGGGGATTATCATGGCGTTAACTGATGATGTGATAGTCCATATTTAGTTTATTAATTTTCAAGTTCTGAATGCTGCTGGCAATAGCAGTATTTATTGTCCACCCCCAGTTGCCCTGGAAAGGGTGGTGATGAGCCACTTTGTTTGAACTTCTGGGTGTAGTTGCTCCCACAGTGTTGTTGGGTGAGAAGTTGACAACTGGTGGTAAACATTTGACTGGGTCATAAGAAGTAGGAGCAGGATTCAGCCCGTTGAGCCTGTTCTGCCATTCAATGTGATCTAATGATGGGCTCATCTCAACCTACCTGCCTTTTCCCCATATCCCTTAATTCCCCTACTATGTAAAAATCTATCCAACCTTGTCTTAAATATATTCACTGAGGTCGCCTCCACTTTTTCAAAAGGCAGCAAATTCCACAGATTCACCCTCCTCTATAGGAAAAGCAGCTCCTCCTTATCTCAATCTACTACCCTAAATCTTGAGACTATGTCTCCTAGTTCTGGTCTGGTCTTCCCCCACCAATGGAAACAACTTACCTACCTCTATCTTATCTATGCCTTTCATAATTTGATACAAGATCCCCTCTCCTTCTTCTAAATTGCAGCGAGTACAGTCCCAGACGACTCTACCTCTCCACATAAGCTAACTCCCTCATCTCTGGAATCATCCTCCTCTGTGCTGCCTCCAACTGTTCACTTCAAGCCCTCATTTTCTTCTGCAGCTCCTCACACCATCTAAACATTCTTACTGGGGACATCGTCACCGGTTTTGCCCGTCAGCTTCAGATGGCATCAACCTTTGCCTCCACTCTCTGTCCTGTCTTTTCACTCCTTCCACTGGCCCTCTGTCTGCCCGTCATCCCTTCCCCACTTCCACCCACTATGCAGGCTCCTGCTTTGACTTTATTTCCTCAAGTGCCACCGAGACTCCATTCATCCTGCTCACAGTTCAGACCACCTGCCATTGCCTCCTTGCACTGCTCCTCTCCTGTAACCCTTTCACCCTCCATATATGTCCATGATCCTACAGCATGGACACTGACTCAGCTTGTTCAGGACCAACAACGTGCCCTACTGCTTTAGTCCCACTTGCCCACCTTCACCCTATACCCCTCCAACCCTTCCCATCCTTGTCGTTGTCCAGGAGAAACTCAGCAGGTCACGCAGCATCAATGGGAAGTCAAGGATAACCAACATTTTGGGCCTGAGCCCTTCATCAAAATGTGAGCAAAAAGCTGGTGCCCAAATAAAAGGTGGGAGGCCAACAGGCCTTCGCCTGCTGAGTTTCTCCAGCACTTTTGTTTATCACCTTACAATCACAGTGTCTACAGACTTTCCTGCTTTATTCCTGTAGTTATCCAAGTGCCTTTTAAAGGACATTAACGTACCTAGTGTGAGCGCTCCTGTGCGAAGAATTCAGGCACTAAGTACATAGACTGTACAAGCAGGCTTTAATCTGCATAAACTCGTACACACTAGGTCTCTGCACCTTCATAGCTCCACGTGCTCGACTGACTACTGAAGGGGCTGGCACGAATCTTTATATGGGCTGGTGATTGACAGTGAGTAGGTGGGGCCAGCCTCCAGGTTGCCTATCTGCAGGTACAATGGTTGCCCCCTGCAGTAGACTGGTAGGAGTGTGGCCAGTGTAGTGGTTGTATCACCACACCTGGCTCCACTACTTTGTCTAGCACCTTGTTCCGTAAGACTACCACTCTCTGTATGAAAGACTCATGCCCCTTCTAAATCCCACCCCTCACTCTCATCTTATATCCTCCCATATCCCTGAGATTCACTTTCCTCTGCACATTACAAGCTCCAATTGCCCATGGTTTGAGCCTTTCATCATGAGATTTCTAATTATCAATTCCTACAACGAGATCTTACCTCCACATCCCCTTAAAGCAATCACTTCTTTTCACCCTGACCATTGCCATTTCTGCTCCTCTGCTTCATATAGCACAGCCTTTCAAGGACATCCCACATCATTCATGACACTGCCTTCGGTCAGATCTGGCTGGTTTATCTCTTCTGCCCAAATGGCTGATGTTTCTCGGATTATGCCAGGAATGCACAGATACTAATGGCCATTCCTTTCTACTGCAATTAGTTTTCTTAGATTTGATATTTGCATTCCTCAAATGCCAGAATTCACAATTTCACAATTGACCCAAGCTCTGAAAATCCATCTGCATCTTTCATGCTTATTTACGTTAGACTGTTTGATGTGGGATATGTGGAATGTTAGAATTTTAGTTAGAGATCTCTGGGCAGTTCCATTTATTCTTTCTCAATATTTTTCCATTTCTCTTTCTCTCTCTCTCAATCTCTGCCCCCTTCTCTTTCTCTCTCTCTTTCCCTTTCTCTCCTATTTCCCCTACCTCATCCTATCCCTTCTCCTCTCTCTCTTTCCCTCCTCTCCCCCTCTCCCTGTTCTCCCCTTTCCCCTCCCTCTCTCTGCTCTCTCTCCCTTCTCTGCCCTCTCTCCCCTCTCCCCTCTCCCCTCTGGTTGCTCAGTAAGTCAGAGATTTGGAAACTGTGGATCCAGCTCCGACGCAATGAACCCAATCTGCTTGGGCATCTGGAGGACCTGCTGTGCAAAGTGACCGGCCATATTCAGGAGACTCTGCAGGAGAAGGAAGAATTGGAACACACCCTAAGGAAGTGAGTAATGTCTCACTGGCTATAATCCAACAGCAAAAAAAATCTACCGATGCTAAAAATCTGAAATAAAAATAGAAAGTGTAGGGAACTCTCAGCTGGTCAGGCAGCAAACATGAAGAGAGAAGAGGCCATGCTTCAGGTCAATGGATTTTCGTTATTCTTAAATGTTAATGACTTCTCTCCCCTGAGATGTTGCCTGACAAGCTGAGTTTTCCCAACTGTTTCTTTTTAAAAAAAATTTTTATTGACGTTTAAACAAACATTTCCATAAGATGTATCTCAGATATCATACATATATGTCATATATTCATATTTGCCATGATTTTCCATGTTATATTTATCTGAGGTACACTTACAGAGAGAAGAGGAAAGACAGAATAAGAAAAAGGAGAAAACTATGTACTAGTAAAGAGTGATTTTTTTTAACAACATAATCATTAATTTGTAAGAATAAGGTCAGACCTATGAAGTATTACATGGTTAAATCATTTTCCCCGGCATGAATCAAATGGTTCCAATTTATAATTAGCAGTTGCTGTTATCTCCATTTTATAAATGTCCATTATAATCTCTGTCCAAGTGTTTAAAGTTGGGCTCTCCTGATATAACTGTTTCCTGGTAAGTCTTTTTTTACCAGCCACCAGCAGTGTATTCATTACATATTTATCTCTTTTCAACCATTCTTGAGGTATATGCCCAAACTATATGGCTTACTTTCTAAGGGTATTTCACATTTAAAAATGTCTTATAGGACCCTGTGTATCCCACTCTAATAATCTTTGATAACAGGGCAGTCCCAAAAATTGTTTGCATTTTGATTTCCACAATTTATCCAGCAAACAGGGAGGTTACTATCATAATGGGATTTCTGAGAGGGTGTAATCAAATATCTTATCAGGATTTTCCACCCAAACTCCCGCCATTTCTGTGAACTGGTGCACTTCCATTAATACCTCCACATTCTTATCAGTTCTTCCGCAGATATAGTTATCCCTCCTTCCTTTTCCCAACCGGTTCTCATTTTGTCTCCCTGACATTTGTCCAATCTCAGTAGTTTTCTCCATTCAGAAATAATTTGTCCCATCTCAATAGTATTTTTTGTGTTTACGTATGTTAGTCTTTGCATCTTCATACATCCATGTGTTAATTTGGAGAACACAGCTCAGGGTGTATCCATCTTCCTTGGAGGTGATCACACAAGAGTTAAACTATGCTTGCAACCCTTTTATTTGCTTGAGCTTAGGTGCTCTGTGGTTAGTGAGGGATTACTTAAGGTGGGATGTGAGTGGGGAGAAAAAAGTTCGCGAACTACTGCTATAGATGTTGTGTGACCTGTTGAGTTACTCCAGCACTTTTGTGTAATGCAAAACAATCTCAGTATCTGTTTAACTCCGATCTGAAGTGATAAGAAAATTAAATTATTTTCCTTTTCCTTTATCTGCTTTATTAATTTGAGGCTCCCATTAGTTCAGATTCTCAATAGATTATATATTCTGCTCACTTTTCCAAGCAGGGAGAACATTGTGGCAAAGGATGGACAGTGCACTTCAGTTGCTTACATGCAGAACAAGAGTTATAAAGCATCGTCTCACTGTCATCACTGGGCAAGGAGAGCAGGCAAACGGTCTCCACAGGAAAGTGACAGGCGACAATGAATTTACTGTCGAATACATTGTACAATGTACGCACGCACTGAAATTCTTACTTGGTTTTAAAAAAACTACAAAAAGAACGGATAAACCTCCACAACAGTACATTTCATGGCTTAAAAAGAAATGGTACAAACCAACAGATAGACAATAGATATACAGTTATCCTACTTTGCAGTAGTTCACAGTTATTTTGTGGTGTTGGAGCAGTCTCTGTTTAATGTAACAATGGGAGGTTCAAGGGGTTTGATAGTTGTTGGAAAGAAGCGAGAGGTGCTGATTTTCAGATTTCCGTACCTTCTGCCCAAAGGTAGCAGAGAGAATGGATTATGGTAATAACTTGAAGATTAATAAGGTGCTCACTGAAAAGGAATATATCTGCTGATGTCAGAAAGCAAAAAAAAACAGAAAGTGTTCAAAACATTCAGCCAATCAGGCAGCACCAGTAAAGATAGAAACAGGGATAACATTTCAGGTTAAAAACCCTTCATCACTCTTTCTGATGAAGGGACACAGGCCTGAAATGTCACCTCAGTTTCTTTCTCCACAGATTCCACCTTATTCACTATTTCCAACACTTTATGTTTTTATTCCCGTTACTATCTTCTACTGTTTGCAAATCATTTGTAAAATCCCAAAGACCCCTACTGAGGTGACCATGGTCCAAAACATGACATCTCTTCCTGCTCACCAGGAAGATGGCGGAACACAATGCGGATGTGCGGAGACTGTATGAGGAGATGGAGCTCCAAATCAACAATGAGAAGGAGAGGATTGAGAGTGAAGTGAGTACGACAAGCCGAGCTTTAAGTAAGCTACACGTAGAACTAGGTCAGCCACAGCCTGGATGGTTTGATGGGGGGGGGGGGGGGGGATGGTTTATATGTACATTGCCTATTTACTGAGTTGAACCTTAACTAATATCTAATTGGGTTATTAAGCGAAGTCAACAGAGTCAGTGCAATCAGGCTTTTTCCACTGAGGTTCGGTGAAACAAGAACTAGAAGACATGGGTTAAAGGTGTAAGGTGAAATGTTTAAAGGCAATATTAGGGGAGTTAGGGTTCTTCACCCAGAGAGTGGTGAGAGTATGGAACAAGCTGCCAGATGAGGTGGTGAATGTGGGTCCAGATTTGAGACTGAAGAAAAATTTGGACAGGTACATGGATAGGAAGGGAATATTCTGGGTGCAGGTCAATTGGACGAGGAAAAAAATAACAGTTCGGCACAAACTAGATGGGCCGAAGGGCTTGTTTCTATGATGTCATGTTCTATGGTTCAAACAATGGAATGAAGATGGGAAATCCAATTGGTCGATTATCTTGAAGAAATGCAGAAGTAACAGCTAATGCATTAAATTATTTCATTGAAAGAGAAGGTGCTTAAAGACACAGTTCATTGATAGATCTAAAGATTAAAATGTTTAATTTTTATTTACTTGTATAAAACTGGTTTTAGCAAAAGTCTAGTTAAAAATACAAAGCAGCAACAATGGATAAAAGGAAGCAGATATCAATTTATTGCTAATCTGAGAAAAAAATGAAGTGGTTCAAAGAGGAGCAAAGCTGAGAGGAGTTTAACAAGAAAATCTGCAGTCAGGTGCAAGACACAAACGCACTGGCGAAACTCAGCTGGTCACACAGCATCCACGCGAAGTAAAGGAGAACAAAGGACAAAGGACACATTGATCACCCTGCACTTTTATATGGATGCTGCATGACCTGCTGAGCTTCTTTAGTACGTCGTGCCCTGTAAGGGGGCAAGCTGGTTAGAGGGAGCTAAAATGGCTTGAACATCTTTTAAAGGGGTCTCGTTAAAGTGTTCCCAACCCATCATGTGCACTGGCCATTTCTCTCCGTGAATGCTGCCTGACCTGCGGAGTCCCTCCAGCTTCTCTTTGTTTGATCTGAAGCTGAGTCATACTTTTCTTGCTGCACTTGGTGCACACATCAGACCACTGATGACACATCTTCCTTCTTCCTTTCAGAGTGTTGTGAGGTTCCAAGCTCAGAGCCAGGACCTGCAAAAAGAGTTAGACAGCAAACAGGATGAAGTGCAACATCTAGTCCAGATGCAGACTCAGGTAAACCAGATGTGTGCCTCAGGTGCCTACTTGACGACATGTAACCTTGCAATGTGTTTGCACCCCGCATGCATCTCCATCTCCTCAATATGAGGCTCAAACTGAATTGATAAACTGGGAGGTGCTGTAGGATCTGCTAACCATAGGCAGTGGGCTGGAAAATGCTTTGCAAAATTCTAAAACTGACTGATAAATCAAAGAAAAAAACACTGCAGATGCTGGTGATCTGAAATTAATAGAAAGATATAATGCAGCAGATACTGGTGATCCAAAATTTAAAGAAAGATATAATGTTGCAGATGCTGGAGATCTGAAATGATACTGTTAGTATAATTGCATTATACTTGTACTCAAGGCTAGGTTGACTCACCTGGAATGATATGCAAAACGAAGTTTTCCACTGAATCTCGGTACATGTGACGATGGAAAAGTTCATTTCATTTCAATTCACTTCAATTTAATTCTGTTCAATTCAATCCTGTTCAGTTCAATTAAATTCAATTCAGTTTAATTCAATTCACTTCAGCTCACTTCACTTCAAAATGAAAGATAACAAGAGTCACAGCAAGATCTCAAGTTGATTTTAAAGCACAGTGAAAATGGTGGTAAAATGAACGAGACCAAATAGCCAACTCTAGTTGCTATTTCTCGGTCCTTCTGAGAGTTGGGGTGCAGAGTTGTGTTATGGCAAGAGAGGAAGGGTCCGTGGTCGTGCACCTTCCACAACTGGTGACTCAATCTGTTGCCTCAATCGGGACAGTTGCACTGATCCAAAGGCGAGAAGCACTCAACAGGTCAGGCAGCATCTGTGGAAAGACAAACAAGGTGAATTGACCTGCAGTCCCTGCAGAGACTGCCTGGCCTGGCCATTATTTCCTGTTTCTATTTGCAGCATTGAAACAGGATATTGGGCACAGCACAGCCATGCTGGCATTCATATTTACACATGGGTCTCTTCCTATGTCACCACCCTCCATGATCTCACTTGCAACTGCACTAATTAGTGCAGGATGGCTAGCGTAGTAGTTAGGGCCATGCTATTACACAGCCATCGACCCAGGTTTGAATCCGGTGCTGCCTGTGAGCGGTTTTCACATTCTCCCCATGACCTGTGTGGGTTTCCTCCGGGTGCTCAGCTTTCCTTCTGCCCTCCTAAAACTTATGGGGTTAATTGGTGTATTTGGCTGGCGCAGGCTCATTGGCTTGAAGGGCCTGCTATCGTGGTGCATGTCTAAAGTATAATGCTGCAGATGCTGGAGATCTAAAATAAAAATATAATGCTGCAGATCCCAGAGATTTGAAATGAAAAAAATTGATGTGGATACTCAGCAGGTCAAGTAGAATTTGTGGGGAGAGAATGGTTCATATCAATGATCTTTCATTAGAACTTAGTTTCTCTCTTCCCAAGGCTGCCTTTTCTGTTGAGTATTTCCAACCTTTGCTGCTTTTATTTTAAATGTCCATCAAGTACAGTTCCTTTGCTTTGAAGTGTCAAAGTAACTGTACAGCTGGCGTACAAGATGATGAGGTATCAAACGTGTGGATCGTCAGAGACTTTTTCCCAGGGCTGAAATGGCTAACATGAGGGGGCTTATTTTTAAGGTGCTTGGGAGTAAATGCAGAGGGGGGGGGGATGTTAGTCTTTTCACAGAGAGTGGTGGGTGCATGGAAATGGTGGTGGAGGTAGGGACAATAGGATCTTTGAAGAGACCATTGAATAGGGAAGAATGGAAGGTTATACAGCAGGGAAATTCCAGGCAGTTGTTTGACAAGGTCAGCACCACACTGTGAGCTGAAGGCCTGTACTGTGCAATAGATTTCTATATTCAATGTAACCTATTTTTTGTTTCACAATAAATTATTTACCAAAAAGAAAATTGTTCAAAATCTCTGCCCATTCTTAGTGTCATGTCCATATATTCCCACAATAAATTCACAATAAATTATTTACCAAAAAGAAAATTGTTCAAAATCTCTGCCCATTCTTAGTGTCATGTCCATATATTCCCACCATTGTACATCATTACATCCGATCTCCATTCACACCACTGTCACCACTGTGGCATCTTGTCGTTCCTCCCCTCCTTTGTTGTTTGAAGGGATTCCCCTCAGTTTCAGCTTCTCAACGCCTGGTAAACAGAAAGAGCCTAGAGTGTGGTCATTCCCCAAGCTGCCCTCACGTTGACTGCGTCTGTTAGCATGTCGGCCTGGAATGTTCGATGTAGCCTATCCCAAGACTGAGGATCATCAATCCAACCAGTTCTACTCTTTCCTCCCCTCCAGTTACAGGCAGAGCTCGTGTCTCTGCGTGGTAACCAGGAGGAGAGCAACATCGAGAATCAGGAGCTCAAACTGACCAATCAGGAGACAGCGTCGCAGCTGAAGCAGATGCAGCAGGCTCTGCAGGAGGCTCGGGACCGGCTGCAGAAACTTGAGGAGGAAGCAGCTCACCGGGAGGAGAAGGAAGGGTAAGAAAAATAAAAGGGAATGGGACTGCTGGGTGTTTTCAAATCCGATAGGCTGAGTTGCCTCAGTTTAAAGAAAACAAAGAGGAAAGAGATATTTTTGAACCCTGCACTGTGCACACATCCCTCAATGTCCATAGCCTGAGTAGTTGGTGCACAGACCATTTGCAACGCTCGTACTCTGACATAGCCCACCCAGGTGTCTCTGTGAAACAGGGGACTCAGTTAGGGATTTTATATTGAGGTGCAAGGGAGTGGGGAAATCTAAACCTGTTGCCAGTAACCAGTCTGTCTGTCATTGTCACTGATGTTCTCCTCCTGTTGCAGAGAGTGGGACCAATCGCTGGGCAGAGAGGGACCATGTACGGAAGCAGCTGTTCAGCAGGTAATGACAGAAGAGTACAGTAGGGAAAGGGGCACGGTGTCGGAGAGTCATACAGCATGGAAGCAGGCCCCTCAGCCCAACTCATCCGTGATAATTAGATTGGCATTCAGGGCTAGTCCCATTTGCCTGTATGTGGTTTATATCCTTCTAAGCCTTTCTTATCCATATATCTGTCTAAATAGCATTTGAATATTGTAATTATGCCCACTTCTACAGTATCTTCTGGCATCTCATTCCAGTTACGGGCCACCATCTAAGTGAAAAGGTTGGCCCTCAGGTCCCTCTTAAATCTTTTGCCTTTCACCATAAATCTGTGCCTTCTAGTTTTAGAATCATTTGCTGTGAACATTCACTTTAACCTTGATTCTCATGATTTTATAAACCTCTATAATATCACCCCTCATACTCCTTCAGTCGAGGGAATCAAGACCCAGCCTATCCAATCTCCCCCCTTTAACTCATCCATTCCAGACCCAGCACCATTCTGGTGAACCTCCTCCGCACATCTTCCAAAATTCATGTCCTTCCTATTGCTGGGTGATCAGAATTGCACACAGTACTCGGTGGTCTCGCCAGCACCTTGGGCGGCATGGTTAGCATAATGGTTAGCGCAATGCCTTTACAGCACCAGTGATCAGTCCTGGGGTTCCAGTTCCACACAGTCTGTAAGGAGTTTGTACGTTCTCCCCATGTCTGTAAGGGTTTTTCCTGGGTCCTCTGGTTTTCTCTCACCATTTGAAATGTACCAGAGGTGTAGATTAATTGGCTATAAATTGGGTGGCACAGACTAGTGGATTGAAATGGCCATATTGTATGTCTACATTTAATTTAAAATAGCAGAATCACAAGGACCCAACTTTGTACTCTTTACCTAACCCACTGAAGGCTAGCACACCAAGGAACTATGCATCTATACCCCGAGGTCTCTCTGTTCCACAACACTCTCCAGGCCCCAACCATTCACCATATAGGTTCTGCCCTGGTTTGACTTGCCAAAGTACAACACCTCACATTGGTCAGATTTGCCAGACCTTGGCCCATTTTCCAACTGATCTAGATCCTGTTGTAAACTTGGATATCCTTCCTTACTGTTCACCACACCACCAATTTCGGAGCCATCCACAAATTTACCAGTGACGTTAACTACCTTGCAATTCAAATCATTAATATAGATGACACACAGAAGTGGACCCAGTACCGACCCCTATGGCACACCACTAGACACAGGCACCCAAAGCAAAAAACATCCCTCCACTTCTACCCTCTGCCTCCTTCCACTGCCAGTTTTGAATCCAATGGTCCAGGTCCCTTAGATACCAAGTGGTCCAAACTCCAGTCTAACCTACCATGCTGGACTTTGTGGAATGCCCTGCTAAAATCCATATGTAAATGTCCACTCCCTCCTTCATCAACTCTCTTGATCACCTGTTCAAAACACTCTAAGACACTAGAAGATCTCCCATGCATGAATCCATGCTGACTCCCTCCAATCAATCTCTGACTCTGAAGTGCTGGTTGATCCTGTCCCTCAGATCCCCCTCCAGTAATTGTCCAACCATTGAGGTCAAGCTCACTGGCTTGCAGACGATAGGCTTGTCCCTGCTGCCCTTTTTACATAACACCACATTGTCCAGCTTGCTGGAACTTCATTTCACTCACTGCCAGTCTTTTTAAGGATGAACTCCAGTGCATATTGAGTGCATGGATGATTGGACAACATATACTGAGCAAGCAGTGAAGACCCATTATTCACTGCATGGAGCATCACTTCAGAGAGGTTGACCATTATTTCTCCAGAAGACTGGTCAGGATGTTTCCAATGTAGTCGATGTGGTTCAGGGTGCACGAGTATACAATCCATGTTTTACCTTTTCATTTACAGGACGTTACACAGGCGAGATTGTAGTCAGTGACATGACATGGTCCGCAAGAGTCTAGCCTTATCAAGAGTGCAACCAGTAGGCCCTTTCAAGCTGCCGTGTAAAATGGGGTTAACTGGATGTGGTGATATGGCTGTATGCACTGGCTGGGCCACCCTCCAGGTGTCTCCCTGCCTTAACTCCTCCCTTGATCCTTTCATGTGACCCCTGGCCATAAAAGTTGAGATCCCTCTCCTTCCCACTCATTTGCCTAGACCGAGGCCAGGAGTCTCTTGCTCCATAAAGCCTATCGTTCCCCTCAGTCTTCTGTCTGCATCATTATTGGGCTACCAATAGTGCCCAACACTGGGCAAGGTTAACGCCCCACTCATGTGGCATCTTGAAAGGGTCCAACCCGGTCAGCGTGGTCCAAATCCAACTGGGTCCCTGACCTACCTCAGAGGTAGTCAGGGAACCCAGTTAAACTTAACTAGGTCATGTCCACCAGTGGCTTGAAAATGAAAATGGCCAACCTGGTTGTTCCGGTGACATCAGCGCTTGCGTTCATGCATCACCCCGGGTTGCATCTACTGAAATGTGCAGTTCTTACATCCTCCGGCTCCTCCAATGACTGCAGTATTCGTTTGACAGCGGTGGTCACAACAGTTACTTGCTGTACTGCAGCACAGCAGAGTTGATTAGCTAGCATCCGAAGTTCATTCCTGTTCCCGTTCGCCATTTGGACTTCCATTCATCACTTCCGGTAGTACTTCCGGTAAGTACATGGCACGTCATTGAATGTGTCATCATGTGGGGTGGGGGGGATCCCTCTTAAATCGCTGTGTTGGCGATTTAATGGGTTGATCCCCCTGCAGTTTAAAAGGTGCTGGAAACACCTTTGCCCCAGTAATCGCACCCAGGTCCCAGGAAGGCTACCCAGGTACTGAAACTTAAAAGTATCTAGTGGAGTAGCTGTTAGAACCGCCACCTCATGATGCCAGAGTCCAAGGTTCAATCCTGACCGGCCACTGACTATGTGCAATTTGTATGCTCTTCCCATGGGGCTTCCTTCAGGTTCTGAGTTTTCTCCCACATCTCAAAGACATGTGGGGTTGGCAGGTTGATTGGCAGGTTAAATGCCCCTGTTGTCTAGGTGAGGTGCAGAGGCAGGGAAGGGCTGGTGTGAATGTGGGAGAATAAAGAGGGCTGAGGGTAGGATGGAATGATCAGAAATCGTGCAGTTCAGAAATGGGCCCTATCGGCCCACCCTCTCCATGCTCAGCCTATTTGCCTGCAGCAGCCTGGTAACGTTGCACTCCTTTCCTGCCCCACTACTTGTCCATGTGGTTGGCTCTACCTCCATCACCTCCTTTGATACCATTTTCCAGATACCAACCACCCTCTGTGTGGATCTCCTTTAAATGTCTGGCCTCTCACCTTAAACGTGCTCAATAGTTCTCGCCTCCTCTGCTTTGGGAAAAAGACACTCACTATCTATCCTTTAGGAGCCCCTCATAGTTTTACAAACCTCTATAAGCTCAACATCAGCCCCCAATATTTCAGTGAGAAATAAACCCAGCATTGCCATCGCTCCTTATAACGACAGACCTCCCCTCCAGACAACTTGCTGGTGAATCTCTTCTGTATGTGTATTTGAAGGTTGGGGTGGAATCAATGGGCTAAAGGGCCTGTATTTATGCTGTATGACTCTAAGATGACAAGAGCATGACATTGATGACAGCATGTTGGCTCACTCCAAGAACAAAGAGATCAAATGTGTAGAAAGGACTTTCTCCCATCGCGAGATTTCACAGAGTCATCCTGAGCTTTATTTTCATATGTACTCCTTCTTCCCCTCCAGTTACAGGCGGAGCTCATGTCCCTGCGCAGTGAACAGGAGAAGACGTGCACTGAGAACCAGGAGCTTAAACTGACCAATCAGGACCTGGAGACGAGGCTGGAGGGGATCCAACGGGAGCTGCAGGAGGCTCAGGATCGGCTGGAGTGGAAGAAAGAGTAAGAAACATATTCGCATCTTGCACACTCCTTCATCCTGTGTCCATGTGGACCACACCCTTCACAGATTGCAGATCGCATTTGCACACTACACACATGCACAGTCAATCACACCCCCATATTATTATGTGAACACTGCACTGATTCCAGGACATCTCCTATCCACTGTATATCCAAGTCCAGAGCAGCAGTAATATCATCCATTCCCCACTGAGAGAAAGAACAGGGGCCCTTATAGAGCCATATGGCCCAGAAACAGACCCTTCAGCCCATCACATCCATGCTGACCATCACATCCATTTATATTACTTCCCCCCCCCCCCCCCCCAAGTATCAGCTCTTAGCTTATTGGCTTCGATATCATTTCAAGTGCTTGATGCTTAAATAGAGCCATATAAGCCTAGAAACAAGCCCTTCAGCCCATCACATCCATGCTGACCATTGTATCCATTTATACTACCCCCCCCCCCCTCCCCAGTACCAGCTCTTAGTCTATTGGCTTCGATATCAATTCAATTGCTTGATACTTAAATGCAGCGAGTATTCCTGCCTCCACTGAGGGTGCTCCAGACTCCAACCATCCTCTGGATCAAACATTTCTTCCTCAGATCCCCTCTAAACCTCTTACCCTGAGCTGAGATTGAACAATAATGTGAGCAGTGACCACCCCACCCTGCCCCCCAACCCCGCAATCTCTGCCTCTTCCCCGCCTCCCCCAACATCTGTCTGATTGTTTGCTTTCATTTCAGAGAGTGGAATCAAGCTCCTGACCCGGAGAGGCTATGCTCTGAAGAAGCTAATCAGCAGGTAAGGAAGTGGGGGTGCACAGTTCACTCTCAGGTTCAAGTGCATTGTCACATTATACCTGGTGCTGTGAACAGGGTCCTTCTGTGAGCAGTCAAGCTAGTCACCTGTAACATTCACACAGCCAGACAGTAAATGAGCAAGAACTCATTGCGGTGTGTAGTGCTGCAGTGAAAGGAGGCTACAGCGGTATGTTCACAAGCTGGGTGAATGCGCGGGGGAAGAGCAGAAGGAACACAAAGTAGATAAATGGGAAGTAGTCCACCTTGGTGCACAGAACAGAGATGGAGATCATCTGTTGGATGGTTCGATGGTTGTGCAAACAATCTCGATGCCTTTATACAAGGTGGGAAAAGGTGCATAATGTCATGGGTATTGACACATTTGAAATGAAATTAGAAAGACCCGGGGATATTCAACAGCTCAGGCAGCATCTGCAGACAGGAAAATGGAGTTATTATCTCAGCTTGATGGTCTGAGAGATGATTATGAAAGGTGATCAGTCTAAAGCCTGTGCATTGCATATTATCCATCCATCCACCTACTTATCTATCTATCTCAAGTCAAGTCAAGCCACCTTTATACATCGTTTATGCCCTGCTTGCACGGTAAAGATGAGATAGCGTTTCTTCAGGACCAGGGAGCAGATTTACATAAATATGTTAGAATAGAAGTTAAGCAGATTAAAATATTAAGAAATATACAAAATACATCCATGGTACTTTATCCACAAATAATCTGGGAATTCAGGAGCCTGATGATTGGAGGGGGAGGGGGGTAGAATCTGTTGCCAAATCTGAATGTAAGGGCCTGAGTGTGGGAGTGCCTCCTACCAGATGGCAGAAGGGAGAACAGTTTACATGACGGGTGTGTGGAGTCCTTCACAGTGTTTATTGCCTTTCGCCTGCATCGAGTGTTGCAGGCGTCCTTCATGGTAGGAAGAAAGCCCCCAATTATTTTTTTCCGCTGACTTCACGATCCTCTCCAGGGCCTTACAGGAAGTCCAGCTTCCAAACCAGGTGGTGATGCAATTGCACAGGATGCTCTCGATACATCCTCTGTAGAATGTAGTGAGAATGGAGGGTGGGAGATGGACATCCCTCTGCCTTTGCAGGAAGTAGAGGCGCTGCTGTGCTTTCTTGGGTATGGAGTTGGTGCTAAGAGACCAAGTGAGATTCTCCACCAAGTACACTCCAAGGAACTTGATACTCTTGGTGACTGCAATGGTCAAACCGTCAATGGTCAGTGGAATGTGCCTCCCCCCCTCTGGGCCCTCTTGAAGTCCACAACCATCTCTTTTGCTTTATTAATGTTCAGATGCAGGTTGTTGTCTCTGCACATTAGTGACTGCACCTCACTTTATCTCTCTATCTATCTATCTATTTCTCTTTTATAAGTATTGACTTATTTTCTCTTCCAATGTGTTAATTATAATTAAGTCATTCTTAGTATGCTTTTGAGTACCTGGAAAGCTGCACCAAGTGAGACTTTCTTAGCACCAGTACATTGTACTTATGTACATGACAATAAATTCTTCATACACTCCTGTGTTCATTCAATCATTCCTTTATTGATTGATTAATTAATTCATTCCTTTGCTCATTTATTCATTCAGCATTAATCATGTTGGCCTCTCCATAGGTGAACGAGTTAAATAGTGGGATCAAGAGCCAGGGTTTGAGAGAGGAGAATATCCCATTATTTGTCATCTTCTTAAATGTCATCACTAATTCAGTTTTCTTGTGTTGAGCTCAAGTGAAACCTTCACAACTCTAGAATTAGTCATGGGTACATCGAATACAGCAATTGCTGAAGTGAGGATGTTGAACAATGAGACTGGGGGCTATCTGCCTTTTGGTTTATAATTACCACTGTTTCCTTTCAGGACACTGGACAGAAATGTGGATCTGATATCACCCAGAGGAACCGGAGGTCAGAAGAGTAAGCGATGCATCACTTTAGTCTCAAATTCTTTTGATGTTCACCCAGCCGGTTAATAAGAACTGGGCTGGGCTCTCGGATAGCACCGAGCGTGCAATGACATTAGTCTCCCAATATTTCCCAAATGAATGAACAGAAACAAATCATTCAACAAATCAACCTCTGAAGCTCTGACTCTTCACCAGCAGGTCACCTATAGCCTTTGAGTGAATTCTAGATCTCCCAGATGCGAATAAGTGCTTCATTTATCTCTCCTGTGTCGGATAACCCTAAGATGACATTTCCTTGTCCTAGAGTTCATGGAGACGTACAGCACAGAAACAGACCTCTTGGCCCACTGAATCTACGCCAAGCACCAATTTACACTAATCCTCCATTAATCAACTCCACCACCCCCCCTCCCCCCCCGTTTCTACCACTCACCTGCACACCAGGGGCAACTTACAGCAGCCAATTATCCCATCAATCCCACTCTTTGGGACAAAGCCCAGGAGTTCACAGTGAAAATGTGCAAACTCCACACCTAGACAGTGCCAGAGGTCAGGATCGAACCCAGGACTCTGGTGCTGTGCCACTGAGCTACACACTTGATTCCCACTTGAAAAAATAAATTGTTTTAAAACTGTAAGACCACAAGACATAGGAGCCGAAATAGGATATTCAGCCCATCGAGTCTGGCCCACCATTTATTCGTGAGCTATTTAACCATTTTCCCATTGTCCAGCCTTCTCCCCATAATCTTTGATGCGCTAGCTAATCAAGAGCCTATCACTCTCTGCCTTTAATACACCCAATGACCTGGCCTCCACAACCACCTGTGTAACAAATTAAATAGGTTTACCACCCTCTGGCTGAAGAAATTCCTCCGCATCTCTGTTCTAAGCGGACACCACTCAGTTCTGAAGTTCTCTTGTCCTAGATTCTCCCACCAGGGGAAACAACCTTTCTACATCTACTCTGTCCATGTCAATCAGAACACCCCTCAGCCTTTTGAACCAGAAGTCATGGTTAAGCTCCTGTCCTCTTAATTTAACCCTTCAAGTGCCTGTGTCTTTCTAGCAGGGGGCTTCAGGTTAAACTAAATGTGTCATTGTTTTTAACCAGCCTTCAGTCAACGCAGAGAAAGTGGGGCCATGCAAACCGCATCATCTCAATCGAAGAGGAACCTCTGCCCCCACAGGATTCTGGGATGCAAGGTTCAGAGGTCACCGGGCAGGAAGCTGGCACGAGGCCTGTCAAAGACGGAGATGGCGTTTTTGATGAGGTGGAAGGTCCCCCACAGGGAGAGGATGCAACAGATCCGATCAAAGAGGTAGTGAGCTCTGGTCAGCTTCATTGTTAATGGAACCCAACGGGCAAACACCGTGACTTCCTCCAGCTTCTGAGAGACTCATTCTTACTGCTTGCTTGATCTGATTATTCTCCACAATGGTGGTGTACCCCCCCTAAATTTGTCCAGATCCTGACTTCTGGCTCTATCCCCTCAACCTCCGCCCCCTCTCCCCTCTTTAAAATCATCCCCACATTCCCATCAACTCCCCCACGTGTTCTTCCCCCCCACACACACACCCACACACAAAGACCCACACTCAAAGACCCACACGCGCGCGCACACACACACACACACACACACACACACACACACACACACACACACACACACACACACACACACACACACCTGTGTAATTTACAGTGGGGCAAATTACAGTGGCCAATTAATCTCCCACCCCACCTGGGCAAAAAAAACTTGGCCACAGAGAGATCATGCAAACTCCACACAGACAGTAGGTGCATCAATTTGAAGTGCATCAAGAGTAGTGCAGATGATAGGGCACTGACCCACAGAACCAGTGATGCTCCTACCCCCCCCAAAGTTCAATCCTGACCTCAGTTGCCATTCATGTGGAGTTTGCATGTCCTCCCTGTGGCTTTATGGGTTTCCTCCGGAGGCTCTGATTTTCTCCAACATCCCAAAGTCATGCGGGTTGCTGGGTTAATTGGCCACTGTATGTTGTCCCTTGCGAGTAGGCGAGTGTCGGAATCTGGGGTGGAGGGGGGTGTTGATGGGAATATGGGGAGATTAACATGATGTTTGTGTAAATGGGGGCTTGACAGTCAGCACAGATTTGATGGGCTGAAGGGCCTATCTCTGTGCTGTACCATATTAGGCTCTAGCTTCAGAGGCCAGGATTTAACCCAGGCCACTGTCAGGGCATGCCAGCTGCTCAGTCAACTGTGCTGCTGTCAGCCAAGTGAACACAGCAAGGAGCAAGGGGGAAAGTGTGAGTAAGAACAAGTAATGGACAGTGACCGGGAGTGAAAGGCTGGACAACAATGGCAGAGCAAGGGATTGAGAGTGGAACACACAGTGCAAGGGAGATGGTCTTGAATACATTTAATTGGAAGGGTTTCCGTTAACTGGTGATTAGGTGCAATCCCCGCCTGAGTATTTCTCTCATCCACTCTCTAAGTTATTGGAGATAGCCATCAATTTAAGTAATCCACAGAGTATTTTGTGTATGAAACAGCTTTGATGCAGTCAGCATTAAACACCTCTTTATGCAGGAGTCGGCCTGATTTTTGGTGCTCCTGATGAAGGGCTCAGGCCGACTGCCTTTTACTTCCTCCCGATGCTGCGTGACCTGCTGAGTTTCTCCAACCCTTCGGTGTGCTGTGCTGGATCCAGTGGACTTCCATTTGCCCCCTTCCCATCCGACGGCCTCCTCCAAGAACATTTCTGCCCCAAACACTCTGGACTAGGAGGTGTCAGTCAGATGAAATAGTCCTCAAAGGAGTCTCAGTATGAAAGAATTGATCACTGTCCATGGTTTCATATTCTATATGGCATCACTCCTTACATAATGAAATTAAAAGCATCCAAAGACCTATTCAGCTCGAGGTTTATAAAACCACGAGTGCCAGCGCGTCAAAGATTATGGGGAGAAGGCTGGACAGTGGGAAAATGGTTAAATAGGTGCCTGATACTGGGGGGCTTTCTGTATTCCAAATGAACTTTCTGTTTCTTAGACCATGTGCTTGTGTTATCTTCATTCAGAGGAATTCGGTATTTCAATTGAAGCAAGAGTAGTCTATATTTCAGAATTTCATCAACCAGTACTTCTGACAACTGGTCTCCCTTATTCATTCTGTGTCAGTAGCTGACACAATCGGCCAAGCAAGTTGGCAGTGTGAACCACCATCCTTGCAGTTGCTTTCTGTGCAACAGCTCCCTCAGGAACTTTTTGTCCCAAGCACCAAAAGCAGCTGTGCATATGAAACAATCTTTAGAGGGGTGATGGCCACCATTGTCAATAGAACAATACGTGCTACAGTCGACCTCAGTGTGTTCTTCCCCTGCAGTTACAGGCAGAGCTCGTGTCCCTGCGCAGTGTACAGGAGGAGACCAGCACCGAGAACCAGGGGCTCAAACTGGCCAATCAAGAGCTGGAGACAAGGCTGGAGGGGATTCAACTTGAGCTGCAGGAGGCTCGGGATCAGCTGGAGATCCTGCAGGGAGAGAAAAGGTCAGCAATAATGTCTACCCATCTATCAATTTCTACAAATACTGCATGTGGTGAACTCACAGTTACATCCACGATCTGCACATACTCTCTCCACTCTATGTAAACACGCTACACCCTTTTTACTCATAATGAATACTTTCAGAATCAGAATTTATTGCCGTGAACAAGTCATGAAATTCATTGTTCTGCGGCAGCATCACAGGGCATGGTACCCTGTCCACAAATCTTCCATGCTCTTCAGAAAATGCACGTGCCGTCGACACAGTGTATCCCGCATACAGTTCAGTGCATCACTGATCCACAGGATTATACACTGTACCCTGTCTAAACGTACTGCTAAAAGGGCAAACACCCCCTAGACATACCCGTGAACAAATCTGACAGACATGCCACCCAGGCTACGAGCACATACCACAAAATGAGTAGCACGTGCACAGCGTGCCAATGTTCTGCACAGATTCCACATTATCACTGCATGCTACTTACAGGCACGTGATGCATGTTCCTTGTACAGTGTGTACACATGCAAACTTTGCACACACTTTCCACAATTCCAATGAATTCTGGCTGACCATGCGCCACCATAGTGTTCGCCACCATGCAGTGAGAGAGCACTATTTCTAAACCACAGGAGTTCCTGTTGAACAGGGGGAGATGATTCCGATCCTGGTGAGCGAGGTAATCCAACAGTTAACCATTCACCCCTCTCTCCTCTCTCTCTCTCTTTCTCTCTCTCTCTCTTTCTCTCTCTCTCTCTCTCTCTCACACACACACACTCACTCTGTGTGTATGTTCCTCTGTCTCTTTCCATCTCTTTGTCTCTGTCTTTCTCATACTCTTCTTCTTTCTCTCTCCCCTTTCTCTATCTTATTTGATTCTCTCTTTGCCCCTTCTATGTCTCTCTGCATTGCTCTTTCTGTCTTCCTCCCTCTCCCTGTCTCCTTTGCTCTGTGACTGCCTATCTGTGTCTCTCTTCCCCATGAGCTCTTTTTCTCTCTTGCTCATGCTCTCTCTGTTGTTTCTCTGTCTGTCTGTCTGTCTATCTTGGACTCTTTTGTTAATGCTCTCTCTCTCTCTCTCTCTCTCTCTCTCTCTCTCTCTCTCGCTCATGCTCTCCCTCTAACCGATATCATTTTTTTTATCACAGAGGCCAGGATCAGCCCTCTGGCAGTGGAAGTACGATTTCCAATGAAGCTGTTCAGCAGGTAATGAAGTAGGAGGAGTTGGGGAGGTGGGGTGGGGGGGGGGGGGGGGGGGTTTCAGTCCAATCCCATGTGCATCTCATGGTCTTGCAAATGGCCAGTACTTGGGGAAGCAGGATTCTCCATGCGGAGGCAAAAAACAATCCGCTGAGATGGTCCAGATTGCAGCATCTGCGATCTCTACTCTCAGTCTCCTGTGGATCTTCTTGATTCTAGAAGAGGGGAGAGTGGTAAGGATGGATGAATCAGACCAGAACAGGTCTGGCAATAGCTTCTACTCAATGGGCTGCTATGGTGATAAGGAGGGATAGTGGAGAGATGGGGAATTGGTCCAGAGTGCATTTTATAACAGATTGGACGTACCGTTTTCCTCCCTCCAGTTACAGGCGGAGCTCACGTCCCTGCGCACTGAACAGGAGGAGACCAGCACCGTGAACAAGGAGCTCAAAATGACCAATCAGGAGCTGGAGACGAGGCTGGAGGGGATCCAACAGGAGCTGCAGGAGGCTCGGGATCAACTGAAGATCCTCCAGGAAGCAGCAGCTCACCATGAAGAGAAAGAAAGGTGAGGGACTATACACACACACACTGTACCCTGTACACACATGCAGCATCCAGTCCCCACACTCTATGAGCAAGCGCCATTTCCTGGATGCACGCATGCGTGCGCACACACACTGGGTAAACACTCTGTATAGGTCCACACACTTTACACTCTTCCTACTCATACATGGTTCCCACTTCATGCACACTGACATGCTAACAAGCTGCACATTATAAACATTTGGGTGGCACAGTCAGTGCCTGGGGTTCGAATCCCACACCGTCTGTAAAAAGTTTATACGTTCTCTCCATTTCCGTGTGGGCTCCCACCGGGTGCTCTGGCATCCTCCCACTGTTCAAAACGAACTGGGGGTGTAGGTCAAATGGGTGTAATTGAGTGGCATGGGCTCGTCGGCCCAAAAGGCCTGTTACCGTTCTGTATGTCTAAGTTTAAAATCCTACTCACTGTAGACAGTGCACATTCCCCACTAACCCGGTGCACATTTTACACCTATTTTCAAACACCTGGCACATTATCCTGTCTGCTGGAAACATAACGTCTCTGAGTGCATTACCAATCCAATGGCACACCCACTGAATAATGTGCACATGCCACTCATTCTGAACACGACTCACTCCGTGCTGGGTTGGGTGCAGCCTACACATGCTGCAGGTGCACTGATGTTGTCTACACAAGCCATCAGCCCTGCCTCACCACTTGCATCACCCCCAAAACCCCATGCTGTCTGCTCACACTGCTTGCACTATGTACACACCCAACCCAATGAATAAACCCTGTGTGCAAATCCGAAACACTATGCGCCACTGGACAGAGTGAATGGACAAGTCAGACACCACACTGAGGTTTCCAAATCCTGAGAGTCCTTGAGGAGGAAGAACAGGGATTATGTCCAGGATTCAGGATTGAAATTCCAGGGAGTGAGGATCTGACAATTAACATCATGATTAACCTTATGGTGTCACAAATGCTCTCTACTCATCATCTTGGGGTCTCATTTACAGAGAACGGAGTCGATCTTTGGACATCGAGCAGGCATTGGCTGATGAAGCTGCTCAGAAGGTAACGAGGAAAGGGCACGGCCAGCGAAAAGGAGAGTTTGGCCACACCCCTTGTCTGCCTGGGCTTGAGTTTTTCTATATGTGCCCAGCATTCATTAATCCAATTCAAAGGGGTGCATCGCGTTCATGTGTCCAAAGATAAATTGGCTAGTATTTTTTTCTAATATTATCCCTATTTGTGGCAGATGCAAATCTGAAATTGTTACATTGACACACCTGTTTTCGGCTTGTTCATCCTTAGAAAGCTACTGGAAAGAAATTTTTAATCTATTTTCAACTATACTCCAGGTAGTGCTTTGACCCAATCCAATAACTGCTTTTTTTGGGGTTATGGACCCAGAGTTTTTCTCTACCTGTTTGACGGGTTGTTGGCTAGAAGAACCATCCTATTCAAACGGAAAGCCTCCAACAGTGTTTCAATGGTTTTCTCATATTATGTCCTGTTTAAGTTTAGAAAAAATTTAGATATCATGTATTTGATTCATTGGTGAAATTTGAAGATAAATAGCGACCTTTTATGTCTTATTTTCATATGATATAAATGTTTGTAATTTGATGTGATGTCCAGTATGGACCGACCTAGGAGGGGAGGCAGGCCCCTCCAGCCCGGGTAAGAAACCTGCATAGGAGAAGGCCACTCCGATATAAAACCTACGACCCAAGGACCTCGCTGCCACGTCCCAGCTTGCTTGGCCACGGCACACGAACCATGGGTGTAAAGGGTGGGGCCAGTACTGCGCGCACTGCACTCCACCTAAAAGCTCCTTTGCGCAGGCCCAAGGACAAGTCCACGTCCTCCCCCTCCACGTCCTCCCCCTCCACGTCCTCCCCCTCCACGTCCTCCCCCTCCACGTCCTCCCCCTCAAAAGATGCTCACAAACTCAAGCTAGCATGCTGGAACATCAGAACCATGCTAGACAAGGCTGACAGCCACCGACCTGAACGTCGGTCTGCCCTCATTGCACATGAACTCCTCAGACTTGACATCGACATAGCCGCTCTCAGTGAAGTCGCCTGGCAGATGTAGGCAGCCTCCAAGAACGCGGCGCGGGCTACACACTCTACTGGTCTGGCAAGCCTTCGGATGAACGATGCCTATCTGGTGTAGGCTTCATGGTCAAGAGCTTCATTGCCTCCAAACTTGAAAACCTTCCGACAGGCCTCTCGGACCGAATCATGTCCATGCGACTCCCACTTCAAAACAAGCGTCACATCACCCTCATCAGTGTCTATGCTCCAACCCTCCAGGCGGAACCAGCAGAAAAGAACAAGTTCTACACCGACCTGCGCAACCTCATCCAACGTACCCCTACAGCCGACAAGGTTGTCATCCTGGGCGACTTCAACGCTCGTGTCGGCAAAGACTCAGAAACCTGGCCAGGAATCCTGGGCAAGCATGGCGTCGGCAAGTGCAACGACAATGGGCGCCTCCTGTTGGAGCTCTGCGCAGAACAGCGACTTGTCATTACAAACACCCTTTTTCAGCAGAGGGACAGCCTTAAGACCACCTGGATGCATCCCCGATCCAAACACTGGCACCTCCTGGACTACATCCTGGTGCGAGAAAGTGACAAACAAGATGTGCTCCACACCAGGGTCATGCCTAGCGCGGAATGCCACACTGACCACCGGCTGGTTCGCTGCAAGCTCAACCTTCACTTCAAGCCAAAGCCCAGGAACAATAAAGCCCCCAGAAAGAGGTTCAATGTTGGAAACCTGCAGTCAGACAAAGCGAGAGGAAACTTCCAGGCAAACCTCAAAGCAAAGCTCGACGTTGCAACCCGCCTCACGGACCCGTCCCCTGAAACCCTCTGGGATCAGTTGAAGACTACCATACTGCAATCCACTGAAGAGGTACTGGGCTTCTCCTCCAGGAAAAACAAGGACTGGTTTGACGAAAACAGCCAGGAAATCCAGGAGCTGCTGGCAAAGAAGCGAGCTGCCCACCAGGCTCACCTTACAAAGCCGTCCTGTCCAGAGAAGAAACAAGCCTTCCATCGCGCATGCAGCCATCTTCAGCGCAAACTCCGGGAGATCCAAAATGAGTGGTGGACTAGCCTCGCCAAACGAACCCAGCTCAGCGCGGACATTGGCGACTTCAGGGGTTTCTACAAGGCTCTAAAGACTGTGTACGGCCCCTCACCCCAAGTCCAAAGCCCGCTGCGCAGCTCAGACGGCAAAGTCCTCCTCAGCGACAAGATCTCCATCCTCAACCGATGGTCAGAACACTTCCAATCTCTTTTCAGTGCCAACCGCTCAGTCCAAGATTCCGCCCTGCTCCAGCTCCCTCAACAGCCCCTAAGGCTAGAGCTGGATGAGGTTCCCACCCTGGATGAGACATATAAGGCAATCGAACAACTGAAAAGTGGCAAAGCAGAAGTCTGGAAGGCTGGCGGCAAAACTCTGCATGCCAAACTGCATGAGTTTTTCAAGCTTTGTTGGGACCAAGGTAAACTGCCTCAGGATCTTCGTGATGCCACCATCATCACCCTGTACAAAAACAAAGGCGAGAAATCAGACTGCTCAAACTACAGGGGAATCACGTTGCTCTCCATTGCAGGCAAAATCTTCGCTAGGATTCTACTAAATAGAATAATACCTAGTGTTGCCGAGAATATTCTCCCAGAATCACAGTGCGGCTTTCGCGCAAACAGAGGAACCACTGACATGGTCTTTGCCCTCAGACAGCTCCAAGAAAAATGCAGAGAACAAAACAAAGGACTCTACATCACCTTTGTTGACCTCACCAAAGCCTTCGACACCGTGAGCAGGAAAGGGCTTTGGCAAATACTAGAGCGCATCGGATGTCCCCCAAAGTTCCTCAACATGATTATCCAACTGCACGAAAACCAACAAGGTCGGGTCAGATACAGAAATGAGCTCTCTGAACCCTTCTCCATTAACAATGGCGTGAAGCAAGGCTGTGTTCTCGCACCAACCCTCTTTTCAATCTTCTTCAGCATGATGCTGAACCAAGCCATGAAAGACCCCAACAATGAAGATGCTGTTTACATCCGGTACCGCACGGATGGCAGTCTCTTCAATCTGAGGCGCCTGCAAGCTCACACCAAGACACAAGAGAAACTTGTCCGTGAACTACTCTTTGCAGATGATGCCGCTTTAGTTGCCCATTCAGAGCCAGCTCTTCAGCGCTTGACGTCCTGCTTTGCGGAAACTGCCAAAATGTTTGGCCTGGAAGTCAGCCTGAAGAAAACTGAGGTCCTCCATCAGCCAGCTCCCCTCCATGATTACCAGCCCCCCCACATCTCCATCGGGCACACAAAACTCAAAACGGTCAACCAGTTTACCTATCTCGGCTGCACCATTTCATCAGATGCAAGGATCGACAATGAGATAGACAACAGACTCGCCAAGGCAAATAGCGCCTTTGGAAGACTACACAAAAGAGTCTGGAAAAACAACCAACTGAAAAACCTCACAAAGATAAGCGTATACAGAGCCGTTGTCATACCCACACTCCTGTTCGGCTCCGAATCATGGGTCCTCTACCGGCACCACCTACGGCTCCTAGAACGCTTCCACCAGCGTTGTCTCCGCTCCATCCTCAACATCCATTGGAGCGCTTACACCCCTAACGTCAAAGTACTCGAGATGGCAGAGGTCGACAGCATCGAGTCCACGCTGCTGAAGATCCAGCTGCGCTGGATGGGTCACGTCTCCAGAATGGAGGACCATCGCCTTCCCAAGATCGTGTTATATGGCGAGCTCTCCACTGGCCACCGTGACAGAGGTGCACCAAAGAAAAGGTACAAGGACTGCCTAAAGAAATCTCTTGGTGCCTGCCACATTGACCACCGCCAGTGGGCTGATAACGCCTCAAACCGTGCATCTTGGCACCTCACAGTTTGGCGGGCAGCAACCTCCTTTGAAGAAGACCGCAGAGCCCACCTCACTGACAAAAGGCAAAGGAGGAAAAACCCAACACCCAACCCCAACCAACCAATTTTCCCTTGCAACCGCTGCAATCGTGTCTGCCTGTCCCGCATCGGACTTGTCAGCCACAAACGAGCCTGCAGCTGACGTGGACTTTTTACCCCCTCCATAAATCTTCGTCCGCGAAGCCAAACCAAAGATTTACTCTTTCAGATGAGATATTGTATTACCTTTGCTTTTTGGTTGAAAACTACAAAACTACAAAATATATGTAACTCTCAGGATAAGCCACTCAGCTGTCATAAATAGTTCCAATGAACCCTTTCTGAGAGGGAGTCAATTAAAAACTAATACCAACAATATCTGGTGGATATATAAATGGAACATTCAGTGTTATGGTTTTAAGAAATTTCTAATCTGTAAATATCTAAAAAAATGAGAAATTGGAAAGTTCAAAAGACATAAAACAACCTTCCTTAAATTCATTGACAAGCTCTTCTAAGTCTTTTTGTAAGCTCCTTCCTGGCGACCATATACTTCTCATGACCCATTCCTGTTTCCTGCTTCCTATAACTAACGTACGTTTCCTTCTTCCTCTTGACTTGTTGTCTGACCTGCTTCGTCAGCCATGGTTCCCTTTTCCTTCCATCTTTTCCTTATCTCAGTGGGGCAAATATTTGCAAAAGAAACAATACCTCTGATTTTCTATATAGAGAAAGATTGATCAATTATTGACGGTTGAAGAAATAATGAGAGATAGCACAAGACAAGACAAAGATTTTTAAATTAAAAAATTTCCAAAATTGGATCTCGATTTGCAATGCATGTTTGAGTATTGGATTAGATATATTCCTATTGCTCTTGGAAAAGCTAAATGGAAGAGATGCACCCATTAAAGAGACCACAAGGATTCCTGACACAGTACGTGGACCAGCCAAAGAGAGGGAAGGCCGTACCAGATCTAATTCTGGGTTATGAACCTGATCAGGTGGCGGGCCTCTCGGTGGGGGAGCATTTTGGTGAGAGTGACCACAACTCCCTGAGCTTTAGCACAGCTCTGGATAAGGATA
Organism: Narcine bancroftii; assembly: GCF_036971445.1. Taxonomy (NCBI): domain Eukaryota; kingdom Metazoa; phylum Chordata; class Chondrichthyes; order Torpediniformes; family Narcinidae; genus Narcine; species Narcine bancroftii. Next base: position 217,253,510 of record NC_091473.1, read on the forward strand.
CAAGCAGACAAAAGCAGGAAAGCGTTTAATTGGCGAAGGGCTAATTACAATGGGATGAGGCAGGAATTAGCGAGAGTAAATTTGAAATAGATGTCCAAGAGTGAAAGCACAGAACTAATGTGGAGGAAGTTTAGGGACCATTTGTGCTGGGTTCAGGATAGATTTGTCCCACTGGGACAAGGAAAAGGGAAGAGTGGTTGACGAAGCAGGTGAGGCAGCTGATCAAGAGGAAGAAGGAAGCAGACATTCGATATAGGAAGCAGGAAACAGGAAGGGCTCATGAGAAGTGTATGGTAACCTGGAAGGAGCTTAAGAAAGGGCTTAGGTGAGCTTGAAGGGTGAATGAGAAGGCCTTGGCAAGTAGGATTAAGGAGAACCCCAAGGCATTCTATGCATATGAGAAGAATAGAAGGATGATGAGAATGAAGGTGGGGCTGCTAAAGGATAAAGGAGGCAACATGTACCTGGAGGCGGAGGAGATTGGGGAAATCCTAAATGAATACTTCGCTTCAAAAAAGAATTCACAAAAGGACCTTGATCAGGGTGAGGTCAGAATAGAACAGGCCTGTGTGCTGGTCAATATCGAGATTAAAAACATCAAGATTGGTGTGATCCCGGGGCCGAAGGCGATATACCCCAGGCTGCTGTGGGAAGTGAGAGAAGAGATAGATGGAGCAATAGATATGATCTTTGAATCCTCTTTGGTTGCAAGAGAGGTGCCAGAGGATTAGAGAATGGCAAATGTAGTTCGCTTTGTTTAAAAAAAGGTAATAGGGAGAATCCTGGGAATTCTAGGCTGATGAAGCTTACGTCAGTGGTGTGTAAACTATTGTAGAGGATTCTTAAGGATAGGATCTATGAGCATTTGGAGAAGTCCAGTCTACTCAAGGATAGTCAGCATGGCTTTGTGAAGGGAAGATCATGTCTCACAAGCCTAAATGAGTTTTTTGAGGTGGTAACAAAAGAAATTGATGAGAGTAAGACTGAAGATGTGGTTAATATGGATTTTGTTCTCTTGAGAGACTCGTTCAGAAGGTCATGAGGCATGGGATTCATGGAACCTTGGCTGCGTGGATAAAAAATTGGCATGCAGGAAGAAAGCAGAGAGTAGTAGTGGAAAGAGAGTATTCTGCTTGGAGGTCAGTGACAAGTGGATTACCGCAAGGATCTGTTCTGGGACCCCTGCTGTTTGTGATTTTTATAAATGACCTGGATGAAGAGGTGGAAGGATGGGTCAGTAAGTTTACAGATGATACAAAGTTTGGAGGAGTTGTCGATGGAGCTGAAGGTTGTCAAAGGATGTAGACAGGATGCAGAGTTGTGCAGAGAAGTGGCAGATGGCGTTCAATCCAGATAAGTGTGAGGTGATGCATTTTGCAAGGACAAACCAGAAGACTGAGGACAGGGTTAGAGTGTGAATGAACAGAGGAACCTTCATACATCCTTCAAGGTTGCCACATAGGTTGATAGGATAGTTAAGAAGGCCTATAGGATGCTGGGATTCATTAATAGAGGGATTGAGTTCAAGAGTTGAGAGATCATGTTGCAATGTCTGGTGAGACCACACTTAGAGTATTGTGTTCAGTGCTGGTCTCCTCATAGGAAGGATGTGGAAGCTATGGAGAAGGTGCAGAGGAAATTTACCAGGATGTTGCCTGTATTGGAAAATAAGTTTTATGAGGCAAGATTAGCAGAACTGGGACTTTTCTTTTTGGATCGTAGGAGACTTAATAGAAGTCTACAAGATTATGAGGGATAGATAGAGTGGACAGCCAGCAACTGCTTCCCAGGGCATGAATAGCAAACACCAGAGGACATGTGTACAAAGTGAAGAGAGGGAGGTTTATGGGAGACATCGGGAAGTTGTGGGTGCCTGGAATGCCTTGCCAGGGATGGTGGTGGAGCTTGAAACATTAGGGGCATTTAAGAGACTCTTAGACACACACATGGATGGAAGAAAAATAGAGGTTTACAGGGTAGGGAGAATTTGTACTTTCTTTTTTAAGGAATACATGGGTTGTCACAACATCGAGGGCCGAAGGGACTGTATTGTGGTGTAGTGTTCTATGCTATATTTTAGAGTTTCCTCTGACAGCTCTGTTCAGACATGGACCACCCTCGAGGTGAAAATATTGTCTTTCCAGGTTCCATTCTCTCCTCTCTCGTTTTAAACCTATTTTTTCATCTCCAGAATTGACTTGCCTGGAGACAAAACAGCGCACATTCACTTTATCCCTGTTGTTCCTGATATCATAAACCTCTGTTGAATCATCACTCAGTAAGTTGTGCTGCAGGGAGTATTGATTCAGCCTACCTAAATTCAATCTATAACTCAAGTCCTCCAGTCCCAGCAGCATGCAGCTGAATCCTCTCTGCACCCCTTGCAACTAACTGACCTCTGACCTATAGCTGGGCGACCAGATCAGTACAGAGGCCACAGAAACAGTGATGGCTAATGTTACCACTCTGGGCTCAGACAATCGCCTGGGAGCCGGTCTCAAGCACAGAGAGAGGGAGTAGTATAAAGAGAAAGCTGGACTGGGAGTGTGACGGGGAATGTAGGATAGATAGGTAAAGGGTGAGAGAAAAAGACCAAGGCAGATAAATAGAAAGCGCCAATGTGTGAAGGAGTGAATGAGTGTGAGAGAGCAAAAGAGACAAAGATGGAAACCTAGGGTGTTATTGGATAGCTGGCTTTGAATAGACTTAGAGCAATTTTTATTTTTGACTGGTGATTGGACCCGACCCCTCTATATGCACCTCCCTTCAGTTACAGGCGGAGCTTGTGTCCCTGCGCAGTAAACAGGAGGAGATGAGCACCGAGAATAAGGGGCTCAAACTGACCAATCAGGAGCTGGAGACAAAGCTGGAGGGGATCCAATGGGAGCTGCAGGAGGCTCGGGGTCGGCTGGAGATCCTGCAGGAGGAAGCAGCTCAAAAGGAGGAAAAAGAAGGGTGAGGGTCCCTACAGACATGGCACGACACACATGGAATGCGTGCGCGCGCGCGCACACACACACACACACACACACACACACACACTGTGTGCCCACACACACACTGTGTGCCCACACACACAAAATGAACATGTACTGTGCACACATGGAGCACACTGTACACAAGATCAATCACTGTAGATTGGGCACAAATAATGTATTGTACCGACCATGACCACACACTGTGTTCACTTTGCCTGGTAACATCCTGCACTTTGTGAATATCCCACACACTGTGAACCCTGAATATACCCACTAAGACACTGCACCCTTTATATCCTCTTTAATAAACCTTACGCACAAAATACACTGAACATATAGTGCATAATAATTCGAAGACACATATTCCCCATGTGTTATGCTGTCTCCTGCATATAGAAGGACCAATGTATGTGAATCTGTTCATTGTGCACGCGCCAATCATTCTCAACCCTCACCTCATGTTTGCTTTAGAGCAGCCTGCTTAAGGTGTCTACAAGCCTCCCTCACTGCCCTACCACATGTCTCACCACCCCACACTGTCTGCTCACACTGTCAACACTGTTAAAACCCTGACTACACTGTGTACACTCCCAACATAATGCATTAACCCTGTGTACATCCCCGATACACTATGCACCACTGGACAAAGTGGTTGACAAGTCAGACACCACACTGATACAGTAACTGATGTTTTCAAACCCTGAGAGTCCTTGAGGAACAAGAACAGGGACTCTGTCTGGGATTTGGATTTAAGTTCTAGGGAGTGAGGACATCTGACAATTAATGCCATCATTCACCCTTCGTCCATCACAAATGCTCTCTCCTCATTTTCCTGCGGTCTCATTACAGGGCGCAGAGTCGATTGCTGGACATCAAGCGGGCACAGGCTGATGAAGTTGCTCAGCAGGTAACAAGGGACAAGCAGGGCTGGGGAAACAGGGAGTCTGGCCACAGCCCGTGCCTGCCTGGGCTTGAACTTTAGTGTGTGGCTAGAGTCATAGAGTTATGGATTCACACAGTATGGAACAGGCCCTTCCTCTCAACATGTCCAAGTTGACCTTCTAGGCGAGTCTCACTTGCTGGCATTTAGTCCATGACCTTCCCAAACTTTCATGTTCATAAATCTGTCCAATGTATTTTATGCACAGTTTAACAGTTTACTCTGGCAGCTCGATCCAGACATGGAGCACCCTCTAGGTGTAAATATTGCTGTTCAGGTCCTTCTTAAATCTCTGTCCTCTAACTTGAACCTGTTTTCCTTGTTTAGCCTGCAGAAATAACTGAGCATTCACTTTTAACCCTGTCCTTCCTGATATTGTGAACCTTGAAAAGGTCACACCTCAGTAAGCTATGCTTCAGGGAATATAAACCCAGCTCATCTAAATTCAAGTCTTTCAGTCCCAACAACAACCAGGGGATTCCTCTCTGCACCACTTGCAACTTACTGACCTCCGTCCTATAGCTGGACAACCAGATCAGTACAGAGGCCACAGAAACAGTGACAGCTAATGTTCCCACTCTGGGCTCAGACAACAGGCTGGGAGGTGGTCTCACCCATAGAGAAAGGGAACAGAATAAAGAGAAAAAGCCAGACTGAGAGTGCATTGGGGAAAGTTGGATGGATAGATAGAAGGTGACAGAGAAAAAGAGCAAGAGAGATAAATAGCATGAATGAATGAGTGAGAGAGAACAAAAGAGACAACGTTGGAAGCTGAGGGTGTTATTGAGCTGCTGGCTTTGTGTAGATTTTGAGAGGTTTTAATTTTGACTGCTGTTTGGAACTGACTCTTCTGTGTCCAGTTGCAGGCAGAACTCATGTCCCTGCGCAGTGAACAGGAAGAGACCAATACCGAGAACCAAAAGCTCAAACTGACCAATCAGGCACTGGAGACGAGGCTGGAGGAGATCCAATGGGAACTGCAGGAGGCTTGGGATCAGCTGAAGATCCTCCAGGAGGAAGCAGCAGAGCAGGAGGAGAAAGAAGGGTGAGGGTCTCTACGCACATCACTTCACAAATAATGTACACTGCACACTTGTGCATGCGCATGCACACACATATGCACGCACACACACACACACACACACACACACACACACACACACACACACACACAAACTCACCCCCCCCCACACACACACACACACACACACACACACACACACACACAAACTCACCCCCCCCACACACACACACACACAGACGCACACATGCGTGCACACACTCACAATCCCAAACACACACAAAATCATACACTCACACCCACACAACACTTACACATCCAAACACCCATACATACAAAGTCACACCCACTCACACCAACACACACACCCACACATATACATGAACAAACCCATACACACTCTTATCTACACAAACATACATAAACAAACTCACACACTCACACCTACACACTCACACCCACACATCCACACACACACACACACACGAGGATATCTGGCAAATAATGACATCAACAACCCATGTTGTATCAGGGACTGGTATGGGGACATCAATATCCCTGAGCGTAAAGCCCTGCAAAATGTAATGGACGCAGCTGAGGACATCACAGGCAAAATCCTCCCCATCATTGAGAACATCTTTAGGGAAGCTGCTTTGGAGAGCAGCAGCAATCATCAAGGATCCACAACACCCAGCACATGCATTGTTTTCACTGCTACCATCAGGAAAGAGGTATCGGTGCCACAGGACTCGCATCACCAGGTTCAGGAACAGCTGCTCCCTCTCCACCCTCAGACTCCTCAACAACAAACTCAATCAGGGACTCATTTAAGGACTCTTACCTTTTCTCTCTGTATTGTGCAGCCACTTTGTTTACTTTCTTTATTTGTTTACATAAGTATGTTGAGTACAGATTTTTTTGTACTACCAATAAGTGATAATTCTGCCGCGCCCACAGGAAAAAGAATCCCAGGGTTGTATATGATGTCATGTATGCAATCTGATAATAAATCTGAAATCTGAATGCTCTCTACTAATCATCCTGCGGTCTCATTACAGAGAGCGGAATCAGTCGCTGGTCATTGAGCGGGCACTGGCCGATGAAGCTGCTCAGCAGGTAATGAGGGTTGACGTGGCTGGAGAAAGAGGGAGTTGGGCCACGGCCTTTGTCTGCCTGGCCTTGAGCTTTGATTCAAGTCACAGGGTCACACAGCATGGAACAGGCCCTTCGACCCAACTTCTCTGTGCTGTTCCAGTTGCCATTCTGGGCAAGTCTCACTTGCTGGCATTTAAATTTTAAATTTAAATTTAGGCATTCAGCATGCTAACGTGATTTCGTCCCATGAGATCATACCACCCAATTTGCACCCCATTAACCTTCATCCCCAGTATGTTTTAAATGGTGGAGGAATCCGGAGCCCCTACAGGGAGAGCGTACAAACTCCTGACGGACAGCGTGGGATTCGGTCCTGATTGCTGGCGCTGGAAAGGCATTGTGCTAACCACTAACATTTCCAGACTTTCCTGTTCATAAATCACTCCAAATATCCTTTATACCCACTTTAACAGCCTTATCTAGCAGCTTGATCCAGACACATTCCAGCCTTTGGGTGAAAATATTGCTGTTCAGGTCCTTCTTAATTCTCTCCCCTCTCACCTTAATCCTATTCCCAGAATTGACTAGTCTGCAGAATTATCTGTGAGCATTCACTTTATCCCTGTCCTTCCTGACAACATCCAGGTACACCCATTGCAACCAAATGACCCCCTTCCAATAGCTGTGTGACCAGATCTGGACAGTGAGCACAGGAGCAAAGAGCAGTGAGGGCTCATATCCCTTCTGGACTCAGACAACAGGCTTGTGTGTTGATCTAACTAAGAGAGAAGGAGTTGGACAAAGAGAAGCAGGAATGGGCATGAGATGTGGAAAGTAGGATAGATAGATAGAGAGTGATAGAGAAAAAACATCAGGCAGATCAAAAGATTGAGCAAGTGAATAAGTGGGTGATTGAGTGAGGGAGAGCAGAAGAGATGAAGATGGAAACCAAGGGTATTATTGGGCAGCTGGCTGCCAGTAGACAGAGAGGTTTTGTTTTTGACTGCTGTTTGGACTTGACGCCTCTGTGTCCAGTTGCAGGTGGAGCTCATGTCTCTGCGCAGTGAACAGGAGGAGACTATCACCAAGAACCAAGGGCTCAAACTGACTAATCAGAAGCTGGAGATGAGGCTGGAGGGGATCCAACGGGAGCTGCAGGAGGCTCGGGATCAACTGCAGATCCTCCACGAGGAAGGGTGAGGATCTCCCCACACACACACACACATTGCATTTTCCTTGCTAACACCTTGCACATGGTGAACCTCTCACCCACTGTGAACCATGCACATACCCATGACACAGTGCACATTTAACATCAACTACTCTGGTATATGCTTGCCTACTCCCTATTCTCCCTCCCTTCCCATTCCCTCTGTCTTCTTTCCTCCAGCTGTCTGCCTGTTCCCTCTCCATTCACAGAGCTATCTACGCTCACCCTGCTTGTAGGTATACCCTCCTTCCCTTATCCACCCATTCTCTCCCCTGCCCCATCCCCCCACGCCCCCCTCCCCATTTTGCTCAGGCGCCGGTCTACATTTTGCTAATACTTTGATGAAGGGATCAAGCCTGAAACATTGTTTATGTATTTTTATCTTTATTATATAAGTACACTGTTTGACATGCTGAGTTTCTCCAGCATTATGTCTTCACTTCATTCATGGTGCCTGCAGACTTTTCTATTTTATTCCGCGCACTTTACATTTTCTTTAATAAACCTTTCACACTGTGCATACATTTTGTCTGCAGGAAATGCAACTCCCATATGGAATGCTGTGTCATGTGTGTACCAGTCCCAATGCAACTGGATCTACTCATTCTTTTATACTGCAAACTCACTGAATATTGTGTGCGTGCCATTCATTCTGAACAGTCATCCCTTGCTTGTCTTCGAACAGCCTGCACATAGTGCTGGAACTCTGTCTACTCAAGCTCGCTTCACTGCCTCACCACATACACCACCCCCAATACTGTCTGCTCCCACTGCCTACACTCTGAATACACTGATTACACTCCCAGCACCATGTATTAACTCTGTGTTGAGACCCGATACAATATACACCACTGGACAGAGTAAGTGGACAAGTCAGACACCACACTGATGTGGTTACAAATGTTTTCAAACCCCCGAGAATCCTTGAGGAACAAGATCAGGGTCTTCTTCCTGGATTTTGGATTGAAGGTCCAGGGCGTGATGGCATCTGATAATTAACGTCATCACTGACACTTCTCGCATCATGATTGCTCTCATTTCATCATCCTACAGACAGCAGAGCCGATCACTGGGCATTGAGCGGGCACTGGCTGATGAAGCTGCGCAGCAGGTAACAAGGGACAGGCACAGCAGGGAGTCAGGTGACAGTCCGTGTCTGCCTGGGCTTGAGCTTTGGTGTGTGGTCAGGGTCATACAGTCACATGGGCACACAGCATGGACCTCATCCGTTCTGACCAAGTTGGCACTCTAGACAAGTCCCAGCTTCTGGCGATTGGTCCATATCCTTCTCAAAATTTCCTCTCCATAAATTTGTCCAAATGTGTTTTGTCCCCACTCTAACAGCTTCCTCTGGCAGCTTGATCCACACACGGACCGCTTTCTGGGTGAAAATATTGCTCGCCACATTTTTCTCAAATTTCTCTCCACTCACATTAAACTTGTGGCTCTCATTTCCAGAATTGTCTAGCTTGCAGAGGAAAAAAAACGGTGAACATTCACTTTATCTCGGTCCTTCCTGACATCATAAACCTCTACAAGTCACCCCTCAGAAACTATGCTCCAGGGAGTATAGAGGCAGCCTATCTGACTGTCATCCCGTCCCTCCGACATCCAGATGAATCTACTTTGCACCTCTTCCAACTCACTGACCTCCCTCCTATAGTTGGGCATCCCGATCTGCACAGTAACCACAGGGCTCATGTACTCCCTCTGGGTTTAGAATACAGGCTGGGAACTAGTTTCCTTCATAGGAAGTGGGAGCAGAATGAAGAGAGAAAGCAGGATTGGGAGGACAATAAAGTGGGACAGATAGATAGAGGGTGGCAGTGAAGAAAGAGCAGGACAGATAGAGTGAGTGAGTGGTGGAGAGAGAGAGAGGAATCAGAGTTAATGGAGAGGGAGATGAAGGAAGTTATTGTGAAAGGGCAGCTGGCTTTACATGGACTTTGAGCCGATTTATTTTTCACTTGATTGGACCCAGTTCTTCCATTTGATCCTCCCAGTTGCAGGCAGAGCTCACCTCTTTGCACAGTGAACAACAGGAGACCAGCACCATGAACCAGGAGGTCAAACTGACCAATCAGGAGCTAACGACACAATTGAAGCAGTCTCAGCTGGAACTGCAGAAGGCTCGTGATTGGCTGGAGATCCTCCAGGAGCAATCGGCTCATCGAGAGGAGAAAGGGTAAGAAACTCCCAGGACGGGAAGGGTCACCTTTTGTGATTGCATGGTTACATAGCCTTCAAGTTCTGGTGCTCCCAGGTCCCCTGCCCCCACCCCCTCAGGATTGCTGGATGTATTATGCACAGCTTTGCCTTCCACCCTGTCTGGCGTTCAATAAATGGAGCAGAGGCTCCACCTGAGCTCAAGTTTGTGGTCCTGAATCTTCTCCCATTGGAACAGAAGTTGGCAATCCTTCACTTGGAACCTGTTCATCCATTCACTGGATACATTGTTTAATCCAAAAATTCTGACCTCTGAGTTTTCCTTAGGCTCTCACTGGTATCCTATTTCCATCCAGGAAAAGCAAAGTTCACCTTCGCCTCTAAAATTGGGCACAAGATCCTATTTTTCTTCAGTGCCAGAGCACTAAATTATTCACAGTTTTGTTGCAAATTGCTTGTATCTATTTTTCACTGTAATCTGAGGTGAGCTTTCAGGATGTAAATCACCCAAAGCTGTTCATCCATATAGTGTTGTAAAGAGACAAGTAACATTCGGTCAAGATCATCTTGAACATGGAAGGGCACACTGACTTTGATCCACTCACCCTGTCAGTGAATTTGTAAAACTTATGGAGACAGTGTTTGCCATATTTATCCAGTGTTTGAGATGCAAGCTCCTGATCTCAGGAGCTTCTAGGTGGTCACACATCACTGCTGCCCAGTAGATGATACGTTTTGCAACAGGTCTGATATCTTGATCTTCGAATCTCAATTTTCCAATTAACCAAAGGGTGTTGCACTGAAGGTGTAAATAAATGTCATTATTAATGTCTGGCCTTTCCCAAAAGTTGGCTCCCGGGATATGGGCAGTGGTCTACATTATCCAGGGTCTTGCTATAATACATGAGCAGCAGGGGCTGCAGAGGGCTTCTGAGTGTAGGGCCCATTCTCACCAGTGCTTCAGTGAACGAGTTGATATCTCTGGATTTGGCCTCCGAATACGCGCAAGTGCATGAATCAATTGCACACCGTCGCTCCATTGCTGAGGTTTGGGTGACCTTGGATCTGGGGTGTGGTCGCTGTAAGCTATGTTCTAAAGTTTATCTCCAATCCCGGAGGTTTGTTGGAGGTGAGGTGCAACTTTGGGGTGATGAAGTTTTGGGCCAAATCGAGGAGTGGCATTTGAGCAGATGCAATAAGGTGGGGTGGGGGGGGACATTGAGTGGGAGGCTGGGGAGAAGCATAGAAGAAATTTTAGGTTGAAACCCTATCACTGGGTTTTCCCTTTCCTCTATAAATGACACTCACCAAGAGCATTGCTTAAATAGGGCTTAGAGAATTATCGAGAACACCTGCCATCTATCACATAAGATCTTTGACGTACTACCACCAGGAACAAGATATAGGAGCATCAAATTCAGCACTGCCAGGCTGGGAAATAGCTTCTTCCTGCAGACAGAGAGGCAGATGAATGTCATCCTGTCATCCTGTGTCTCATAGAAATGAAATAGGTGAACTAATCTGAAATATTTATACATAATTATTTTTGTCTGGTTGTACAGTATGTTAATAAATAAACGCAAACTTGAACTTTATTCAGACAAAGGTGAGAAGAGGGAGAGAGGAGCCTAAAAACTGTTTGGAGTGGAGTGGGGGCAAAGAGCTAATAAGGTCCGGTACAGATGAGGGTGGGATAGATGGAGAGCCAGGTTTCGGAGGAGACCGGGGAGAGGGTGAGGATGAAGTGAGAACAGGAGTCGGTAAGATAAAGATGAAAATAGTGAGAGCAGGTCGGAGTGGAGTGGGGGGAGTTCCCAAAATGCAACAAACTCTGCCAGAAATAATCCTGTCACTTTTCCCGCAGCTCTTCCTGTGCGCCTGATGCTTTATTTCTGTTGCAGAGTGTGGGATCGGTCTCCAAGAGGCGAAGAAGTGCTTTGCCCTGAAGCCATCCAACAGGTAACAACGATCGGACGCAGCAGGGCTAGACAAGTGGATTCACCTCCAACTCTGGGTGATGTGAGCAGGGGGATCCACCTCTCATTCCTGGGCTCAGACAGAGGCCTTAATCACATGCAATGGAATGAGAATGGGGAGAGTAAAACAAAACAAAAGGCACAAAAACTATAGATGCCTGAATCTTGACTCAACCATGGAGGGAGCTACGGAAAGAAATGGTCTGTCAACGTTTCAGGTTTAGAACGTAGAAATTGACAGTAAAGTTCATGCCCTTTAGCCCACATTATTGCGCTGACCCAATAACTTACTCTAACAAGTGTCTAAAATGTCCCTATTGCATAACCTTTCATTGTTGTCAGATCCATGAAACTATCTAATAGTGTCTAAAAAGATCCTATGTACCTGCCTCCACCACTGTTGTTGGCAGCACCCACCATTCTCTGTGTGAAAAATTTACCTCTTACATCCCCTCTGTACTTACTCCCAAGCGCCTTAAAACTCTAGCCCTGTTGTAAGCCATCTTAACCGTGGGGCATCCAAAAGATCAATGCCTCAGTTTGGACGCTTTGTTGAGACTGAAGAAAAAAAGGGTGATATCAGAATCAGAATTTATTGCCATGAACAAGTCATGAAAGTCAGTGTTTACAGCAGCGTCGTAGATCAAACATTCATATTATAACGATCTTATGACATTATTATAAAAAATATCAATAATACTGCACGTAATGTAAGGCAGTATCTTATTCAGGAATCTGATGGCAGCGGGGAAGGAGCTGTCCTTGTGTCGCTGAGTGCTCATCTTTAGGCTCCTGTACCTTTTTTCTCCCAATGGTAGCAGAGTGAAGAGGGCACGGCCTGGGTGGTGGTGACGTCCTTGAGGATAGAGGCGGAGACACCATCTCTTGTAGATCTGCTTGATGGAGTGAAGTCTGGTGCCTGTGATGTCGCAGGCTGAGCTAACAACCCTCTGGAGTTCATTCTTGTCCTGAGAGTTGGCCCCTCCTTACCAGGCAGTGATGCAACCAGCCAGAATGCTCTCCACAGCACACTTGTAGAAACTTTCAAGAGTTTTCGGTGACATACCGAATCTCCTCAGACACCTCACAAAGTATAACCGCTGGTGAGCCTTCTTGGTGATTACATCAACATGGAGGTTCCAGGACAGATCCTCAGAGATGTTGGCACCCAGGAATTTGAAGTCTATCAAGTCTATGCCGGTGATCCCAAAAATCGGTTTTGGGGGGGAAAGAGTAAAGGCCTCTATCCTCAAGGACACCACCACCACCCAGCCGTGCCCTCTTCACTCTGCTACCATTGGGAGTGAAGGGAAAGTGTGAGGTAAAGGGAAATTGAATGAAAGGAAGAGAGAAAAAAAATGAGAGGGATATTTACTTTCGACTGCTGATTGACCCGACCCCTCTATGTGTTCCTCCCTCCAGTTACAGGAGGAGCTTGTGTCCCTGCGCAGTGAACAGGAAGAGACCAGCATCAAGAACCAGGAGCTCAAACTGATCAATCAGGGGCTGGAGACGAGGCTGGAGGGGATCCAACGAGAGCTGCAGGAGGCTCGGGATCAGCTGGAGATCCTCCAGGAGGAAGCAGCTCACCGGAAGGAGAAGGAAGGGTGAGTGATTCCGAGGAAGAGTTGGGACATGCAGTGCATTTAAATCCCGGTTTTCCTCAGGCCCAGTGTGCCGAGCTCATCCTTTTGCCTTTTACTTGGTCTGGTGTTCAGCAGTGGAGGTACTCACTTGAGCTGACATTTGTGGCCCTGAACCTTCTCCCAGCAGCCAAACAAAGGAGCAGACATTGTCTATCCAACACTTGGAATCTGTTAATGCATTAATTGGATTCATGGTTTAATCTGAGGTTCTGAACTATTAGGTGCCCTTATCTCACTGGATCCCAGTTCCCTGCAGAGAAAGGCAACCAATCATGTCTCCGTCCTGGCACAAGTGCACCCATCTCTAAGGGACCCACATTCTACCCCAGCTATACTTTCTACTGATTTCATGTTCCTTCCAGATTACATTTTAGTTATTTAATTGAATCCTTTTCCAGCTTTTCCACTCTACTGGATGTGTACTTTTCCTTGTACTAAATAAGTATTTCCCTTGACCTCAGCCCTGTCTTTCCCTTGGTTTAAGAGTTGTTGCATTTTTGCATTGTGTTTTGGATGTACAGCACACCACTTCCTCCTGTCCACTCCACAGGAATGACCCTTAGCTACCTGTTAACTATCACTTTAATTTCTTATCCCACTCCGTGTCAGTCCTGTGCAGTTACACCAAGGCCCAGTGCAACCTTGAGAAACTGCACCTTATCTTCCACCTGGACATGTGGCGCCCTTCTGTCCTTGACAGTGTATTCTCCAGCTTAAGGTAACTAATTTTCTCCATGTCAGAACAGGCAAATTAGGCTGAGTTAACTGTCTGTGGCATTGACTTTGTATTTCCCACAGCCCTGCTATTTATTTTCTTTGGCTTGGCTCGCGGACGAAGATTTATGGAGGGGGTAAATGTCCACGTCAGCTGCAGGCTCGTTTGTGGCTGACAAGTCCGATGCGGGACAGGCAGACACGGTTGCAGCGGTTGCAGGGGAAAATTGGTTGGTTGGGATTGGGTGTTGGGTTTTTCCTCCTTTGTCTTTTGTCAGTGAGGTGGGCTCTGCGGTCTTCTTCAAAGGAGGTTGCTGCCTGCCGAACTGTGAGGCGCCAAGATGCACGGTTTGAGCCGATATCAGCCCACTGGCGGTGGTCAATGTGGCAGGCACCAAGAGATTTCTTTAGGCAGTCCTTGTACCTCTTCTTTGGTGCACCTCTGTCACGGTGGCCAGTGGAGAGCTCGCCATATAACACGATCTTGGGAAGGCGATGGTCCTCCATTCTGGAGACGTGACCCACCCAGCGCAGCTGGATCTTCAGCAGCGTGGACTCGATGCTGTCGGCCTCTGCCATCTCGAGTACTTCGATGTTAGGGATGAAGTCGCTCCAATGAATGTTGAGGATGGAGCGGAGATAACGCTGGTGGAAGCGTTCTAGGAGCCGTAGGTGATGCCGGTAGAGGACCCATGATTCGGAGCCGAACAGGAGTGTGGGTATGACAACGACTCTGTACACGCTTATCTTTGTGAGGTTTTTCAGTTGGTTGTTTTTCCAGACTCTTTTGTGTAGTCTTCCAAAGGCTCTATTTGCCTTGGCGAGTCTGTTGTCTATCTCGTTGTCAATCCTTGCATCTGATGAAATGGTGCAGCCGAGATAGGTAAACTGGTTGACCGTTTTGAGTTTTGTGTGCCCGATGGAGATGTGGGGGGGCTGGTAGTCATGGTGGGGAGCTGGCTGATGGAGGACCTCAGTTTTCTTCAGGCTGACTTCCAGGCCAAACATTTTGGCAGTTTCCGCAAAACAGGATGTCAAGCGCTGAAGAGCTGGCTCTGAATGGGCAACTAAAGCGGCATCGTCTGCAAAGAGTAGTTCACGGACAAGTTTCTCTTGTGTCTTGGTGTGAGCTTGCAGGCGCCTCAGATTGAAGAGACTGCCATCCGTGTGGTACCGGATGTAAACAGCGTCTTCATTGTTGAGGTCTTTCATGGCTTGGTTCAGCATCATGCTGAAGAAGATTGAGAAGAGGGTTGGAGCGAGAACGCAGCCTTGCTTCACGCCATTGTTAATGGAGAAGGGTTCAGCGAGCTCATTGCTGTATCTGACCCGACCTTGTTGGTTTTCGTGCAGTTGGATAACCATGTTGAGGAACTTTGGGGGGCATCCAATGCGCTCTAGTATTTGCCAAAGCCCTTTCCTGCTCACGGTGTCGAAGGCTTTGGTGAGGTCAACAAAGGTGATGTAGAGTCCTTTGTTTTGTTCTCTGCACTTTTCTTGGAGCTGTCTGAGGGCAAAGACCATGTCAGTAGTTCCTCTGTTTGCGCGAAAGCCGCATTGTGATTCTGGGAGAATATTCTCAGCGACACTAGGTATTAATCTATTTAGGAGAATCCTAGCGAAGATTTTGCCTGCAATGGAGAGCAGCGTGATTCCCCTGTAGTTTGAGCAGTCTGATTTCTCGCCTTTGTTTTTGTACAGGGTGATGATGATGGCATCACGTAGGTCCTGAGGCAGTTTTCCTTGGTCCCAACAAAGCTTGAAAAACTCATGCAGTTTGACATGCAGAGTTTTTCCGCCAGCCTTCCAGACTTCTGGGGGTTTCCATCCATTCCTGCTGCTTTGCCACTTTTCAGTTGTTCATTTGCCTTGTATGTCTCTTCCTGTGTCAGAACCTCATCCACCTCTAGCCTTAAGGGCTGTTGAGGGAGCTGGAGCAGGGCGGATTCTTGGACTGAGCGGTTGGCACTGAAAAGAGATTGGAAGTGTTCTGACCATCGGTTGAGGATGGAGATCTTGTCGCTGAGGAGGACATTGCCATCTGAGCTGCGCAGCAGTCGCCAATGTCCGCGCTGAGCTGAATTCGCTTGGCGAGGCTAGTCCACCACTCATTTTGGATCTCCCGGAGTTTGCGCTGAAGATGGCTGCATGCGCGACGGAAGGCTTGTTTCTTCTCTGGCCAGGACGGCTTTGTAAGGTGAGCCTGGTGGGCAGCTCGCTTCTTTGCCAGCAGCTCCTGGAATTCCTGGCTGTTATTGTCGAACCAGTCCTTGTTTTTCCTGGAGGAGAAGCCCAGTACCTCTTCAGTGGATTGCAGTATGGTAGTCTTCAGCTGATCCCAGAGGGTTTCAGGGGACGAGTCCGTGAGGCGGATTGCATCCTCGAGCTTTGCTTTGAGGTTTGCCTGGAAGTTTCCTCTCACTTCATCTGACTGCAGATTTCCAACACTGAACCTCTTTCTGGGGGCTTTACTGTTCCTGGACTTTGGCTTGAAGTGAAGGTTGAGCTTGCAGCGAACCAGCCGGTGGTCTGTGTGGCATTCCGCGCTGGGAATGACCCTGGTGTGGAGCACATCTCATTTGTCTCTTTCTCGCACCAGGATGTAGTCCAGGAGGTGCCACTGTTTGGATTGGGGATGCATCCAGGTAGTCTTCAGGCTGTCCCTCTACTGAAAAAGGGTGTTTGTAATGACAAGCCGCTGTTCTGCGCAAAGCTCCAACAGGAGGCGCCCATTGTCGTTGCACTTGCCGACACCATGCTTGCCCAGGATTCCTGGCCAGGTTTCTGAGTCTTTGCCGACGCGAGCGTTGAAGTCGCCAAGGATGACAACCTTGTCGGCTGTAGGGGTGCGTTGAATGAGGTTGCGCAAGTCAGTGTAGAACTTGTCCTTTTCTCTTGGTTCCGCCTGGAGGGTTGGAGCATAGACACTGATGAGGGTGATGCGACGTTTGTTTTGAAGGGGGAATCGCATGGACATGATCCGGTCTGAGTGGCCTGTCGGGAGGTTTTCGAGTTTGGAGGCAATGGAGTTCTTGACCATGAAGTCTACACCAGATAGGCGTCGTTCATCCAAAGGCTTGCCAGACCAGTAGAGTGTGTAGCCTGCACCGCGTTCTTGGAGGCTGCCTACATCTGCCAGGCAGACTTCACTGAGAGCGGCTATGTCGATGTCAAGTCTGAGGAGTTCATGTGCAATGAGGGCAGAGCGACGTTCAGGTCGGTGGCTGTCAGCCTTGTCTAGCATGGTTCTGATGTTCCAGCATGCTAGCTTGAGTTTGTGAGCATCTTTTGAGGGGGAGGACGTGGAGGGGGAAGACGTGGAGGGGGAGAACGTGGAGGGGGAGGACGTGGAGGGGGAGGACGTGGAGGGGGAGGACGTGGAGGGGGAGGACGTGGAGGGGGAGGACGTGGAGGGGGAGGACGTGGAGGGGGAGAACGTGGAGGGGGAGGACGTGGACCTGTCCTCGGGCCTGCGCAAAGGAGCTTTTAGTTGGAGTGCAGTGCGCGCAGTACTGGCCCCACCCTTTACACCCTTGGTTCGTGTGCCGTGGCCAAGCAAGCTGGGACGTGGCAGCGAGGTCCTTGGGTCGTAGGTTTTATATCGGAGTGGCCTTCTCCTATGCAGGTTTCTTACCCGGGCTGTAGGGGTCTGCCTCCCCTCCTAGGTCGGTCCATACTGCCCGGACCGGGGCTGAGGCCGCCGCTGCTTTCCCTGTGCCTGGACCGGGGCCGCTGCCTCCTACTTTCTGCCCAGACCGGGGCCTCCGCCAGCCTCACTCGACCAAGGCCGGGGCCGCTGCCTCCCCTTTGCTCTTGCCCGGATCGGGGCCGCCGCCGCCTACCCTCTGCCCGGACCGGGGCCGAGGCCGCCGCTGCTTTCCCTGTGCCCGGACTGGGGCTGCCGCCTCCAACTTTCTGCCCGGACCGGGGCCTCCGCCTGCCTCACTCGACCGAGGCCGGGGCCGCCGCCTCCCCTTTGCTCTTGCCCGGATCGGGGCCGCCGCCGCCTACCCTCTGCCCGGACCGGGGCCAGAGCCGCCGCTGCTTTCCCTGTGCCCGGACCGGGGCCGCCGCCTCCTACTTTCTGCCCGGACCAGGGCCTCCGCCAGCCTCACTCGACCGAGGCCGGGGCCGCAGCCTCCCCTTTGCTCTTGCCCGGATCGGGGCCGCCGCCGCCTACCCTCTGCCCGGACCGGGACCGAGGCCGCCGCTACTTTCCCTGTGCCCGGACTGGGGCCGCCGCCTCCAACTTTCTGCCCGGACCGGGGCCTCCGCCTGCCTCACTCGACCGAGGCCGGGGCCGCCGCCTCCCCTTTGCTCTTGCCCGGATCAGGGCCGCTGCCGCCTACCCTCTGCCCGGACCGGGGCCGGGGCCGCCGCACAAGCAAAGCAACGTCATCCCCCTCTAACTGCTACCACCCCCCCCCCCCCCCATGAAGTGATCTTCCAGTCTCTTCGATGTAGGGGAAGCCACAAAGGGAACACCAGATGCCGAAGATGACCCCGTATATTCACTAGGGGTCCCAGAGTGGTTTATGACAAGTTTTGAAATAGGAGGCTCCAGAGCCTGCAGGATGTTGGGGGAAAAAAAGATCTGCTGGATTTTAGAGGGAGGGCTGGGAGACCCATATTCAGTTCATTGTTCCAGATAACCTAAAGGATCTCTCCATAGATGCTGCTTAAATGTTCCCAGCATTTTCTGTATTTATTTCACCCTTCCCAGAGAAGCTGCTGTCTTTTCACTCATGGCCTGTCTGTTGCGAGAGCTCCCTTTCTCCCTGTCTTCACCCTCTCAGCCAATGGGCCACTCTGTACCAGGTAACACAGTGTAACACTGTCCCATCCTGTTCCCCCGACCCCTGTTACCTCTGCTCTGCAGGCTCCAGAGGACTCGCTCCATCCGACGCCATGGCCCTCCCCAGGTTTCAAGAAAACTGGACCCCCTGGGAGAGGTCAAAGGTCAGGAGGTGACCCTGGGAAGAGAGGGAGACGAAGCCCACCAGGAAACAGAAGCAACCCCAGCAAGAGACGGAGGAGCAGTGAGAATCGCAGAGGTAGCCATGGCCAGGAATAAAGCCCTCTCTGGTTAGACCAGTTGGAAGGCCTCAACCTGCAGGAACAAGATACCCCAGTGATGTCCCCACAGAAAGATTTAGGTCAGCTTACAGGCCAGAGGGACTAGGGTCTCCAGTGTTCCCACTGCAGGGTCTGGTGGAGCACTGATGGTGAATCCACAGACACTCAAAAGTGTCTCTGAAGGGACTCTCTTTTGCTTCTTTTTCTCTTGTCAGGGGCACCGGACAATGGTCAAGGCAACTCATTTGTTTGCCTTCCGGCAGGCAAAAGCTGAAGTATATCATATATATGTGGCGCAATCAATGAACACTCACAGACACGGAGCAGGCAGTCAAAGGTTTTATCGATCCGAAGACCTAGACATGCCTCTAAATGCTGCTGGTTCACGTCCAAGGCAGGTATGAGGGAGGAAACTAGGGCTCTCGGCCTTTATTAGGGGATCTTACAGGGAGGGGCTACAGGTACAGAAGGTGGGCCAGCCTGCCCAGCCCCAGTGAGGACATGCCCCGACATGCCGGCAGAATCATGTTCCACCACAGTACATTACATTTTTATGTCCTGTTGCATGACAATACAAGGAACCTTGAACCTTCAACCTTTGACCTTTAACCTTGAAGAATGAAGGAGAGACTCGGATCAGCTCACAGACCAGAAGAGGCTGGGGCCCCAGCCATACTGAGAGCCATTCGTAGCCAGAGTCAGTCTGTCACCTAGTTCAAGTTTTCATTTAGTTTCGGTTGTAGCTTCAGCAAAGGGTAAAGCCAGAGGATAATGCAGGAGTACTGATTGAAAGCATGGCCAAAAGTCGGAGGAAAAAGAGCTCAAAATTAGGACCAAAATTGGAAGGAGTGGATGGTGGTGGACCAGTTATTTTCTGAGTGAATGTCTCTGACCTGCGCTGTACCTCAGGGGTTAATGTTGGCGCCTTCGTTGTCTATGATATACGCTAAAGACTTGGCCGCGAATGCAGAGAGTATGACTGTTGGTAGTGTTGTGAAGAGCAAAGAAGGTTGCCTCAGGCAACAGCCTGATTAAGCTCAGATGAGGAGTTGAGTAGAAGGTGATGTAGTCTGGGAAGTCAATTAGGGTGAGGCATACAGTAAGTAGTGGGGCACTGAGGAATGCCGATGAACAGGAGAGCCCTGAAATACTGCTGCATAGTTCCCCAAAAGTGGTGATACAGATGGTTAGGGTGGCAGAGAAGGTAGATCACAGATTTAGCTTCCTGGGGGCTTGAACTGTAAATGTTGGGACACCATGTTACAACTTTACCAAACATTGGTCAGGCAGAGCTTGGAGTATTGTGAGCAGTCCTGCCTGCCATACTGTAGGTAGGGTGTGATTGCTCCAGAGAGAGATTTAACACGATGATGCTTGGATTAGAGAATATGTTATGGGGGAAGGATGAGATAGGTTTGGGTTAGTTTTCACTGGAATTTTTTGAGGTGTACAAAATTATTAGGGGTATCATTAGTGAGATCCCTTTTCCCAAGGCTATGGTATATAAAAACAAAAGGATGTAAGTTGAAAATGAGACGTAGGAGGCCTATAGAGGGGTTCAAAGGGGAAGAATTTTACACAGACAAGGGTTGATAGGTGGAGGCAGGAACAATCATTTAAGATGCTTGTAGACAGGTGTTTAAATAGCCAAGGCATAAACATTTAATACCCAATGCAAGCAACTGGGAATAGTGTTAGTTGTAGCAACAGTGAACTTGGAGGACAGAAGGGCCCGTTTCTGTGCTGAATCTCTCAATTATTATATGTCCCAGAAACTTCCCAGAGCGATGGTTGGTGTCTTGGGGAATTCACCAAATGCATTCCAAGGGTTCACATTGCTGCTGTGATTGGAGTTTGCTGAGTGTGGGGTAGAGAGAGGGACAAAGGGAAATGGAGGCAGGGAGAAAAAAGTTGGATAGAGATCAGGAAGGGTGAGAGGCGCTATGAGATTGATCGACCTGAATCCATTTTTGTGCTGACCTGCCTGTTAATTGCTGATTGAACCGACCCCTCCGTGTCCAGTTACAGGCGGAGCTCGTGTCCCTGCGCGGTGAACAGGAGGAGACCAGCACTGAGAACAAGGGGCTCAAATTGACCAATCAGGAGCTGGAGATAAGGCTGGAGGGGATCCAACGGGAGCTGCAGGAGACTCGGGATACACTGAAAATCTTCCAGGACGAAGCAGCTCACCGGGAGGAGAAAGAAGGGTGAGTGATTCGCAGGATGTATTATACGGCACGGAGCATCGGCCCATCTCTTTCCTTTCCCTTTCCAATCTCCTCCAATCCAGATATTGCCAGCTCCTCAGTGCCAGCCCCTCGGACACATCATCCACTGCTTGGTCCTTCTGTCTCACCTAGGCCAATATTCCGCTGGGTTCAGAACTGAATTCTTCAGTCTTCTCCCTTCAGTCTTACACAGGAAAGTTTTCCAGCTCTTCAAGTCCCTTCTGCCTTCGTCAGTTTCATGGCCTACTCTAATACTATTCTGGATGTTGACCTTTAACCCTGATCCCAGAACATCTGTCCATTGGAGAAGATGCCAAAAGCAGGCACCCACTGAGCTCCCCACTACCTCTTTCCATTAAGGTCTGCTGTCCAGTTGCAGGTGTGACATTTCTCCCAACTGGCCTGTAGTTTTGGTTAATACTTTCACATTGTGCTGTTACACCAAATACATCCTATGTCATTTGTGGCCTGTTGAACCATATACCATTTCAAGTGCCTTATCCCAGACCATTCATGTCATGGCAGATCCCCTCCCCTGAATGATAGCAGTGAACAGGATAAGGTTTTCTTCAAGCTGACAATTTTGTGGCCACTATTACTGTAGTCAGTGTTTTACCTCTCAATTCATTCTGTTGCTTCCTTTGCGATTGGCTACATGAGGCACTGCCTCAAGAAGGCAGCCAAGCTCATAAAGGACCCCCATCACCCTGATCACAATCTCTTCTCACTGCTGCCTTCAGGCAGAAGCCTGAGGACCAGCCCCCCTCGGTTCAAGAACAGTTTCTTTCCAACAGTTATCAGGCTCTTGAACCTCACATCGTTTCACTAATCACAGACTGGGCACAGTATTGTAATGTCACTTTTTTTTTGCTCGATAGTAACAGTGAATATTTATTATCTATCTTTTGTACTTTTAGATTCAAGATTCTTTTATGGTCATGTAATAAAACAGAAAATGAAATATTACACAAAATTTCCTTTAGCCCACTGTAAAACAGAGAAAGATTTGTCATCAGCAGAAATTGCCCGGTGCCCCTAACAGTCAGAGAAATAGAAGCAAAAGAGAGTCCCCCCAGAGTCACTGAGTGTCCGTGTATTCTTCGCCTCCTCTGTCTCTGCAGCCACACAGACTTCTGTCCAAACCATCAGCAACCTGAGCTCCAGATCCAAACCTCTGACACGATCTGGAACCCCCCCAGCACCCTCGGCACCCTCTCGCCTCTCGATTCCGATACCTGGTACCCCTTCAACCATTCTCGAGCCAGTCTCCTGCAGCCTGGAGTGAGTCCTTTGACCGCAGTTGCCTTTCCTCGCCTCAAGTCACCAACAGCCGTCTGTATGTTCTTCAGACTCAGAGTCCCTTGCTGGTCTGCCACCATGGTCACTGACCCCTCGGGTCGTCTCCTCTGCTTCCCTGGAGACTGCAATTCCTCGTGGCCCAGACCCCGTGGTTGCAGGATTTTAAAATAAACCGTCATTGGCTCCTTTGACAGGCCATTTAAAGCCTGTATGGAGCATTTGGCAGCAGGACTGGGCGGTTGGACCCTACTGGACAGTACTGTGTTTCCGCTCCCAGCTGAGCACAGGTCCTCAGCAGTGGTGCTGCTGTCATTTTTTCATGTTTGTGTTAACCCCTTTCAATGACAATTTAGTGTATGCTATTGAAGTTTTTTTATATATATATGAAGGGCCTGATTGACTGCAGCAAGTGAGTATTTTGGTGCATATGTTTTTGGACATGTATGACAATAAACATATTGAGAACTATGTAAATATTAGAGTAAAAGTGCCCTCCCTCTGTAATCTTTTCTCCCCAGACTCCAAAGGGCTGGCTTCATCTGCAGCCATGCCGCTCCCCACACTTTGAGTAAACCGGATGCCATGGGAGAGCTCGAAGGACAGGAAGTAACCCTTGGAAGAGATGGAGCCCATGAGGAAACAGCAGCAGAGAGAATCAAAAAGGTAGCTGGGTGCGATTCAGAAGCCCCCATGGTTAGACCAGCGGGAAGGCCTCATCCTACAGGAAGAGGGTTCTCCAGTGTTGTCTGCACAGAGAAACTCTGATCAGGTCACAGACTGAGAGACTGGGGCCCCAGTGTTGTCCCCACAGAGAGACTTGGGTCACTCACAGACCAGAGAGACCCATGTCCCCCAGTGTTTTCTGCACAGAGTGACTTGGATCAACTCACAGACCAGAGGCCAGGATCCCAGCGTCGTCCTCACAGAGACTCAGGACAGTTCACAGACCAGAGAGACCGGGCCCCTGTGTCGCCACCACAGTGAGATGCAGGTCAACCCACAGACGAGAGAAACTGAAGCCCCAGCCTTATTTGGAGCCAGAGCCAATCTGTACCTTTATGAAGTCACAGTGTTGCCAACACAAAAACAGGCCCTTCAACCAATTTGTTCACGTTGACCAAGATGGAACCACTTGTCTACATTTGGCCTGTATCCCTCTTAACCGTTCCTATCTGTGCACCTGTGTAAATGTTTTATTAAGTACTAATTATACCCTCTTCTACCATCTCCTTTGGCAGTTTATTTGCATATGTGACTGCCCTCAATGAAGAGTTACCCCCTCAGGTCTCCTTTAAATCTTTCCCCTCTCACCACCAACTTCCTTGAATTCCAGAACCCCTTACCCCAGGAAACAGCTGCGACCATTCAGCTTACCCATGCCCCTGATGATACTTTCAACCTCTGGGGGAGGGGGGTGGGGGTGGTCATGCTTTGCTTCAGGGGCAACAGTTCCAGTCTAACCAGCTTCTATTTAGAATCAGGTTTAAAATCTGAAATTCCAGACTGATGTTTGAGGTGTGGTTTTGAGGTTGGAACATTTATACATTCAACCTGGCTTTGCATGAACATAAGTATGACTTAGCAGAAATTTTGACATATATTATAGAAGTGGATTTTCCATTGGAACCAGAACTGTATTTATTGAGGAATCTTATGGTTATTGGCACAAAACTCTCAAACTATCAAATCCAGATTGTGAGGAGTCCACTAGCGGTAGCCAGGAGATATATAGCTGTTACATGGAAGTCCAGCTCTTCTACCCCCCCAACCCCGCAAACTTATTACTCGCTGGAATAGGAAATGCAAAGTTGTGCCCCCTGGAAAAGATGAGTTATAATCTTAGAAAGAAATATGAGGTGTTTGTTAAAATATGGCAACCTTATTTGAATCATACTAGCTAACTAACTTCCCTGAAAAGGTTTAAAATAGGTTAATATTGTTGAATTCCTTAAGATCAAGATATGGACTAAAATACCCCTTCTTTTTTGAACAACTGTTTTTTTTTACATTAACAGTTGGGGAGGGGGATGAGATTTGGTCAATCATATGAGATTCTGTAATTTTAAAATGCTATTTATAATGTTCTACATGAATCTTGGAAAAATCAAATTAAATATTAAAAAAAAAGTGCACGAAAAGTCAAAGTAAGGCAGCGTCTGTGGTTCATTGATTATTCAGGGATCTGATGGCAGTGGGGAAGAAGCTGTCCTTGTGCCACTGGGTGCTCAACTTTAGGCTCCTGTACCCTTATCTCAGTGGTAGCAGAATGGATGGGGGGAGGTCTTTGAGGATAGAGGCTGCTTTCGTAAGACACAGCTTCCTGTAACTCAAGCCTTCCAATCCTGGCAACATTCTTGTGCATCTATTCTGCACCCTCTCCAGCTTCATCTCATCTGTGCAGTCAGCGTAGCAGTTAACACAACTCTGTTACAGCACCTGCAAACGGAGTTCGAATTCCCCACTGTCTGAAAGGTGTTTGTAACTTCTTCCTGTGTCTGCGTGAGTATCTCCAGGTGCCCCGGTTTCCTCCTACCTTTCAAAAAACGTAACAGTGGTTGTGGGTCAATTAGGTGTAATTGGGCAGCATGGGCTCATAGGCCAGAAGGGCAGTGGGCACATACATGCTGTGTGTCTAAATTTAAATTTAAAATGTAATACCCAAGTGTGGTCTCTCTAATGTCTTGTAGCATGACGTCCAAACTCCTGTACTCCATAGTCCAATAGATGAAAGCAAAAGCGCCAAACAACTTCTTCACCATCCTGTCTAACTGTCGCCATTTTCGGGAAACTATGCACCTGTAGCCATTATATTCTCCGTTCTGCTCTCCAGGGCTCTGGTGTCCATGGAACCTGTCCTGCTCTGGTTTAACTTCCCAAAAAGCACCACTTTGCATTGCACTGGAGTGCATTCTCTCTCGCTTTCTTGGTTCATCTCAATCCTTTTGCAGCAACCGACAATCTTCTTCTCTGACCTCCTCACTACTAGTCTTGTTATCATCTGCAAATTTATTTTTCATCCTATCACATCCACATCCAATTCATTCATCGAGCTGACAAACAACAATGGGCCCCGCACTGATCCCTGCAGCACACCACTGATCACAATCCCCCTCCCCCCCATGTGAAAAAGCAACCCTCTACTTCCTCCAACCAAGCCAAATTTGTATTCAATGGGCCAGCTTATTTAGGTAGATCCCATGATATCTTGCCAACGGCCTTTTGAATGTCCATGTAGACAGCAAGTACTACCCTGCTCTCATCAATCCACCTGGTCAATTCTTCAAAATTCTTAAGTGTGACACACAATTTACCACTCTTACTAATAAGTCCTTGCCTTTGTAAGTGCAGGTAGATCCTGTCTCTTAGAATCCCTTCCAGTAACTGGTCCTTGTAGTCCTTCTACAGAGGCCCAGCATTGATGAAGGTAGAGCGGTGGATGTAGTATATATAGATTTCTGTAAGGCATTTGATAAGGTTCCCCATGCAAGGCTCATTCAGAAAGTAAGGACTAGAGGGAGAGATTTGATTAATAGGAGGGGTTTCTTTTCTTTTTTTCCCCCTTCTTTTTCCTTTTGAGATATTTTGTAAAAGGAGTTTGATCAAGAAGAATACACACAATTTTCATATGTATTGCTTGAATATTATTGAAGTACAAATTGTCTTTTTTATCTTTCAATTTATGTATTGGATCAATATGTTCTTTTTATTAAACTCAAGATATTCTAAAAAGAAAAAGTAAGGAGACATGAATGCAAGGAGGCCTTGCATGGCTGATACAGAATTGACTTGACCAGAGAAGGCAGAGGGTGATTGTACATGGTTCCAAATCCACATGGAGGGAGGTGACCAGTGGTGATCTGCTGGGATCTGTTCTGGGAACCCCCCCCCCACCACTCCTCTTTGCGATTTTGACAAATGACCAGGGTGAGGAGGAACTGGAAGAGTGGGTTAGTAGGTTTGCAGATGACAAGAAAGCTGGGAGTGTCGTGGAAAGTCTGGAGGTTGCCAGAGATGACAAACAGACATTGATAGGATGCAGAGGCTGATCTGAGAAGTAGCAGATGGAACTTAACCCAGAAAAGTCTGAAGTGGTTCATTTCAGTAGGTCAAATTTGAGGGCAGAACTCATTGTTAGTGGGAGCATTCTGAGCAATGTGGACAAACTGAGCGATCTCAGGGTACATGTCCATGGGGCACTCAAAGCTGCCACATGGGTTGATAGTGTTGTTAAGAAGGGGCGTGCTATGTTAGCCTTCATTAATCATGGGATTGAGTTCGAGGTAATATTGCGGTGAGATAAGACCCTGGTTAGATCTCACTTGGAACATTATGTTTAGTTCTGGTCACCTCACTATACGAGGACATAGAGAGGGTGCAAGGGACATTTAGAAAGGGTCATTTGCCTGGATTGGAGAGCATGCCTTATGAGGATAAGTGAGTGAACTTGGTCTTCTCTCCTTTGAGTGACGGAGGATGAGTGCTGACCTGATAGAGGTATATAAAATGGTGAGAGGTATTGATTGTGTAGATGGCCAGAGGCTTTATCCCAAGGCTGAAATGGCTGACCCGAGAAGGCACAGTTTTAAGGTACTTTGGGGTAAGTACAGGTGGGAAGTAAGAGGTATATTTTTCACACAGACAGTGGTGGGTGCATGGAATTCACTGCCAGCAATGGTGGTGAAGGCAGGTACAAGAAGGTCTTTAGGTAGGCAAATGGAACTGAGAAAAATGGAGGTTGGGAAAATTACAGGCATTTTGCAGAAAGGGTGATTCGGATTGCACAACACTGTGGGCCAAAGAACCAATACTGTGCTGTAGATTTCCATGTTCTATGTCCTTTTAGCCATTCTCCAATCTTCCAGAACATCACCCATGTCCAAAGCTGTCTGCCCGTGCCCCAGAAATTTCTTCCAGGATAGATGAGGATGCACTTGGTAGTAGGGTCGCAGAAAGTTATCCACCTGTATATGTTTCAAAACTTCCAGCACCCCTTCATAAAACCAAACATCTCTGTTCTTTGAACTTGTTACCTTCTCCATTGTAAATGCAGGTGAGAAGAATTCATTGAAGACCTCGCTCATCTCCCATGACTCCACACATTGATATCCACACTGATCATCAAGGAGACTAGTTTCCTCTTTAGTTATCCTTTTGCTCTTAACATACTCCTGGGGGTGTTTTGTACTTATTCAGGAGGACTGATAGAAAGAACGGTTAGATATTAGGCCATCAAAAGTCTCAAGATCCCCAACATTATATTTGGGGATATACTAGGATTATGACATGGTGTGGGGAAGTCTGTAGCCACACATCACTGCTATGGTTGGAGTCTGAAGTGTGTGGGATGGTGAAATAGGGAGAGAGAGATGGATGGAGTGAGGCAGAGTGGGAAAGAGATAGAGATGAGGATTAGGATTGATGAGAGGTACAGGGTGCAGTGAACTAAGATTCGCCCCCATCTACCCATATATAACCCAGGTTTCCTGAGCCCTACTGAAGACCATTGTAAGACCCTACCCTTTGTTATAAGCTAATAAAAGTGTGTGTTCTCCCTCCAGTTGTGAGAGCTTTTATTCATGCCACACAGGGTATTGGATCTGAATTCATTCTTGTGTTGACCTGCCTTTTGACTGCTGATTGACCCGACCCCTCTGTGTGTTCCTCCCTCCAGTTGCAGAAGGAGCTCGTGTCCCTGCACTCTATACAGCAGGAGACCAGCACTGAGAACCAGACGCTCAAACTGACCAATCAGGCACTGGAGACGAGGCTGGAGGAGATCCAAAGGGAGCTGCAGGAGGCTCAGGATCAGCTGAAGATCCTCCAGGAGGAAGTAGCTCAACAGAAGGAGAAAGAAGGGTGAGCCATTCGCAGGGTGTATTATACAATGCACAGTGCATTGGACAATCTCTTTCCTTGCCCTACCCAGTCTCCACCAACTGGATATCACCAAATCCTTAATGCAGGCCCCTCATCCACTGCTTGGTCCTTCTATCCCACTCAGACAGATATTCCTCTGGGTTTAGAACTGTAGTCCAGAATCTTCTCCCTTCAGCCATACATAGGAAGGTTTTCTAGCTCTTCAAGCCCCTTCTACCTTCATCAATTTCATGACCTACTCTAATAATATTACGCACCACCCTGATCCAAGAATAACCGGCCAGTATAAAGTTGGTAGAAGAGATAGTAAAGTTGACCAGTGCCAAAGGCAGGTGTCCCCTAGGCTCCCTGCTTGCATCCCGTTAACTGTTCATGCCTGGACATTTGCAGGAATGAGGGTCTCCGATCCCAGCTAGAGCACTGACAGCAAAGTGGATGCAGTCACTCCCACCCTGCACCGGCCTGTGGTATCTGCTGGCCCCTGCCCATGCCCCTTATTGGGTATCAGATCTAGGAGGAGGGGAGACTTCCTCTCCTCAGCAGGAGAAGCTTGGGCCCCTCAGTAATGTGTAGTGTGACATGCTGGGGGTCTCAATAACAGCCTAGAGGCAGCTTCAAAATAAAGAATTGAGGGCCATTGTTACCTCCATGGCCAGAAGCTAAGTGGGCCTACGAGTACAGCCTATCTTGAATCTGAGTTGTACCCTGTTCTGTGAAGCTGAGTCTCCCGCAGCCTAATTTCTCTCTGGTATATGTGCACCCTCCAACTGAATGGACAATGACTGAGCACCCCTGATTCTCCCTCGATCTCTCTCTCTCTGCTCCTACCCACCCCGAGGATTCATGCCTGGAGAAAAAGCCACCTATAAATGCTTGCCAGCCAGCAGATGGATGTGGCTGGAGCAACGAATTGTAAACTGTACTCATCCTCTCTCACACCACTCCCTCTGCCCTGGCTGGAGACTGTCGGTGCCTCCCAGAAGCCGGGCTCACCACTTTGTCCTAGCGGACACAACTTCAAGTCAAATAATCTTGAAGAAGCGGGTTTAAACAGCTCAGACAGGGCATGAGGGGAAGGGAGAAGGATCTCTTTCTTTCGGGTGTATTCTTCTGGTGCCCATCTCATCATTACATCTTGGCCTGGGGCAGTCTGCTGTCCTGTTGACCCGAGCTCCAACATGGCAAGGTTAACCCTGGCACGAATGATAAAATTGGCATTTGTGACCACGAGAAACCACACCTGATTTGTGGGCATTTTATTCTGCATTCCCATTCCACCCAGTCCATGGATATGACATCAGACATACTGTGGCAATCTGCATCCCCCTAGGAAAGAAAATGGAAGGAAGGACAAGACAAGGAAGCTGAGGTGGAAATTGCAATCAAAAATACACTGAATGTGACTGTCAAAGTTCATCACATACCACCTTCTCAGTCTTACACAATGACTCCCAATGTTAAAGTCAATGAATCATACCAAACGCCGCGGGTTTTCCACCACCTTGTGCAGTCATCTAACGTTTCTGGGGCAAGGGGGGTCATGAAATAATTACACCAAAGAGGCAGTTTGGTCAAAATCCATTACCTCCGCTTTGGGAGCATCCTGATCCATTTCCTGGGCTGCCTGTGCCTGAAGCAAACAAAAGGCTGCTGGAGGGACTCAAAGGGTCAGGCAGCACATGTGGACAGAATGGTCAGTAAACGTTTCAGGTAGGGACCCTTTATCAAGACTCAGCAGGTCAAGCAGGATTCGTGGGTAGAAATGGTCAGTCGATGTTTAGGTCAAAGTTCAAATTTATTGTCAGAGGATATACATGGCATCGCATACAACCCCAAGGGTCTTGCTTCTGCTGGGCTTACTAGTAACTGTGAACTGCAAACGAACTGTGCCAATGCAGAGGCAAATATAAATAACGAGCATGCGAGTCCTTAAATGAGTCTCGAAATGGGTGTAGCTATTCCCTGTTGTTCAAGATTCTGATTGTTGAGGGACACTAGCTATTCCTGAACTTGGTGGTGCAAGTCCTGTGCCCCCCCCCCCCGCACCCCCCATACTTCCTTCCTGATGGCTGCAGTGAGAACAGAGCATGTCCTGGGTGGGGTGGGTCTTTGATAATTGATTCCGCCCTCCGAAGACAGCATTCTGTACAGACCTGCTCAATGGTGGCGAGAACTTTTCCCATGATGAACTGGACTGAGTCCACTACCTTTAGCAGGATTTTTCTTTGGCTCAGCGGTGCTAATGCTCCCATATCAGGGCCGTGATACAGCTGGTCAGCACACTTTCTACCAAAGTTTGCCAAGGGTTCTGATGCCATATCGCACCTCCCCAGCCTCCGGAGGAAGTAGAGGTGGTGTTGCTCTTACTTCAAGGAAACACTGTCTGCCCATTTTTACCCACAGATGCTGTCTGATCTGTTGAGCTTCTTCCGCAATTCTTCACCTGCTCAAGATTCCACATCTGCAGACTGTTTCTCTGTGGCCTAACTATTTGTCATTTTCAGGCAGCCTCCTTGTGAACCTGCTCTCTTCCCTCTCTATTGACACCGTATCCCATCTGTCAAGCAAAAAGTTCCCTCTCTCCCTGCGATCACCCTCTAAATCAATGGTCTACTTTCTGCTGAGTAACATGGAATAACTGTGCACTCTCTCTGTAACCTCTGCCCCGCAGGCTCCAGAGGACACGTTCCATTCGCCACCGTGCCCCTCCCCTTCTTTCAAGGAACCCAGGAGAGGTCCCCCACCTGAGGGTCGAAAGTCAGGAAGTGATCCTGAGAGCAGGTGAAGATGGAGACCCCCAGGAATCCGCAGCAGCTTCAACAATGGACGGAGCAGAGGAGAAAATCACAGAGGTAGCTGGACATGGGATCAGACCCCTACATGGATAGATCAGCGGGAAGGCCTCATCCTGCAGGAACCGTGCCCCCCGGTGTTGTCCCCACAGAGAGACTCAAGTCAGCTCAGAGAGACCAGGGTCCCCTGTGTTATCCACACAGACAGACTCACGTTAGCTTACTGACCAGAGAGACTGGTGTTCCCAGAGTTGTCCCCACAGAGGGATTCACATCAGCTCACAGACCAGATACACTGGGCTTCAGCCATAGTCTAAGCTGCTAGGAATTTCGAATCAGGCCTGGCTCAGGTCTTCAGTTGGTTTCAGCTTGTAGGTTCACTGAAGAGTCAGGTAACAGAATATGGTAGTGGAACAGAACAGCTGGAAACCAAGCTACTGAAGTCCCAGAAGGAGGGATGATGACTTACCAGGGAATATCTGACAGAGTGGAATACTCACCAGCTGCATTGCAGAACCTCACGTTGCTGCAGTGATTGGAGAATGATGTGTGAGGGGAAGGAAAGAGGGAGAGTGAGAAGTAGGGAGTGAGGCAGAGGTGGGGAAAGTATCAGGATCAGGAGGGGATACAAAGAGTGACAATGAATAGGATTTGGAAACACGCAGAATGAATCCACTCGGTCCCTCCCTGTGTTCCTCCCCTCCAGTTACAGGCAGAGCTCATCTCCCTACACAGTAAACAGGAGGAGACCAGCGCTGAGAACCAGGAGCTCAAACTAGCCAATCAGGAGCTGAAGATGCACTTGGAGAGGATTCAACAGGAGCTTCAGGAGGCTCAAGATCAGCTGGTTATCCTCCAGGAGGAGAGAGAAGGGTAAGTAATATTTTGTACCTATCCCTCACACCTGTCTCATGCACTCTGCACATGCCCGGTCCAATGCTTGCACCTCTACACACTGCGCAGGATCCCAATGCTGTACCCATGCTACACGCACAAGGAACACCACACCATGCTGCGTACTGTCTGGAACACTGCAGTTGATATCCTGTTCTCACTGTGCCACACCACCCATCACATCACTGCATGCAACCCCTTTGCAAGCACACAACCGATGTGGGATGTGCAGAGGTTGCTCCGCAGACGTCTTTTAAATCTTAACCCCACCCCCCCCGTAAACCTCTGCCCTCTTGCTTGAGACTCTCACACTCCAGGAAAGACTGTGACCATCCACCTTAACTATATTCCTGATGATTTTATACACATCCATAAGGTTATCCCTCAGCCTCCTATACTCCAAGAAAGAAAAGCATCCAGTCTCTAGTCCTGGTAATACATCCTTGTGAATCTTTTCTGCTCCCTTTCCATTGTGTGCAGTGTTGGTCACTTGACATAAGGAGGAGTTCGAGAAAGTGGAGCAGATTGTTGTTCTGGTGGGCCTGGTGAAGGAAGTGAGATCAGGTTGCATTCGCTAGATTGAGAAAGAAAGAGGGGAGATCTAATTAAAATGCAAATTGTTCTGAGAATAGGTTGGAATCTCTAGAATGAGGAATGGCAACCTCTGGCTGCAAGGCAGGGGGTTTAGATTCATGGAGTCATAAGGTCCTTTTACACAGCCACTGAACAGCACAAAATTTCAGGATATTTTCTGCTCCGGTGGCAGCGTAAAAATGTCGAGACAGAATTTATTATGTAAATTCCATCCCGTAAATTTTTCCACTGGGACCACTACACATTTTTACAGAGTGGCTGGAGTGTAAAACGACCACAGCCACTCCCTAAGAAAGGGGCCTCATGAACACGACATTCCCCCTTCAACAAACTCCGCGACGCAGGAAGGCTGTGTACAAATGCCCCTGTGTAAACAACTACATCGGGCACACTGGAAGTAAGTATGCTAATTCTTTTTGGGATAGTTGCAAAGTTTCTGTGTAAAAATGCCAATAGAGTTCTCCTTCTTCTTTGGCTTGGCTTCGCGGACGAAGATTTATGGAGGGGTATGTCCACGTCTGCTGCAGGCTCGTTGGTGACTGACAAGTTCGATGCGGGACAGGCAGGCACGGTTGCAAGGGAAAATTGGTTGGTTGGGGTTGGGTGTTGGTTTTTCCTCCTTTGTCTTTTTTCAGTGAGGTGGGCTCTGCGGTCTTCTTCAAAGGAGGTTGCTGCCCGCTGAACTGTTGGAGGCGATATCTGCCCACTGGCGGTGGTCAATGTGGCAGGCACCAAGAGATTTCTTTAAGCAGTCCTTGTACCTCTTCTTTGGTGCACCTCTGTCTCGGTGGCCAGTGGAGAGCTCGCCATATAACATGATCTTGGGAAGGCGATGGTCCTCCATTCTGGAGACGTGACCCACCCAGCGTAGTTGGGTCTTCAGCAGCATAGATTCGATGCTTGCAGACTCTGCCAGCTCAAGTACTTCGATGTTGGTGATGAAGTCATTCCAATGAATGTTGAGGATGGAGCGGAGACAGCGCTGATGGAAGCATTCTAGGAGCCGTAGGTGATGCCGGTAGAGGACCCATGATTCGGAGCCGAACAGGAGCGTAGGTATGACAATGGCTCTGTACACACTGATCTTTGTGTGTTTCTTCAGGTGGTTGTTTTTCCAAACTCTTTTGTGTAGTCTTCCAAAGGCGCTATTTGCTTTGGCGAGTCTGTTATCTATCTCTTTGTTGATCCTTGCATCAGATGAAATGGT
Source organism: Narcine bancroftii (assembly GCF_036971445.1). NCBI lineage: Eukaryota > Metazoa > Chordata > Chondrichthyes > Torpediniformes > Narcinidae > Narcine > Narcine bancroftii. Next base: position 217,287,223 of record NC_091473.1, read on the forward strand.
GCAGCCGAGGTAGGTAAACTGGTTGACCGTTTTGAGTTCTGTGTGCCCGATGGAGATGTGGGGGGGCTGGTAGTCATGGTGGGGAGCTGGCTGATGGAGGACCTCAGTTTTCTTCAGGCTGACTTCCAGGCCAAACATTTTGGCAGTTTCCGCAAAACAGGATGACAAGCGGTGAAGAGCTGGCTCTGAATGGGCAACTGAAGCGGCATCGTCTGCAAAGAGTAGTTCATGGACAAGTTGCTCTTGTGTCTTGGTGTGAGCTTGCAGGCGCCTCAGATTGAAGAGACTGCCATCCGTGCGGTACCGGATGTAAACAGCGTCTTCATTGTTGAGGTCTTTCATGGCTTGTTTCAGCATCATGCTGAAGAAGATTGAAAAGAGGGTTGGTCCGAGAACACAGCCTTGCTTCACGCCATTGTCAATGGAGAAGGGTTCAGAGAGCTCATTGCTGTATCTGACCCGACCTTGTTGGTGTTCGTGCAGTTGGATAACCATGTTGAGGAACTTGGGGGGTGGTGGGGGGGTTCTACAACATAGAAACATTAACAACTTGTTCCTGCTGACCAAGATAGTCTTATTTGCCTGGATTTGGCCCATTTATCTCCAAACCTTTCCCATCAATGTACCTGTCCAAATGTCGTTTGGACATTACAATTGCCCTTCCTTCTACCATTTCTTGTTCCACCCTCTGTGCAAAGAATGTGCCTATCAGGACCAAGAAACATAGGCCATTCTAGCCAGTATCAAACCATATTTTTGCCTAGTCGCACTGACCTGCACCCAGTCCATAACCCTCCATACCTCTCCAATCCACATACCTGTAGAAATCCTTCTTAAATGTTTAAAATGAGTCCGCATTCACCATCTCAGTTGGCAGCTCACACCATTCTCTGTGTGAAGAGTCCCCCCTCATGTTCCCCTTAAATTTTTCCCCTTTCTCTCTTAACCCATGTCTGCTGGTTTATATCTCACCTACCCTCAGTGGAAAAAGCCTATCTACATTTATTCTGTCTATCCCCTCATAATTTTAAATACCTCTATCAAATCTCCACTTATTTTTCTACACTCCAGGGAATAAAGTCCTAATCTGTTTAACCTTTCCCTATAATTCACTTCCTGAAGTCCAGACAAGATCCTAGTAAATCTTCTCTGCACTCTTTCTATCTTATGACACCTTTCCTGTAGTTAGATTACCAAAACTGCACACAATACTCCAAATTTGGCCTCACCAATATCTTATACTTAGACCTTTTTAAATCATTCCACTCTCACGTTAAATCTTACTCTTAGATAAAGGCTATGACAATGTACTTTATCTATCAGCTATGGCAAAACCGCTGGTATCCAGCACCAATGGAGATTAGTGGATACTGAATAAATGTATTTTCCAGTTGCTTGAAACTTATAATACCAAACTAATACACCTAAATTGAGAATAAACAGTTTAAAAGACAAAAGACAAAAATACAATACATACACTGAACACACTTCACTTGCATGAATATATAAACCTTAAAGCATTTTACTTTATTTTCAGTCACATTCTTTGACAACATTTAACCTGCGCTGCATCTGCAGATTCCTCCCCCTTCACAGAGCTGCCTGAAAGACGAACAGTAACACAATAGATAATTAGCCCTCCCCCCACCCCTTCTCCAAGTTTACAGATGAAGCCTCTGACCGGGACGACTCTTACTAAGCAAGGATAAGGAGTTGGCATCGACCAACACTTCATCCTGGGCGACACCAATTTATTCAAACACAACTTTATTCAAACAGCTGCTACATGCAAAGCACTCCTCTGGCTGAATATTTGCTCCCATCTTTACCAAAGATTTATGTGTAACTTCAGAGAACATTTATTTTTACGATTTTAAACTTGCATATTTCTGACCTATTATTTTATTATTTATTTTCCTTGATTCTTTTTTGCCAGTTGCTTGAATTCTGGATACCGGAAGTTTTACTGCATTATGATTTTATAAACTCCTATAAGTTCCTGCACTCTCCAAACCTCCTTGACTCCAGGGAGAAAATTCCAAACCTCTCCAGCCTCTTCTTATAATTCAAGCCTACCAGTCTTGCTGACATTCTTGTCAATCCTTCCTGCACCCATGCTTACAGCTGGGTAACTAAAAGTGCACACAATACTCCTTGTGCTGTCTCACTAGTGACTTCAGAACTGAGATGAAGCAAAAATCACTTCTCCTGAGTGATTGGATGTTCTTTTCTGAAACACAAGTACAATGAACAGATATGGTGAAAGTCTTCCTAGCTGCATATAAAACACAGTGACACAAATTAAGCATAATTAAGGCACCACAAAGAGAAAAAAAGAAATAAATACTCAGTTGGCTGGTTATGAAAACAAAATGTGCTGTGTCGGGAGTAGGGAGATCTCTGGTGGTCTTGTGGTGGTGTCATGGTCTGGGGAGGTTCAAGAGCCTGACAGAATTTGGTGAACCTGGAGAATTCACCCCCACAGAGGACTGCAGTGGCCACGTTGCATCAAGCGATTTGAGGAGAGATCAGCTGTATTGAAAGCTGGAGCAGTTGATAGACTCAGTAGCTCACTCTTATGTTTCGATGATCCAGTCCCACAGTTCCCTCTGCAACAATCCCAAAAAAAACAGAACGCTCTGGCTTCCACTCTCTCCGCAACAATCTCAAGATCTGAGATGGAGTGTCCTGTCCTCACTAGAGGCCTCACCTTCGTCCCCCTCCACCCACAACTCAATGAGTTCCGCACACGCCATGATGCCAAACTCCTCTTCCATTGCCTCCGCTTCTGGGCTCACTTCCGTGACCCTGACTCTCCACCCCCTCACCCAAAACCCTTTCTCCCGCTTCAAGCTTTCTTCCTCCTCCTGGACCCTTCATCCTGGCCAGCTGCCTGCCCTGGACCATCTTTATTTCCAGCTGCTGCTGAGACATCAACTTTAACAGAAACCCCCCCACCCCCACTTCATATTCCAATCCCACTCCTCAGAGCACTTTGCCTGCAACAATCCCAAAGACTGCCAGTGTTCTCTCATACCTTGATGAAGGGCTCAGGCCCGAAACGCTGGTTATGTATTTTGCTCCATAAAGGACACTGTTTGACCTGCTGAGCTTCACCAGCGTTTTATGTTTTTGCTTCAACTGCAGGTTTTCATGATTTACTTCCAGTCCCGCAGTTGCATCATTCAGAGCAAATACACAAAGGTTCTGGAGAAACTCAGCAGGTCACACAGCATCCATGGGAAGTAAAAGGCAGTCAATGTTTAAGGCCTGAGCCCTTCATCAAGAGTGTTGAAAATCAGGTAGATGCCTAAATAAAAATGGTGAGGGAGGAAAAGGCAGGCTGATAGGTGTAATAGGTGGATGCAGGCGAGAGGGTAGAAGAGAAAGATGCCATGTGGGAGAGGGCAGAGGACAGAAAAAATAGCTCTCTGATAGGAGAAGGAGCTGGAGGAAAGGAGAGTGAGAGGTGAAGGAAAGAGCAAGACTGGCACAGGGGGTTGACGAAAATTGGAGAAGTTGTTTACAATATATATCAATGACTTAGATGTGGGAATAGATAGCAATATCTCGAAATTAGCGGACGATATGAAGTTGGGTAGCGGGGTTGGCTGTGTGGAGGATGCTAGGAGGGTGCAGAGTGATTTGGACGTTAGGCGAGAGGACCAAGATGTGGAAGATGCAGTTTAATGTGGATAAATGCAAGGTTATCCACTTTGGAGGTAAGAACAGGAAAGAGGACTATTATGTAAATAGTATCTGTTTAGGAAAAGGGGAGCTGCAGTGAGACTTGGGTGTTGCTGTGCATCAGTCGTTGAAAGTGGGCCTGCAGGTGCACCAGGCGGTGAGGAGGGCGAATGGTACGTTGGCATTCATAGCGAGAGGATTTGAGTCCAGGAGTAGGGAGATCCTGCTGCAGCTGTACAGGGCCTTGGTGAGACCACACCTGGAGTACTGCATGCATTTTTGGTCTCCTTATCTGAGGAAGGATATCTTTGCCATGGAGGGGGTGCAGAGAAGGTTCACTTGGCTGATACCAGGGATGGAGGGACTCGCATATGAAGAAAACTTGGATAAACTAGGCTTGTATTCTCTGGAATTTAGAAGATTGAGGGGGGATCTTATAGAAACATATAAAATTCTTAAAGGATTAGACAGACTAGACGCAGGTAGGTTGTTTCCAATGCTGGGAAAAAACAGAACTAGGGGTCACAGTTTAAGGATAAGGGAAACGTTTTTTTTAGGACTGAGATGAGGAAAAGTTTCTTCTCTCATAGGGTGGTGGATCTGTGGAATTGTTTGCCACAGGAAGTAGTTGAGGCCAGTTCCTTGTCAATATTTAAGAGTAGGTTAGATTTGGCCCTTGTAGTCAAGGGGATTAGGGGGTATGGGGAGAAGGCAGGAACCACGTACTCATCAGCCATGATCATACTGAATGGTGGTGTAGGCTTGAAGGGCCAAATGGCCTACTCCTGCACCTATTTTCTATGTTTCTACTGTAGATGGAGAGAGCCAAGACAGAATCCAAGGTGTTGTTCTGCCAATGTAGCTTCTTTGAGTGATAAAATCCAAACGTCTGGGATCACTTTTCCCCCACGCCAGTTGAGGACGCCAGATCTCCTCCCATGAAGGATTTTAATAAACAAGATAGGGTTTTCTTCAGTCTGGCAACTTTGTGGTCACTGTTACTGCACCAAGGTTTTACCTCTTATGACCCTCTCCATTCAGGGTGCAAACCTCTGCCCGTCGCTTGTCAATTTTTTTCTCTTCTACCCTCCCACCCATATCCACCAATTGGCCTGTGCTCTTCCCCCTGTCCCCTTCCTCTCCCCCCACCTTTTTATTCAGGTGCCTGTCTGCTTTTTGCTCTTACCTTGGTTAATCTTTAATTCCTCTGGATGCTGTGTGAGTTTCCCCAGAACCTTTGTTTATTGCACTACACTCACAGCGTCTGCAGACTTTCCTGTTTACTTCCTTTGCTAAGGTGCACAGAGTAAAGACATTCTCCCTCTGCTCTGCAGACTCCACAGGACTCGCTCCATCCGACGCCGAACCACTCGTCACCTTTCAAGCCATCCGAGCACTCTGGGAGTGCAGCCCCAGCTGAGGGTCGAAGATCAGGAAGTGACCCTGGGAAGAGATGCAGCTGGAGCCCGTGCAGATACACCAGCAAGGGATGGAGCTGCAGGGAAAATGATAGAGGTAACTTGGACCCCGGGTCAGATCCACACAGGTGATGGCTCCTCCTCTCCTCGGTCTACAGATGACACCGATTTCAAAACTGCAAAACCAGATGCGACCATCAGATTGGGTTGCATAAGATTGGGTTGTGTTGACTTTTGGTTGAAAAGTTTGAAGACTTGAGTTCCAGTGAAATGCCATATAATCAGGGTTAGTAGGGATGGAGAGTGTGCAGAGGAGATTCACTTGGATTTCGCCAGCTCTGATCACACAGGAGTGGAGGAGGGTTAAGAGGAAACATGAAATGAGGTCGAAAATCATGAGAAGCATGGCAATATGGGAAAGGAAACTTTTCCCCACATCAGAGGTGGATAAAATGACAAGGTTAACATAACGGTTGGGGTAACAGCATCAGCAACCTGGGATCAAATCCGACGCTGTCTGTAAGGAGTTTGAATGTTCTCCCAGTGTCTGTGTGGGTTTCATCTGGGTGCTCCGGTTTCCTCCCACCCTCCAAAAAATCATGCAGTGTTTATAGGTTAATTGGGCAGCCTGGTCTCATGGGGCAGAGTGGCCTGTTACAGTGCTGTGTGTATAAATTTAAAATAAAAAAAACAAATGTAAAATTTTTTAAAATAATTAAATTTGAAACAAAAGTTTTAAAACTAAGTTGCCAGAAGATATGAAGGCAAGTTGAGAGGGTTATGGGCCAAATGTTGACAAAGGGACCACTTAGGTAAAAATATTAGCATGGACAAGTAGGGCCATCTATCTCCAGGATCCTGGTGAGATTATGGAGAGGTTGGGCAATCTTTGATTGTTTGCTCTAAATCATTGAAATGAGATCTGACAGAAGCTTATAAACATATCACAGGTATAGATAGGAGAGATGGTCAGAGTCTTTATCCCGGGTGGAAGTGTGAAATACTAGGCTTAAGGTGTGGTTGAGAAGGAGTTTAAGGAGATTTATAGAGCAAGTTTTTTTACCCCGGTAGGTGTTTGGAAAGGACTGAAAGGGGAAGTGATGCGAACAGTGGTGTTTAAGATGGTTCTAGAAGGAGACATTGATATGTAAGGAGTAGAGGGATATGAATCATAAACAGAGATTTAGTTTGAATCGGGCATTGTGTTGGGCATGGACATTGTGGGCCAAAGGGCCTGTTCCTGTGCTAGACGGTTCCATGTTCGATGTTTCTCCCTCACCTTGATCATAGGGTCTGTGATGCGCTATCGAGCGGAAAAGCAGACACAAAACATAAAGACTGTTCAACAGGCTTTATTCCACACAAACTTCCACAGAGCTGGCTGTGAGAGTAGCTGCACTGGCTCTGAGACTGACCTCGAGGGGCTGGATGTAGCTTATATCGCGGAGGGTGATTGGCAGCTGACCGGTTGGGGCTTGGTCCATTCAGGTCGGCTGATTAACAGCCGGCCAGGTGTTGCCTTGTCCTCCAGTGCTCTTCCTGCAGGTACACAGGTTGCCCTCTGCAGTAGGCTAGTGGTGTATCACCACACAGGGCCCCAGAGCTAAGTGGTGTCAGGAATGGTCCCTCCTTGCCTCAGTACAGAGCCAGTCAATGCGTCGTCATTGTCAGAGAAACGGGCAGGCAGGACTCATGTGGGTGGGATATTCTGATCGTCATGAGGACATTTGGCTGAAGGGCCTGTTTCTACATTGTTTGACTCTGTAAGTCGTTACAAATCCTGATGATCCATCCTCAAGTCTGTATGAACCTACTGTAGCTAGACCTCTGTCAACTGACATTCTAGTTAAGCAAGGGTTAAGCCAAAGACAGGCAGATGCTTTAATAAAAAGATGTGGTGAGGAGAAGAGGAGAGAGACAGGAGGAGAAACACAGATTAACCACTAAGAGGATTGTGGACTCTTCATTAGTGAGATTGGACAGTAGAGGGAGATCGATTCGTTAAGCATCTTCACTCAGTCCGCTGCAATAACAATGACCCACTAGCCAACTATTTCAATTCCACATCCCATTCCCACACTGACATGTCTATTCATGGCCATGTGCACTGCCAGACCGAGGCTACCCGTAAATTGGAATAACAATATCTTATATTCTGTCTAGGCACTCTCCAATCAGACAGCATTAACATCAACTTCCAATTTCCATTAAACCCCTGCCCTGAGCCTTTCTCTATCCCTACCCCTCTGTCTCCTTTCCTCCAGGTTTCCACCCCTTTCCCTTCCCTCTCCTATCAGAGAGTTATCCTCCTCCCCATTATCAGATTTTCTCTCTTCTACCCTCCCACCTGTATCCACCTCTTGTTAGCCTCCACTGCCCCTTCCTGCTTCCTCTCCTCTTCTCTCCCACCCCCCCCCCCCCAATTCCCCTCCCCAACTTTTTTATTCAAGTGTCCGCCTGACCTTGGCTTACACCTGATGAAGGGCTAAGGCCTGAAACTTTGGTTAGCCTTTACTTCCTATGGATGCTGTGTGACCTGCTGAATTTGTTCAACTCATTTGTGTGTTGCAATTGGCATTCAAACCTGATTGTCCTAACCTGTGCTGGTCACAGTTTTGCACCCAGCCAAAGCTTCTGGCATCTGACTGATCTCTCCCAACTGCTAACTGGCCACTGGGCCAAGCCCCCAGCCCACCTAGCGATCTTTTTTTTAAAACTTTTAAAAAAATTTTATGACATGAATAAAATAAAAATTACATTTAAAGAAATAATAAAAAATAAGATAATAAAAATTAGAATACTACATCATTAAACTACACAAATTAACCCCCCCAATAATTATAACACAACATTAATCGTCTAATTTAAAATTAGTCCTACCCTCCCCCCAAAATAAAGAGTGAAGAATTAATTAACAATGTTGTAAATAAAATAGAAAAAACCCCACTTACAAAAAAAAGGATAAAACTTAACAACAAAAAAATTACTAACAACAAAAAAATATCAATACTAAAATAATACCCTTAAACATATATTTAAATCAAACATAATACATGTATTTAATAAATGAAATCCACTTTAAAACTAAGTTCAAATATTAAAATCATATATCAACCATATATCTGTTATACAAAAAAAATCATAATTAATAATACATAAATACAGAATTTCCATTAATACCAAGTTTCCTTTATAATTCATTGAGAGAACAAAAACATCCCTTAGAAAAACAATCAGATAAACTTTTTATTCCCTTCCCCTCCCCTTATATAAAAAAGAAAAAAAGAAGAAAAAAGTTCAAACTCTTATAAAATTCTCCATATTCTTCATTTATAACATATTCAAAAATCTCTATCGAAATTAACTTAATTTTATTAAACTCTTCTCCCTCAATGTATTTGTACTTGGTTTTCTTCTTTTTTCTTCTTATCACCTTTCCCCTCATCTTCCTCTTCATCTAATTCAACATCCTCAATTTTTGACTTATTATCTTCTGTGACATCATCCTCTTAAAAAAGAGAGAAAAAAGAGAAAAAACACCCCCCCCCAAAAAGAGAGAAAAAAAGGAGAGAAAAAAACCTCCTAATTCCCTCTCAATTACAATCAGAAAACAAAAAGAGTTAAAAAAATGTATTTATTTAAAAAAATAATAAAGAAAAATCCTTCACTTCTTAACCCGAAAATTAAAAAGAAAAAAAAACAGGTCGGAGGTCACGACTACCTCCTCCTGTTTAAACCGCCCAAAGTGGTAACTCCCCCAAAATATTGGGTGTGAGATAACTCACAGGTAGTTGATGACTTCTGAAAACTAGTGCCCACCCAGTTCCCTCTCCCAACTCCCATTTCATTAAACTATCATCATTATTTAAACTATTTAAACTCTTCTCAAAAAAAAGATAAAAGATTTATTTTTTTAAATCAACGTTACCACTTCGGTCACCATTGCTTCCATTTCTTTTAAAAATCTGGATCCCACCTTACATCTCTACTCTCTTTGGAGACCTTGAAAGACTACATCGTTCCTGAAACTGCATGATTGGTAGAGACTGAGTAAAGTCCATAACCTCTTTAGGATTGTCAAAGAACTTTGGCTGATTTCCATCCTGAAAAATCTTCAGTACCGCAGAATACCTGAATGTTGCCTTATGTCTTTTTTTCCACAACCGTTCTTTCACAGAATTAAATTTGTGTTGTTGAAACATAATTTCTTGACTCAAATCTTGATAGAAGAAAACAGGATTATTCTGAACCATCAAAGGAGATCTATTTTGCTGGGCATTTCTAATAACCGTACGTAAAATTGTCTCTCTGTCACAATAGTTTAAACAACGGATCAGAACAGGTTTTGGATTCTGTCCTGAAAAAAATTTTCTCTTAAAACTCTATGAGCACGTTCCAGTATTAAACCTTCAGGGAATTTATCCTGTCCTAACACTCGTGGAATCCATTCAGTAAAAAATTTTCTTGGATCTGGTCCTTCTATGGCTTCTGGCAAACCAACAATTTTCACATTGTTCCATCTAGATTGATTCTCCAAATAATCAACCTTTTTTGCTAAATTTTTATTTTGGATCTGCAATGTTTCAATTATTCTATTTTCATCTTGCAGTTGATCCTGTACATCGACTAAACCTTGATCACACATTTTAAATCTTTCAATGGTTTCAAGCTTAAAAGCTCCATTAATGGCTTCCGCCATCGCATTAATCTTGGGAATAAACGGGTTCACAAAATTAGCTAAGTGACTCAATACAGAATATATCTTATCTTCAAGATCCTTAACAGACATTTCAACAGAAGTAGATTCAGGCGTAATGGGGTCTTGCTGTTCCTTAGAGACCACGGGATCTTCTGTCCCTTCCCTTAATTTAGTATCTTTTCTAGCAGTTTGACTTCGTATAAAAATCCCTCTCAAAGTCCCCCCAGCAATGCCAGGAGACTGAAGATCAGGGTTATCTTTAAGCCAAATCTCTTTAATCATCTTCACTGAATCGATGTCTGGAAAAACCGTTGTAATTGAAGATGCATTTTGCAGTGCCACCACTGTAGCAGTCGAATGACAGCTCTTTAACTCTACAGCTGGTGGCGCCCCAGCTGATTCAACTGTCAAAGTCTCAGTAACAGCACTCGCAGTGGCTGTTGTGTGAAATACTGGCACCCGGCCAGCTCTTTGTTCTGAAAGCTGCTGAGTGCGACCTTCAGAGAGCCTTACCGGTTTAAAATGGAGTTTCAATGCCGAATTCTGTACGTCTTCTTCTGGATCCATTCTACGCTGAGTCCTGGCTTCTTGTAAACAAGTAGGCTCAGGTAATTTCGGAAAATGTAGTTTTTTAACAGTCTGTTGATGTTTTCTTTTACCTTTTTTTTGCATATAAACCATTAGGTATTAATCCAGCACCTCTTATTATTTATAAACTTTTAAAAGAACTTTAACAGGCACTTAAAGACAAAACAATAAATCAGAGTCAGGAGAGGTATGGAAGGCACGTCTGTTCCCTACGCCATCTTGCCACGCCCCCCGCCCACCTAGTGATCTGACTGTACACTCCAAACACTGATCTTCCATCTTCCCAATCAGGCATCTTCCAAACACACTGCTGCAATCTGACTTTGTCCCCCTCTCCTACCTGAGAACCTTGTGAAGCCCCCCCCACTCTGGGCCTGTAACAACCTCATGACTCGCTGATCCTTCCCATCTCTGACGTGTCCTACTCCGGGCCTCTCTCCTGGATGGTTCATCCAACATCCTCATCTAAGTTCTGGATCTAACTTTGGGGACTCAGGTGCACAAAAAGTCATGTTTCATTTTGTGAGATCCACCTACTGGCATCTAATTCTTTTGACATTGGGTGGCACCAGCTCGAGAGAACAGTCCAAGTCCATTGTTTGTTAGCCTCATTGACCTACTGTTAGCATGAGTCATAACTGGTGATGCACTGGAAATGGAACCCATCAGAGGAACGTTGGATGGGATATTGTTCGTTTATTGGACAGGAAAGGCTTTAGTCATCACAGCCTGGTTCTCTTGGATAGCCAAGCAGGAGCCATACGCCTACCTAGCTAATTTCCCACTCATCGTGAATGCAGTGTGATGGAAAATAGGAATATCAGGCACAGATCTATTCACCTGTTCTACAGTAATACATTCCAATACTTATACTGGGGGTAGTTTTAATATTAAAGTTAGATCATTATCTAATGTTAACTCACTGACTAATGTTCTGTCTATTATTACCTTATTATCTATCTGTTAGCCCGTTATCTCATATTAGCATATTTAGTATCTAATATTAATCCAGTGTCTAATGTTAGTTTGCTGTCTGATGTTAACACTGTCCCATGGTAACATTATGTAATGTTAACTCATTGACTCATGTTAACTTGCTGTCGTCAGCTATTTGTCTAATGTTAACTCAAATTAAAGTTGATTATTATCTGACTGTAGATACACAACCTGATGAAACAGTGTTTCTTTGGACCATGGTGCACCCGAAAACATAATACCTGATAATCACAGATATACATTGTGTATATAAAGCTGACCGGAGCTAGGCTCCTCCTTCTCACCTAGGCTTGCACAGAGGCAAGACCTAGCTCAATATATTAGTCTTTTAAAACTAGCGTTTAACTTGCACTCTGTCTCGTGTGGTAGATGTTAGTCACATACATAAAGATACCATTTAAAATAAATATATTTAAATATTTTGGGATTATTCCCCAGCCTGGCAGTCCTGATTTTCATGCTCCTTGTAGTGAGTGAAAGATACTCTGTGCTGGATGGAAAGGATCCTCTTATCCTCTACAATTCTTTGAAGCCATTTAAGCAGCTCTCCTGTAAATGTCATCGATATTTGCACGTAGCTGTTTGGTTGGATGCGAATTGTATTTCATTGGCTTTGTATTTTACTGGTACAATAACAATAAAGTTGAATCTAATCAATAGAGGAAAGGGAGACCCCAGTGATCTTCTCAACCCTTTTGAAGATTCTCTGCATTGACCTGGTCCGATGCTTTGCACCTACCATCCCTCACAGGATGCAGCCCAGACAGGATACTCTCAATTGTACTCCTGTTAAAAAGATGTCAAGATGAGGACCAGTAACCCTGCCCTCTTCAACTTCCCAAGGGAGTGTAGGCACTCCTGTGCCTTCCTGACTAATGGAATGTTGAGTGTCGAGGATAGGTCCTCCTTTATATACACACCAACTCTCAACTCTCTCCACGACGGAACCATTGATATGTAATGGAGGATAGTTGACTTTGTCCTCTCCTCCTGAAGTTCACAATCATTGACTAATGTTTGTTCACTGTCCAATGTTAGCTTCCTGTCCGTTGTTGGCTCAGTGCCTGTAAGTGTGGTGCGTAGAATTAGCACTCTTCTGAATTCCCACTGGCAGACTGTCTATGATCAGTGTATCTGAGCAGTTTATGCAGTGTTTGTTTTCATTCATGGATCATTAGGTAATTATATTAACCTATACCCATACGTGAGTCAACCTGAACAACATTTGGGTATAGGCTGATAAATGGTGAGGAACATCCATGTCACACATTGCTACTTCACATGGGAGAGAGTTTCCCTCTCTCTCCTCACTATATCCATTTGACAGTCAATGGCAGGATCACCTGGGGTCGGGACGGTGGGGTTCTTTTGCTGGTTAGGAGAATGCCTCCGAGACTGTTGTATCAGTTGAAGAAATGCCCAACCTGTCAGCCCTTCAGTTTCCCCAAATATGCAATGATTCCGAGTGACTCGGACACGTCTTCCCCATTCACTAACGCTTTTACCTCCCTTCCGCAGGTGGACAGTTCCAAGGATCCTGACCAAGTGTACAACATTATGTTTGTTGGGAATACCAATGCTGGGAAAACATCCTTCATCCAACATTTCTGTGATGGTAATTTCCAGCTGGAATTGCCTTCCACTATAGGTATGGAACATCATTCAAGGCGGACGGTTTAAAGTGTGTCACCACAGTTTGTAGGAAGAAACCCTATCGGGTACCCTGGATGGCCCCACATGCATTTACTCAGGTTAAATCACAAGAAATGGTTTCACTGAAACTCATCTCACACAAATATTCTGTTCATATTTCCCCTCCAAATGAGTAAGTAATTTTAAACAGACTTATTTTTTCATCTTATCCTAGTTTGAGATGACATACTTGGCCAACAGGATCTCTTTATTTTGTGTGTTGTGACTGGGCTGAGATAGACACGAGCACTTTAATGAATGAGTGGTAGGCAGGTACCAGCGTGCTTGGATCTGAACCCACTCTATTCTGACTCAGAGTTAAGATGAAACTCTGGATTTAATGGGCATCTGCATGCTGTATTTAAACCGTAAAGTCTGTGGACTCTGTGATTATAGTGCAATACAAAGGTATGGTCAAGAAACTCACCAGGTCATGTAGCATCTATAGGGATTAAAGGATAACCAATGTTTTGGGTCGGAGCCCTTCGCCAAGGTACGAGCAAAAAGCAGACAGGTGCTGGAATTAAAAAACAGTGCTGGGAGGAGAGGAGGGGGCAGGGGAAGAGAACAAGCTAAGACTCTTCCTTTCCTTCTCATTCAGAGAGCTACCCTTTCCCCCATCACCTCAGTATTCTTTTCTACCATCCCACCTATATCCACCTCTGACCTCTTACCTGTTAGCCTGCGCTCCACCATACCTAAAAAACAGCTAAGGCCAAAAATGTTGATGACCCTTTTCTTCCTATATGCGCTGCATGACCTTTTATGTTTCTCCAGCACTTTTGTGTATTTACACAATGTATTTTCAGACCAATCACTTCCAGATAAGACGTTCCTTCAGGACAGGAGGTGTGAAGCTGACATCTCTGTTCATTGCCCAGCTAATCCATTCTCCCATCATTGCAGGGATAGACTATCGAGTGAAGACGCTGATGGTGGAGAACAGGTACATCGCCCTCCAAGTGTGGGACACTGCAGGTCAGGAGCGGTAAGTAAGGGCTTCAACAGGAGACAGATGCCACTGGCTGTCTCATTAAAAAGTCAAGATGCAGAGCAAAAGATTGGTAATCTTACATCATGTCAGAGTGTCACTGATAGAGAGAGCTGGAGAAAAAGAGAAAGAATCAGAAAGGGAGAGAAAGAAAGAGGAAAGGAGAGAAAAAAAGACAGGAAGATGGAAAGAGGGGGACAGAGACTGTGTGTGTGTGTTCATTCATGTGTGTGTTTATTCGTGTGTGTAGGTGTATTTGTGATTTATGTGCATTTGTGGTGTGTGTTTGTTTGTAGAGTTTGTGATGTTTGCATTTGTGTGAGTGGTGTGTGTAGTGGTCTGTGTTTGTGGTTGTGATGCACGTATGCAGTGCATGTGTGTGTGCATTTGAGATGTATGTGTATGGTGGGTGGGTGTGTCACGTGTATGTACTTTTGCATTTGTGGTGTGAGTATGGTGTGTGTTTGTGATGTGTGTGTGATTTTGTAGTGAGTGTGTTTCTGGTGTTTCCATGTGTGTATTTGTGGTGTGTATGTGTGTGTGTGTATATATGTGTGTGTGTGTATATATATATATATATATATATGTATGTGTGTGTGTGTGTGTGTGTGTGTGTGTATATATATATATATGTGTGTCTGTATATATGTGTGTGTGTATGTATATATGTGTGTGTGTATATGTGTGGGGAGGGGGGATTGTTGTGTGTGTGTGTATGTGGCGATAGTTTCTGTATATTTGTGTTATGAGTGTATGGTGTGTGAGTTTGTAGCATGAGTAAGTGCACATGTGAGTTTGTTTGTGGTGTGTCCATGTGTGTATTAATAGTGTACTGTACTCTATGTGTGTGGGGGGGTGTGGTGGGGGGGCTTGTGGTTTATGTATGAGTGTGTGTGGGCAGTGAATGTGTATTTGTGGTATGTGTGTGTTTGTGGTGTGAGTTTATTTTGTGTGTGTGTGTTTGTGAGTTTGTGTTGTGTGTGTATTTGTGGCATGTGCGTAGTGTGTGTTAGTGGTGCACATAGGGAAAGGTGGCGGAGGGGGGAGGACGGAGGGGAGAGGAGGGAGGGGGCTAATGGAAAACAGAGGGGGCTAAAGGAAGTGTATAAAAGTGCAGGTCAAAGGCCTACAATGTGTACATGGCTTTCTTTCATAGCTCATTTCGCTACACACTCACCTTTATTGGTTAAGGAGTGCAGAATAGGGAGGTCAGAACCAGTAGTGAGGCTACAGTTCTTGCCAGCCCATTGTTTGAATGGTGTGATATCTCTGAGAAGGGAGGTCACACAAGAACTTCTATAACACGAGGCTCCAATCACACAGGGCATTGGAGCACTCAAAATGGTGGTGAGATTATCAAGGCTGGAAAATATGTTATGAGGGAAGTCAGCATACAGGATGAAAATTGAAAACTTGGATGAATGGTGTATCAACAACAACCTTGTAGTCAATGTCACCAAAACCAAGGAGTTGATTAAGGACTTCAGGAGGTGAAAACCAGAGATGAACGATTCCGTGATCATCAGGGGATCAGAGGTGGAGAGGCTGAGCAAATTTAAGTTCTTAGGAGTCACTATCTTGAAGGTTCTTTCCTGGACCCAACATACCAATGGCACCATGAAGAAAGCACATCAGCACCTCTGCTTCCTCAGGAGTTTGCAGAAGTTTGGTATGACGTTGGAAACCCTGGTAAATTTCTACCAATGTGTGATGGAAAGCATGCTGACCAGCTGCATCACTGTCTGGTGTGGGGGCACCACTACCCCTGAGCGTAAAGTCCTACAAAAGGTAGTGGACACAGCCCAGGATATAACCCTCTCCACCACTGAGAACATCTACAGGGAACACTGCCGTCGAGAACAGCAGCCATCGTCAATGATCCACATCACTCAGCACACGCTCTGTTCTTGCTGCAACCATCAGGAAAGAGGTATAGATGCCACAAGACTCGCACCACCAGGTTCAGGAACAGCAGCTACCCCTCCACCATCAGACTCCTCAAGGACAAACTCAATCAGGGACTCATTTAAGGACTCTTAATTTTGCACTTTATTGATTTTTTTTCCTCTCTGTATTGCACAGTCAGTTTATTTACTTTTCTTTATTTATTTACATGTGTGGTTGAGTACAGTTTTTTTGGCACTACTAATAAGTGGTAATTCTGTCTTGCCCACGGGAAAAAAGATCTTAGGGTTGTATGTGATTTCATGTATGTTCTCTGATAGTAAATCTGAAATCTGAGACTGATAAAGGTGGGATTATTTTATTTGGAATCAGGAGATTTAACTAATCATCGACAGTTCTGCAAAAAGTCTCCATGGGGTGTCAATTTTAATGGAGGGACACATGATCCTCCCCATCTAATCCCATCAGTCCTTGGATAGTCAGGTGTCTCACCCACGGCACTTTTTTGATGTCATTTTGCCATAACCTCACAGGTTCCACAGCTTGACCAAGCAGTTCTTCAGGAAGGCTGACGGGGTTGTGGTGATGTACGATGTTGGATCCCTGAGCTCGTTTAAGGAGGTGCGCTACTGGATGTCCTGCATCAAGGTAAGGAATACTGTCCTTTCTTTGCCTCGAGAAATGACTTGGCTCAGATGTCAAAGCCCAGAACAAGTTCTCAAAGATTCAATGTGATACAAGTGTCTTCCTCTGCTCATTGAGGTTCATTCAGAACCATGGCTGAGGGAGGTTTGAGGCTTGCAATGGCAATGTTGGGTGCACAATCCAACATCCATTTATATAGTGCCTTAAGTATCAAGCAACATTTAATGCAAGAGGTGTTGTGAGGGCAGGTGACTAAATGTTTTGTCAAAGAAGTATCCAGGAGATTGTTGTCCCATGTGCTTCAATGACACGGCTGTGGAACAGGATAGTCAGGTCAGGCCTTATTTTTCATATTTTTTGATTTGCAATGTGTTAGAAGCCAATTCTGGCTATTTAAACCCGTGTCACCCAATTGACCTACGGGCCTGTACATTTTGGAGGGTGGGAGGAAACTGGAGCATACAGGGAAAACCCACACAGACACAGGGAGAACATACAAACTCCTTATAGACAGCGCTGATTCGAACCTGAGTTGCTGGCACTGTGATAACGTTGCACTAACCTCTGGTTTATCCATGCCGCCCGAATATACGTAGCAGATAGATTGAGACGAATAAGGAGGGATGAGTTACCCTGAACTTTATCAAAACCACAGAGGATTGAGTTGTAGAGGCTTACGGCAGAGAAACATGCCCTTTGGCCCATCACGGTCCATGCCAACCATCAAGGAACTTGCTTGATGCTAATCTCATTCACCAGTTCTTCATCTATAGCCTTTGTCCTTGACGATTCAGGTGCTTGTCCAGGCACCTATCAGATGATGTGGGAACACCTACCTCTATCGCTACACTTGGGCAGGATGTTTCTGAAATTAAAGTAAACCAGGACTGGGCAAATGCTGGAAAAGAGGAGCAACACACAAGGTGCTGAGGAACTCAACGGGTCCAGCAGCATCCGTGGAAGGTGATATAAAGTGTTTGCTTCAGTCTCCATGATATTGAGCTCCTGGAAACTGTGGTTGACCGGAATTGATATATCCAGCAGCATTCAGGAGAGTGAGAGAGATAGAGATTTGTTTAGACTGTATGGGAAGAAGTGAAAAGGTCCTGGCATCTTCAGTGCTGAGACAGTGAGGTATCATTGAAAGGGAAGGTATTAGAAATGAACCAGAGTGAGATGGTCACCACTCCAGCGCAATACTAATGGGTGTTCTGCATTGCCCATTGGGTGAGATATTTAACTCACCCAAAGGTAGGATTTTATGAAGAGTGTACTGGTTAAGCCCTCAGCAAATGATTACCATCATTTGGTTGATGGTAGGCTGGCTTGAAGAAAATGGCTGCAAGGTACCGAGGATTTAATGGGTATAGGAATTAAGTTCCGAAACTTTCAAAGACTAACTAGTTTATCTCAAATTGCTAGGTTTAAGATACACGTGACCAGGCTCTCACTCACTGGATGGAAACATCCCTTCACCTCCTCGACATTTCTTCTCTGTTCCTCTGTCTATTTCTTGCACTTTTTCTTACCCTCTCTCCACCTTTTCCTTTTCTTGCTACTTCTTCACTTTCTCCCCATCTTGGTGCCTTCTACATCTCTCTCATTCTCACTTACTATGGCATTTCACTCTTGGTATCCTTTCTTCTCTCTGTCTCTTCCTCCCCTCTCTCTCTTTCTTCCTCTTCAGCTACTTTGCTCCTTTTTCATGTTGATTTGTCTCTTTTTACATTCTCTCTCCCTCTCTGTTTCTTCTTCTTTTTGCTCCCTCTCTCCCTCTTTCTTTCCATGTTTATCTCCCTCCCTCTGTTTTCTGTTGTATCTCTCCCTCTATTCACGGCATCTCTTGTCCTTCCATCTCTCTCTGCTCTCACGCATCTCTTTTTCTCTCGCTCTTTAGGAAGCAGTGTCGGAGGAAGTTTGTATTCTCCTGCTGGGTAACAAGATTGATGTCTCTGCCCATCGTCAGGTTCACACAGTTCAGGGAGAACAGCTTGCTCAGGTTGGTTGAAACTGACAACTTCACTGCCATCCTAAAACCAAAGGAACATCAACACTGCATTGGTGAAGTTGTTGCCTCATTGCAAGGATTGAGATCCCATCACTGGTCTCAAGCAAGGAATGTGGGGAATTTATACAATTCAAGGTGGCTTCATAGCATAATGGAGACATACATCATGGAGCAGACCCTTAGGCCCAACACTTCCATGCTGATCAAGTTGACATTCTGGGCTGGTCCTACTTGCCTGCATTAGGACCATGTCCTTCTAAACCCTTGCTATCTGTCCAAATGTACTTTGCACATCATAATTGCACCTGATTCTGGATCTCTCTCGCAGCTTATTCCAGATACAGACCACCCTCTGTAAAAAGATTGCCCCTCAGCTCCTTAAATCTCTCTCCTCCCATCTCAATCTATCCCCTCTAGCTCTGGAATTATCTTCCCTGGGGAAAAAGTCTGTGAGCTTTCATTTCATTCAATGCCCCTCTGCGCTGTCTCAACCGCCAACCACGCACCCTGTTTAAAGTGGAGCCCCCAGGTTCCCCTCAGAGTAAGTGGACACTCTCACCTTATCCTGAAGCCATTCTCCTTCCAATTGAAGTGACCAATGACTAAGAGTGGGTCGGGATGATCTCTGCTAAGGGAGTGCTCACTCAACCCATCATACGTGAGTCTGTAATGGTGCATGATGACTTTGATAAACCTGGTTCATTGGTTATTATTGGTGGAAGGAATGTCTCCAGGTAACCTGGTGCATTGGGTATTATTGGTGGAAGGAATGTCTCCAGGCAACTTGGTGCATGGGGTATCATGGTGGAAGGAATGTCTCCAGGTAACCTGATGCATTGGGTATTATTGGTGGAAGAAATGTCTCCAGGTAACTTGGTGTATTGGGTATTATTGGAGGAAGGAATGTCTCCAGGTATCCTGGTGCATTGGGCATTATTGGTGGAAGGAATGTCTCCAGGTATCCTGGTTTATTAGGTATTATTGATGGAAGGAATGTCTCCAGGTAACCTGGTTCATTGGGTATTATTGGTGGAAGGAATGTCTCCAGGCAACTTGGTGCATGGGGTATTATTGGTGGAAGGAATGTCTCCAGGTAACCTGATGCATTGGGTATTATTGGTGGAAGGAATGTCTCCAGGTAACCTGGTACATGGGTATTATTGGTGGAAGAAATGGCTCCAGGTAACTTGGTGTATTGGGTATTATTGGAGGAAGGAATGTCTCCAGGTATCCTGGTGCATTGGGTATTATTGGTGGAAGGAATGTCTCCAGGTAACATGGTGCATTGGGTATTATTGGTGGAAGAGATATCTCCAGGTAACATGGTGCATGGGTATTATTGGTGGAAGGGATGTCTCCAAATCACCCTGTCCATCAGGTATTATAAATGGAAAGGAATCTCCAGGTATCCTGAATACATTAGGTATTTATTTGTAGAAGAGATGTCTATAGGTAACCTAGTGCTTTAGGTGCTATGGATGGAAGGGATACCTCATATGAACTGAGGGCAAGGCTACTCTACCAGAGACAAATCTCAGTTGTTTGCTACACTGAGACCTAGCTAACAGAAAACACACCAGACTCTGATATCCGACTAGGCAGTTTCACCATCCACATACTGGATCAGAACTCGGATTTTGGAAAAGGGAGGGGGGTGTGTGCTTTTTCGTTAATGCTGGGTAGTGCACGAACACTAGAGTTATGTCAACCTCCTGCTCTACTGCCTTAGAGTAGATCTCAATTAAATGCAGACCCTTCTATTTAACCCAAGAGTTCTCATCTGTGTTTCTCACTAGAATTTACATCCCTCCCAATGCCGATTACAAACAGGCACTCGCTGAGCGGCATGATGTGGTCAGTAAACAAGAGACAGCCCAGCCTGACATACTGCAAATCTTAGTCGTTGACTTGAACCCTGCCTAACTACCACCAGCATGTAACGTGCTGTATCGGAGGTCTCAGCACACTTGATCACTGAGATAAGGAAGGCCTACCATTCTTTCCCGAGACCGCACTTTGGCAAGTCTGATCACCTGGCTTTGCTTCTGTCTTCATACAGACAAAGCCAAAAAGAGAGGCTCCGGAGGTCAGGACAGCTAGAAGGTGGTCACAGGAGGCTGAAGAATGATTACAGGACTTCCTCAAGTCAGTGGATTGGGCGGTGTTCAAGGACTCTGATGAGAATCGTAACGAGTACACCTAAGCTGTCACAGACTTTATCGAAACAGCTGTGGATGAGTGTGTCATCCACCCAATCATTCAGGACTTTCCCCAACCACAAGCCCTGGATGAACAATGAAACCCGGAACCTGCTGAGATCCCAATCACAGGTATTTAAGTCCGGAGATCCAGATCAGCACAGCAGGAATAAGCATGACCTGCGGAAGGCTATCTCCTAGACAAAATGGAGACTTAGGATGAAAATGGAATCAGCCCGACAGCTGCGGGAGGGACTAAATGCCAGCCTGTTACAAAAGCAAATCTGTTAAAGTAGCTGATAGCAAAGCTTCTCTACCAGAGGAACTCGATGCCTGATTTGACAACAGTAACAATGAAGACCAACCCCTCTGCACCCTGACGATCCCACCCTGTCCGTATCTGAGGATGATGTATACGTTGCCTTCAGGAGAGTGAATCCAAGGAAAGCATCTGGGACGGATGGAGTACCTGGCTGAATACTAAAGATCTGGGCTGATCAACTTACCAAGGTATTCATGGATATCTTCAATATCTCACTCCAGCAGGTCGTGGTACTCACCTGTTTCAAACAGGCATCAATCATACCGGTGCCCAAGAAGAGTGCAGTAACCTTCTTAGTGACTATTGACCAGTACCATTTACATCAACAGCAATGAAGTGTTTTGAAAGGCTGGTGTTGAAGAATATTAGCTCCTGTCTGAGCGATGACATGAATCTATTCCATTTCACCCATCGAGGCAACAGGTCTATGGTGGATGCCATTTCACTGGCTCTACAAAAAGCCCTGGATCACCTGGACACCAAAGATGTATTCATCAGGATGTTCTTTATTGACTACAGTTTAGCATTTAACACCATCATCCCCTCAAAACAGATAAGCAAACTTCAAGACCTGGGATTCAACACCCCACTGTGTAATTGGATCATGGGTTTCCTCTCCTCCAGACTTCAATCAGTGAGGATTGGTAAGAACTTCTCCTCCATGATCTCCATCAGTACCGGAGCACCACAGGGATGTGTTCTTAGCCCCCTCCTTTACTCACTTTACATCTACGACTGTGTAGCTTGGTATGACAGTAACACCATCTACAAATGCACTGATGATACCACTGTAGTGGGTTATATAAAAAAAGGGCAATAAGTCAGCACACAGGAGGGAGATTGAAAACTTGGCTGAATGGGGCACCAACAACAACCTCACACTCAATGTCACCGAAACGAAGGAGCTGATTGTAGACTTCAGGAAAGGAAAACCAAAGGTGTACAATCCAATGATCATTGGGGGGATCAGAGGTGGAGAGGGTGAGCACATTTAGGTTCTTGGGAGTCACTATCTCGGAGGATCTTTCCTGGACCCAACACATCAATGGCATCGTGAAGAAGGCACATCAGCGCCTCCACTTCCTCAGCAGTTTGTGGGGCTTTGGTGTGACATTAAAAATCCTGGCAAACTTCTACAGAGGTGTAGTGGAAAGTGTGCTGACTGACTGCATCATGGTCTGGTATGGGGACACCCATACCCCTGGGCATAAAGTCCTGCAAAAGGTAGTGGGCACAGCCCAGGACATTACAGACAAAACCCTCCCCACTATTGAGTACATCTACAGGGATCATTGTTGGGGAGCAGCAGTAATCATCAAAGACCCTCACCACCCAGCTCTGTTCTCGCTGCTGCCATCAGGAAAGAGGTCTAGGGGCCACAAGACTCGCACCCCCAGGTTCAGGAACAGCTGCTCTCCCTCCACCATCAGACTCCTCAACATCAAACTCAATCAGGGGCTCATTTAAGGACTCGTACTTGTGCACTTTATGGATTTTCTTTGCTCTTCCTATATTGCACAGTTTGTTTATATTTGTCATCTGTTTACAGATCTTTTGATTGTTTACATGTTTACACTGTGTACAGTTTATTTCTGCATTACCAATTAGTGGTAATTTTGCCGCTGGAAAAAGGAATCTCAGGGTTGTATGTGAAGGTCATATATGTACACTGACAATAAATCTGAATCTGAAAGGTATCCTAGTGCAATAGTTATTATTGGTGGAAGAGATAGCTACAGGTAACCTAGTGCATTAGGTATTATTGATGGAAGGGATACCTCTAGGTAACCCGGTGCAATGGGTATTACTGGTGGATGAGTTGTCTACAGGTAACCTGGTGAATTAGGTGCTATTAATGGAAGGGATACCTTCAGGCAAACTGGTGCAATGGGTATTATTGGTAGAAGAGATGTTTACAGGTAACCTGGTGCATTAGGTGTTATTGATGAAAGGGATATCTCCAGATAACCTGGTGTATGGGTATTATTGATGGAAGAGATGTCTACAAGTAACCTGGTGCATTAGGTATTATTAATAGAATAGAAGCCTTCAGGTAACCTGAGTGCTAGGTTGTGAAATAGTGATTGCAGTTAAATCTGCATGGTGTGGGATGTTCTTACCCTCTCTCTCTCTCTTGCTCCAGGAGTACAACATCCTCTTCTACGAATGCAGTGCCTGCACAGGTCACAATATCATTGCACCCATGATCCATCTCTTAAAGTAAGTGAAGCACAATGGGATCCAGGGCTTCCAGCGTGATGCCTTTCATCGATGAAGTTCTTGCCATGCCCATGCTGTCTGAGATCAACACACTGCCCAGTGCTGTCCTCACTGTTCACAATAGCCTCCAGTCAGCACAGTGGTGCGGCAGGTAGTGCTGCCTCCTCCCAGTGCCAGAGACCCGGGGTTCGACCCTGGCCTCCAATGGAGTTTGCTGATTCTCCC
Source organism: Narcine bancroftii (assembly GCF_036971445.1). NCBI lineage: Eukaryota > Metazoa > Chordata > Chondrichthyes > Torpediniformes > Narcinidae > Narcine > Narcine bancroftii. Next base: position 217,310,817 of record NC_091473.1, read on the forward strand.
TGTGGCCGCATGGGTTACTCCTGGGGGCTCTGGTTTCCCGCCACCTCCCAAAAGCAAGCAGGGCGGAATTAATTACCCCCAGCATGCATATAGGCAGTTGATGGAAACGTGGGGAGAATAAAATGGGATTAGGTTACTGTGAGGGGGTGGTTGATGATCAGCACAGTCAGGGTGTGTCAAAGGGCCTGATACCATGCTATATCTCTCTGTGAACTCTGTGCCTTTGCAGATTGCTGAGACAACAAGGAGAGAAGCTTCAAGGGAAGACAGTGGAGTTGGTGAAGAAACCCACAAAGAAACAGAAATGCTGCACATAATTCAGTCCAAACTCCTCGGCAGTGCAATGGGCTGCTCTGCCGAGATACTCTCCTGCCACCCTGTCCCGTCACTGTGTCTTTTCACTGTCTCAGTGCTCCATCCCACTACCCAGACCAGTCCTGTGACTGTGACTGTTTTGCCTCTCCTCCCTCGACATTGCCTCATCTCATTGTTCTGTCTCACCATCTGGCTCCACGTCTGTTCCTCTGTGCCATTCCACTGCACTGTTCTCCTATCTCATCCTGCCCAACTCTCCCCACCACCAAGCTGCTATTTCTGTTCTAGGACACGCTCCCATTTTAAGTCCTGTTGCTGTGTGACATTCCACGAGAGCCAAGGTACTGGCTGTTGGTTTGGAGTTTCCTGCCATTGTGGGGGCTGTGGAACATGCAGACCCAGTGCAGGATGTTCCACAGCATATCCAGGTGCAGAAAGGCACCATAACTATTTAGGCTGACATGGGCTACCTCAGGACCATATATTGGAGGCACAAACTCTGCTCTGAGTGAAGCAAGAATATTTTCAGATTCTGTGATTGCAGTAAATGCACAGGGATGCTGGAGAAATAGTAGGTCTCGCAGCATTCAGCGGAACATATCTTTGCCCCCTCGGGATGCTGTGAGTCCACCTGAGTTCCTCCAGCATTCCTGCGTATTCATTACAAGCTCTGATCCTGTGGGCTCTGGACTGTTGGAAAGACGTGTCTCAGCTGCAGGACAGGAGAAAACCTCTCCAGGCCTCCCTCCACGGATGAGACATCTTCTTGCCCCAGCACCTCCCCTCTGTGGCTTCCATATCCAGGTTACACAGTGAAGGCAGCACCTCCCACTTCCCCACCCACTCACAAGTCATCCTGAGTACAGTGGGATCCAGGGCTTCCAGCGTGATGCCTTCATCGATGAAGTTCTTACCATGCCCATGCTGTCTGAGATCAACACACTACCCAGTGCTGTCTTCACTGTTCACAATAGCCTCCAGTCAGCACAGTGGTGCGGCAGGTAGTGCTGCCTCCTCCCAGTGCCAGAGACCCGGAGTTCAACCCTGGCCTCCAATGGAGTTTGCTGATTCTCCCTGTGGCTGCATGGGTCTGCCTGGAATGCAGTGACCCAATAAGACTTAACTCGTTCACCAGCATTTTCTCAAGGGCCAATGACACCTGTTCTCCTGCGCATATTTTCTATAGTTTTGGTGAATTAAGGATGGGTTTTAATTGCTGAGTTCGTAACAATGCCTACTTTTGGTTAAAGCTACCTTGTCTCCAAGTATTCAATGGTTCACTGAAGGTCATTTGAGGACTCACCGCAGATGGTTTAATCATGGTCAAGACCTAAGGAGCTGAGGGCAACTGATATGACCTTGAAGAAGGTCAAGGCTAAGACTGTCATCTGCACCAGAAGGAAGCCAGTTTAGCCCTGGGTCAGGATTGGGAACCAAAGGGCGAACAATCGCATGGTTGGGGAAAAGGCTCAGATTTGATCGATGAGCAGTGGGATTGAGCCAAGAAGTGGCTGCCAGGATCATGGAAGCAGAGGCAGCGTGAGCAGGTGGGATGGGGGAGGATCAGTTGTCAGGGGACGGAGTCTCCAGGAGCAATGATCAAGGGATAGGATTGCTTGTCAATGGTAGTGACAGATAGTCACAGAGAGGTCTCATTGGTTGGGGATGCATGAGAGGTCGTGCACTCTAGAGGAATGAAGTTGGATCATCTTGGGTCAACACGCAGGTGGGTGCAGGAGAATGGGTCAGATGAAGGTGGGGAGTGTGGGTGACCTTGGAAGAAAATTTCCCAGCAGTTTAGCTTCCACCACCTAGCTGGGACCTGCGAATCACACACATGCAGGGTTTAGCTTGGCCAGATTGGGGACATCATTTGGCATGGATGGTCCCGGAATAGGCATCCATCTGGATGTGGTAAGTCATGGGTTACCATTCAGAATCCCTGAACGTATGTGTATGTGTGTGTGAGAGAGAGAGAGAGAGAGAGAGAGAGAGAGAGAGAAGGTGTGCATGTGTAGGTGTGTGCATGTACGAGTGTCTGTGTGTGTGAAGGTGTGTGTACAATTGTCTGTGTGTGTAGGGGTGTATATGTGCAGGTATTTGTGTCTGTGTGTTTAGATGTGTGGGTGTCTATAAATATGTGTGTGTGCATGCACGTGCGTATTTGTGCTTTCAGGTGTGTGCATGCAGGTGTGTGTATGTGTGTGTGTGTGTATAGTGTGTGATCCATATAGGTGTGCGTAGGAGTGAGTGTTTGTGTAGGTAGGTGTATGGAGGTCTGTGTATAGATGTGCATGTATACTCTGTGTGTGTGTGTGTGTGTGTGTGTGTGTGTGTGTTGTGTGTGTGTGTGTCTGTGTGTGTGTGTGTGTGTGTGTGCGTGCGCGTGTGTAGATATATGAGCAGGTGTAGGTGTGTGCAGGCGTGTTTATGTGTAGATGTGTGTGTAGGTGTGCCAGATTTCTTGTCAGCATACATACGTCACATGCAACCCTGAGATTCTTTATCCTGTGGGAAGGCAGAATTATCACTAATTGTTAGTGCAAAAAACTGTACTGAAGAAAATACATATACATGTAAACAAATAAAGAAGTGTAAAAAAAACCTGACTGTACAAAACAGAGAAAAAAATCAATTAAATACACAAGTAAGAGTCCTTAAATGAGCCCCTGATTGAGTGTGTTGTTGAAGAGTCTGATGGTGGAGGGGGAGTGGCTGTTCCCGAACCTGGTACAGCAGCAAGAACAGTGAAGGCGCTGGATAACTGATGACTGCTACTGCTCTCTGACTGCAGCATTCTTGATAGATGATATTAATGGTGGGGAGGGTTTTGCCTGTGATGTCCTGGGCTGTGTCCACTACTTTTGGCAGGGCTTTACACACAGGGGTATCGGTGTCCCCAGACCAGACTGTGATGCAGCCAGTCAGCACACTTTCCACCACACATCTGTAGAAATTTGCTAGTGTTTCTGATACCAAACCTCCTGAAGAAGTAGAGGTGCTTTCACAATGCTTTTAGTGTGTTGGGTCCAGGAAAGATCCTCCGAGATAGTGACTTAAATTTGCTCACCCTCTCCACCAATGATCACTGGATCGTCCACCTCTGGTTTTCCCTTTTTAAAGTGAATAACCAGCTCCTTGGTTTTGATGACATTGAGTGAGAGATTGTTGTTGGTGCACCATTCAGCCAAGTTTGCAATCTCCCTCTTGCATGCTAACTTGCCACCCCATGTGTGTAAGTAGGCATGTGCACATGTGTGTGCATGTGTGCTCACAGTGGTTACACACTTTGTGCAGCAATTTCCCACTTACCCTTGTTTTGTCAGTGAACATCGAACAACCACAATGTCATGCTGACCATGAAACCAATTAAAACTAATCCCATCCACCCACACACAGTCTGTATCCCTTCACCTCCTGTCTATTGAAGTGAAATTGGATCACACACAGAGAGAAAAAAAATTGATGGTACCAATCCAATTCTAGGTCTAACTTTTGTGCATGGTAACATTTACTATTTATTTTTATTGCATATAATTCTTCATTACTTACATGTTCTGCATTCCTTTAGCATGCAGATGTGACTCCTGGTTTGCTACATGCCCAGCCATTCATTCACCCAGGGTCCCCCCCACCCTGCTCCAACGTGTACAGTTTTATCGGTTCTGTATGTTTGGTACATTTACTGAAATAAAAGTGCCTTTGAATGATTTGTTCTAATATTGCATCTCTAATCAGTCTGTCAATTTAGTTGTGGCTTCTGAACACTGTCCAGCAAAGCATCATCTGGAAATCTGCTTGAGGACTTTTCTCAGTGTGGAATGTTCAGTGGAAGTTGGAAGAACCCTCAAAAAATTCCAAGCTGTGAGGTCTTCCAGTCACAGGCTATGAGTAAACATGGACTCTGATAAATGCATAGCCTCTGTCCTCTTCCCCTATCATTTCTCAGGTTTTTACCCTCCCACTTGAATCCACCTTTTACCGCTTACCAGTTAGCCTGTGCGCCTTCCTCTAGCCCTTTCTCCTTCTTCTCCTCCTTCTCCCTCCTGCCAACTTTTTGATTCAACCCGTCCACCTGTTTTCCTGCACTCCTGAGGAAGGACTCAGTTCAAAAACACCGACTGCTTTTTACTCCCAATGGACGCTGTGTGCCCTGCTGAGATTCTCCATCACATTGGTCCATCACACTCGACCCCAGTATCTGCAGATTTTCTTGCCGAACAGAAAGCATAGCTTTATGTTCTGAGTCCTTCTCTTTGATATTTATTTAGATGTGTATGCCAGCAACAAGCTGACAAGCACAGTTGAACGCATGACTCCAAAGACTCGGGTTCAATTCTGGCTTTGGCTGCCCATCTTCCCTGGGTTTCTTCCAGGTCCTCTGGTTTGTTCCCACATCCCACATTCATGCAGCTTGATGGGTTAATTGGCCGCTGAAGATTTTCCCTGGTATGGGGGTGAGAGGGAGAATCTGGGGGGAGTTGATGATAATACGGAGAGAATAAGTCACAGAAATGTGGTGAGGAATGGGATAAACTGTGAAATGGCATAGATAGATTGGCTGAAAGGCCTGTTTTCTCTATTGTATGAGTCCCTGAGGCCATTCATCCCACGTATCTGTGTCACTTCGCAGAGTTTGTCCCATTCCCCCCCTAGTTTTCCCTATAACTTCCCACATTCCCACTGAGTCCTTGCACTCACTCAGGGCAATTTACAGTTACCAGTTAACCTATCCTCTTAAGCTCATCCTATTTTGTGGGAAGAGTTTACATGATGTGGAGGGAGTTGGGTATGTGATGGGAGTGGGAAGGAAAAGTGGAGACTGCTGGATGGGAAAGATACAGGAGAGCAGGGCAGGCCTGGAGGGATTACAATGATGCTTGTCGTACAGAGAGGCTTCTTTTCATTTATCTCAGGCAGTTTGGGATGCGCTGAACTGTGACAGGCCACCCTGTCCTGGGGAAGTGGCTGGTGCTGTGATTCCTCCTGTCCAACAGGGGGAGAGGTGGGCAAAAAGGAGAGGGTGCAGAACTGGCAAACCGGGCTCAGGTCAAGGATCAGGATTCAGGCACGGTCCTGGGTTCAATCATCTGCAGTTGCTCCTCGCTGGGGGTGAGTGAGTTGCCCTGAAACAGAAAGAGGTGGGGAAGGAGTAATGGGGGGGGGGGGGGGGGGAGAGAGAAGGGGCTGGGCCAGGGGTCAATGGGGGAGCAGAGAATCTCTCCCAACCTACAGGTGGTAGAGGCTGGGGCCTGAGATGGCCTGCCCATGAGAGAGCATGGAAAGGAAGCTGTTCAGCCCTTCTTCTCTCCAACTACTCCCTTCCTCCATCGCTCCTTCACCTGTCCAGTGTTCCCTTTAACATGAAAATCCTCCAGTGCTGTGTTGTCAGAAAAAAGGATTCACCTAGTGGTGAGGGTTTTCTTTTTATTCATCCAAGGGATGTGGGCTTCAGAAGCTGAGCCAGCACTTAATTGTCCATCCCCAGTTGCCCTTGAGGAGCTCGCGGAGAGCTGTCTTCTTGAACTGTTGCAGTCCTCGTCAACGTCTGAGCAAAAGGCAGGCAGGCTCCTGAATAAAATGGCTGGGGTATGAGGAGCACAGTCCAACAGACAGGAGAAGAAAGGTGGGAACTGAGCAGGGAATGGGTGCAGCTGTGTGAATGCCAAGCTGGAGGACAGAAGACAGAGAAAGAGAGAGAGAACAGCACACAGACAGACAGAGCTAGAGGAAAGGAGACACGGGGATAGGAAAACAGATCTCTTTCCCTAACTGTCTATAATTTCCAGCTCATTCCCTCTCCATTCAGAGGGCCACCCACTTCCCTTATAGCCTAAGTTTTTTTCTCTTCTACCCGCCACCTATATCCACCTATTACCCCCCTCTTGCCTGTTGGCCTGCGCTCCTCCCCGTGTTCCTTTCCCCCGTCCTCCCCAAACTTTTTTATTCAGCTGCCCTGCCTTATTTTTTGCTCATACTCTGACAAAGGTCGCAGGCCCGAAACATTGGTTACCCTTCACCTCCCATATGACCTGCACGTTTGCACTACCACCACAGCCTCTGCAGATTTTCCTGTTTAACTAGATGTCCTCTGGGTGCGGCTGTATTTGGATGTGGGCAAGCTGTTCAATTCAATTTAAAAAGATCTCTTTTGATTTAAATTTATTTTAAATGTAGGCACGTAACAGGCCCTTTCGGCCCTTAAGCCCATGCTGCCCATTAACACCCAATTGACCTACATCCCCAGTACATTTTGAATTACAAAGACCTCCATGGTATAATTAACCCTGCAAGATCTTTGTAACTTTTTTGCACAACATTCATGTTTCCTGCTTTCTCTTATCCCACTCCTGGCTTCTGCCATTGCAATCTGTGGTGATACACCACTAGCCTACTGCAGGGGGCGCCCTGTGTACCTGCAGGAAGAGCACTGGAGGACAAGACAACACCTGGCCGGCTGTCAATCAGCCGACCTGAATGGACCAAGCCCCACCTGGTCGGCTGCCAATCATCCGCCAGGATATAAGGCACATTCGGCCTTCGAGGTCAATAACATGGAGTCAGCGCAGCTAACTGCAGCAGGGACTTTAAGTGGAATAAATTGTGGTGCTCTGTCGTACAGAAAAGCAGACACAAAACTTAAAGACTGATCAACAGGCTTTGGTGTGTAGGACTGCGGACTACCTCTGCAGTTTGTTGATCAGTCTTTAAGTTTTGTGTCTGCTTTTCTGTACGACAGAGCACCACAATTTATTCCACTTATAGTCCCTGCTGCAGTTACCTGTAGCTCTGAGTGACTGACCTCGAGGGGCTGGATGTGCCTTATATCCTGGCGGATGATTGGCAGCCGACCGGGTGGGGTTGATCCATTCAGGTCGGCTGATTGACAGACGGCCGTGTTGTCTTGTCCTCCAGTGCTCTTCCTGCAGGTACACAGGTCGCCCCTTGCAGTAGGCTAGTGGTGCATCACCAACCTACCTAAAGGAGGTAGGGTGGGGGGGGGGAGGGAATAACAGGATAGATGTTGATATGTATACTGGTAGGAGAGTCTCAAACAAGGGGACATGGTTACAAGAAAAGAGAATGGTGATTTAGAACTGAGGTGCGTAGGAATTTCTTCATGAAATTATAATAAGAGTTTATCGTCATATACACAAGTATAACAGCAGATGCACTGAAATTCATACTTGCTGCAGCCACACAGGTAGGTAAGATGCACCAACTACAGCAGTGTGTTATATTGCCACAATTTGCCATCCCACGGAAAAAGAGATAAGAAATATAAAAGGAGGGGATATAAACATTCAAGATGCAGTTAAACAAAAAGGTCTGCCGATATGGGGGTTGAGTGCATACACAAATATGCTAGAGAAACTTAGCAGGTCACCGTAGAGCGCGTCGAAAGAACCAAAGACTTGTTGATCCAAACCAAGGCTTTTATTAACTAAAAGCTGGAGCATATCACATGTAGGTTGACCAGTCCAGAATGACCTGGTCTGGCTAGGAGCAACCCTTTAAGACCTGCCAGTAGGCGTGGCTATGCTCTCAGCCAATCACAGTCATCCTACACTACACTGTGTGCATATACACATTGGTGATAGAATCACAGTCACGTAGCAGCCATAGGAAGGAAAGGGAAAACGACGGGAGGACCATGCCTGATACATTGGTCACTCTTTCCTTCCTATTGCTGCTGTGTGACCTCCTGAGTTTTACAGCACACTTGCAAATACAGTTAGTGCAAAAGAAAGGTGACATTTCAGTAGTGTAGGCAGGTCTTATGGGGGTCCCAGAGTAGCTTATGTGGAAGCTGGCGAATTGGGAAGTGGGAATGTTAACATTGATATTGAGAACATGATATTATCTGAGCCAAGCGGTGCAGCCAAAAGTGGATCTTTGGGAGGCAGAGGGGGAGATAGACAGGAGTTACAGGGACACTATCAGACCTAGGAGACAGGAAGAGAGTAGATGGGTGCCAGTCAGGAGAAGGAAAGGGAACAGGCAGGGGGTTCAGGGCACCCTTTGGCCATTCCCCTCAATAACAAGTATACCATTTTGGGTATATTTGGGGGGGAAACAACCTAACAGGAACAAGGCATGGTGATCAGCTCTCTGGCACAGAGTCTGGTCCTGTGGCTAAGAAAGGAAGCTGTAATGAGGGGATTCCATAGTTAGGAGAACCGATAAGAGGTGCAACATATCCCAGGTGATATGTTGCCTCCCCTGTGCCAGGGTCAGAGATGTCGCAGATCGAGTTCACGGCATTCTCAGGAGGGAGAGTGAGCAGCCTGGTGTTGTGGTCCATATAGGGACCAATGACACTGGTAGGAAGGGTTGTGATCTCAGGATTGCTACCCATGCCACGTGCTAGTGAGATTAGAAATAGGAGGATAATGCAGCTTAACACGTGGCTAAAGTCATGACACAGCGAGGGAGGCCTTCAGGTTTCTTGGTCATTGAGCTCTCTTCCAGGAAGGTGGGACCTGTTCTGATGGGATGATTTACATCTGAACTGGAGGGGGACTAATAGCCCTTGTGGGAAGGTTTTCTAGTGTTGCTCCAGTGGGTTTAAACTAGATTTGCAGGGGGATGGGAACCAGAGTGCCAGAGCAGATAGAGGAATGGAGAAGGGAAAAAAAAGTGTGAAATTATGTGGATAGCCAGGGACTGATTAGGGATAGTCCAACATGACTTTGTGCGAGGTAGATGGTATTTAACCAGTCTTACAGTTTTTCAAGGAGGTCACCAGGAAAGGCTGTGGATGATGTGAACATATACCTTGATAAGACCTTTGACAAGGTCCCACATGGGAGGTTAGTCAGGAAAGTTCAGATGCTTGGTATTCATGGTGAAGTCGTGAACTGGATTTGACAATGGCTGGATGGGAGAAGCCAGATTGGTGGATGTTTTCTTCTCAGAATGGAGGCATGTGACTAGTGGTGTGCCATTGGGACCAGTTCTGAAACCATTGTTGTTTGTCATCTGTATCAATGATCTGGATGATAATGAGGTAAATTGGATCAGCAAGATTGCAGATGATACTAAGAATTGAGGTGTTGTGGACAGCGAGGAGAGGGATCTGGACCAGCTGGAAAAATGGACTGAAAATAGCAAATGGAATTCAATGCAGACAAGTGTGAGGTGTTGCATTTTGGAAGGACAAACCAAGAAAGGACATACAGGATAAATGGTAGGGCACAGAGGTGTGTGATAGAACACAGGGATCTGGGAATACAAATACATATTTCCCTGAAAGTAGTGTCACAGGTAGATAGGGTTATAAAGAGAGCTTCTGTCATTTTGGCCTTCATAATGTATAGGAGTTGGGATATTATGGTAATGTATAAGACATTGGTGAGGCCAAATTTGGAATATTGTCTGCAGTTTTGGTCACCCAATTACAGGAAAGATATCAATGAGATAGAAAGAGTGAAGAGAAGAATTACCAAGTTGTTGCCCGGACATCAGGAACTGAGTTACAGGAAAAGGTTAAACAGGTTAGGACTTTATTCCCTGGAGCATAGAAGAATGAGGGGAGATTTGATAGAGGTATTTAAAATTATGAGGGGGACAGACAGAGTAAATGTAGATAAAGTTTTTCCACTGAAGGTAGGTGGGATACAAACCAGAGAACATTGCACAGTAAAGGCCCTTCAGCCCTTGATGTGCTGACCCATATATTCCTTCCTAAAAACCAAAAGTACTGAACCAGCCCTGACCCATAACCCTTTATTTTCATTTCATCCATGTGTCTATCTAAGGGTCTCTTAAAAGCCCCCAGGTTTCCATCTTACACCGCCATCCCCAGCAAGGCATTCTAGGCACCCACAACTCCTCTAATATTTGCTGTTCCTGTCCTGGGAACAGTTGTTGGCTGTCCACCTGGCTGCCTCTCATAATCTTGTAGACCTCTATCAAGTCTCCTCTCATCCTTCTACACTCCAAAGTGAAAGTCCCAGCTCTGCTAACCTTGCCTCATAAGATTTGTTTCCCAATTCAGACCACATCCTGGTAAATCTCCTCTGCACCTTCTCCATAGCTTCCACATCCTTCCTATAATGAGGTGACCAGAACTGAACACAATACTCTAAGTGTGGTCTCACCAGAGATTTGTAGAGTTGTAACATGACATCTCTACTCCTGAACTCAATCCCCCTATTAATGAATCCCAGCATCCCCTAGGCCTTCTTAACTATCCTATCAACCTATGTGGCGACCTTGAGGGATGTATGGATTTGCACCCCAAGTTCCCTCTGTTCATTCATACTCTTAAGTAATCGACCATTAACCCTGTACTCAGCCCTTTGGTTAGTCCTTCCAAAATGCATCACTTCAGACTTAACCAGATTGAACTCCATCTGCCACTTTTCTGCCCAACCCTCCATCCTGTCTATATCCTTCTGTAACCTATTGTAGCCTTCAGCACCATCCACAACTCCTCCAACCTTTGTGTCAACCGCAAACTTACTGACACAAGGGTTAAGAGTGAAAGGGGAAAGGTTTAGGGGGAACATGAGGGGGTTCTTCACACAAAGAGTGGTGGGAGTGTGGAATGAGCTGCTAGCTGAAGTGGTGAATTAGAGCTCAATTTTTACATTTAAGAAGAATTTGGACAGGTACATGGATGAGATATGTATGGAGGGCTAGCGACTGCGTGCAGGTCAGTGGGTCTAGACAAAACAAAATGGTTCAGCAAAGACTAGAAGGGGCCTGTGGTATGTACACAACTGCTGGAAAGTGGCAGCATAAGTTGCCATAGCATCTTATATAAAAGGAAATAGGATCCTTGCTTTATAAACAGAAGCATGAGTACAACAGCAAGGAAGATTTACTTAAAAGATATAAAATAAAAGCAGAAATGATGAAAGGATTCAGCATTGTCAATGTCAATCTGTGGGGATAGAGATATTAGTAGCTGATGGTCTTTCAGTCGATCTAGGTTCACCATTTTGGAGACGTGGTTGAAAGGGTGAAGGTGGATGCAAGGAAAGAGGAAAGGATAAAAAGGGAGAAGAGTACTACCCTCGAGAGGGTAGATCTGCAGAATTAGCAAAGAGGGTATGTTGGCGTTCTGGGACCACAATGCCGGAAACGCCGATGATCTGAGATGATGGAATTCAGAATCAGGAAGACAAGGTAGTATTCCTCAGTCTTAACTTGAGCTCTGTAGGGTGATGAAAGTTGAGCGGTCAGTGTGGGAATGTGACCGGCAACTCCGAGTTCAGGAACTTATGAATTAAACAGTGGGGTTCCGCCTCGATGCGTTCTCCAGCGCCTCGATGAATCAGTCAAATAGTGCAGGAAATCGATGAAAGTCTAAATAGATGTGCAGGGACCAGGGAAAAGTACAATTAAAAACGAGAAGGGTTTTTGGCCTGAAAAACCGAATGTCTATTGCCCGTGCGGCCTGACCCACTGAGTTCCTCTGGCATTTTGTGTGTTGCTCCAGTTGTCCAGCATCTGCATTGTTACTTGTTTACCTCAGTTAAAAAAAAACAGAGCAAGGGCATCACCATTTCCCAATGTGAGATAGATGGAAAGAAGTAAAAACACTTTGCTGGGGAAGCTCAGATGGTCGAACGGTGAACGTTGTATAGCAAAGATAAAGATACATAACCAGCGTATCTGTGGTGTGCTGAGGTAGCTGCAAGCAAGCACAAACTCAACAGGCTTTATTCCAGTAAAAGTCTGAACACTAGTTCATGCCTTGGTGGCTCTCCATGTGACTGGCTCAGGAGGGGCCGTCTCAGGTTAGGGTGATGATGAAACATCAAAGAAATTATGGGAAGTAAGCTGCCAAATGCTGGAAATTGATTGGCAGTGAGAGTGTAATACATGCCCTCAACAAAAGGTTAATTTTCAGCTCTCCAGAGCAGAGTGACAGCTGGCCAGGTGGAGTCAGCCCCTCAGGTGGTCTTCCTGCAGGTACAGAGATCGCCCCCTGCAGTCGGCTGGTGGTTATATCACCACAGTATCGGAAATGCTGGCTATGGTACCTAAAGGACACTGTTTGACCTGCTGAATTTCTCCAGCATTGTGTTTCTACTTCACCCACAGTGTCTGCAGATTTTTGTGTTTTACATCTATCTTAAATCTGGAGGTTTGGTTCTCAAGGATATTGTGTCCAAGGAAGGGAGAAGAGAGTTTGATTGGTATGGGACTGTTCCTTTAATATGGTGGCAGCTTCGCAAGGCAGTGGGAGGTATAGAGGGAGTCAATAGTTGGTTTGCATGATGGTCTGAGCAGAGTTCACAATCCTGCAGTTTCTTGCTGTCTTGGGCAGAGCCATCACCATCCCATGCAGTGATGTTTCCGGACAGGGTACTTTCTAAGAAGTGTCTGAAAAAGTTGGTAAGAGATCTGGGGGAATGGGCTGAATGTCCTCAAGCTTCAGAAAAGATTATTGAAATTGGTTTGGGGGGGGGTGGGGGGCGATGGGATTGATGGGATTGCGACGGTGTAGACTCGACAGGAGGAAATCTGAAGTGAATCCTCAATGGTGTTGGGATGGATATTGGCAGCGTCAGAGGAGTGGCAGAACAGAGGGCAGAGTGGAACCCTTGCAGGAAACTGAGGGACAAAGTGCAGCCAATGTACTGCAGGGAGTAGACAGGGCATGGTTAAGATTGGCAGTGCTGTAATACCTCAGTCAGTTATCATCATTGAACCATCCAGTCCAAGAACAGGGCCTTTGGCCTTTGGCCCACAATGTTTGCACTGAACATGATGCCAAATTAAACTGAAACTCTGCTGCGTGCATGCGATCCATCTCCCTCCGTTTCCTGCATTTTTTATGTGTCTTTCTAGAAGCCATTTTAACTTAAACTTGAACACCCCAGGTCTCAGTACACACCTGGATCAACGCGTCGGACTCCTCCCAAAGGGGCCGGCTCAAGTCTTTATACAGGCCGGTGATTGACAGTAGGCAGGTGGGGCCAGCCTCCCAGGTTGCCTACCTGCAGGTACAGAGGTTGCCCCCTGCAGTAAGCCGGTAGGAGTGCGGCCAGTGGTTGTATCAGATGTTAAAATCATGAGACAAATTTTCTGACTGCCTTCCCTATCTCTGCCTCTCATAATTTTACAGACTTCTATCAGGTGTCCCCACAGCTCCAGAGAAAAGGGCACAAGTTTGTCCAACCTATCCCCATGAAGCATTAAATATCTGTGATAAGCTTTCTAAATCCATCAGCGAAGGGGTTTGCGCTTCCATCTCTCGAGTGGGATTGAAAGGAAAGCTGCGGACTGGGAGCGATGAGGAGTGACCATGCCCTGAGAGAGGACCTGTGCATTTGCCATTGAGGGGAGGTTTGATAGCAGAAGTTGGGTTTTGATTTAGAGAGGAAACCACAAACAGGCTAGGTAAAGGAGATGCAGTGGATGTTTGTTTATTTGGATTTTCAAAAGGCCTTTGACAAGGCTGCTGAACAAGATGAACACCCATGGAATTACAGGAAAGATACAAGCCTTGGTCGATCAGCAGGAAACAGTGGGACTAAAGGTATCTTCTTCTGGTTGGTAGGCAGTGCTGTTCTGCAGTGGTCAGTGTTGGACCACTTCTTTTTACATTGTAGATTAATGATTTGGATTATGGAATGAATGGCTTTGTGGCCAAGTTTACAGATGATATAAAGATAGGTGAAGGTGCCAGTAGTGATAAGAAATGGAAAGGCTAGAGGGACTTAGATAGATCAGGCAGGGAAGTAGCAGAAAGTTGAAAACTTTGGTAGAAAGAATAAAAAGACAGGCTAGTATTTGGATGGGGAGAAAATTCAAAATTCTTAAGTGCTAAGGGACTTCAGGCAGGATACCCTAAAGGTTCGCCTCCAGGTTGAGCTGGTGGTAAAGAAGGCGCGTGCAATGTTGGGAATCATGTCTCGAGGAATAGGATGCAAGAGCAGGATTGTAATGTTAAGGCTTTATAAGGTGCTGGTGAGGCCTTGCTTGGAGTACGGGCTACAATTTTGGGCTCCTTATTTAAGAAAGGATGTGCTGTATTGGAGAGGGATCAGAGAAGGTTCACAAGAATGATTCCCGGAATTAGGGGGTGAGCGTATGAGGAACGTTTGAATGCGCTTGGACTGTACTCTTGGAGTTCAGAAGGATGAAGAGGTCTTTATAGAAGCATTTTAAATGTTGAAAGACCAGGGCAGAGGAGAGGTGGCAAAGTTGTTTCCCATGGTCGGGGAGTCAAGGACAAGAGGGCACAACTTCAGGATTGATGTGTGTCTATTTAAAACAGAGATGTGCAGGAATTTCTTCAGCCAGTGAGTGGAGAATCTCCATAATTTTCTTTCACGGATGGCTGCGGAGGCCAGATCGTTGGGTGTATTTAAGGCAGAGGTTGATAGGTATCTGAATTGTCAGGATTATCAAAGGTTATGGGGAGAAGTCAGGAGAGTGGAACTAAGTGGAAGAATTAATCAGCTCGTGATGGAATGGCTTGATGGGCTGAATGCTCCTATTATCTTAGGGACTAAAACAGCCAGTGAAAAGGGCCATATGAGACACTTCAGCTGCGAGAATCTGGAGGAACTCAGCGAGTTGAAAAAAACAGTCGACGTTTCAGTTCTTGATGATGGGTACCAACTGGCCGATCTTTGTCTCCCACTGATGCAGCTTGACCCACTGAGTTCCTGCAGCATGTTGGGAAAGGAAAGGCCAGATGCCCTGAACTGGAGATGTTATGCAATCAACCACACTCTGGAATGGTGATGAAGGCAAATTCAGAGACAAAATAGAGGGAAGGAATTAAATAAGTATTGAAAACAGCAAATGTTGCAGAGCTGTAGGAAAGGACTATTTTGATAGCTTTATTTTCAAAAAGCAAGCACAATAAGCCAAACGATTCTCATTAATCTACGAATTACAGCTTCAAGTGTCTCATGGTTAATTTTTCTCCTCCATCTAGTCCACTCTGCTGTCATCACTCCCCCTTTCCCCAAATAGGAGATTACTCACAGAGACAGGCCCATCGCACACGAGATGTTTACATGGATGCTGCTGTTCCTGTCGACCGTTGGCCTGAACATTCGCCTCTGCGGAGCGAGTGGTGCAATGACGTACACGTACACTGGGGGTATCTGTGCCACGAGGTGTGCCAAGCAGGGACTGGAGTTCTACTGGTGCTACAAGCATGGAGGGGACCTCACAGCCTGGGATTACTGCTCCCCTATCTCGCAGGTGGACTACACCGGCAGCTACTGCTCCAGCGACTGCGTGGAGGGCTTGCTGTACGATCACTGGTGCAGCCTTGAGAAGGGCGGCTGGTCCTTTTGCAGCAAGGTGGTCGGGTGTTGAAGTAGTCTGGCGCCAAGACAAGCAGCCCTATCCATCGTCGAGGCACTGCTACATGGAGCTCTTCTCCACTTTGCAATGGGCTGTCTTGGAGGCGCTCTACTGATTGTTTTATTGTTGTATTAGATGATGCCATTCGCAGAAGGAGAGAAGCTCAAAGAGTTCTTCAGAAAGGAAACAGGCCCTTCAGCCTCACCTGTCCATGCTGACCAAACTAGCCCCATTTGCCTGCTTTCGGCCCATAACCTTTCCCATCCACATATCTCACCAACTGTCTTTTGAGCAGTATAATTGTCCCCAGATCTACCCCTTCCTCCTGCAGCTCATTCTATATGAACACCACCATCTATGTGAAAAAAGGTCCCTTTAAATCTTTCTCCTCCCATCTTGGATTTCTGCTCTCTACTTTTCAACTCTCCTAACCTGAGGAAAAAAGACTACAACTTATTCACGCCCCTCAGTCTCCTGTGATGAGAAAAGTCCCATCCTATTCAGCCTCTCTTTATAATTCAAGCCTCCCGGCCCTAGCAACATTCCCATTATTTTTTTTTTCTCAGCCCTTTCCAGCTTGAGGCTGGGTGACCAAAACTGCACACGGTCCTCCACGTGTAGTACCACCGGTGTCTTGTTCGGGTGTAACGTGATGTCCCTGCCCCTGTACTCAATGCCCTCATTGACAAAGGCAAGCATTGCCCAGTGCCTTTCTCACTGCCCAGTCTAGCTGTGTCTCCGCCCTGTACCTGTAACCCTCTCTGTTCGGATGCTGTGCTGCCTGCTTAAAGTCAGCTCCGAATCCTTTGTGGGGACCCCATCTTTGGCTGACAATTGCTCTGGTTTTATGGGATCTCAGTGCTAGCTGTGGCAATTAATGGTGTCCAGGGATGAGTTGGCCCCGCTTACATTTTGTCCACCCCTTGACATGAGACACAATCCTCGAAAGTAGTTCTGAGGAGACAAGAGGAAGTCTCCCTGGACCAAGTAACATTACCAAGAAGAGATTATCTAACCATCTTTTTTTGGGGAACATTTCCTGCAGATGGCCACACTTCATATTTCCTCAAGCTGTTTAGGGTGTTCTGATGGCATGAAAGGCATTACATAAATGTCAATCTTACACAATTCTTTCTGTGAGGTTTCTGATTTGATTGGATGAATAAGTCAACCCATAGTTTAAATAGGATTTTCTGTGCCCGGTTATATGGTTATATGATTAATACAAACCAATAACGTTGAAGGAGATTTCATACATCAAGGCAGCAGCCAGTCCTCACTGCTGGTCTGTGCCAATCATATCCTTCCTCCTTTCCTCAGCTCTCTCTCTGTCTCTCTGTACAGCCTCTACCTTTTCATTTCATGTCATTACTTAGCAATACCCACAATCTAACCACTCGCCTGAGGGAAGGTGTTGTTCAGAGCACTGAGGGCAAGTGAAGCTGGCTTTTCCTTTCTGGTCACTGAGGTTGTTTTTTTTTCAACCAATCCCTTGTCCTCCTCCTCCTCCTCCTCCCTCACCCCCTTGCTGGTGAAAATCTCCGCCGTATAAAGGAAAGGAGTTGGGTCTGGGAGCGACCTTGCCTCATCAACCTTCTGAACATTCGAACACTTGGGATCATTCCTTTGGTGGAGGGGGCAGTACAGGGGAAGGTTTCATGAAAAGCCACTTAGGCCACAGTCCCTTTGAAAGTGAGAATGAATTACTCCCAGTTCCTTCTCTTTCTCCACAGCCTTGCAGACATTTCCTTCCTAAGTATTCATCCATCTCCATTAGACTGTTACTTTTGAATCTGCGCACACTCCCCTCTTTGCTAAAGTGATTCAAACCCCTGAGCTTTCTCTGTAACTGCCACTCCTATAAGGCATAAAATTTGCTCTTCCCAATCTTGTCCCATAATGACCACCATACTCTTGGTTGCCAAGGCTGTGGGGCTCCCGACCTGATATTCTCTGCACCCCTGTCTCTTGCTCTGTGTACAAGATGCTCTACACCTACCCCATTCTGTTGAACCCACTGGATCCATGGCTGAATTGTGCTTGATTGGTTTGATGTGAGATGCCAGAGGGCAATTCTCCACTTGGTTACGTGAATGCTGATGTTGACATGCAGGCAGGTGGGAGAGTTGACAGCGGAGAAGGTGAAAGGGAGATTTGACAAGCACACTTCAAATCAAGAAGGTTACTAATGAAGTAAGTTTGAAAAACCTATTCCACTGATAAAAGCAACAAAAGCAGACGGTACAGGGCTAAAGTAATTTGATAAAAGAAACACTGTAAGAGGTTATTACTCATTGATCAATGTACTGATACCACAGGCAAGTCTAAGCACGTGCTGAAATGTGTCACTTATCAAATATGGTGCAGTGTGAGCCCAGACACAACCAGGAAACCATGTTACTGTAGAGGATTTACAGGCAGAGGAAGCTCCCATCTCTGCCCCTTCCAACAAGGAGCACAGGGCAAGGAGTCGGAGCAGACTCTCGTCTCACAATTCCCCACTGGCTGCCGCTGGGTGTTCTGTTCCATCATTGTTTCAAGGAGAAACACTGGAGTACCAGTGGGGGTTGAGAAATGGGAGATGATGGAGAAAGGGGTGGGTATTTGTGGGTGGAGGTGTGAGTGTACAAGAATAGGGTGGTGCTAAAAGGTTGGGTGGATGTTGAGGGGTTAGCATGGGTATTGAAGGGTTGGGGTGTCAGTAGAAGGACTGGGTGTTGAGGGATTGGGTATTTTTGAAGGATTGGGTGAGATTTGATGGGTTGGTGGTGGGTGGTGAAGAATCAGGAGGGAGCATTGAAGGGTTGAGTGTTGAAGGGTTAGGATTTGGTGCTGATGGGTTGTTGAAGGGTTAGGTATCGAAGGGTATTGGGTGTTGAGGAGTTGGGTCTGGATTAAGTGAGGATGTGTTGAAGGAGGATGGGTTTATGTACAATGCACTACACCAGAGCAGCCTGACATCTTCAGTCATCTACAGAGCAGCCTGACATCTTCAGTCTGTCCCAGTGTTTGTGTTCTTCATAATCCTCCTCATCTTCCTCATTCCTTGCCACAGAACATATACCTCTATCCTTAACTTCCTTTTGTTTGTCCCAGGCCCAACGCATACCCTTATATCCATTTATAATATTCACCTCCACCTCTCCTCTGCAATTGAGACCCATATTTTCTTCATTCTTCACTTAAAGAAATCTACAGGATTCATTCAGAATGATTCCACGATTTTCATATGTAATTGTGTCCATTGGATTAAACCCACAGATGCCCACAGTTAATTGCCCACAGTAAATTACACAGTGTCCCTCGAGGGCAAAATAATCATCAGGAGAATTTTTTGTTATGTGTGAAAATACATTGCTCGGGCAAGGAAATTGAGGCTGATTGTCTTGATCTGGAAGCCAGCATTGATATGATGGGCAAATGGCCTTCTTCTGTATTGTAATGATTAAATGAGCCTTTCTTGATCTGAAATACGTCTATGATAATATCCTTCAGCTTTTTGTTATGGACAAGAGATCAGAATGTTAATTCAAGTGTTTTCCCTGAACTCCTCTCATATACATTATTGAATAAGCTGAAGTCATTGAGTCACTCCTTCTAAAGGTAAATGTTTAATTCTTTTATTTGTAAGAACAAAAATGTGATGCATTCATTAGAAAGTAAGCACAGGGATAGGTTCAGAGAAGGAACTTTAACTGCAATTTGAATCATAATACCCAGGTTAGCCTTGATTACAAACAAGGAAGTCGTGTTCAAAAATGTACCTGTAAAATTGACTTCCTCTTGCTGTGACTGGTACTAACTACACCGGGAAATGCTTTACTTCTTCTGTGGAAGAACTGTCAGTGAGAAGATCCCCATGTTTGTAGATTTTTCAGTCCCAGATTTTGGAGTAATATCTTGAAGCTGGCATCACTGTATATAAAGTGGTCATTCCCAAATTATCCATCTGACAGGCGCATCCCATATTGAACCATAGAACACTAGAGCATAGCAATGGGCCAAGCTATGATTTCACCTAGTCCCATCAAACTGCACCTTGACCATAGCCCTCCATACCCTTCCATCCATGTTACTTCAAATTTCTCTTCTATGTTGAAATCTGCATTCACCTCTGCAACTTGTAGCTCCTTCCAAACTGTCAACACCCTCTGAATCCCCCAATGTTCCCCTTAAGCATTTTACCTTTCATTCTCAAATCATGTCCTCTAGTTCTTCTCTCACCCAATTTCAGTGGGAAATAAGACCTGCTTCCCTTTCCTCTGTGTCCCTCAAGTGTCAAACATCATTCAAAAGCCATGGTCTACGATATTTGGATGCTGTATATGAATCTCAGCTTCTTCTCTGAGATGTACTAACTACATGGGAAAATGTTTCACTGTTTCTGTGGAAGATTGGCCAGTTAGTGCAGGGGAGGTTTATGTGAGATCTCAGTGCATTACAGAATGGTTGGAATACCTAGCTATGAGTAAGAAAACATTGGAACTGCTATATCAGGGAAAGCAGGGTTTGGAACATCAGTTGAGAATGAACCACAGATAGCCCTGGTATGTTGAGTCCATTGGGAACTTGGAGACCTGCATTTGGGCATTTTGCTGTCGGGACACCCAGAGTTAGTACCCAGACATGTGGAGCCTGGCAAACTTGACCTTGATCAACTGGAGCTGGGACACATGTCTGGGAATTAGAAAACATGGTTAGGTACCATTCAAAGCTGAGATGCACGTCTTTGGGATGCCTGGAACTGTGATAACTGGATTGGGACATCTTGGGATGGGACAATTAGAGCTGGGATGGATGCAACTGGGACATTTAGAGATGGGGCACTTGTTGGTGGCCACTAAAACTAAAACACCTGCAAGAGGGATACTGAAATGGGTTGGCTGCAGCTGGGATACTGTGATCTTTTCAATATTTTTATTGAAATCATAATTCTATATTGAAAAATAGAGAGTACAGAAAGATACATATTAAAAGTTTTAAAAAAAAACATTACACTTAGATCATACCAATTCACTCAAAGTACCCTGCATTCTCAATCAAACAATTGATATATATAGTAATATTTTATTATAAAATGAATATCTAAACCCACTACCAAAGAGAGGGAAAAAAATCCTTATCAGAGTCAACACCTCTGCATTAAATACCAAATCAAAGATTTTGAAAGTAATTCAAAAAGATTCCCCACAGTATTTGAAAATTTAAATTCAGATCGGATATTGAGCATCTAATCTTCTCTAAATTTAAACATGACATAATGTCATGTAGGCATTGAGAGTGAGTAAGCAGGGCAGTGTTCTTCCAACACTGCCCTCCCAACCATAAGAGAAATAAAGACTAATACATGCCGTTAAAGTTATGCCACTCTCTCCAACAATACCAAACAAGGCAGTTAAATGATTAGGCTTAAAATTAACTTTATAACGTACAGAAAAATTTTGAAATGCTTCATTCCAGTATTTTCTGGCATGTCCAAAACATATGAATTCGTGAACCAAACCATTTCCATTGTCACATTTATCACAACAAGGAGATACATCCCCAAAAAAGCAAGATAGTTTGACTTTGGACGTGTGAGCCCTGTGGACTACTTTAAATTGTAGGAGAGAGCGGCGGGCACATAAAGATGAGGTATTAACCAATTTAAAAATTCCAATCCAAGTTTCTTCAGAGATTAAAAGCTGTAGGTCCTATTCCCAGGCTTTTCAGTTTTATCTGAGGGAGCCTCACTTATTCCTAGCAACATATCATGTGTTAGATATTGAACCATTATAAAAAGGTTGCAAATTAAAAATTCCATCTATTAAATTCTTATCAATGCTCTTAGGATGTGTATATAATTGAGAGCGTAAAAAATCTGTAATTTGTAAATAACAACAAAAAAATGAGTATTTGGTAAGCTATATTTAACTGTCAGTTGTTCAAAAGAAGAAAGACTTCCCCCGATAAATAAATCTTTAAAACATTTAATGCCTAATCTTTACCATTCTTTAAAAGCTATGTCAATCATGGAAAGTTTAAAGAAATAATTAGAAAAAATACGACTAGAAAGTGAAAATCTCAGTAAACCAAAATGTTTTCTAAATTGTATCCAGATCTTCAAGGTATATATAATCAATAAGTTGTCAGTCACTTTATTTAAAGGTATGGGAAGTGAGAATCCAAGAAGAGAAATAATGGAACATTTTGTAACAGAATTAGATTCCAAAGAGACCCATATTGGACAATCTTTATGGTTAATATAACATGATCAAAAATAGAACCAAAAGTTTGGTAAGGCTAAACGCCATTTTTAAAAATGTTTTTGTAGATGGACTTTATTTAGCCAAGGGTGTTTATTCTTGCATGTATAAGAAGATAAGATAGGAATAAAAACAGGAAAACCCTGGAAAGGTATATAAATTTAGGTAATATATTCAATTTAATAGAGTTGATTCGACCAACCAATGAAAAAGGGGCAACCAATTTTTGCGCCTCTTTCACATATTTTATTAAAGTGAGAGCATTTTCTTTGAATAAGCGTTTATACTTTTTAGTAATTGGATACACCCAAATAAGCAAATTATTTCTTACAAAACAAAGGTTAATATCTCTCGGTGCCAAATTAGTCAAATGAAAAAGTTCACTTTTATGTAAATTTAACATAATTTGAAAATTGACTAAAGTGAGAAATAGGGATATCTGTGATCAGGACATTTAGAGCTGAAATACTTGGACCTGTGACAAATACTTGGAGCTAGAATACTCAGGGCTGGGGAGTTTTGAGCTACACGGTAGTGTAGCTGGTAGAGCTATTGTTTCACTGCTCTGGAGATCCAGGTTCAATCTTGACCTCTTGCATTGTTAGTGGAGCTTGCTTATTTTCCATATGAGGACATGGGATTGCTCCGGGAGAAAGATGGGATGGTGTTTCAGCCAATGTCACTGGGAAGCCTCCCTGAGCCAAACAGGAGGAAAGCGGCACCACTGGGTTGGCGGCAGGCTGGGTAGTGCCTTACCCTGGGTGCCCACCGTGCTTATGCGAGTGCGACGGATGATCTTTCTTGCCATGATGCTTCCCGCTTGGCTTGCGAGATGGGCCTCCCTCACGACACTTCCGCCCCTTGCGTTCCAGACAGCCACCTCCACTGGGCGGAGAGGACGCACTCTCCACTGCACTCTGGATGGCCTCCTGCAGGCTTTCCCTCACCGTCTCCTCACTGGCATAGACCCCCAAGGTTTGAAGCCGCTGGATGGTTGCGAGCGCACCCTGAGCTAGTGACCCAGTCAGAGAGTTGGCCAGGTCGAGGCCGAGGTCCTGGATGATGCTCTCGACTCTCTCCTCTGCCTCAGAGTAGCAATTGATGGAGTAATAATAAATGGAAGTGGCGAGGTTGTAGAAGTAGCTGATCTGGGGAATGTACTCCACAGTCTGATAGATCTGCCGCTCCACCTGGATGCTGCATTGAGATTTTACTCTGAGAGATGAGATGGTATTGTCCCATTTGTCATCCAGGTGTTCAGTGGGGCTGTTCATGTTGGC
The DNA here is from genome assembly GCF_036971445.1 of Narcine bancroftii. Taxonomy (NCBI): domain Eukaryota; kingdom Metazoa; phylum Chordata; class Chondrichthyes; order Torpediniformes; family Narcinidae; genus Narcine; species Narcine bancroftii. Next base: position 217,333,942 of record NC_091473.1, read on the forward strand.
ACAGATCCCGGTGAATCCTGGCCCAGAGCATACAGTCACAACACACCCATAACAGGCATCTACTTTCAGAGAGGAGATGGAACCGTTCCACTCCTCTCCTACAAAATCCACAGTCTCTGGGAAGACCGCATAGTCCCCCTGGAAGCTGGGCTGCTCAAACACGGTGACCCGCCTCTCGCTGCTCCTCTTGCTCAGCCGGGGGTGGAGACTCCCACTGCTGCAGTCCTGAATCCAGGAGCCTCCTTCCTCAGAAGCCTGCACCAACACATAGCTGTCATTCCTTCCCACCACTGTGAAGTTGTCTGGCTGAGTTTCATGGACACCAGCGCAGGAAAAGCCCAGCTCCTTGCACTCGCCCTCCGCCTCCCTGCGTGTTCCGTGGGTGCTCAAGACACTCCCTCTGAGTGAGGAGCCATTGGCATACTGGATCCCAAAGCAAGGCCGAATGGCAGGGCCACTGCCCCACTGCTCATCCTCCTTGGGTTTCCTGGCTATCTCGAGGAGGCAACTGGTGATCCTTTCAATGTTCAACTTCACCCCTAGGGACCAGGTGCCTTCTGCTACGTTGTTGGCCACTGACTGGCTGTCATAAACCTCTGCTAAACTGGTACCAACCACCTCCAACATGGACACGGTGAGGTCAACACCCATGTCGTCAATGAGGTCGGCAAGGAAGACACCTGCCCTCTCCTTGCAGCCCAGAGCCCCATAAAGCACCACCATCACCAGGTCAACCAGGTCCCTGGCAAAAGGGGGGAGAAGAAGGTGGAATTCTGCCAAGACACTGCAGCTGAGGTTGGATCGAAGGAGCCAGGGCTGGAGAAAACTCACCTTCTCCATTAAGCTGTCCAGAAGCAGCCCATGTTTGCTCTCTGATCCTAGCTGATCCTCCAAGCTTGCCTGGGGTGGGAGCTGGACATCTGCGCCACTGGGACCTTCAGTTGCCTTGGGTGAGGCCGTGGAGACCTGGTTTCCAGACACCACCCAGCAGACAGGCTTCATCAGCATCAGCAAGGAAGCGCCAATGAACGTCTGCACCAGGCTCATTGTTCAACCATCAAACCTGAAAGGCAAAAATGCATGTCTCAGCTGAAGCAGTTTTTGGGGACCCAACCCAGCCTCACTGAGCAGAAGCTGGTTCTCATTAAAAACCAGTAGTCTGAAAACATGGGAAAACACGGGAAAGTCAATGCAAGTCTGAGCACATCTGGCTTCCTCAACTCAACTCAGATTTAAAGTTGAACACAGTGGAGGGACTAATTAATAGAGTGGCAACAAGATAGCATCAAAGAATGGTTATAACATAGAAGGACGCCATCCAGCCCATTGAGTTTGTACTAGCTTTGTCCAAGAGCAATCCAGACTCAATGACTCTCCCATCCTGTTGCCAGAGCTTAGCCAATTCACCCCTTTTGGACTTCTATCTAGATTCCTTTCACACCATAAGTCAATCTGCCTTCTGTTACTGATCACACCATAAGACAAAGAAGCAGAAGTAGGCTATTCAGCCCATGGATGCTGCCCCACCATTCAATAATAAGCTGATCCATTTTCTCACTCAGCTCCACTCCCTGGCCCTCTCCTCTTAACCTTGATGCGCTGGCTAATCAAGATCCTAAATCTGCCTTAAATATACCCAATGACTGACCTCCACAACTATCAGTGGCAACAAATTCCTCAGATCCACCATCTTCTGGCTAAAGACATTTCTCCACATCTCTGTCCGATGTGAACGCCTTTCAATTTTGTTGTTATGTCGTCTTGTCCTCAACTCTCCTATGATGGGAAGCAACCTTTCTGTGTCTGCTCTGTCCATGCCTTTCAATATTTGAAATGTTTCAATGAGATTCCCCCCCCCCCCCACCTCCCATTCTGCTAAATTTCAACAAGAGGACAAGAGCCATCAAATGTTCCTCATATGATAACCCATTTATTCACAGAATCATTCTTGTGAACCTCTCACCACATCCTTTCTTTAGGGGGGATTGATAATGGGCAATGAGGAAATGGCTGAAGCTTTGAGTGACTATTTTGTGTCGGTCTTCATGATGAGGGACATGTCTACCATGCCAAAGGTAGATGTTATGGATTTGATGGGAGGTGAGGATCTGGATGCAATAGCTATCACTAAAGAGGCTGTACTGAGCAAACTTGAGGGCGTAAAGATATATACGTCCCCTAGTCCTGATGAACTGCATCCCAGGGAACTAAAAGAAATGGCAAAAATTATAGTTGAAACTTTGGTGATATTTTACCAAACTTTTCTGGACAGGTCCCAGCAGATTGGAAGATGGCGAATATCATGCAACTATTCAGGAAAGGATATAAGCTAAAGGCAGGGAACTATAAGGCAGTTTATTTAACGTCTGTAGTTAGGAAAATGCTTGAAGCTATCATTGCAGAAGATAGAGCAAGCACCTGGAGCGAAATGGATCCATCAGGCAGTCACAAAGGCAGCAAAGGCAGGTCTTGTCTAACAAATTTACTGGAATTCTTTGAGGATATAACAAGTGCAGTAGATAGAGGGGAGAAGATGGACGTTGTTTATTTGGATTTCCAGAAGTCATTCGATAAAGTGTTGCATAAAAGACATACATAAGATAAGAATGCATCAAGCTGGGGTGATGTATTAGCATGGAGAGAGGAACCAAGAGAAAGCAGAAAGTTGGGGTACAGGGGTGTGTTTCTGGTTGGCAATCGGTGGTGAGCAGGGTGCCGCAATCGTAGGTGCTGGGCCCGCAACTGTTCACAATATACATTAATGATCTGGAGACAAGAGTGTGATGTATCTAATATGTTTTTTTTACACAGCCACTGTGTTCCTGGAAATTATTCCCATTTTCCTGGAACGCATGCTGTGTAAAAAGCTCAGAACGGGAATGACAGTGCCATTTCCATTCTGACATTTGACCTCCTCGACCCCTTGTAAATTTCCCAGAATGCCTGCAGTCTAAAGTGAACTCCAGGCATTCCATAAATAGGACGTATGGATGATGCGCGATGACACGTAAAGCAGACTTCCAGTATGATGTCTAAACTTGCATAAAGAAACAGATTTGAGTTGAGTCACGTGATGGAGTAGTGGCCGGTCAGGGAACTCCAGCCCTCACCAGAAAAGTTAAAAAAAGATAGACCTATTCCTGTTATCAGCTTGTATGAAAGACAGAGTAAGAAAAACAGAATATAAAGCTAGAATATTATCGGACCATTCACCCTTGATATTGACAATAGAGTTAGAGGACATCCCTCCAAGAATGTATAGATGGAGATTAAACTCCATGCAACTTAAAAGGCAGGATTTTAGAGAATTCATTGAACGACAAATTAAAATGTACTTTGAAATAAATACAGAATCAGTGAAAGATAAGTTTATACTATGGGATGCAATGAAAGCGTTCATCAGAGGGCAAATAATGTTATGTAACTAAGATGAAGAAGGACTACAATCAGGAAACAGAGCAGTTGGAAAGGGAAATAACAAATATAGAAAAAGAATTAGCAATAAAGGAAGATACAACTAAAAGAAGAGAATTGGCAGTTAAAAAAATAAAATATGAAACACTACAAACATATAAGGTGGAGAAGAACATAATGAAGACAAAACAGAAATATTATGAGCTAGGAGAAAAAACACACAAAATTCTAGCATGGCAGCTTAAGACAGAACAAACTAAAAGAATGGTATTGGCATTAAGGAAAAAGGACAAAAAAATTATATATAATCCAACGGAGATCAATGAAAACTTCAGGGAATTCTACAAACAATTATATCAAACTGAAAATGAAGGGAAAGAAGACAAAATAGATGAATTTCTAACTAAAATTGAACTACCGAAATTACAAACAGAGGAGCAAAATGAATTAATAAAACCATTTGAAATAGAAGAATTACAGGAGATATTAAAAAAACTACCGAACAATAAAACACCAGGAGAGGATGGATTCCCAATAGAATTCTATAAAACATTTAAAGACTTATTAATTCCTCCCCTTCCGGAAGTAATCAACCAGATTGATAAAACACAAAGCTTACCAGATTCATGCAAAACAGCAATAATTACAGTAATACCAAAAACAGGGAAAGATCCACTTGGACCAGCATCATATAGACCAATATCTCTACTTAACACAGATTATAAGATAATAGCTAAACTATTAGCAAACAGATTGGCCGACTATGTACCAAAAATAGTAAATCTAGACCAAACTAGATTTATTAAAAAAAGACGAACAACAGACAATATCTGTAAATTTATTAACTTAATTCATGCAGTAGAAGGAAATAAAACTCCAACAGTAGCGGTTGCTTTAGACCACACATGTCAAACTCTGGCCCGCGGGATATAATTATATTTGACCCGCAAGATCATTTCAAAAATGTATTAGAGGTGGCCCGCCCTGCAGCGAGAGCCGATGCTGTTTTATGGTAATGCCACCCCCACCATCCTCCCCATTCATTGCACATCCTTCCCCATTGTAACACGAGAAATTGTAACACGAGAAGTCTGTCAATGTCATCAGCCGGCAAGCCAGTTGGAAGGCTCCCCGCACAACCAGTCACTTCTCCCACCTATTGAGCGGTGCGGCGGATTGGCGAGCGCCTGTGATTTCCTGTCGGCGCAACGGGCATGGCAGGCTGCGCACGGCCCCTGGGCAGCGCGAGCCCCGCGCGACTGGCACCGGACGGCCATTCAACAGCACGAGCGCACTTCTCCCGGTCGCCACAGCCTTCAGCGCTTGCACCCGCGCGGACCCCAGGGACGGCTGGTTCGGCCCTGCATGTGAAGAGAGAGATGGTGGCTGTCCACAAAGGCTGATCGGCAGCGCGCTGGGCCTGAGTGGGTGGGTAAGCAGGAGTGGGCAGAGGGTGTAGGTGAGGAGTAATGGGCAGGGGAAGTTATGGTGGTGCGAGGGGCAGTTAGAGAGAGGGATGAGTAGAAGGAGGTGTGGATAGGGAAGAGGTAAAAGGGGACGGGCAGGGCGAGTAGGGGAGGGGTGATTAGAGGGTGAGAGATGGGTAGAGGGAGGAACAGGTTGAGGGGAGAGGCAGTAGAGGGGCGTGTATAGGATGGGGTGGGTAGAGGCAGAGCGAGTGGAGTGAGGGGTGAGTAGAGGTTGGGTAAAGGACTGGTCAGGTAGAGGGATGGTGGGTCGAGGGTGAATAGAGGCCTAGAGCCTGAGGAGTGAGCAGGAAATGCTGAGTCCTGATGCAGGCCAAAATGGACACAGCCTGTGAATGCTGACTACATCTCCACAGGGACCAAATATGTTTCCCTCAGGTCAAGCAAAGGGTGAACTTGAGCTACCTACTCCTGACCTGTAACATTATCCTCCTAAAGTTATATCCTAAAGTTTAACATTACATATGTTGAAAGAAGAGAAAACATGCAGATGTTGTTGAAAATTTTCAATAAATATTTAGTTCGGCCCTTGACTAAGTCCAAGTTTTTAATTTTGGCCCTCCCTGAATTTGAGTTTGACACCCCTGCTTTAGACACAGAGAAGGCCTTTGACAGAGTAGAATGGAATTATTTATTCGAAGTACTACAAAAATTCAGTTTACCAGAGAAATATATTAATTGGATTAAAGCATTATATAAGGGGCCATTGGCAAAAGTGACAGTAAATGGATATATATCAAAACAATTTAACTTAAGCAGATCAACAAGGCAGGGATGTCCACTATCTCCCTCACTGTTCGCGTTAGCTATAGAGCCACTAGCAGAACTGATAAGAACAGAAAATAAAATAAAAGGGATAAAAATAAAAGAGAAGGAATATAAAATCAGTCTATTTGCAGATAATGTTATAATATACTTAACAGAACCAGAAATATCAATAAAAGAATTACATAGGAAATTGAAGGAATATGGAGAAGTATCGGGGTACAAGATCAATGCAAATAAAAGTGAAGCAATGCCAATGAATAATGCGGATTTCACAAAGTTTAAGAAAGAATTGCCATTTAGATGGCAAACACAAGCAATGCGATACCTAGGTATACAACTAAATAAAAACCTCGGCCATCTATATAAACTCAATTACCATCCATTAATGAAAAAATTACAAGACGACTTAGAGCATTGGAAAGACTTACCATTAACACTGATAGGAAGGATAAACTGTATTAAAATGAATATTTTCCCAAGGATACAATACCTATTTCAGTCATTACCAATACACCTAACAGAGAAATTCTTCAAGGAGCTAAAGAAAATAATAAGGAAATTCTTATGGAAAGGGGGGAAACCGAGGATAGCACTAGATAAATTAACAGAATGGTACAAACAAGGAGGCTTACAACTACCAAACTTTAAGAATTATTATAGAGCCGCACAATTAAGATACTTATCAGATTTTTATCAAACAAGGGAAAAACCAGATTGGATCAGATTAAAACTAGATAAAATAGGGGAGAAGATACCTGAACATATACTATATAAATGGGATGAAAAATTGGTGCAACGTAGGAATTCACCGGTATTGCATCATCTGCTCAACATTTGGAAGAAGATTCATGTAGAAAGGAATAAAACAAATTACCAACTACCAAAACTAATATTGATGCAAAATCAGCTAATCCCTTTCACAATAGATAATCTTTCCTTTAGAGAATGGGAGAGAAAAAGGATCAAAAGAATAGAAAATTGTTTTTCGGGAAATAAATTATTATCCTTCGAACAAATGAAGGATAAATATAATATAACTCACAATACAATGTTTGCATACTACCAACTGAAAACCTACTTGAAGGACAAATTGGGAAACAGTCTGAGATTACCAGAAGTTAGCAATTTTGAATATGTGATTACAGACACAATGATAATTAAAAAATTTGTAACAGACATGTACATCAAACTGCAAAAAAAGGAGAACGAGGAAACAAATGGTAAACCTAAACAAAAATGGGAACAAGATCTAAACATAAAGATAAAGAATGAAACATGGGAGAAGCTATGCTCCGGAACTATGAGAAATACAATAAACACGAGGTTACGCATGATACAATATAACTGGATACACAGGCTATATGTCACACCTCAAAAGTTAAATAAATGGGACCCAACAGTATCAGACAGATGTTTTCGCTGTAAAAAGGAAACGGGAACAACAATTCATGCAATTTGGACATGTGAGAAAGTGGAAAAATTTTGGGAAGATCTAAACCAGATATTAAATAAAATCACAAAAAGCAATGTACCAAAAAACCCAGAGATCTTCCTCCTAAGTAATATAAGAAACAAAGAATTTGGACTCGATTTGGATGGAGCACAAAAAAGATTTGTTATGATAGCCCTAGCTGTAGCAAAAAAATGTATTATGTCAACCTGGAAATTAGAAGACAACTTGAGAATACAACAATGGTATATAGAAATAAATAAATGTATTCCATTAGAAAAAATAACATATAATTTAAGAAATAACATTACAATATTCGAACAAATATGGGAGCCATACATGAAACACAATAGAGAAATCCTACCACCTAAAATGACAGAAGGAGAAGATAACGAAAAGAATTGACTCAGTAAAATTTCTTGTTTATTTTTATTGTGTCAACATTGTTTAATGGGTTTAATGTATCTTATAGATTGAACTTTAAATAAATGGGGAAGGGAGTGAGGGAGGGAGGAAAGGGAGGGGGAAAAGGGGGAGAAAACGACACTGTATATATTTAAGAAGAAAAATGTCTGTATGTATCTTGGTCAATATGGTTTATAGTGTGAAAAATTTTTTTTAAAATTTAAAAAAGAAACAGATTTGAGTTTATGTTGATGTTGTGTCAACGACCAATGCCGGGATGTTAGACATTCTTCAGTCCGGTAAAATCACCCAAAGTCTATCCAAAAAACATGTGCAAGTTTGCTGATGACACCAATTTGAGTGGAAAAGCAAACTGTGCAGAGGATACAGAGAGACTGAAGAGAGATATAGACAGGTTAAGTAAGTGGGGAAGGGGCTGGCAGATGGAGTACAATAACGGTAAATATGAAGTGGGAGAGACTAGAACTAGGGAACAGCCTCCAGATTCAGGGTAGTAGATTGATGGGAATTAAGTGATATGGGGAAAAGGCAGGTAGGTGGAGATGAGCCTATCATCAGATCAGCCATGATCTCATTGAATGGCAGAGAAGACTCGATATGCTGGATGGTCGACTCCTGCTCCTATTTCTTATGTTCTTACAAGGAGTGCAAAACTGCTCACAATAATACTTCAAGTGAGGTCACACCAGTGCCTTATGAAGCCTCAACATCGCATCCCTGCTCTGATATCATATTCCTCTTGAAATGAACGTCAGCACTACATTTGACTTCACCATCTGCACATTTACCTTCAGGTTTCCCGCAGGAGGATTCCCAGGTCCCTTTGCTTCTCAAAATTTTCACCTTTCTCCCCATTTAGAAAATAGTCTGTCTGTTCATTTTGTTATGAGCCCAGAGGACCCCAAAACCCAGCAGCAATAGAAATTCACCAAGACAAATGGTGACTTAAACAAAAGTTGCTTTTAATTATCTTTAAACGTGAAAACAGGATCAAACTTTAACATTACTATTAACTTAACCTCATTCTAATTCTAAGTGTATGTAATGTGTATGTAAATTCAGAAAAGTTCTTTGATTCACAGCCTCATCTCACTTCTCACTCCTCCAAGTTCACTGGTTGCAGGCAATTCATATACTGTGCACAGAATTTAACATTTATGAATTTCACTAGGCTTTGGTGCTTGAAAGATAAATGGTTACCGCTCAGGAGGGTTCTTGTCGGTTTTCAGAGAGAGATTTGTTGCTCATTGGACACCCACAACTGTTTCTTTTTGATCAGCCACTTCAGTGTCTTGCCGAAGAAACTTGCCCCGTCAGAGTTTTCCAGATGATAACCTCTTTCTTTCAGCTCACCAGAGTTCCTCTTCTGTTTCCCCTTATTTCAAGTAAAACATTATACAGCCAGCCATCTCCTCTTGTATGGACCACAAGAGCTTTGACCAGGCCGAACTAAACTCACAACCCACCTTCAAAATGCGGTTTTTCCACAAGCTTGCCAGCTTGTCCTGTTCCAGTACCAGCTGCTGCTGCTGAACTGTAGAACTGAAATCTCTCTCTCTCTCTCTCTCTCTCTCTCTGAGAAAAAAACCCACATGACCTTCTTAGAACAGCCAACTGCACTTAGACAGACTGTAGCTCTGGATCTAATCTTCTCAGTTTATTTGTCTTTTGCTTTCCAAAACAATAATCCATTACTCTACAGGATTTCCAATTAACACCTACTTCTGAAGTCCTTATAGGCATTTTTCAAAGTTTTTGCAAAGGCACCTGGAGCCTGGACTGTCTGGCTTGAGCAGAGCTCTGGCGTTTTAAATGAGATCTGTTTTGAAGTGTTTGTATGTGATCCGCACTAAAAGAAACTTGCTACAATTTATCTCCTTTAAAACATATCTATATACTATATAAAATATAACATAATCTGTCATGATTTCTTCTACCAAATTGCATTATCACATGCTTTCCATTGGGAGTTTCATGTAACTGCAACATCCTGATGCTGAAGTTAGGGAGTGTTCTATTTTCCATTATCGTTCACTTTCCAACATTCCATTTCATTTCCCACTTCTCTGCCCATTCTCCTATTCTGTCCAAGTCCCCTTCTGCAGCCTCCTTATTTCCTGCTCCTACACAAACCTCTGTATCATCTGCAAACTTGGCCACAAAGCCATTCATTTCATAATCTAAATCATTCATATACAACATAAAAAGAAGCGGCCCTCAAACCGACCCCTGTGGAACACCACTAGCAACCAACCAGAGATTGATCCCTGTATTCCACTATTGCCAATCAGCCAATGTTCTACCGAAGCTAGTATGTTTGCTATTATACCAGGGGGGTTTATCTTGTTAAAGGCCATCTGGTCCAGGAGACTTATCTACCTTAGACCATTCAGCTTTCTGAGCATCTTGCAATAGTAACTACACTCACTTCCCTTTCCTGATGCACTTGGACATCCTGCACTGTATTAATGTCTTCCCTAATGAAGACTGATGCCAAGTACTCATTTTGGTCGCCTGCCATCTCCTGTCTTCTATTATTATTTCTCCAGCATCAATATCTAGTGATCCTACATCGACTTTCCCCTCTCTTTCACTCTGTATAATTGAAGAAGCTTTTTGTATCCTTTTTGCTATTACTTGCTAGCCTACTTTAAAGCTTCATCTTTCCCTCCTTATAAGATTTTCAGTTGTCTTCTTCAAGTTTTTTAAAACTTCCCAATCCTCTATCTTCCTACTAATTTTTGCTTCCTTGTATGCCCTCTCCTTAGATTTTATGTAGGCTTTGACTTCCTTTATTGGCCACAATTATTTCCTGTTGAAGGTGCTAAAATTAAGGAATGTTCTATTTTCCAGTTAATACCCCTCAGATTAGAAAGAACACCATTAGAAGATTGATGGAAATTGAATTGAAAGCAGAACGAAGATGACAAGGCCACAGTTGTGTTTCGGACTTAGAATTTTTGAACATCGATTAATTGGGTTATACTTAACTTATTGGACCTGGGTCTTCTCTGTCAACATTTGAGAGCCTGTCCTTAGTTTAACATTCAGAGTTATGGAGTCCTGCAGCCATATAGTCATGGAAAGAGGCCATTCAGTTCACAATGACCAGTGGCCACCCATCTTTATTAATCCCATCAACCTTCATGGGTCATAACCTTCCATCCAAAGGTTCATGGTCATCTAGGTGCTTCTTTAATGGTGTGAGTAATGAGTGACTCTGCTTCTATCACTCTCTCTGGTAGTGTGTTCCAGATCCTCTCCACTCTCTGAATGAGAAAGACCTCCCTCAGATTCCCTCCAACTATCTTCCCCCTCCTTACCCTAAATCTATGCCTTCCAATTCTATCTATTTTGACTTGGGCGGCACGGTTGGCGTTGGTGGTTAGTGTAATGTCTTTATACCACCGACAATCAGGACTGGACCGGGGTTTGAATCCTGCGCAGACTGTAAGGAGTTTGTACGTTCTCCCCGTGTCTGCGTGGGTTTTCTCCAGGGGCTTCGGTTTCCTCCCGCCATTCAAAACATACCGGGGGTGTAAATTGGGCAGCATGGACTGGTGGGCCAAAATGGCCTGCGATCGTGCTATATGTCTAAATTTTTTTTTAATTAAAATTTAAGGTTCATGTAGTCCACCTTATCCATAACCCTCATAATTTTATGTACCTCAATCATATCACCTCAACCCCCTCAGCCAGAGGAAGTAGCTCACCAGCCTCTCCTTGTAGCTGAAGTGCTCCATTGCAAGCAGCATCTCCTCTCCAATCACTCCAGAGTTGTCATATCCAACTCTTACTAGTTAACCCAGAGTTTTGCAATGAGTAAAATAAGTATTTAACACCACCTTATCTAAGAAAGTGTCATTGCAATCAGTTAAATATGCCAAAGAAACCTCCAGGGTAATCTTGCAGACACTGTGATTGCCTCCTCCTGGTTACCATCTACCTTGCTTTCTTCAGTGGAATCTCTCTGATCGAACATCATTTGGAAGAAGGAAATGACACACACTTTGTACTCTGTGTGTGAGACTCTGCAACACCTGGCTGAAGGTAAGCTCTTCCTCACAGACGTCACTCACTGAAAGCAAAGGAAGGTAGCCCACCCCACCCTCCCCATGACTTACCAAAACTTCATCAAGGGAGAGAAGTCTAGCCCCTCACTAAGAGTTGCTTCCACCTACAGTGATCCCTTCCTTTTGTATCACGGAGGGAGAGTCTCATGGAGAGAGCTTGACCCCCACAGAGGGTGTTTGAGTGAGAGAGAGAGACAGAACCATTGAACATTGTACAGCGCAGGAAGTAATTGTTTGGTCCATTGTCTGTGCCAATCTTGATGCCAATTTAAATTAATCCCATCTGTCTGCATCTCCATCCCTTGACTGTTTATGTGCCTGTTGAAATGTCTCTTAAACATTGCTGTCGTATCTGCTGCCACTCCTTACCCCGGCAGCACATTCCAGACACTTACCACTCTCTGTACAAAGAAATTACCTTGTAAATCTCATTGTGAAAAGAGTCCTACCGCACAGAAACAGGTCATGTGGCCCATCTTCTCCATACTAACCAAGCTCGTCCCATTTGCCTGTGTTCACTCCATATCACTCTCAACCTTTCCTATCCATGCACCTGCCTAAGTGTCTCTTGGCTGTAGCAATTCCAGCACTTTTTATGATAGCTCGCTCCATGTACCTACCGCTCTCTCTGTGTGAATAAAGTGCCCCTCAGGTCCCCTTTTCAATTTTTTCCCCTTTCACCTTAAATGTAAACCCTTCTGTATTTGGGCTTTTCCATCCAGATGAAAAGACTGACTATCTACCCTACCAATACCTCTCATGAACTTCCAAACTTCTATCAGCATCTGATGCTCCAGAGAAAACAACCCAAGTTTGTCCAACCTCCTCTGATAAGCAATATTCTCCAATTGAGGCCACATTCTGGCAAGCCTGTTATGCCCCCTCTCCAAACTCGCCACATCCAGTGACCAGAAATGCACACATTATATTGCTGTAGTCAAATCAAAGTTTAATTCCGCTACAACATGATTTCTTGACTTTTATGCTCAACATCCAGTCAGTAAAAGGCTGGTTTGCTGAACATCTCCTTTTCCACCCTATCCATGGTGTTCACATTTTCAGGACTCAAATATTCCTTTGGACATCATATCTCCTAAAAGCCCTAACACACATTGTATACTTTCCTCTTGCATTTGATCTCCCAAAGTGAAACACCTCATGCTTGTCCCGATTGAACTCCATCTGCCAGTTTGCCATCCATATCTCCAACCGTACCCTTTGACATCCTTCCTCATTATCCTCACCTCCACCGATTATTGAGTCATCTGGAGACTTACTAATCAGACTACCTACATTTTTGTCCAAATTATTTATAATTGAGATTTTGTGATCCCGTCTGATTGCCTCCTTACAGGAAGGATGTAGATGCTTTAGAGAAGGTGTAGAGGAGATTTACCAGGACGTTGCCTGGTTTGGGGAACATTTTGTATGAAGCAACATTGACAGAGCTTTTCTCTTTGGAGCGACGAAGGATGAGAGAAGGCATATTATGGATGTATAATATTAAATTTACATAGGTTGGTTAAAAAAAAATCATGGTCCAGGCTGACATGTGCTATTTGCCCATAGTTGGGGCCCTTTCCAGGTACTGACGGCTGGGCAAGCCGAGCCCAGGGATTATGAGGGGTATAGATAGAGTAAATGCAAGCAGGCTTTTTCCCACTGAGATTAGGTGAGGCAAGAACAAGAGGGCATGGGTTAAGGGTGAAAGGTGAGATGTTTAGGGGGAACATTAGGGAGAACTTCTTCATGCAGAGAGCGATGAGAGAGTGGAACAAGCTGCCAGCTGAAATGAATGAGGGCTCAATTCTGACATTGAAAATAGGATTTGGATGGGTACATGGACAGGAGAGGTATAGGGGGCTATGATCTGGATGCAGGTCAATGGGACCAGGCAGAATAATAGTTCAGCACAGACTAGATGGGCTGAAGGGCCTGTTTATTTGCTGTAGTGTCCTATGGTTCCACAGGGAAATAAGTAGAGCAGTGATGGAACTGCTGAGATTGCTGTCTTGTCAGGCAAGTAGATCACATGATCTCAAGATGCATCTTACATTCCTCTCCTTCTTAAATGTTCCTCTCTATCCCTCTGTGCTTCTCACTCAGTCCCTCACAGCCTCTGTATTCATCCACCTACCTTTGGTATCTTGCCATCCCTCTGTTACTCCATCCATGTACCTACCCTCGGCAGCCTCTGTCTGGTATCCACTCTCTGCCCTGTCCTTTTGTCTCCCACTATTTCTCTTGTTTTCCTTATGGAGGACAGGAGACTCTACCCATTTCCACTGATCGCATTCCCCATATCCCCATCAATTCTCCTCCAGAATCACCTGCACACCCAGTGGAAGCTTATCAGCAGCCAATTAACCCACTAACCTGCCCACCTTTGGGATATGGGGGGACACAGGAGGTGGGAGGAAACCCATGCCATCACAGTGAGGATATACAAACACCATACTGACAGGACCAGAGGTCGGGATTCAACCTGGGTCTCTGGAGCAGTGAGGCAACGGATCTACTGGCTGCTCCACCCTATGGCATCTGTACAGCGCAATGGAGCAGAGACTCTGTGAGCAGCTCTGGTCCCGAGAAGCAGTGCTTACCTCCTCTGTGTGTGTGGCTCTTCCCCCTCAGAGCTGTGGCGTCCTCCCACGTAGGCAAAGCAAGCTTGCACCACTGCCTTAAGTACAGGAGCTGAGGTAGCCACGATACTCACACTGTCTCACTCAAGCGAAGCGAAGGCAGTCAAGTGAATGGAGCTGTTGACTCCGATCTCTCTCTCTCTGCCTGAGATACTTCTGATTAAACCTGGGAACCTGAGACAGGAGCTGGCAAGACACAGCACTGAGGAAACAATGGTCATCATTTTCTGTCATTGACAGCCATCTAAAGATCTCAAGCATTTTTTAGACCCCCCCCCCCCAACCACAAATACCATGAGCAGACCTTTCAATTTTCGACTGAATTAAATGCTTCATGGAAAAATTCATAGAAAAGTTTTATGTGCATTTCCTGCAATTGAAAGCCAATTTTATATTCAGACATTTTTTTTTCATGATCCCGTGCAGGGGAGCCTTGGTTGGTAAGTTGCACTTTGCCCCTCAGATCCTTCCACAAGTAGCATTGGGGATGGTCGGAAGCAGGGAACCTGTCACAAATTGTGTAGACGGCAGCCATTGTCATAAATGGGAAGAAGACCTCAAAACCCCTGTTGATGTGGAACAGCCATCGATCCTTTAAGGAGACTAAAAAGGGAGCATTCTAGCTTTTCAGTCTCATAAATTACACACGGCAAGCCAGCAGGTGAATGTTTGTGTTACTGGCCCACGTGAAAACTTCCAGGGCAAAGGAAGGGATCAAATGGTCACCCTGTCGCTTGACGCAAAGTTCAGGACATGTTTGTTCGGTCAATCAATATCTGGGGTATTGTATAAACAAGGAGCCAATCCCTTAACTCTGATAAATGAACATTTATCTGAACATCTGGGTGCTCAGATCCCTTTAGGACCTCCCAGTGGTGTTTAGACCTCCCAGTGGTGTTTAGACCTCCCAGTGGTGTTTAGACCTCCCAGTGGTGTTTGGATTTTAAAAGGCATCATCTCTGTCCCTTGTGCTCCATGTAAATGTATCATTACTGTCTGCTGGAGACACAGGAAACAATGAAAATCTGGAGGAACTCAATGGGTCAGGCAGCATCCATGGAGAGAAATGGACAGTCCACATTTCAAGTTTCTTTATTTGGGACTAAGTTGAAATGTGGACTGAACACTTCTCTCCACGGATGCTTCCTTCTACCCTGTTTGCTGGTGTGCTCTCCCTCTCTTATCCATCTCCTGCCTGTGGGACTGAGCTCCTCCTCCTCACCACCCCCGCCCCCACAATATTTTGTTCAGACATCTGCCTACATTCTGTTCATACTTTGATAAAAGGCTCAAGCCCGAATCTTTGGTTATCTATCTTTTTCTTTGCTGATTGAAGTACACTGTTTGACCTGCTGCGTTTCTCCACTGTTGTGTTTTTATTTCATTCATGGTGTCTGCATTTTCATGTTTTACTCCTCTCCACGGACGCTACCTGCCCCACTGGTCGTCTTTAGCTTCACTTTGTTTCCTGTTGCTTCTCTGGGCTCGTGAAACCTCAAGGCAGTTTTGAAATTCATCATAGGTGATCTGGACTCGCTATAATTCCCCTATCGTCACAATCGCTCCAGAGCAGATGCAATATTGCTGCCTCTCCACTCGGCTCTGGATCACCTCGAAAACAGCAACTCGTACATACAGCTGCTCTTCATCGACTACAGCTTGGCCTTCAATACCATTATTCCCTCAGTGCTGGTCAAGAAGCTACAAACTCTAGGCCTCTGTAACCCTCCTCTGCAATGGCCTCCTTGACTTTCTCATCGGAAGACCTCAGTCAATGCGAATTGGAGACTACGTCTCTTCCTCACTGATCATCAACACAGGCATACCCCAAGGATGTGTACTTAGCCCACTTCCCTACTCATTATACACCCATAATTGTGAGGCCGGGCACAATTCCAATGCTATCTACAAGTTTGCTGATGACACCACAGTTGTCGGCAGAATCACAAATGGCAGTGAAGAAGCGTAGAGGAGGGAGGTAGATCAGCTTGTTGAATGGTGCAACAACAACAATCTCTTAATGGAAAGCGTCGGATTCAAACCCGGGTTGCTGTCATTGCAACAGCTTTGCGCTAACCGTGCTACAAATTCTTATGGAATAGCTCCAAAACCCTGATATCTATCTCTGGGATAGAAAATTCAAAAGATTTGCAATTTTGCAAAAGTTCCTTTTCATCTCCATCTTAAATGGCCAATACCTCTTCCCAGCTCTAGAAACTCCCTCTGGGAGAAAAGTCCTCTCTGTCTTCCCTCAGAATCTCACAATTGGAGGGTGGCCAACATAACCCCACTCTTTAAGAAGGGAGGGAGAGCGAAATCGGGAAATTACAGACCAATTAGCCTGACATCGTTAGTTGGGAAGGTGCTAGAATCGGTTATTAAAGATGCAATTGCAGTACATTTGGAAAGTAGTGGTATCATCGCATAGAGTCAGCATGGTTTTGTGAAGGGGAAATCATGTCTGATGAATCTAATAGAGTCTTTTGAGGATGTAACCTGTAGAGTGGAGAGGGGAGAACCAGTGGATGTGGTATATCTGGACTTTAGTAAGGCATTTGATAAGGTTCCACACAGAAGACTAGCGTATAAACTTAAAGAGCATGGTATAAGAAGTATGGTATTAAGGTGGTGTAGAGCTCGTTGAAAGAACCAAAGACTTATTGATCCAAACCATGGCTTTTATTAGCAAAAGACAGGAGCTCTTCACAGGTGGCCGACCAGTCCGGAATGATCTGACCTGGCTAGGGACACAACCCTTTAAGGCCCAGACAATAGGCGTGGCTTAGCTCTCAGCCAATCGCTGTAAGCACAGTCTAGATACAGTAACTATATACACTATGTACATTGGTGATAGATCTGTACTATCACAGGTGGATAGAGAATTGTTTGAGGTACAGGAAGCAAAGAGTAGGACTAAATGGGTTCTTTTCAGAATGGCAGCCAATGACTAGTGGGGTACCACAGGGCTCAGTGCTGGGGCCGCAGTTGTTTACGATATATATCAATGACTTAGGTGTGGGAATAGATAGCAGTATCTCAAAATTTGCAGACGATATGAAGTTGGATGGCAGGGTTAGCTCTATGGAGGTTGCTAGGAGAGTGCAGGGTGATTTGGACAAGTTAGGCAGCGGGCCAGGGCGTGGCAGATGCAGTATAATGTGGATAAATGCGAGGTTATCCACTTTGGAGGTAAGGACAGGAAAGAGGATTATTATTTAAATGGTATCTGTTTAGGAAAAGGAGAGATGCAGCGAGACTTGGGTGTTGCTGTGCATCAGTCATTGAAAGTGGGCCTGCAGGTGCACCAGGCGGTGAGGAGGGCGAATGGTATTTCGGTGCTCATAGCAAGAGGATTTGAGTCCGGGAGTAGGGAGATCCTGCTGCAGCTGTACAGGGCCTTGGTGAGACCACACCTGGAGTACTGCGTGCAGTTTTGGTTGCCTTATCTGAGGAAGGATATCCTTGCCATGGAGGGGGTGCAGAGAAGGTTCACTCGGCTGATACCAGGGATGGAGGGGCTCGCATATCAAGAAAGGTTGGATAAACTAGGCTTGTATTCTCTGGAATTTAGAAGATTGAGGGGGGATTTTATAGAAACATAAAATTCTTAAGGGTTTAGACAGACTAGATGGAGAAAGGTTATTTCCAATGCTGGGAAAAACCAGAACCAGGGGCAATAGTTTAAGGATAAGGGGGAATTTTTTTAAGACTGAGATGAGGAAAAATTTCTTCTCTCAGAAAGTGGTAAATGTGTGGAATTCTTTGCCACAGGAAGTAGTTGAGGCCGGTTCCCTGTCAATATTTAAGTGTAGGTTAGATTTGGCCCTTGTGGCCAAGTGGATTAGGGGGTATGGGGAGAAGGCAGAAACCAGGTACTGATCAGCCATGATCATAATGAATGGCGGTGTAGGCTTGAAGGTCCAAATTGCCTCCTCCTACATCTATATTTTATGTTTCTAAATTTCAATATGATCGCTTCTGGTTTCAAAACACCACTGGACTCAACCTGTCTCACCCTCCCTTGTGAAATAGCCCCATTCAAACCCAGGCATCATGCAGGTGAACTGATTTTTGACATGCCTTCATTGTGAGTTTATTTTGCACCGAGATGGGAGAGTTAGATTCTTATATAGTCTCAGCAGGACCTACCTGGTCTAATACACAGCCTCCAATATTTCATTTGCCTTTCAGGTTCTGTACCTTTCTGCGTTTTGTTCACAAAGACACCCAGATCTCCTTGCACTGCACCCTCTGGGAGTTCCATACCCAGTTCTATTGCAGTTCACCACCTCAGTAGAAACAAAGTCCTCTGCAGGTTAAACATGTTTGGACTACTGCCACTGTTCCATCGTTGGAAATAAAGCTGCCAGTTTATACACAGGAGTGCCTCACCAATTGCAAATGTGTAAATCGCCTGTTCACTGTTTCTTAGTGATAAATTATCCATCTCTTCCCATCACGGTCTGGCATCATGTACTTGTGGCTGGCATGGCAGATAAGACTCAGTAGGACACGCAGGATCCACAGGGCAAGAAAGACCTGTCTTGAACACCCTATCCAAGCAAGGTAGCGCTCATTCACTGCTGCAGGACATGTCAGCCTTGAGTATGTCTCAAGTAATGGCTTGACTCATAGTGAACATTGAGTCATAGCTTATATTTTCTATTATGACTGTTGTTAGTCATGACCAATTATGGGCTTCCATCCAGTACACAACATCTCTCACCCACTACCAGCAAGAAGGAGGTCCAGATGCATCAGAACCTAGAGAAATGGGGGAGATATTGAACAGTTTCTTTTCTTCGGTATTCACTAAGGAGAAGGATATTGGGAGATGTGGGATAAAAAAAGCAAATTGGGTAAATATGGGGAATATAGAGATTACAAAAGGTGTAGTTTTAAGGCTTTTGAAGAATATAAAGGTGGATAAGTCTCCGGGACCAGACGGGATCTTCCCCAGGACATTGAGAGAAGTGAAGGAGGAAATAGCAGAGGCTCTGGCGGTAATTTTTCAAATGTCATTAGATATGGGGATAGTGCCAGAGGATTGGCGCATTGCGCATGTGGTTCCGTTATTTAAAAAGGGTTCAAGGAGGAAGCCTGGCAACTATCGGCCTGTAAGTTTGACATCTGTGGTAGGTAAATTAATGGAGAAAATTCTTAGAGATAGTACTTATAAACATCTGGATAGACAGGGTCTGATCAAGAGCACTCAACATGGATTTGTGGGAAGAAGGTCATGTTTGACCAATCTGATTGAATTTTTTGAAGAGGTGACTAGGAATGTGGATGAGGGTAGCGCAGTGGATGTTGTCTATATGGACTTCAGTAAAGCCTTCGATAAGGTACCACATGGAAGGTTAGTTAGGAAGGTGCAGTCTTTAGGTATAAATTTTGAGATAGTCAAATGGATTGAACATTGGCTGAAAGGGAGAGGCCAGAGAGTGGTAGTGGATAATTGTCTGTCAGGTTGGAGGCCGGTGACCAGTGGTGTGCCTCAAGGATCTGTATTGGGCCCATTGTTGTTCGTTATATACATTAATGATCTAGATGATGGGGTGGTGAATTGGATGAGTAAATATGCAGACGATACTAAGATAGGTGGAATAGTGGATAATGAAGAAGGTTTTCAAGGATTACAGAGGGATTTGGGCTGCTTAGAAAAGTGGGCTGAAAAATGGCAGATGGAATTTAATGCTGATAAGTGTGAGGTGCTTCATTTTGGTAAGAAGAATCAGAATAGGACATATGTGGTAAATGGGAGAGCACTGAGGAATACAGAAGAGCAGAAAGATTTAGGAGTGACGGTACATCGTTCCCTGAAGGTAGAAACTCACGTGAATAGGGTGGTGAAGAAGGCTTTTAGTATGCTGGCCTTTATCAATCATTGCATGGAATATAGGAGTTGGGAGGTGATGTTGAGATTGTATAAGACGTTGGTGCGGCCTAATTTGGAGTTCTGTGTGCAGTTCTGGTCGCCTAATTATAGGAAGGATATAAACAGAGTGGAGAGAGTGCAGAGAAGGTTTACCAGAATGTTGCCTGGGTTTAAGCATCTGGAGAATGGGGAGAGATTGGACAGATTGGGTCTTTATTCTTTGGAGCGTAGAAGGTTGAGAGGGGATTTGATAGAAGTGTTTAAGATTATGAAAGGGATAGACAGAATGGATGTGGATAGACTATTTCCGTTAAGAGGAGGAAAGTTTAAAACAAGAGGACATGAGTTAAGAATTAAGGGGCAGAGGTTTAGAGGTAACATGAGGGGGAACTTCTTTACTCAGAGAGTGGTAGCTGTGTGGAATGATCTTCCGGGAGAACTAGTGGCGGCGGAGTCAATTGTATTATTTAAGAAAAGGTTGGACAGGTATATGGATGAGAAGAAGATGGAGGGTTATGGGCATTGTGCAGGGAGGTGGGATTAGAAAGGGGTGTTTGGTTCGGTGCGGACTAGAAGGGCCTAATGGCCTGTTTCCGTGCTGTAATTGTTATGTTATGTTATGTATGTTAAAATCAGGACTGGCAGCTGGGAAATAGCTTCTTCCTGCAGGGTATGGGATTGATGAATGGCATCCTGCAACCCAGTAAATCTTTCTCAAATATGTATAGATATTTATTTTAAATTATATCTTTCTGCAAACTGTATAGGAGCTTGTTTTGCACTGTTCATTTGTGTGCGCACCGTGGCCCCGAGAAACACTATTTCGTCGGGTTGTATATGTCCAATCAGATGAACTTGAGTCGGTGTCCTGATCAATTTGATCTAATGGGGCAAAGCTCTCTACCTGCATGTGGCTTTGAGTGGGTCCACTCAGATGGTCTTGCTCCTGAGAACCCAGGCATCCTCATTCTCTTCGAGGCTATTATGTCAAAGAGTCATGGCTCAACTTCAAGTTTATTGCAATACACATCAGGGCAATGTACACATTCCTGCAGCTTCATAAAGTGTAACAAGGCAAAAGGGAAGAAAAGAATAATAAGATCAAAGGAAGTGGGGGCAGGGAAGAAACCAAATGAGCAGTAGTCAATATTATCAGCTGTCCGGAATGCAAAATAATGGCGTGGGTCAGTAGTGCAGGCAGATGCCTGGTGGATTTGGAGTGGGGTTATGGTGGGGGCAGTGCGGTTGTACAGCACAGAAACAAGACCTTTGTCCCAGAACATCCTTGGTGCACTAATCCCATTAAACTTCCATGACTAATTAGCACTTTAACCCTCTGTTTTGCCTTTTTTAAATGTGTGTCTAAATTCCTCTTAAACGCAGTGAATGTTCCCGATTTCACCAGCTCCTCTGGCAGCACATATCAACAACTCTCCATGCAAAAATAGCTTGCCTCTCATTTACAACCTAAACCCGATGCCCACTTGGTTCTGATACCACTACCATGGGAAAAAAAGGCGTTGACTATATACCTGATCTGCGCCTTTCATATAATTCTATCAAATATCCTCGGCCTGCTTTGCTCTAAGTAAATTAAGCCCAGAATTTCAAATCTCTCCACAGGACGAAAGTCTCCCAGTTCAGGCAACATCCTGAACTGTAATTTTCTGTTTACTGTATCGCAGTGACCTGAACTGGACTCAGTAATCCAAACGCGACCTAACTGGTGACAGTCACCTTGCAATTGCTCTGTGATGTTTCAGGTTATTGGAAGCCGATGCTTTACACAAAGGTGTTTGTAGAAACAACTCAGCAGGTCATGCAAGATCTATTGGAAGTAAAGGGTAACTACATATTTCCCTTTTGTCAGGCACAAGAAAAAAATAGACAGGCACCTGAATAAAAAGGTGGGGGAAGTAGAAGAGATAAGAGGAAGGAGGAAAGGGCGGGGGGGTGGGGGGGGTGGGGAAGGACAGGAGCGAGAAGTGGGAGGACACGGACTATCAAGTAAGAGGTAATAAATAGGTGGATAGAGCTGGGAGGCTAGAAACTGAGGAGATAAGAGAAGGAAGGAAAGGGGATGGGGTTGGGGTGTTGGAGGAAAGGAGACAGAGGGATAGGGAAGGAGAGACACAGGGGACGGCATTAACAGAAATTGGAGAAGTTGGGTGGTATGCTTATAGCGTAGCGATTAGCACAATGCTGTTACAGCACCAACAATCGGGGGTTCAAATCTGGCGCTGTCTGTAAGAAGGTTGTATCTGTATCTGCATGGGTTTCCTCTCACCTTTCAAGAGTGTACTGGGGTTGTTGGTCCATTGGGTTTAATTGGGAAGCCTGGGCTCGTGGGCTGAAAGGACCTGTGACCATGCTGCTTGTCTAAACTTAAAAAGTCGATGTCAATGTCATCTGGTTGGACAGAATGTGAAGTGTTGATTCACCAATTTGTGTGTAGCTTTGGATTGGCAGTACATAAGGCCATGGTCAAACATGTTAGAGTAGTACCTGGAATTAGGGTGGTTTACCCCTGGGATGTCCTTGCCATTGCAGTGGACTGAGTGAATGAAGGTGCTCAGTGAAACAATCCCCCAGTCTCGTAGACATAGAGACCACACTGGAAGCACCAAATGGTTTTTTTCTCTTTTACCTTCCCACCTGTATCCACCTATGACCTCTTACCCATTAGCATATGTTTCTCCCCTTCCCCTTCCTCCCTCCTTTCAGCTCCACCTCCCCATTCCCCTCCTCACCGCTTCATCCAGGTGTCTGCCTTGTTTACTTAGCCCTGTCGACAGGCCCGGATCCAAACCGTTAGTTATCCTATCAGATCCTCGGGATGCTGTGTGGCCTGTTGAGCTTCTCCGGCACATTTGACCCTGGCATGTGCGGATTTTATTGCTTAAATTTTGTTTATCGGAAGCGTATTGTTTGGTCTGACCCAGTAAGCAACTGGAGCGGAGACAGGAATACAGTGTGTGGGAGGGAGCCAGGGACAAGGGGCAGGGAGGAAACAAAGGGAGTACTCACTGAATGAAAGGGCTTTGTCTGAGAAGCCCCACGATGCAAAATGAACCGGAGCCACAGCCGGTATCTGATGCAGTGCCCTGAATAGGGGGATTGTTGGTGAGGTAACAGATATCTGCTGGAGGATCGCTGGGGAGATCCAACAAAAACAAAATCAGAGTGGAACTTATTGTAGCGTGTTCTTCTTAGATCAGATGCACTCAGACAGGTAGCAGAAGGAGATAATAGTCCACGTGTTACGGACCAGAAAAGTCATCAGCCAATGCAGGGGATGGAGTCTCCATGGATGTGGCGGAGAGAGAGGCTCACCAGATCACCAACCATTGCTTCTACAGATAATCTGCTGTCAGGTCTGGGATCTTGATAGTGCAGCATTCCCAATGAGGGGGTCGACCCAGGATCATTTGACTCGGCCTCAAGACTGGTCGGCAAGCATTGGAGGCATGCAAATGGGGCAAGGCACGGATGCAGTCTGGCAGCCCCATCACAGCTCAAGGGGAGGCTTGAAGCAGGTGGGGGGGGGTGGGTGGTGAGGAAGGTTGACCATCTCTCATTCCTTCTCCTTCACCAAGCCCTCGAGATTGAGAGTGACCTGCTCCCACTCCAGATCTGCATTATTGAGATGAGCGATGTGGCACCACAGCTATGGCAGGGATACTTGGTGGGACGTGGCACTAGGTTTCCTAGGAGGTGGTAACACAGGGCTTCTGCTCCCAAAGAAGAGGCTCGACTGCCTAGATCCTCCCTCTCCATTTTGAGTCATTCTGGATCAGAGATTCCCAAGAGTCTGGCGAGGTTCATTGAACATAGAGCATAGAGCACAGAATAGAACAGCACAAGAACAGACCCTTCGGCCCAAATGTCAAGTATATTGTCATCTGCAACCTACAATCTGATGAAACAGTGTTTCTGGTCTTTGGTGCAAAACACGCAGGCATCCAACCAGACATAACACACATATAGACAAACAATACCTATGCAGGGCAAGGATTCAAATATACAAATAAATAAATAAATATTGGCTCATTAGTGTGAAGGTGTCAGATGGTTAATGTGAGCAGTTCCTTTGGGAACTCAGCTTTCTCACTACCCTTTCCTCAGCCTGGCGGTGCTGGCTCTGATACACCTATATCTCTTTCCCAATGGGAGTAGCTGAAAGGTGCTGTGTGCAGGGTGGAAGGGATCCTCAATGATTTTGTGTGCCCCCTTCAGACAACAATCCCAATAGATCACGTCGATGGTGGCGGGGCGGGGAGGCGGTGGTGGGGAGAAGACTCCAGTGATCCTCTCTGCCACTCTTATGGATTGACCTCCCATCTATTTCTTTGCAGCAAATGTGCCACATTGTGATGCAGCCGGCCAGGACATTCTCAGTAGAGCTCCTGTAGTAGAATGGCATAATGTTGGTCATAAGCCTTGCCTGCTACTTGTCTTCTCAGGAAGTGCATTTGCTGTTGCGCCTTCTAGACAATTGAGGAGATGTTGTGTGTCCATAATAGGTCACTGGTTAAGTGAAGTCCAAGGAACTTTGTGGTCTCCAATCCCTCCAGTAGAGTTATTGTTGTGTAGTAGAGGGTGGTCATTCCTGTTTCTCCTGAAATCCACAATCATCTCCTTCATCTTGACCACGTAGAGACTCAAGTTATTCTTCTCGCACCATTTCGTGAAATTTTCCACCCCTTCTCTGTAGTGCGACTCATCGTTGTTGCTGATAAGGCCGACTGCAGTTGTGTTGTCTGCAAACCTGATGCTACTGTTGGAGCTGGATCTGTCAAGGTAGTTGTGGGCCAGTGGCATGAGCAGGTGCAGGCTGAGCACATGGGCCTGTGATGACGACAAGCATTATATCTTTAACAACCATGAAACCAAGTGAAACTACCCCCACCTGCATATACGTGGTCCATATCCCTCCATTCTCTGCACATTCATGCCGTGATTATTGGATAGCTTCTAAACCTCTTTCGTTATCTGCCCTTCAGATCAACGTTCTTTTGGGCCTCAATTTTCAGATGCCTGCAGGTCTGGTTTCCTGTGACAGGTGGTTGTGGTTTGCGTACAAAAAAAAATGCTTTACGATTGCCATGAGTCTTTCCAGGTCAAACCAGTCCTGTTGCTCTCTGTTGGAGTTAATGTTTGGCTTCAGGGTAGCCCCAGCATCTGGGACACTCTGAAGATTGAATTGGTTGGTGGTCATCAGGTAAGGCAATGTCTGAGAAAAGTTTAGGTGTTTGAGATTTTTTAAAATTAAATTTAGAGATGCACATTGGTAACAGGCTCTTCCAGCCCATGAGCTCATCCACCCAAATGCACCGATACAAAGCTCGTACATTTTTAGAGGGTGGGAGGGAACCCGTTTATTCTGAGGAAGAATGTACAACCTCCTAATAGAGAGTAGCAGATTCCTGAATCCAGGTCGCTGGGGATGTAGTAGCGTGAACCACCACCCTAACAGATCTATGACTTCCCAACCATGGTGGTTCTGTCACAATGTTGGGTTTGTTTTGGGCCCAGGCTGATGGAGGTACTAGTTGATCCACAAACCATTTGCACCTGTTATGTACGGGTCCCGTGGGCAACCTTGATGACTCGTGACCCAGTTGATAACACGTGGGCATGAACCCCCCCCCCCCATGTGGTCACAAGGAGAACAGCACCCGAGGTCAGGATCACTGGAGCTGTGAGGTAAGTGGCTCTACTAACTGTGTCACTATACTGCCCATTCCCTTCCCAAACACCCACAGTGCCACAAACTGAGAACTAAGAATGTAGAACAGCACAGGAGTCAACATGATACCAAATTAAACTATGCTGACACATAGCCCTCCAATCCTTGCGTACTCAGCCTATTTAAGGCTACTGTGGTATCTGCCTCCACCATTTCCCCAGGCAGCCCATTCCAGGCACCACTTTTGCTCCATATATCTCTTTTAAACTCTCCCCCCACCTATCACCTTAATTGCATGTCCTCTTGTATAGGACATATTTAATCTGGGGGAAAAGATTCTGACTGTCCATCCTATTTATGAAGTCTCCCCTCAGCCTCTAACCTCCGAAGGGAACAACCCAACCTTGCCCACTTTATGCTCTCTAATCCAAACAATATCCTGGTAAGCCTCTTCTGTCCTCTTTCCAACACCCTCATGTCGTTCTTGTAATGGGACGACCAGAATTGCACAGTGCTTCACATGCGGCCTAACAAAATTTTTATATTACTGTAACATGACTTCCTTATTCTTGTACTCACTGCCCTGACCAATACTGTCAGCATTGTTTGTTACTCTAACAACTTGTGAGGTTTCTTTCAAGGAGCTATGGACCTGGATCTCAGATCCAGGTATACCAGTTAAGAGTCTTGCCATTAGCTGTGTATTTTCCCCTTATATTCAACATCCCAAAGTGCAACACTTGACACTTGTCTGGATTAAACACCATCTGTCATTTCTCTGTCCATACAAGTAACTGTCCTATATCCAGGCTATCCACAACTCCACTGACTTACAAAACCACCCGCATGCTTTTTCATCCAAGTCATTTACTGTATGTGTATGACAAAATAACAGGGGTTCCAACGCCGATCCCTGAGGAACAGCACAGGTCACAGGCCTCCAGCCAGAATAACGCCACTCCCCTCTTGTCTTCTCTGGGCCAGCCAATTCTGATTGCAAACTATCACCGCTTCATGGATCTCAGCTTCTTCGACCTTCTGGATCAGCCTGCCATGAGGGACCTTACTGAAGTCTATGTAGACCACATCCATCAGCCTTCCCTCATCAACCACCTTCATCACCTCTTCAAAAGGCTCAATCAAATTTGTAAGGGATGACCTGACTTGCACAAAATCATGTTGTTCCCAACCTGGCCATGACTTGCCAAATGTGCATGAATCCCATGGTTAAATATCCTCTCCAATTGCTTCCTTATCACTGATGTGAGGCTCAATTGCCTATAAAAGTGGTTCTCAACCTTTTTCTTTCCAGTCGCATACCACTTTAAGTATTCCCTATGTCATCGGTGCTTTGTGATTAGTAAGGGATTGCTTAAGGTAGTATGTGAGTGGAATGAAAAAAGTTTCAAAACCACAGTTTTAATCGTACCTAATTGACTTGTTATGTGCATGGTTTCATAACTCCAAAGGAAATGGGCCAATGACAATTTTTCTCAAGCAAAATATTTCAGTAACAAATGGGTCTAGAGCAGTGATTCTCAACCTTCCCTTCCCACTCACGTACCACCTTAAGGAATCTCTTACTAATCACAGAGCACCGATGGCATAGAGATTACTTAAAGTGGTATGTTGGTGGGAAGAAAAAGGTTGAGAACCACTGGCCTATAATTTCATGATTATACTTATCTCCCTTCTTGAATAGAGGTACAACATTGTCTATTCATCAGTCCTCCAAGATCTCACCTTTTTTAAAAATGTAGACATATAGCACTGTAACAGGCCAAATCTGCCCTACGAGTCTGTGCCGCTCGATTTACCTACACCCCGGTGCATTTTTTTGAAGGATGGAAGGAAATCGGAGCCCCCAGAGAAAATCCATGTAGATGCAGGGAGGTCGTACAAACTCCTTACAGACAGTGCGGGATTCGAACCCAGATCCGGTTCCGATCACTGGCATGCGCTAACCGCTATGCCAACCATGCTGCCCACCCATTGTAATTGAGGATACAAAGATCTTGGTCAAGGTCCCAATAATCTCCTCTCCTATCTGGAATATGTCCCATCAGTCCCTGGGAACATAGAACCATAGAGCACCGCAGCGTAGAAACAGGCCCTTCGGCCCAAGTAGTCTGTGCAAAACTGTTATTCTGGACAGTCCCATTGTCCGGGCCCCAAACCATAGCCCTCCATTTCCCTTCTATCCATGCAACTATACAAATCTTACTTATATATCCATTTTAATGCTCCTAATTAGAGCTAAAACAACTTCCTACCTGATGTCAAAATGCCCCACCACATTAGCATTCCGCACACAGGGCTCATTTTTGCAAAGCAAGGAAAATGATGTTGCTCTTATGTAGGCAGCAGGTAGATGTACTACTTCAGAGCAGCAGACACCCAGGTCCAATCCCAGCTGCTACTGTCCACATGGAGTTTGCACCTTCTCCCTGTGACCCCCACTCCGGACTTCCTCTAGGTGCTCCTGTTTAGTTGGTTAATTGGTCACTGAATTGTCATCATGGAGAATTCACAGGAAAGTGGGAAAGTGGGAAGAATAAATAATGGGATGAATGGCGAGAGGAACAAACTTTTATTTACTGGGTGTCAACCTCTGTGAAGACCTCTCCTGGGGCCTTTTATGTCAATGCAATCATGAAGAAGGCACACCTGGGCGATATTTCAAGAGATGCTTGATATGTCGCCAAAAACTTGAAAATTCCTACAGGTGTACCGTGGAGAACATTCTGAATGGTGCATCACTGTCTGGCATAGAGGTGCCAGTGCACAGGGCAGGAAAAGGCCAGCGCCATTATGGGCATTATCTTCTCTCCGTTAAGGATATCTTTAAGAGGAGGTGCCTCAAGAAAGCAGCCTCTATCATCAAGGACCCTTGCCACCCAGGCCATCCCCTTTTCTCATTGAAGGAGGTACAGAAGCCTGAAGACGCACACCCAATGGTACAAAAACTCTGCCATCACAGTTCTGAATTGACAATGAACCTAAGAACACTACCTCACTTTTTCTCTTTCTTGCACTAATTTATTTTTTGCTAACCTGAATAACATGGTTTTGAAAAGCGTTGGTTTTGACATAACGCGGTTTGAAATTTTTGACCTGCAGCCCTAAATTTGCAACGTTAAAGTTTCATTGTTGTTGCTATTTAAACCACCTCATAATACTTTGCAAGCTCGAGTTTAAAATATTTGATATATAGGTGATGAAATTGTGGAAAAGAGAGAGTCAAGTGGCTGCACTAAAAGTTATTTCTGTCCCTGCTGTTATCGGGCTCCCTGCTCTGTCCCGCGGTTAAAGCCTCATGTGAGCAATTTGACACAAATCTACATTAGACAAATATTTTCTTAAATAAACAATGTTCACTTATTGCCAATAAAGATCAGTTTTATATATCCCTTTTATAGGATTGGACGTATTACATTCAAGTGCATTGTAATATGCTCTAAACAGTACTGTTTTCCATAGCACTGAACTTGCTTGGAACGTATTAACCATGTTATACAGGGTATTCCTGTATTTACAAAATTGTAAATATTTTTACAATGTACAATATTTCTGCTGAAAAACAATAAAGTTCTTGGCACATGTTCAGGACAATAAACCTGATTCTGATTCTAATTATGAATGACAATAGGTTCTTGTGCCAGAGCACAATTGTGAGCATCCTGTCTGCCTGAATCATTGTGTGGCACGGTAGCGGCGAAGAATCGGATGGCAAGTCAATATAGAGGATCATCAAAATGGCCCTTTTCTCTGGAGACAGCATGTACTGGGAGCGCTGTTTAAAAAGGGCTCAAAGAGTTGTACAAGAACCTTTCTATCTGGAGAAACGCTATTTTATCTGGTTGTATGTGTACAGTCAGATGACGATAAACTTGAACTTGAACTCAATCCATCCCATCCCAATTGTAATCCCTTAACCCAGAAACTGAGGTTAATCCTGTTTACCATTCTTCAGTCCATCACTGGCGCACCTTGGCAGTGTGTGCAATCTACAAGATAGGCTCTTCAACAGAAACCTGCTCCTCCCCTCAAAACCTGCTGGCAGAGGCATAGAGAGACATGGCACGCAAAAGTGTCCCTCAGCGCACTGACCATCCTCTGTCCATCACCCACTCTGGACGCTTTGTTGTGCACCTTCACTCTGTCCGCTCCAACAGCAAGGATCTCCCAGTAGTCGACTGTGGTGGTACACCATCAGCTTACTGCAGGGGGCAACCTCTGACCTTGCATAAGTGTAAGTGGACAGGACAACACCTGGCCGGCTGCCAATCAGTCGGCCTGAATGGATCAAGCCCCACCCGGTCAGGTGTCAATCACCCTCCGGGATATAAGCCAGCGCCGGCCTCCCGAGGCCTCACACTGAGTTGCTGCAGCCAGAGCCAGCCTGGTTCTGTGGAGGTTTTTGTGGATTAAAGCCTGTTGTTCTGTCTTTACCTTGTGTGTGTCTGATTTTGTCTAACAGGGCACCACAATTTAATCCACAAAATTTTCCCACGGCTGCCATGGAAAATCTCCTGTTGCAGGGAGGCTCAAGGTCGACCCACGCCACCCGGAAGCCCAGACACATTTCCGAGATCTGGCAGCTCACGGTCGAGGCAATCATCGAGGCATATGAGGGCGACATCCTGGACTCCGATCGGAAGAGGTTGGTCCTACTCTGATCAAAGTTGGGTCCCCGAGCCTTCCAGATAACCAAAGACTCCACTACGTACAAGAGCGCAATGGAAACTCTTGAGAACTTGTACAAGCCTCCCCCCCCCCCCCATGAATGTGGTCTGTGCAAGGTACTTCCTCAAAACTTGAGCCCAGCAACCCAGGGAGATGGGTGAGTCTTACCTGGGGCACTTGCGAGAACTGGCCCAACCATGTCTGGCTGAACTCGGGGTAGGTGTGGAGGAGGTTAAGAGGCTGATCGGGGACACCTTCATCCGAGGGCTATGCTCGAGGCCATCTGGTAAAAGCTGCTGGAGGACAACATCTATGCCCTTACCAAGACTGTGGAAGTGGTCCAAACCCTGGAACCAGCAGCCCTGCACATCAAAGCCTACAATTCCGGTTTTCCTCAGGCTCCCTCATGGCCCTCTTACACTGCAGCTGCAGCCCCAGGCCGAGTTGGGGAGGAGAACGTCGCTGCAGCAGGTCCCCAGCGCCCCTGTAAGTACTGTAGGTCCTGGTGCAGGTCAGATTGACGATCACGCCAAAACTGCCCAGCTAGGAACCTGTATTGTTCCCGATATGGCAAGAAAGGCCACTTTGCAAAAGTGCGCCTCTCTAAACCTGCCGGCAGATCAGCAGCCTTCTATGACCTCCCTACTTCCCCCGCAGACCCCCCCCACGTGCGCATGCTGGACGACGCCATTGTCCCCGTGATGACTTCCATCTTCCCGATTTCGACTGCGCAACATCTGGCCCCGCCAGCAACCGTGGCAGCGTGTGCCCCGAGCATCTGCACCAGCCCTTGCCCTCACTGAGAACTACAGCAACATCATTTCCGGCTCACGGTGTGACGTCATTCCGGATGACGTAATGACATCACTTCCCCCGGCACAGCGGACACGGCTGGAGAAGGAGGCCAGCCATGCAGCGGCTCCCCACTTGCCGCCGCCATCTGGGGCCAGGCAGCGCCCGACACGGAGGGCCCCAATGACATGGTCAACACTGGCGATGACCAGGCCGCCCTATCGACGCTCCCCATCCCTCTGACTCTGAGATGGTCCTGGCCGCTACCAGGCTGACCAGGGACATTCCCCATGTTCTCAGGTGCTCGATGATGGACGTGCGAGTCAACAGGCAGGTAACAAAGTGCCTGTTGGACAGTGGCAGCATAGAGAGTTCCGTTCACCCAAGTGTGGCCCACTCCCTAAGGTTAAAGGTCAACCCCACCACCTGCTCGATCGCCCTGGTCACCAAGGATAAGACTGTTGGTACCCTCAGGCACTGCTTGGTCGATATAATGGTGGGAGGGGAGACTTACACAGGATTCAGACTCCTAGTCATGCCCAAACTCTGCGCACCATTCCTTCTGGGCCTGTATTTCCAGTGCCACCTGCAGATTGTCACCCATGCCTTCAGGAGGCCCCAACCATCACTCACATTGCACAGCACTCCAACCTACCAGCCCCGGCCAACCTGCAGCCTCTCCACACTGCGCATCACCCCTCCAGCGCTCTTCCCACATCTGCCGGCAGGTTTAGAGAGGCGCACTTTTGCAAAGTGGCCTTTCTTGCCATATCGGGAACAATACAGGTTCCTAGCTGGGCAGTTTTGGCGTGATCGTCAATCTGACCTGCACCTGGACCTACAGTACTTACAGGGGCGCTGGGGACCTGCTTGCGCTAGGCTGCAAGCCGATCGCCACCAGAAGTAGGCACTATTGCACTGCAGACAGGGACTTCATCAAGAAGGAGGTATGGCCTCTCCTGGCGGAAAGCGTTATAGAGCCCAGTGACAGCCCTTGGAGAGCCCACGTCCTGGTGGTCAAAGGGGGAAGTAAGCCGAGGATGGTCGTGGATTACAGCCAGACCATTAATCGGTACACCTAGATGGATGCCTACCCCCAGCCGAGGATCACCAACATGGTCAATGAGATTGCCCTCTACCAGGTTTTCTCCACGATTGACCTGAAGTCGGCGAATCACCAAATCCCTATCCACCCAACGGACAAGCCCTACACCGCCTTTGAGGTGGACGGGCCCCTGTACCATTTCCTCCGCGTTCCTTTTAGGGTCACAAACGGGGTCTCCGTCTTCCAGCGGGAGATGGATCACATGGTAGCCAGGCATAAGCTGAAGGCAATGTTCCTATATATGGATAACGTCATGATCTGCAGCCGTGACCAGCAGGACCACGATGCTAACCTGGAAAAATTCCTCCAGATGGCTGGGGAGCTGAACCTCACTTACAACAAGGAGAAGTGTGTGTTCGGCACCACCTGCCTCGCCATCCTGGGTACATCGTGGCCCATGGAGTCGTTGGCCCAGATCCGGAAAGGATGCGCCCATTAATGGAGTTACCTCTCCCCCCGACGCTAAAGGCCCTCTGCAGGTGGCTGGGCCTGTTCTCTTATTACTCGCAGTGGGTCCCTCACTTCTCGGACAAGGTCTGCCCACTGGCCCAAGCCACAACTTTTCCCCTCCCACCCAAGGCACAGGCAGCCTTCACCCGCATCAGGAAAGACATCGCGGACGCCACGATGCAGGCTGTGGATGAGGACTCCCCCTTCCAGATGGAGAGCAATGCCTCCGAGGTGGCCCTCACTGCTACCCTCAACCAAGGGGGGAGCGCCCCGTCGCCTTCTTTTCCAGGACCTTCCACGGCTCCAAGCTAGGGCACTCTACCATTGAAAAGGAGGCCCAGGTGATTGTGGAAGTGATCCGCCACTGGCACCACAACCTGGCCGGCAGGAGATTCACGCTCCTCACGGACCAGCGGGCTATGGCATTCATGTTTAACACTTCCCACAAGAGCAAGATAAAGAATGACAAGATCCTGCGCTGGAGAGTCATCCAGTACCACCCCGGGAAATTTAACGACTCCCCTGATGCTCTCTGCCGCACCTGCGCATCTATGCATGACGACAGGTTGCAGGCATTGCATGAGTCCCTCTGCCATCCGGGCATCACCCGGTTGTACCATTTTGTTAAGTCCCAAAATCTGCCGTACACCATCAGAGACGTCAGGGACATGACCGAGACCTGTCGGGTCTGTGCAGAGTGTAAACCCGGCTTCTTCCGCACCTCTCCCAGGCCCATGTTGTAAAGGCTACTTGGCCTTTCGAGCGTCTCGGCATGGACTTCAAAGGGCCCCTGCCTTCCACGAACTGAAACATCTACTTCCTCATGGTAGTGGACGTGTACTCACGCTTCCCTTTCGCTATCCCTTGTCCGGACACCTCCACAGCCACCATCATCAGGGCCCTGGGGCAGACCTTCACCATGTTTGACTACCCCACCTTCATCCACAGCGACCGGGGTGTCTAGTTTCATGAGTGACAAACTGCGCCATTACCTGAGAGGTATCGCGACCAGTCGCACTACAAGTTATAACCCAAGAGGCAACAGGCAAGTGGGCGAGAATGGGGTGGTCTGGAAGGCAGTCCTCCTGGCTCTCAGGTCAAAAGGGTGGGCCGTTGAATTCTGGCAGGATGCCCTGCCCGAGGCGCTCCATGCCATTTGGTCACTGCTGTGCATGGCTACCAATGAGACCCCTCACGAACATCTGTTCTCATTCCCGGGACCATTGCTTCCGCGTAAGCATGTACGGACACACAAGGCCGTCTCAACCCGGGACCTGGCACCAGCAGGACCACCCACCACACCACGCCACCCTCCAACCCAGGACGACGCTGACCAGGCATACATCCCTGTTCCCATGCAGCTATGGGGCATGCAGGGCCTCCTTGACCACCAGGGCACCGCTTCTGTCTTAAGTGAAGAACCCGCCCCCCCCCTCCCCCGCCACCCATCCAATACGACCCGCATATGTCGACCCCGGACCCCCTGGCCACCTCTCCATGCGGCACCACACCACGCCACACACACCCCTGCTGCCAGCCCCCCCCACTTCCCCTCTGATCAGTGACCAGGAGCCGGTCCTACGACAGTCACAGAGACCCAGCCGACCACCAAATCGTCTCAACCTGTAAATATTGTGTGTACATAGTGGGTGTGATTTCTTGTTACTGCTCCCCCTGCCCCTGGGACAATTTTAAAGAAATGGGTGAATGTGGTGGTAGACCACCAGCCTACTGCAGGGGGCATCCTCTGTACCTGCAGAAGTGTAAGGGGACAGGACAACACCTGGCCGGCTGTCAATCAGTCGGCCTGAATGGATCAAGCCCCACCCGGTCGGGTGTCAATCACCCTCCAGGATATAAGCCTGTGCCGGCCTCCCGAGGCCTCACACAGAGTTGCTGCAGCCAGAGCCAGCCTGGCTCTGTGGAAGTCTTTGTGGATTAAAGCCTGTTGTTCAGTCTTTACCTTGTGTGTGTCTGATTCTGTCTAACAGTGCACCACACCGACCACTTCAATTCCACACATTATTCCCACACTGACATGTCTGTCCATGGCCTCGAGTACAGTCAGGTAGAGGTCACCCGCAAATTTGAGGAACAGCACCCACTCTCCAACCAGATGGCACCAATGTCAACCTCCAATTTCTGTTAGCTCCCTCCCACTTCCTTGGTCTCCTTCTGACTCCTTTCCTTCAGCTTGCCACCCTCCTTCTCTTCTTTTTCCTATCAGAGAGAATCCTTCTCAGCCCCCTCCCATCTGTATCCACTTGCTGGCCCGTGCTTCTCCCCCACTGCCCTCCTCCTCACCTTCTTGTTCAGGCCTGTAGTGGCAATCTCCTTTGGCTTCCATGGACGTTGTGTGACCTGCTGAGTTCCTCTGGAACTGTTGGGCTCTGTTGTCTGCGCTAATCTGATGTTTTCACTCAGCGAGAGGGAAGTTCCAGTGCATAGCTGTGGGGGGAGGGGGGGAGGGGGGATGCGGGGGTGAGTGGAAGTCAATATGACTGCAGGGCATTGAGATTGACACATGATCAAAAAGGGGACTGAGGGATATTGACCTTGTGTAGTAAGATTGGTTTAATGATTGTGGGCCAAAGGACCTGCTGTCCTGTTCAATGGTCAAGAGTCCCGTTTTGTAATCTTCAAAATTTCTCCAAGCTTCTGCCATTCACCCTAACACTAGTTACACCACCTTGGCCAAGGCATCGCCATTCATCTCTGCAGAAAATATCCTGTGAGCCCTATTTTATATCAAGAAAAATTGGAACAATTTGCTTACAAAGCAGTCAGCCTGTGCACAAGAAGTTCTCAGAGAAAGCAGTAACATGGTTGGCAAATAATTTTTTTCTAAATTTAGATATACAGTACGGTAATGGAGGATGGGAGGAAACCGGACTACCCAGAGGAAACCCATGCAGGTCAGGGGGAGAGCATGCAAACTCCTTATAAGCAGCACCAGATTGGAACCTGGGTCGCTAGCACTGTAGTAGCTTTGCGCTAACTGCTACGTTAGCCAGTTTGAGACTGTCTGTAGGAATCCACTTTGTTTCACATCAAAACAACAATTTTTCTCTCCCTTTGTTCTTCTTATTTTGCAAGAACGGGCTATATTTAGTCATCTGCAGGGTTAGGAACCTGTCTCATCAGCAATGGGCAAGGACTTGCATCCAACTCTCACTTCCTGGATTTGTATGACCCAGTTTCTTGCAGCATTTCAGGCTGAAACTCATCACTTCTGTAACAATCCTCTCAGTTCCCGACTCCTTCAGTTTATCTGCCACTTCATGTGAGACATCTTCTTCAAAGCCTCTTTGTCCAAAGTAAGGGCATGGGCTTGAATTGTGGATCTGGGGTTTATGGTCCTAGATGTGTGCTGTGTAACTGGAAAGGGAGGTCCTTTTTTGCAGTCATACCTGGATCCTCGCTCGCATGTGGTGTTTGAAGACCCTGTTGTACTCCTGGAGCTGACAATTCCTGTTGTTCATGTGGACCCTCATCCAAGCTTACATCGGGATCTATCCAGTCTCTTGTATTCATGATCTGCTGAGTTGCACTCTACACATTGGGAAACACAATTGGAATCATAGATCACTGCCAAGTCCTAACAGAACACTGTCCATCCCAGCATACATATTCTCCAGGAGGGACCCAGACTTTTACTGTACACTGGAACCATCCAGTCCTAACTAAGAACTGTACACCTAGGATACATACTCCTCAGTGGGGACCCACTCCTGTACTGAACACAGGGATTATTCAGTCCTAGCTGAGAACACAACACTCAAGGTACATATTCCTTAGTGGGGATCCAGCCCTATTCTGTACACTGAGATGGCTTAGATGAGGGAATAGAAAGCAGCATCTCCAAGTTTGCAGACGACACGAAGCTGGGTGGCAGGGTTAACTGTGCAGAGGATGCTAAGAGTGACAAGTTGGACAAGTTAGGTGAGTGGGCTAAAGCGTGGTAGATGGATAAATGTGAGGTTATCCACTTTGGAGGTAAGAACAGGAGAGAAGATTATTACCTCTAGGTAAGACCTAGAGGCCTGGGTGTCACTGTGCACCAGTCATTGAAAGTGGGTATGCAGATACAGCAGGCAGTGAGGAAAGCGAGTGGTATGTTCATAACAAGAGGATTCGAGTACAGGAGCAGAGAGGTTCTACTGCAGCTGTACAGGGCCTTGGTGAGACCACACCTGGAGAATTGTGTACAGTTCTGGACTCCTTATCTGAGGAAAGTCATCCTTGCCATAGAGGGAGTGCAAAGAAAGTTTTCCAGTTTGATACCAGGGATGGTAGGAATCCTGGATCGACTAGGCTTCTACTTGCTGGAATTTAGAAGATTGAGGGGGGATCTTATAGAAACATATAAAATTCTTAAGGGATTAAACAGGCTAGATGCAGGAAGGTTGTTCCCAATTGGGGGAAGTCTTTTAGGACTGAAATGAGAGAGAAAAAATTCTCTCAGAGAGTGGTAAATCTGTGGAATTCTTTTCTACAGGAAGTAGTTGAAGCCAGTTCCTTATCTATATTTAAGAGGGAGTTAGATTTGGCCCTTGTGGCTAAGGGGATCAGGGGGTATGGGGATAAGGCAGGTACTGGGTACTGAGTAGATGATCAGCCATGATCAGTGTAGGGTTGAAGAGCCAAATGGCCTACCCCTGCACCTATTTTCTATGTTTCTATGGCCCAGTCCCCGGTGAGGTACATATTCTCCAGTCGGCTCCCAGTCCTGATTGTGACCAACACTCACACTGCCAAGGAACTTTCCCCAGTAGAAGCAAACTATCTGAATCACACTACCACCTAATGCTAGAATGACAAATGAAGACAAGCTAAAAGTGTTATAAATCCTGATTCATTGTAAATATAAACCATTATTTTTAGATTTAATGGAACCGTCAATAGCTGACGCCTTTGTTTACTGTCCAATTAGATTTTCAGCAAGGATTTAAACCACAACCAAGTACTGAAATAAAATGTACTGAAAAGACTTTCTGAGTATTCTTGTCTAACTCTCGATTCTGGATCTAAGAAATCCCACGAGGATATGGGACAGAATCTTTTTGTTTCAAAATACCGCTGCAGAATTTTTATGGGCAGAATAACAGAGAGGGAGCTCGATTTTGTTATTATGACAAGGAGAGTCCTGGTCCTAGCGTCAGACAGCATGAGAGAGGGCATTTGGCCCATCTTGTTCTAGCTCACTAGGAGGCACCCATCTGCATTAATGTTATCTTCTTGGCCTTTGGCTTTCTCTGCCTGATTCCTGTGCTCATCTGGATACCTCTTGAATGCAGTCAGTGACTCTGCTTCCACCACCCTCTCCAGCAATGTGTTCCAAGTATTCACCACTCCGGGTGGAAAAGGACCTTGCAAATCCCCTCCTACCCCTTCTCCTAAATCTATGCATTTTCATTTTATCTACTTCTGATATGGGAAAAGGTTTCCTGCAGTTTACACTGAACGGTATCGCACAGTATGGGCTCTTTGGCCCACAGCCTTCCCTCTGTCACAGCCCATAACCCTCTATTTTCTGACATCCATGTGCCTATCTGAGACTCTTTTATATGTCCCTCTTGAACCAAGCTCTGCCACCCCTCATAACTTTACATGCCACAGTCATGTCCCCTATCAAATCGCCTCTGTTCCTTGGAAAAAAGACCCAGTCTCTCCCTAGAACTGCAACACTCCATCCTAGACAACATCCCGATGAATCTCCTGCGCACACTCTGCAGCGCGATTGCACCCTCACGTGGGATCACACCCAGGTCCCTGGAACAGGGACCCGTGCAGCCTAGCATCAACTGCACCAACACTCATTTGCACACCTGCACACACCTGCACAGACTTGTGCGCATACAAACGTGGGTAGATTTTGGTATTGGCACACACAGTGGACCTGCACTGGCAGAATCATGGGCGGCTCGGTTAACATAGCAATTAGCGCAATGCTATTACAGCACCAGGGACCCGAGTTCAAATCCGGCGCTGTCTATAAGTCATTCTGCCCATAGTTCAAAGTTCAAATTTATTGTCAGTCTACATACAAATCTGAGAATCTTCTTCCTGCAGGCAAGGTAGAATTCCTACATTTCTGGTAACTAAGATGTACTCAAGAAGGAAAAAAAAATACATACAAAAAACAAATGTAAACAAAAGAAAGAAATGTAAACAAACTGACATCAAATTCAGAAATATAAATATTCAGCGAAAAATAATGAGCCAAGTAGGAGACCTGACACGAGTCCCTGAATGAGTCTGTTGTCCAGGAATCTGATGGTTGATGGGTAGCAACTATCCCCGGACCTGGTGCCGTAAGTCCTGTGACACCCACACCTCCTTCCTGATGGTAACAGTGAGCACAGAGCACGTCTTGGGTGGTGTGGATCCGGGGGCTCCTGTTTCCCCCCCACCCTCCAAAAACATACAAAGTCTGTAGGTTCACTGGTGTATTTGGGTCAGATGGGCTAATGGGCCGGAAGGGCATGTTATCATTTTGGATTTCTAAATTTAAATATAAATTGAACTAAAACAAATTCTCCACCAACACACATAAGTTAACTCAATGCACTTCCCCACACACAATAATCAGCAGTATGAATGTTTCAACCACACAGCCACTCACAGCAAAAGAAACGGCAGAACACAGGTGCAAGTGAAGTTTCTAATAAAGTACTGTGCAGAAAATGTGCCTTTTGAGAAGAAATGAGAAGTAATTGGAGAAAATAATACTTCATTCCAAGAACCAGGGAAAGCACAGAACTTTTTTTTCTTGCGGTATAGTTGTGTGCTGGAGCAGACGAACAAAAAGTGACTTTTAAAAAAAATATTCTTCATCTGAAGCTCTAGGTTTAATGTTGGAACCTCAGGGTGCAGGGACACTGCTGGGCATGGAATATTCCACGGTGAAATGAGAGCGGTTTAAATAGTTAAAACAGAAAATAGAAAGTTCTGAACAGTCCCCACCACTTACATCATTCACACATCACCAACAGGTGGCCTTCTGGATTAAAACTGTGAATTTCCATGATGCGAGGTGTTTATAAGGAGACATTCAAAGTGCTGTCGACACATAAACTAATTTGGGCAGACAGTATGTGAAGCTATTGCTTTGGTGTTTAATGGTTAACAGAATTATTTTCCTTTCGAAAATCACCCCATGCAGAATGGGTCACACAGAAATATCTACAATTCAGTGATTCTCAACCTTTATCTTTTCACTCACATCCCACTTTATGTATTCCCTATGCCACCAGTGCTCTGTGATTAGTTAGAGATTGCTTAAGGTGAGATGTGAGTGGGAAGGGAAGGTTGAGAATCACTACTCTAGACCCAATTGCTATTGACATATTTTGCTTGAGAAAAATTGTCACTGGGCCATTTCCTTTGGAGGTGTGAAATCGTGCACATAACGAGTCAATTAAGGTACGATTAAAACTGTGGTTTTCAAACTTTTTCTTTCCACCCACATATCACCTTAACCAATCTGTTACTGATCACAGAGCACCTCAGGAACAGGTAAATCTTAAAGTGGTACATGGGTGGAAAGAAAAAGGTTAAGAACCACTAATCTACATCATTAGTATCACACGTCTGATCTTCCTCCATGCAAGTTATCTCCTCTGGTACAAATTAAACTCCCTTTCAAATTCATGCTGTCATGCTTTCAGATTACACAAGTGGCCTTGTATAGGAGAATTTTGTCACCCCTTCCCTGCCTTCTGCCAAATGTGCTGAATTTGTAAGGCCAGGTCAGTGCACTTTTTAATTTGGGATGTTTCCATTTGAAATGTTCCCACTGTGTCGGAAACCCAAGCTCTCCAATCTCCCCACATGTTGGTCCGGTGGCACAGGCAGGTAGACTATAAGGTGTAGGATCAGAATCAGGTCATTCAGTCCATCAGATTGGCTCCACCATTCAAATCCTGACTGATGCATTTATCACCTCAACCCCATTCTCCCACCTTCTCCCCATAACCTTTGATGGTCGACTGAGCAATAACTTATCAACCTCTGCTTTGAATCTACCCAATGATTTGGAAGCAAATTCCACAGATTCTGGCTCAAGAAATTTCTGTTCTAAGAGGATGTCCTTTCATTTCTATGCAATAGGTGCTCTGTGGAGGTTAGCAAGGGATTGCTTCAGGTGATATGCAAGTGGGGAGAAAAAAAGGTTGAAAACCAGTGTCCTAGACTCTCCCTCTACTGGAAGCCTCTTCTCCAAGTCCACTCTATCCAGC
This sequence comes from Narcine bancroftii, assembly GCF_036971445.1. Taxonomy (NCBI): domain Eukaryota; kingdom Metazoa; phylum Chordata; class Chondrichthyes; order Torpediniformes; family Narcinidae; genus Narcine; species Narcine bancroftii. The sequence continues at coordinate 217,375,042 of NC_091473.1, forward strand.
CCTTTCAATATTTGGTAGGTTTAAATGAGATGCCTCAACCTTTTAAACTCCAGCGAGTGCAGTCTCAGAGCCCTCAAACGCTCCTCATCTCTGGGATCATTCTCATAAACCTCCTCTGGACCCTCTCCAATGCCAGTGCATTATTCCTTAGGTGTAGGGCCTTAAACTGCTTACAATATGGTCAATGCCTTATAAAGTTTTAGCATTATTTCTTTTATTTTACATTTGCACCCTCCTCACTACCGTCTCAACCTGCAAGTTAGCCTTTAGGAAGTCCTGCATTGAGCCTCCCAAGCCCCTTTGGACCACTGATTTCGGAAGGCTCTCCCCAATAAGAAAATAATCTACTTCTTTATTCCTTCGACCAAACTGCATGGCCTTATACGGTACTTACCAACATCTTTTTGCCCATTCTCCCAACTGGTCCAAGTCCCTCTGCAGACTCTGTTCTGTCCACCATCTGTCCACCAGTCTTCGTATCATTCACAAACGTGACCACAAAGTCATCAATTCTATTATCTAAATCATTTGCACACAGCGTGAAAAGTAACAGACCCAACACTGGCCCATGCGGAACCCTACTGGCCACCGGCAGCCAGTTTTTTTCCCCATTATTTGCCTTCTGCCAGTGAAGCCAATGTCCAACAATGCCAGAGATCTGACCTCTCGTGCTGTGTGTGGAGTTTGAATGTTCTCCTTTCAGCCATATGAGTTTCCTCTCCACATCTTAAAGAACAGCATGTTGGTAGGTTTTTAGGTCACTGTAAATTGCCCCTAATGAGCTGTTGAATGTAGGGGGAGCTGATTAGAATGTGGGGGGGAATTAAAATCGGATTAATATAGGATTGATGGTTAACATGGACTTGATGGGCCAAAGGACCAGTTTCCCTACTTATGACTAGATGATGGGGTGGTGAATTGGATTAGTAAATATGCAGACGATACTAAGATAGGTGGAATAGTGGATAATGAAGAAGGTTTTCAAGGATTGCAGAGGGATTTGGGCTGCTTAGAAAAGTGGGCTGAAAAATGGCAGATGGAATTTAATGCTGATAAGTGTGAGGTGCTTCATTTTGGTAAGAAGAATCAGAATAGGACATACGTGGTAAATGGGAGAGCATTGAGGAATACAGAAGAGCAGAAAGATTTAGGAGTGACGGTACATCGTTCCCTGAAGGTAGAAACTCACGTGAATAGGGTGGTGAAGAAGGCTTTTAGTATGCTGGCCTTTATCAATCATTGCATGGAATATAGGAGTTGGGAGGTGATGTTGAGATTGTATAAGACGTTGGTGCGGCCTAATTTGGAGTTCTGTGTGCAGTTCTGGTCGCCTAATTATAGGAAGGATATAAACAGAGTGGAGAGAGTGCAGAGAAGGTTTACCAGAATGTTGCCTGGGTTTAGGCATCTGGAGTATGGGGAGAGATTGGACAGATTGGGTCTTTATTCTTTGGAGCGTAGAAGGTTGAGAGGGGATTTGATAGAAGTATTTAAGATTATGAAAGGGATAGACAGAATGGATGTGGATAGACTATTTCCATTAAGAGGAGGAAAGATTAAAACAAGAGGACATGAGTTAAGAATTAAGGGGCAGAGGTTTAGAGGTAACATGAGGGGGAACTTCTTTACTCAGAGAGTGGTAGCCGTATGGAATGATCTTCCGGGAGAACTAGTGGCGGCGGAGTCAATTGTATTATTTAAGAAAAGATTGGACAGGTATATGGATGAGAAGAAGATGGAGGGTTATGGGCATTGTGCAGGGAGGTGGGACTAGAAAGGGGTGTTTGGTTCGGTGCGGACTAGAAGGGCCTAATGGCCTGTTTCCGTGCTGTAATCGATATGTTATGTTATGTTATTTATGTTATTACCTCTGGCATTACAAATAAGCATTCGCCCCTTTGGTGAACTGCAATATGATGATACCCAACCAGGATTTGACTGTTGAAGAGGCACAAATCATTTATCAAACAGCCTCTGTGAATTGTAAGGAGAAACAAAGCAAGTGTGGGCATGCAGAGTGAGAGAAAATAATTGGATGATCTACCACATCAGGGAGAGACTGGATGTGTAAGATGATTGAGGAGGTGCCAGGCTGCAGGCTGGCATGAGGGCCTAGTATCAGATAGATGCTAAGGGAAAAGAGAACTCCTGAAGGGCCCTGAAAACTGAAGGTTTCTTCATCATGTCAGAGGGTTGGATGTTGGGTTCTGATGCATTGAACAGGAGTCTGTACAGTCTGCAGGGGTTGCCGGACTGTTGGAGGCAAATCCACAGACTTTCGGTGTCTATGAAGGGCACTCTTTTTTGCTTCCCTTTCTCTAACTGTAAGAGAGCGCCAGGCAATTTCTGCTGACGGTGAATCTTTGTCTGCATTACAGCAGACAAAATGCAATTTTATGTAATACAGTAAAACCTCATTAGAATGCAGTAGTTGGGGTCCAAGATTTCATACCACGTTACAGCCGAGTCGTGGAACAGATGCATATATGTCATGATTCAGGAAGCAGGAAACAGAAAACTGTGACGCAAACCCTATAATAAGACCATTAAATTCCACATATTAACATACACATCTTGTAAATGAGTCATAAGGTCCATTTTTGAGTTTGTGGCTGTCAGCCACTGTTCGCCTGGCATCCAAAAATCAATGTTTGGGGTTCACAGACACCCGCGCTATAAGCGATTCCACGGATTAACGAATCGCGTTCTAACGAGGTTTCACTGTATTACTTCTGTTCTATTACATAACAAAAAAAAGTCTGGAATCTGGAATATTGGAGTTGTGAAATGCAGTGCAGGAAGACATGCCCGGCAGATCACTTTCCAATGGACCCCTATCACTGATTGACCCAATAGCCATGCTTACAGTTTAACACCACGGTCACGCCGGTGTTACTCTATCGGTAATCACCCCCTTGCCCTCCCTCTCTGCAGTTCAGTGAACTTCTTTTGCCTCCCACTTGAAATGTTTCTCTTCCTACCCCATGTGGCCTGACCTACTGAGCATTTCCAATATGTTCAGTTCTGGGATTTTTTTTTCCAAGTTTTCCTCCCTCAGCAGATCTTTCTGATTTTCAGTCAGAATACTAATGAGAAAACAAAGCAGGTGCAATAATCCCAGTCTCAGGGTATCTTCCAAAGGGGTCCCTCAAACCTGCATCTTCTTCAACGTCTTCCTTCCATTGTAAGGTGAGATGTGAGGTTACTTATTGAAGACAGCACAGTCTCCTCAGCCAAATGAAGTAGTCCATGCCTGCAAGCAGCAGGAGCCACACAATTCAGGCAAGGGTTGGCCAGAGATCAAGGGTAGGGCAGCAAGGACAATGCAGCAGTTAGTGCAGTGCCGGCGACCTGCGTTGGAATTTAGTACTGTCTGTAAGGAGCTTGTACATTCTCCCTGTGTCTGCATGGGTCTCCTTTGGATGCTCAGGTTTACTGCCACCCTTCAAGACCCCATGGGAGTTGTAAGTTAATTTGTGGATATGGGCTCTTTGCTGAAATGGCCTATTACCCTGCCGTTCACCTAAATGTAAAATATAACTTACAAGCTATGTTTGTGCTGGACCATTTTCCATAAAGTGAACCAACAAGAGAACATCGAATCACTGAGCTTCCAGCACAACATCTTGGAGGTCACCTTTTGACCCGAAGGGTTGAGTCCAGCATGTGGACTCCTGAATATGCAATAGGTGACTGTGGATGAGAGAGCACAAAAAATAGCTGACAAGTGATATAAGAGCAGTGGGGTAGCTCCCTGAATGGAGAGGGAAGGGGTGGGGAGCTTGAGGCAGAGGGGTAAGGAAAGAGAGAGAGAGAGAGAGAGAGAGAGAGAGAGAGAGAGAGAGAGAGAGGGGGGGGGGCCTAATGGAAACTGGGAGGTCATTGTTGATGCCACCTGGTGGGAGAGGGTCCAGATGGAATATTAGAAGACATCACTAGGGGGGTGCAGGAGGTGTGGACCCCCATCAGAGGGGGTGACACCAAAACGACTGTCTATAAGATTTTTGTGCAGTGTTTCATTATTTTTTTAATAAAAATATTCCTGTAGTTAGTTATAACAACAAAAATAATTTTTATAAGACCAACTTACATGTATCAATATGTATTACATGTATCAATAAGGCTAAAACTCTATGCTACCATACAAGAAACACACTCCTGTTTCTTCTACGCTCGGTAAACTCATTCACTCGGTCTGTGGGGCGGGGGGAGAGGGTACACCATGAGTTACCGCATCGGGTGACACCTACCCTAGTGATGTCACTCCATTTTGCGGGTGGCTTCGGATTGGCAGTGTATGAGGGTGCGCTGTCCCTGTGATGTTCTCTCTAAGTTCCACTGGAGCAGCCACATTAACTATTGTGGATCCAAGAACAAATGAGATGTTGGGTTTCCTGAGATGAGGACATTATACTTCCTTAAGTCATAGAGTAGTATGGCATGGCAATAGGCCCTTCATCCCACCATATGCATGTTGGCCTTTTTGGCCCATCTCCACCCTCCCGATTTGCCCACAATGGGACTGTATCTTTCCTACCAACTATAAGCCATGGGCATCATCACCACTTTCCTGGACAGCTGGAGCTCCAGCAATATTTATACAGCCCACGACACACAGATCTGTTCAATTGGTGCAGTGCAGACAAGTGCTGGAGAAACTCAGCCAGTCACACAGCATCCATAGGAAACAAAAATCAGTCAATAATTTGGACAAAGGGCTTGGAGAGAAACGTGAGGAGGGATAGGAGAAGGCGGAGAACACAAGCCAAGTGAATGCAGGTAGGAGGGTAGAGGTGGGAGAAGCTGAGAAGTGATAGGGGGAGTAGGGAGAGGGCTAATGGAAGGTGTAGCTCTCTGGTAGAAGGAAGGGAAGGGGCAGGGAGCTGGAGGAAGGGAGTCAGAGGGAAAGAGAGAGACTGGGGGAGGGGGCTAATGGAAAGTATAAATCGATGTTGATGTTATTTTGTTGCAGACTGCTGGAATGGAATAAAAGGGTCGTTCCCCCATTTTTACCAGTGGCCTCAACTTGTCAGTGTGGCAGTGGGGTGTGGAATCAAAGTGGACGACCACAGGGAGGCCCTTGCTATTGCAACAGGCTGAGCGAAGGCACTCAACTGTTTGATTGGAACACCCCCCACCATTTGATATAATCAGTCCCCCACACCACCCCCCCCCATCCCACCACCAGCACCCAGGGGCTACCTCTAAACCAGTCTGTAGTTACTCCTCTAGTCTACCTTCCAAGCCCACAATATCTGTCTTAAGCATGACACCAGGAGCATGGTACATGGAGAGAGGCATCTGCAGTGGGGCACTGGAGTGCTCTTCTTTTCTCGGTAATTCTCTGGACAACAGCACAGCTGTTAATAGGACATAATGTGACAAATTAAAAATAGAGAAAAGGGAACTTGAGAGTTTCTGTTATGGGTGATTGATCTCCAATGCTGGCCAATTTAACATCGATCCCACTGTGCACCAGCCCACCACCCCAGCCCCCTCTCACTGGCTCTGACTTGGTTCACTTCTCACTGAGCTTGCTGCATAATCAGAACTGATGCCATCAATCTTTCCTGTTCCTCTCCCGGAGCATCTCGTCTACTGGTTCAGAGGTCAGTGATAATTTAGTTCTTCAGAGATGAATCAGCGTGTAGTTCCTGGTGCAGACGAATGCTGCCGGCATTTGGATTGGGTAATGTCCAACATCCAAGAATCAGAATCAGGATTTATTGTCGTGAACAATTCATGAAATTCTATATTTGGCGGCAGCGCTGTAGTTCAAAAGTTCATCTTACAACATTACAATAAAAACATACCAATAATCCTGCACGAAAAGTAAGGTGGTGTCTTTGGTTCATTAATTATTCAGGAATCTGATGGCAGCGAGGAAGAAGCTGTCCTTGTGCCGCTGGGTGCTCGTCTTTAGGCTCCTGTACCTTTTCCCCAAAGGTAGCAGAGTGAAGAGGGCGTGGCCTGGGTGGTGGGGGGGGTCTTTGAGGATAGAGGCTTCTTTTTTAAGACACCCCCTTGTAGATGTCCTCAATAGACTGAAGTCTGGTGATGCAACCAGCCAGAATGCTCTCCACAGTACATTTGTAGAAGCTTTTAAGAGTTTTCGGTGACATACCAAATCTCCTCAGACATCTCACAAACTATAGCCACTGGCGAGCTTTCTTTATGATTGCATCAATGTGGAGGCTCCAGGACAGATCCTCGGAGATGTTGACACCCAGGAATTTGAAGTTCTTGACCCTCTCCACTAATCAGCCCTTGACGAGGACTGGGTCATGTTCCCCTGACTTCCTCCTGGTCCACAGTCATCTCCTTGGTTTTGCTGACGTTGAGTGCCACAACCATAGGGTCCCCTTCATCCTCACCTACCACCCCACCAGCCTCCACATCCAACACATCATCTGCCGGAATTTCTGGCACTTACTACAGGATAATGCCACCAGACGCATTTTTCCCTTTCTGCAGGGACCGCTCCCTCCGCAATTCCCTCATGCACTCAGCTCTCCCCACCCATCGCATCCCCGGCACCTTCCCCTGTGCCTGCAGGAGGTGCAACAATTGCACTCACTCCTCCTCCCTCACCATGGTCCGGGGCCCCAAATAGGCCTTTCACTTGTACATCCAGAGATTTTATCTACTGCAACCAGTGCATCCTTTATGGAATTCTCTACATCAGAGAGACCAGTTGCAGACCCGGAGATCACTTTGATCAGCACCTCCTCTCCGTCCGCAGGAACAGCGACCTCCCAGTGGCCAATCATTTCAATTCTGGGTCACACTCCCTTGCTCACATGTCTGTCCATGGCCTTATGTACTGTCCCACCCTGACCACCCATAGATTGGAGGAACAATAACTTATTTTCCCAGTTGGGCACCCTCCAGCCATGGATTAACATTGACTTTACTGCTTTCCACTAAACCTGCTCACCTTTTCTTTCCCCTTCTGCTTTTCCTGTCCTTCCAGTGTTTTCACCCACACAGCCCTACCATCCCCCCTCCCCTTCATCGCTGTTGTCCCCTCCCTCCTTTCTCCACCTATCACCTCCTGCCTTGCCACCCTCCCTTCCCCCCTCCTATCCTTTTGTTCGGACACCTGCTGGCATACCCTCATACCTTGATGAAGGGCTGAAGCCCAAAACGTTAGTTCTGCATCTTTACCTTTGCTACATAAAAGACAGTGTCTGACCCGCTGAGCTTCTCCGGCATTTTGTGTTTTCACTTGAGTGTGAGATTGTCGTCATTACACCATTCAACGAGCTGATCTACCTTCCTCCTGGACGCTTCCTCGTTGCCATTTGTGATTCTGCCAACAGCTGTGGTGTCATCGGCAAACTTGCAGATGACGTTGGTATTGTGCCTGGCCCCACAGAGTAGAGCAGTGGGCTAAGCACGCATCCGTGGGGTGCGCCTGTGTTAATGATCAGTGAGGAGGAGATGTGGTTTCCAATTCGTACTGGCTGTGGCCTTCTGATGAGAAAGACAAGGATCCAGTTGCAGAGGTGGGTTACAGAGGCCCAGAGTTTGTAGCTTCTTGACCAGCACTGAGGGAATAATGGGAGTGAAGGCCGAGCTGTCCGAGTTACTGTTATCAAGGTGATCCAGAGCTGAGTGGAGAGCCGGCGATGATATCCAGGATGGAAGGGGTTACTTTCATAAGTATAATTTATTGTCTCTATCAGTTTACTTTGCTTAGTTTACTATTGTAGCTTTACTTCACAAGGCCGCAGCAAGTATGAATTTCGGAGCATATGTACATTGTAGAATATATGACAATAAAAACATCATTATCGTGAATTAAATATTTTACTATTTAATGCTGCCTGCTGTGATCATGAATTCTGAAGGGAATTTAAATAAAAGGATCATTTGAAAATGCTCTATATTTCCATGTTAACCCAATAAAATTCTCAGAACAAGTGGTGAGTCCAACTCTGGCCCTTTCAAGCTACCATATAAAATGGGGTTAACCAGGCAATTTGCTCGGTTAGCATCCCACTCACACGGCAGCTTGATAGGGTCCAACCCAGTCAGCGTGGTCCAAATCCAACCAGGTCCTTAACCTACTTCAGAGGAAGTCAGTGAACCCAGTTATCCAGGTCACGACCATCGGCGGCTTGAACAACAAAATGGCCGACCTGGTTACTCCTGTGAAGTGCCTGTCATGATCGGGGTGGAAAGAGGGAGGGGAGAGGTCGATGTTGTGAGGGGGGGCTACAATAGGGGGGGAATGAGGTCGCTGCCATGGGGGGAGAGGTCAACATCGCGGGGAAGGGCTTGGGGTGGTGCCACGATCAGAGGGAGAGGGGTTGCTGCCACACAGGGGGGAGAGGAGAGGGGTCGCTGCCACTGGTGGGGAGAGGAGAGGGGTTGGGGGTGACTCACAGCTGGGTGTGAGGAGGGGGCGAGACTTACCAATAGTTCCCCAGAATGCGTGACATGTGGGCGGGATCCCCCTTAAATCATTGGGTTGGCAATTTAATAGGTCGAACCCCAGTAATCGGACATGGGTCCCAGGAGGGCCACCCAGGTGCTGCAATTTATAAGTGCCTACTGTTATACCACCAGCAACCTGGGTTTGAAATCACTGCTGACTACAAGGAGATTGTACATTCTCCCCGTAACCTGCATGGGTTTTCTCCTGGTGCTCCAGTTTCCTCCCGCCCTCCAAAAATGTCAGGGCCTGGCTGGTTAATTGGGTGTAATTGATTGAGCACTGGAGTTTTTGTGGGCTGGAAAGGCCTTGTAGTATCATTAAATTTACATTTTTTAAAAATTTAAGTTGAGATACTATCCAAAGATATTCTCAGAGGAACTATTGTGACCATCAGTCAACTAGTTCAGGACCACTATCCATCAATCAATTGAACTTGGACACCATCAATCAAACAAAAAGATCTCAGACCACTGTCAATCAATCAAACCTGGCCTGCTGTCAATTAATTGGATCGCACCCACTATCAATCAATCAGATCTCAGATACCCTCAATCAGAGAAACACCTTGTCTTGATAAAGGGTCCCGACCTGACACGTTGACTGGCCATTTCTACCCATACGGTAGAAGCTGTCTGGCCTGCTGAGTGCCTAAGGCAATTCTTTGTCTACTCATTAACCACATCCCATCCATTGCTAATTAATTAATGCTACATGTTGTCAATCAGTGGAATAATCTAGGGGAAGGTGGAAATAACCAGCTAGACAGGCAGTAGCAGAAGGGACTTTCTTTTCTGTCTATATTTAAGATTTCCAGTATCTGCAGAATTTTGGAGTGGGGTGGGGGGGGTGGGTGGTGTTTGACTCACTACTCACCCACTGAAGGATCAATCGTCATCTCAGTTACCTACATCAGCAACAAAATCATCATCGTCAGCTTGCAAGACTCTCCATGGTTTCTGGAAATCAACTCAATTCAAGTTTATTGTCCTCCGATTGCACAAGTGCAACCTGTCGAAACAGCGTTCTCCGGTCCTCGATGCAAAACATGAGGACACACACCCAGACATAACACACATACATATGCAGGACAAGCATTCATATGTACATATAAATAAATAAATAAAATTTGTTCTGTGGCGGCGGCTACTCTGCTCCTGCAATAACACACGCAACCAGACGGGTTGAGCTCAGTGAGCAAACTAGTTTATTGCAGGCTGCTGGGCTGCACTTATACTCCCAGCCCGGACGTGCCTGAGAACCGCGCTGGAAGGCGCTGACATCATGTGGTCCCCAAGCGCAGGTTTCTGAGCCCCGAGCTGGAAGGAAGGGAAACCCCTGATGGCGCCATTTTGGCCGGCTGCCCCGCCGCCTGCCTTGTGGTGAGCCGCCACAGTTCCATGAATATGAGCGTCTTAGATGTTTAGTGCAAGCTGTTCCTTTGGTTGTTCAACATTCTCACTGCCCGCAGGAAGACGCTGTGTCTCAGCTTGGTGGAGCTGGTTCTGATACTCCTGTATCTTTTTCCCAATGGGAGCAGCTGAAAGATGCTGTGTGCAGGGTGGAAGGGGGTCCTCAATGATTTTGCGTGCCCTCTTCAGACAATGATCCTGGTAGATCATATCAATGGGGTGGAGGGAGACTTCATTGATCCTGTCTGCCACTCTAAAAGTCCTGTGGATTGACCTCTGATCCATTTCTCTGCAGTAGCCGTACCCACACTGTGAAGCAGCCGGCCAGGACGCTTTTGATAGCGCTCCTGTAGAAGGTTGACATAATCTTGCCCACCTCAGTCTTCTCAGGAAGTGCAGTTGCTGTTGCCCCTTCCTGACAAGTGAGGAGATGTTGAGTGTCCACGATAGGTCACAAGTTAAGAGAACTCCAAGGAACTTGGTGCTCTCCACTCTCTGAACTATGGAGCTGTTGCTGTGTTGTGGAGGGTGGTCAATCCTGGTCCTCCTGAAGTCCATGTTCATCTGCTTCTGTATGAATAACTTCCCATGGTAAATCCCACCTGCTTTCCATCTGTGTACGTTTCTGAGTGCGGGAGTGGGGGTGGGGAGGGGGCACAACAATTAGTGCTGCTTCTGCAGAGCTCCAAAGATCCAAGTTCGATGCTGACATTGGGTGCTGTCAGTGTAGAGTTCGTAGCAAGTGGGATTCCCCTGGGTGTTCCCTTGGTTGGTTGGTTGGTTGGTTAAGTAGCCACTATAAGGCCTGTCCTCGTGCAGGTGGGCAACAGGGGAATCCATGTGAGGGGTAGATGAACATATAAATAGGTTCTAGTGAAAATAAGTTAGGGAATGGGACAGATAGAACCATAGAACATTACAGCACAGAACAGGCCCTTTGACCCTTCCAGTCTATGCCGAACTATTATTCTGCCTAGTCACAATGACCTGTACTCAGTCCATATCCCTCCATGCCCACTCCATCCATGTACCTATCCAAATTTTTCTTAAATGTTAAAATTGAGCCCACATTCACTATTTCTGCCTGCATTTTCCACACTCCCACAATTCTCTCGATGCAAAGAAGTTCCCCCTTTAAACTTTTCCCCTTTTGCCCTTAACTCATGTCCTCTGGTTTGTATTTCACCTCTTGTCAATGGCGATGGGAGGCACCAGAGACTCAATGGGCTGAAAGGCCTTCTTTATTATAAAATATATTCGAGTTGGTTAGGATGTTATATGAGATTAAGCATTTTGCACCAAGACTGACCCAGTCTGACTTAAACAGAATAGCAGTGCACAAGGTTTTATTGTTTCCTCAGATTTCCTTCTGGCTCAACAAGGGATGAGTTTTATCAAATCAACTGGGAAAGTAGCCAAAGAAACAGTAAATGGAAAATGGCAAACCTATGCATTTTTGGAACCTAAACCGGGCAACCCTCCTCACCAGTTGCCCCCTTGGCCCCTACCCCTGTGCCCGCAATAGATGCTCTATGCCCCCAGATCTCCTCCCTCACGACCATTCAGGGCCCTAATCAGTCCTCCCAAATGAAGCAACACTTGTGAGTCTGCAAGATCGCCTACTGCATCTAGTGCTCTCTACATCGAAGAGATTGGATGCAGACTGGGAGGTCGCTTCATTGAGCACCTCAGCTCTGTCTGCTACAATACCGTGGAGTGCCCAGCAGCCACCCATTTTAATTTCCCACTCCATTCCTTTGCTGGCATGTCTGTCTGTGGTCTCACACTGCCAGACCGAACTACCTGCAAATTGGAGGAATAACACCTCATTTTCCATCTGGGAACCCTCCAACCCGATGGCATTAACAACGACTTCTCCGGTCTCCGTTGAAACACTCCCCCCCCCCCCACATCTTCTTCTCCGTCACCTTTCCTCTTGTTCTGTCTCTCTCCCTTTTTTCCTCTGTGAATCAATTCTCCTCTTATCATATCCAGATTAGTCTCTACTTTTCCCCCTCTCATCCTTCCCCCTTTCTTTTCCTAGTCTTTAATTTAGAGGATTGACTACTTTCACTCACACCTTGAGGAAGGTCTCAGACCTGAAATGTTAGTAATGTATCTTTACCTCTTACAGAAGCTGCAAGTCCGGCTGAGTTCCTCCAAAATTTCTCGATTTTGACCATAAACACAGAGGGGCGAGCAGGGTGAATGACAGAGCCCTGTGGAGGAATGCATTTGAACAGAGAGCCTTAGGGGTACAGGACATGGTTCCCTGAAAGTGGTGACCCAGGGAGAAAGGGTGGTGGAGAAAAGCTTTGGCACGTTTGCCTTCAACAGCCACCGCAATGAGTATCAGCAGGGGATGTCATGATGCACGAAGCATTATCGGACTGCACTTGTGCGCATTTCTGGTCTCGTTACTTTTACAAGAAAGTGATTGAGCTGGAAGTTGGAGCAGAAAAGATGTTGGAGAGAATGGAAATCTTGATAAGGAGAGTCTGGATTGGCTGGGACTATTGCCCCTGAAGTGAAGGGGCCTGAAAAGTGACTTTTACATTTTAAATTTAGATATACAACACGGTAACAGGCCCTTTCGACCCAGGTACCCATGCTGCCCAATTACAACATAATCGACCTGCAACCTTCTGTACAATTCTTTTGAACAGTGGGGGGAAACCAGAGCACCCATGCGGACATGGGGAGAACATACAAACTCTTCACAGCCAGCGCGGGATCTGAACTCCGGTCCCAGTCGCTCGTGCTGCACTGACCACTAGGCCAACCATGCTGACCTTATGGAGATTTATAAAGGTATCGTGAGGGGTGAAGATTGGGGGAATAAGTCTTCATGGAGACACAAGGGACTGTAGATGCTGGAGGAATGAACAACTTGGTGAGGAATTCCATCTGGATGAAGTCTTGACTTGAAACGGCGACATCTCTTGTTCTCCTGCTGATGCTGCTCAACCCACTGACTTCCTCCAGCAGACTGATACCTCGAGTAGTCATAATATTTTCCCCAGGAAAGGGAAATCTAAAACTGGAGGGCATATGTTTCAGATGAGAGAGATAAGATGAAAAGGGAATTTAAGGGGAACATTTTTTCACACTGAGGATACATGGATTAAGGTGGTAGAGGTGGGTAACATTACAGTGATGAGCAGGCCCATGTGGAGGGATGGGCCAATAAGTTTGCAGGTAGCATAAAGGTTAGAGGTGTTGTGAATAGTATAGATGGTTGTCATAGGCAGAATGCAGAGTTGGGCAGAGAAGTGGCATATGGTTTTCAATTCAGATATGATGCATTTTGGAAGGCCAAACTTGAAGGGGGGAATACATGGTTAATGGCAGGATTCTTAACATTGTGGAAGAACAGTGGGACTTTGGGGTCCAAATCCATAGGTTGCCACGTAAGTTGATAGAATACTTAAAAAGGTTTATTGTATGCTGGCCTTCATTAGTCTGGGGATTGAGCTCAAGAGTCATGAGGTATTATGCAGCTCTATAAAATTCTGGTGAGACCAAACATGGAATATAGTTTTTTGGTTTTGGTCACCTCATTATAGAAAGGATGTGGAAGCATTGGAGAGGGGTCAAAGGAGATTTACCTGAATGTTGCCTGGATTGGAGAATGTGTCTTATGCAGAAAGGTTTACTGAGCTAGGGCTTTTCTCATTGGACCCAAGAAGGATGACAGGTGATTTCATAGAGGTCTACAAGATTATGAGAAGCATAGGTAGAATGGAGAGCCAGCACCTCTTTCTGGAGCAATAGTAGCAAATATCGGAGGATATCTGTATAAAGTGAAGGGAGGACATTTTAAGGGAGATGTCAGGGGTAGTATTTTTGCAGTTGCCCTGTAGCGTGAATAAAAGGTCTCATGACTGGAGGGAGAATAAACGCTTTTATTAGCTTATAGGGTCTCACAGATGTCTTCGGAAGGGTTCTGGGTTTAGGCGGGAAACCGTGGTTATATGGGGGTGGAACCAATGATCACTACCACACACTACCAGTGAATCCCAGTTCACTGCATGTCTGGAATGCTTTGCCAGGTGCTGTGGTAGACACTGATACAATAGCGACATTTTGAAGACTCTTAGATAAGAACATAGATGCAAGAAAATTAAAATGTAAAGGGTATGAGGATGGGAATACTTATTTTTTAATCTTTAAATTTAGATGTGCAGCATGGTAACAGGACCTTCTGGCCCACAATCCCATGTCCCCCAAAATACACCAATTAACCTACCATCCCCTACAAACCCTGAATGTTTTGAACGATTGCTGTGTAGGTTTATATTGGTCAGCACAAAACTGTAGCTGAAGTCCCTGTATTGCTCTGTAATGTTCGATGTTCTGTGTTCTATGTTCTATGAATAAGAAAGGTTCAGAGGGTTATGGGCCAAATACAGGCAAATGAGATGGGCTAAGACAGGGATCTTGGTCAGCATGGACAAGTTGGGCCAAAGGGTCTGTTCCTATGCTCTGTGTAACTAAAAGGTAATGAACAGTAAGGGCAGCCATCAGCAGTATTATTGCAAGTTTGTAACTTCCCCTCTCCGCCAATCAGCCAGGAAAGGAAACCACAAGACACTGAAAAGAAGAGGGCGTAGTAACGAGAGCTCATTCTTCCCCCAGCTCCTGCCAGTTGCACTATCGGTGCTCCGAGGCTTTGAGACCCAACGCACTTTGCTGAGATTGGCAAGGAGAGTTCCAAGGACACCATTTGCGGGTAAGGGGTGCATTCGAATAGTAGGGGTCTGTGGCACACTTTAATGGTGCCATCAGAGTCCAGGACAGGAGAAGCTTTTGGAGAGAGTCTGTTCAATTTTGTTTGCTGAGGTCGTGATAGGCCAGTGGCTCGGCTTTTTGACTGAGGTGCAAGAATTACTGAAGACTCTTTCCATCCAGCACATGGTGTCTTTGATCCACTATCGTCAAGAAGGAGGTACGGGAGCGTCAAATTCAGGACTGCCAGGCTGGGCAAAAGCTTCTTCCCACAAGCTGTGAGATAGATGAATGGTATCCTGTAACTGACTAAATCTTCCCAAAATTTCTACATATGTTTATTTTAAATTGTACCTGCATATGTGATTACTATGTGCTGTGTATTGTGTGTGCCCCATGGTCTGAAGAAACACTGCTTCATCTCGTTGTATACGAACAGACAGATGATAATGACTTCTCATCTCAATTGGCAGCCCTTTTACTTTGGAATTGGAAGGGTTCATATATTGTTCCCGACACCAGAGCACATCATCTGTCCTCTTGCTCCCTGGGGGGGGGCTGAGGGAGTCTCTGTTTCTCAAATGCCCTTTCAGCTAGAATCTTGGTGTTGATATAAGTTATGTCATGGCAATTCTTCAAAAGGCAAGCAAGAAAACGTTATCCCCAGTGCCAGGTTGCATTTTGTATGTCACAACCATGAATGCATCTCTAGAAAACCTAACTGGGTGTAAAGTTTCGAAGTGTGAAGTATTCGCATGAAGTGCAAGCTTTCGCTTTTGACAGTAAGAATACAGGATGAGTTCTGCAGAAATTGTCCAAGTGTGTTATTGAAGTCTTAGAATAAACAATTGGTAGAGGTAGGGCAGGGTTAAAGAAGGTGGTATTGAGGACCATGGAATTATGTGGGTTTGCCCAGAATAGTCCGTTCCCCTCCTCTAACCGTAAGTCTTGCTTTTTTTTGCAACTTTCTACTGCATTAAAATTCTCTGCCCAAATTCCCTCCTCATTCTGCTTCAAACCTAACGTAAAAATAATGGTCTGCTTATCTCAGTCTTGGCTCTTTGATAAGTATTTCTCATCTGCACACCCCTCCCACCCCCCACCCCTACGGAAGCTTGTAACATTAAATCTCCCTGTGGCCTCTCTGAGGAGAACAATGTCAGCTTATCCATGCACTCTTCACCACTGAAACCCATTTCTTCCTCTTTTACTTAATGACTGGGGCTGGGCCTGATGCTCCACTCACCCAGGGAAATTGCACGCATAATATATCACCTCCCCTTCCTCGGAGCACTGATCGCTGCGGACCCACTGTCGAGCTTGCCAGGCAGGAGGTGACTGCAAATGGTCCCTCCTACATTATTGTGTCCATAGCCATACCCTCTCGAGGTTACCCCATTTTCACTGAGTTTGCTACGTCATGGCGCGACCAAGGGTCTGGCGGTATAACCGGATGGTGGGCGCTTGTTAGCCTTGGTTGGCAGCCCAGTCTAAGAGAAGGAAAACTCTGATTTCAAACCTGGGCAGATGGGGCTTGTTAGCCTCGTAAGGCCGTCCATCCAGAAGGACACTCCGACGCAACACCTATGACTCGAAGACCTGGCTGTCACCGTCCCAGCTTGCTAGGCTGTGGCAGATAAACCCCGAGTGTATAGGGTGGGGCCTGTACTGTGCACTCTGCATTCCATCTAAAAAATCAGTTTTGCTGGCTTGAAGGACACGCCCATGTCTACGATCCTTCCTAAATCTTCATTCACGAAGCCAAGCCGTGATCCCACTAAGGAGATATTCGCAGGTAGTGTTTCTGTAAACCTTCCCAGTGCCTTCTCCGTGTTTAAGTTAAAAGTCCTGCTCCAGAATATGTGTTTGAATATTTTTTTTATACCAGCAGGAGGGAGATTCTTGACAAGGATGTTAAAGGTCAGAGGTTAAAAGTTTGACATTGCACAGAAAATGGGAGAGAATCAAAGGGAACATCTGTGGCTCGACACAGGGCGGAGGGATTAAGTTACTGAAGGGATGCAGGGTGGGAGAGGGCACTCAGGGGAGAGAAATGGACAAAGAGGGAGAGGCAGAGGGAAATGCAGGGTTTCAGATCAGCCACAATCTTATTGAATGGTAAGATGGGTTAGAGGGGCAGAAAGGCCTCCACTTGCCTCTAACACCTAGTTCTACAGCACGGAAAGATGGCCTTCAGCTCAACTTGTTCCTGCCAGCGAAGTTACCCCAACTTGCCTGTGTTCAGCCCATATCCTGCTGTGCCTTTCCCATTCTCATCCCTGGCTCTTTGCACATGTATGGGTGCATGTTTCCATTTGCGCTGCAATCATGCACCCAAGGGTGCTCACTGCGTTTATCTGGAAATCTCCAAGTACCTGTCCTTGACCCTCACCCGTACCTGCTGACCGGTTCCACAAACTTCACCTTATTACTGAAGACATAAAAGTCTGCAGATGCTGAAATATGGAGAGGGGAAAAAAAGTTGCTGCAGTTCAGGCAGCATCTCTGGAGGGGACTGGAGCATCGATGCTTTGAGTTGAGACCCTGCATCAGGACTGAATGTACAGAGGGAAGAGAACTGGTAATAAACAGGAGAGGCGGAAGGGCTCAGTAAGTGATAGTTGGAGCGAGGATCGGCGGACAGAGGAGGTATGTGGGGGTAGTGAGGGAGAGGGTAGAGTTGGGAGCCAGGTAGGTGAGTTAATGGTGGCAGTCAGAGAGAGGTGGGGGGGGGGGAGAGAAAGAGAAGAGCAGAAAAGAATGGGAGATGGCAGGATAGAGAGGGAGTGAGGGGCAGAGGGGAAGGGAGAGAGGAGGCAGGGGCAGAGGAACATTTGAGAGAGGGAGAAGGGGAGAGAGGGGAGAGGGAGATAAAGAGAGGAGCAGAGAAATAAAAAGAGTGGGAGACGGCAGGATAGAGAGGGAGTGAGGGGCAGAGGGGAAGGTAGAGAGGGGGCAGGGACAGAGAAGAACATTTGAGAGAGAGAGAGAGAGAGAGCAGGAAGGTTGCCGGGGGAATTCCACTTATCTGTCATAGGCTGATAAAGCTGCAGGTCATAGAACGTCATAGAGGAAAGGCACAGCTGATGGGTGATAAATAAACAGCTCCTAAACAATGCATCCTCGAATGGGGGAAAATGCAGAGCTATTGGCTGAGATCAATGGACATTCCATGAATCAGGCAGCTTCGGTAAAACAGGTTGGATAGGCCTCTCTATGGAGTCTGTACATTCTCTCAGGCTGCCCTGGCTTCCTCCTACCCTCCAAAAATATATGGGGTTAGGGTGGTATGGGTTAAATGGGCAGAAGGGCCTTCTACCAAGCTGCAGCATTTAAAAAATATTCAAGAGTCAATGAACGGTGCAGTCGTTCTTTGATTGATCTGAATTGTTCATCAGTTTTAGTTGCTCTCACCTTGGTGACTGAAAGCTGTACAGGGTAACTCACTGGACACCTTATAAACCTACTCATTAAGTAGAAGCATCTTTTCGATGAGTTGTGATACAACATCAGGACATATTGGAATTTATTTACAACACAGAATATTCCCTTCTGGCCCACGAAACCTGTATCATCAATTACCATTAATTAAGGCAGCCCACTTAGCTAAGTGGTGGGCACACCCCTGTTACAGCACCAGTATCTTGGGTTCAAATTCAAGGCTGTCAGCAAGAAGTGTGAACGTTTTCCCATGTCGGCGTGGCTTTCTTCCAGGGGCACCTGTCTCCTCCCCCCCCCCCTTCAAAATGCACGGGAGCCGTAGGTTAATTGAGATAATTAACGGGCTCGACCAGGGAAAACAAGAGAACCTGGGGGAAGCCCCACGCAGGTCATAGGGAGAACGTGAAAACTCTCCCCCCAGGCAACGACCGTTTTGGACGGATGGACGTTCAGATTACAGGAATGATGCCGATACAACAGAGCGGGTGCGAAGGAGATTTACAAGGAGGCTCCCTGGATTGGAGAGCACGCCTCGTGAGGATAGGTTGAGTAAACGTGGTCATTTCCCCTTGGAAAAATTGAGAATTAGGTGCCCAAGATGATGAGATGTGTTGATCACGTGGACGTCCACAGGGTTTTTTCCCAGGGCTGAAATGGCTAACATGAGGAATCATGGATGTAAGGTGCTTGGAAGTAAGTTCGGGGGTGGGGGGGGTGATGTCCAAGTTAAGTTTTTCCCACAGAATGCACTGCTGGCAACAGTGATGGAAGCAGGTACAATCTGATCTTTTAAGAAACTGTTAAATGGGTACGGTAAAGCACCTGTTATCCAGAATTCAAGCAAGTGGCAGCCTCAAGCAACCAGCAAAACATCATAAAAAATGTTTAAAATTGGTGGAGCTCGCCATTAATTCACCAATCATGGAAGGTGCAGTCTCGAGCATCCGGAAAATACTCTTATCCGGCATCTCCATAGGTGTCAGATGCCAAGGACTTTACTGTACATGGAACTGAGGAAAATGAAGGGTTTTACAGTAGGAAATTCTAGGCAGCTGTTAGAGTAAAGTCTGCAGATGCTGTGATTGTAGTTTAATACACAAAAGTGCTGGAGAAACTCAGCAATTCTCTATGTAATAACCAACCTTTCGGGCCTGAGCCCTTCATCAAGGTTGTTAGAGTAGGTTATTAAGTCAGAAAACTCTGCACTGAGCTGTAGATTCCGATGTTCTACATTCTATCAGCCTGCAAATGAGATGCAGCCAGAGTCCAGGGGCAGTTTCAGACCTTAAATAAGCATCCAGATTCATGAGAGCTCTGAGGTGATGTTGGACATTAGCAGCTTGCAGAAGAGGCACACTGAGTGATGACATTACCTGGGAGAGGACCTCATGCTCAGAAAGCAAGCCTGGCAAAAGAAATGGGCCAGAAGGGGTTTGTGAGTTGAAGCATCTCCCTTAGGCAACTTTAAAAAGACCATTAAAAGGTTGTTGTACTCTTACGCAGAATGTAGGAGGACGAGTGTTGGTGTCGAGCCCCATCTCGGGAACAATGGGGTGAATGCCAGCATGTAGACAATCAGCCGAGAGCTCTTCAGTCACTCCCTGTACTCCAAAATCCAGCAGAAGCCCCCATTGCAGTTGGCAGCAAGCGAGGATTCCTTGGGGCTGATGGTTCCATCCCATGACCCAATCAAAGAGGCCATGGATATCCCCCATTGTCTAGGCACCCTTTGCTCCCAGAGACATCGCTGTGCAGTCTGTGACTTCCTGCACCTAGGCTTGTCCATTGAGTGACCATAAGATCCTGGTGTGTGCTCCTCTTCCAATGTCCTGATGGAAAGGAAATGAAGTCTGGCCTCCTAGAGTCAATGACACCCTCCCTTAACAAGGCAGTGATCCATAGATGTGGATACAAGAAGAAAATCAGCAGGCAAAATCCACGCTGACCATCCCTAACAAGTGCATGCTTTTCCAAGTGGGAATGAATCCTGTATCTAAGCTTCCTATGGATGCTGCATGACCTGCTGGTGCTCCAGCACATTTGAATATTGCACCTGACCCCGGCGTCTGCAGACTTTCTTATTTAACCCTATCCCAGGGGTCTCCAACGAGTTTGATAACAACCCCTGACTGTTGAAAAATGCCAGTGGGTCCAAAGGGGTTCGATAAATGCTGGGGTGGGGGGTTGATTGAACTTTTGGGGTGGAAAGAATTGCAGAGCCCGAGGTTCCCGGTCCTGCCCCGGGAGCCCGAGGTCCCCGCTCCTCCCTGTCCTGCCCTAGGAGCCCAAGGACCCTGCTTCCTGCCTGGGAGACCGAGGTTGCCACTCCTGCCCTAGGAGCCCGAGGACCCTGCTTCCCGCCTGTGAGCCCGAGGTCTCCACTCCTGCCCTGGAGCTGGAGGCGACTTCTTCGATGCAGACAGCCCAATATCCGATGTTGAGAATGGAGTCGATGTCCCTGATGCTGAAGACATGGAACCAGCTCCGTCTGGCATCTTCTCGGCCAGTTATTGTCATCACTTACTTTTTTTTTTTTTTTTTTTAAATTTTTTATTTTTCACACCATAAATCACAATAGCCATGATATACACTTTTTCTTTTCCACACATTTACAGTGACTTTTTCTCCCTCCCCCCTCCCTCCTCCCAAGCCACCCCCCCATCCCCCCCCCCCTCTCATCCATTTTAGTTATACAATCTAGGTTGCATTAATTCAGTTAGACAATGTTGTCATTCAACAAAAATACACCAGAAATTCTACTGAGTCCATTCTTTTCTTCTCTTCTCCTTCCATCAACTTAGGTAATGTTTGTTCCCGGTAGGTTTTCGCTATTGTATTTAATGTAAGGCTCCCATACTTGTTCGAATATTTCAATATTATTTCTTAAACTATATGTTATTTTTTCTAATGGAATACATTTATTCATTTCTATATACCATTGTTGTATTTTCAAATTATCTTCCAATTTCCAGGCTGACATAATACATTTTTTTGCTACAGCTAGGGCTATCTTAACAAATCTTTTTTGTGCATCCTCCAAGTCAATTCCAAATTCTTTATTTTTTATGTTACTTAGGAGAAAGATCTCTGGATTCTTTGGTATATTGTTTTCTGTTATTTTATTTAATATCTGATTGAGATCATCCCAAAATTTTTCTACTCTCTCACATGTCCAGATTGCATGAATTGTTGTTCCCCTTTCTTTTTTACATCGAAAACATCTATCAGATACTGTTGGGTCCCATTTATTTAACTTTTGCGGTGTAATGTATAGTCTGTGTAACCAATTATATTGTATCATACGCAGCCTCATATTTATTGTATTTCTCATCGTTCCAGAGCATAACTTCTCCCATGTTTCCTTTTTTATCTTTATATTTAAATCTTGTTCCCATTTTTGTTTAGTTTTACCATTTGTTTCCTCATTTTCCTTTTCTTGCAGTTTAATATACATATTTTTTATAAATCTTTTGATTAACATTGTATCTGTAATCACATATTCAAGGTTACTTCCCTCTGGTAAACTCAAGTTGCTTCCTAATTTATCTTTCAAGTAGGATCTCAGTTGGTAATATGCCAGCGCTGTATCTCCCGTTATATTGTACTTATCTCTCATTTGTTCAAAGGATAAGAATCTACTTCCTGAAAAACAATTTTCTATTCTTTTAATCCCTTTTTTTTCCCATTTTCTAAAGGCAAGGTTGTCTATTGTAAAAGGGAGTAGCTTATTTTGCGTCAATATTAGTTTTGGTATTTGGTAATTTATTTTATTTCTTTCTACATGAATCTTCTTCCATATATTGAGGAGATGGTGTAATACTGGAGAAGTTCTATGTTGTACCAATTTTTCGTCCCATTTATATAATATGTGTTCAGGTATCTTTTCCCCTATTTTATCTAATTCTAGTCTCGTCCAGTCTGGTTTTTCCCTTGTTTGATAAAAATCTGATAGGTACCTTAATTGTGCGGCTCTATAATAATTTTTGAAGTTTGGCAATTGTAAGCCTCCTTGTTTATACCATTCTGTTAATTTGTCTAGTGCTATCCTCGGTTTCCCCCCTCTCCATAAAAATCTCCTTATTATTTTCTTTAACTCTTTGAAGAATTTTTCTGTCAGTTGTATTGGCAATGCCTGAAATAAGTATAGTATCCTTGGAAAAATGTTCATTTTAATACAGTTTATCCTTCCTATCAGTGTTAGTGGTAGCTCTTTCCAATGCTCTAAATCGTCCTGTAATTTTTTCATTAGTGGATTGTAATTGAGTTTATATAATTGGCCTAGATTTTTGTTTATTTGCACACCTAGGTATCTTATTGCCTGCGTTTGCCATCTGAATGGGGATTCCTCCTTAAATTTTGAGAAATCCGCGTTATTCATAGGCATTGCTTCACTTTTATTTACGTTTATCTTGTATCCCGACACTTCTCCATATTCCTTCAATTTCTTATATAGTTCTTTTATTGATAGTTCTGGTTCTGTTAAGTACACTATCACATCATCCGCAAACAGACTGATTTTATATTCCCTGTCTTTTATTTTTATTCCTTTTATATTATTATCTCTTCTTATCGATTCTGCTAGTGGTTCTATAGCTAGCGCAAACAATAATGGTGATAGTGGGCATCCCTGCCGCGTTGACCTGCTTAAGTTAAATTGCTTTGATACATGTCCATTTACTGTCACTTTCGCTAACGGTCCCTTATATAATGCTTTAATCCAATTAATATACTTCTCCGGTAAACTGAATTTTTGCAATACTTTGAACAAGTAATTCCATTCTACTCTGTCGAAGGCCTTCTCTGCGTCTAAAGCAACTGCTACTGCCGGTGCTTTATTTCCTTCTACTGCATGAATTAAGTTAATAAATTTACAAATATTGTCTGTTGTGCGTCTTTTTTTGATAAATCCAGTTTGGTCTAAATTTACCATTTTCGGTACCTGTTCTGCTAATCTGTTCGCTAATAGTTTAGCTATTATCTTATAATCTGTGTTTAGCAAAGATATTGGTCTATATGACGCTGGTGAGAGTGGATCTTTCCCTTGTTTTAGTATCACTGTAATTATTGCTGTTTTACATGAATCTGGTAAGTTTTGTGTCTCATCAATCTGGTTGATTACATCCAGGAGGGGCGGTATTATTAGGTCTTTAAATGTTTTGTAGAATTCTATTGGGAGTCCATCCTCTCCTGGTGTCTTATTATTTGGTAAATTTTTTATTATCTCTTGTATTTCTACTGTTCCAAATGGTTCTGTTAATTTATTTTGTTCCTCTATTTGTAGTTTTGGTAGTTCAATTTTAGTCAAAAATTCATCTATTTTCCCTTCTTTCCCTTCGTTTTCGGTTCGGTATAATTGTTCATAGAATTCTCTGAAGTTTTCCTTAATTTCTTTTGGATTATATGTAATTTGTTTGTCTTTTTTCCTTGTTGCCAATACCATTTTCTTAGTTTGCTCTGTCTTAAGCTGCCATGCTAGGATTTTGTGTGTTTTTTCCCCTAGTTCATAATATTTCTGTTTTGTCTTCATTATATTCTTCTCCACCTTATATGTTTGTAATGTTTCATATTTTATTTTTTTATCCGCCAATTCTCTTCTTTTGGTTGTATCTTCCTTTATTGCTAATTTTTTTTCTATGTTTATTATTTCCCTTTCCAACTGCTCTGTTTCCTGATTATAGTCCTTCTTCATCTTGGTTGCATAACTTATTATTTGCCCTCTAATGAATGCTTTCATTGCGTCCCATAGTATAAACTTATCTTCCACTGATTCCGTATTTACTTCAAAGTACATTTTTAATTGTTTTTCAATAAATTCTCTAAAATCCTGTCTTTTAAGTAGCATGGGGTTTAATCTCCATCTATACATTCTTGGAGGGATGTCTTCTAGCTCTATTGCCAATAACAGGGGTGAGTGGTCCGATAATAGTCTAGCTTTATATTCCGTTTTCCTAACTCTCCCTTGTATGTGGGCTGATAACAGGAATAGGTCTATCCTTGAGTATGTTTTATGTCTAGTCGAGTAGTATGAGTATTCCTTTTCTTTTGGGTTTTGTTTCCTCCATATGTCCACAAGTTTCATTTCTTGCATTGATTTAATTATAAATTTGGTTACTTTGTTCTTCCTGTTAATTTTTTTCCCCGTTTTATCCATATTTGGATCCAAATTCAGATTGAAATCCCCTCCTATTAGTATGTTCCCTTGCGTATTAGCTACCTTCAAAAAGATATCTTGCATAAACTTTTGATCTTCTTCGTTAGGTGAATATATATTAAGTAGATTCCAAAGCTCTGAATATATCTGACATTTTATCATAACATATCTCCCTGCTGGATCTATTATTTCCTCTTCTATTTTAAATGGCACATTTTTGCTAATTAATATAGCCACTCCTCTTGCTTTTGAATTATACGATGCTGCTGTTACATGCCCTACCCAATCTCTCTTTAATTTCTTGTGCTCCAATTCAGTTAAATGTGTTTCTTGGACAAATGCTATATCTATTTTTTCCTTTTTCAGTAAATTTAGTAGTTTCTTCCTTTTAATTTGGTTATGTATTCCATTAATATTTAGAGTCATATAGTTCAGCGTAGCCATTTTATATTTTGTTTATCTTCTCTTTCCGTTTTTCCATCATTACCTTTCCTCCTTTTCCATTTCTGTTTTCTTATTTTCAACTCTTTACCAGACAACATTCCTACAACATCCAACATTTTCCTTATTCTCCTATTTCTATCTTCTTTATCCCCAATCTCCCCTTCCCCTCCTGAGTTGCCCTTTATCCCTTGTCGGACAACCACATCTCCCCTCTCCATTTGGATTTGCGAATCCACTCGCAAGCGTCAACTGATTTTGCAGTGACCGCTCTTTTCCCCCCACCCAGCCCCCCCCAGAAAAGATTTCGTTTTTTATATGTCACAAAGGTCACTCTTTTAGTTCCCTCCTTATTCTCTCTATTCCATTACCTTCCCTTATTAATTCTTGTCTATACTTTCTATGTTTTCCTCTAATTACAGATACTTTCACATATGCCCATTGTCTCTATTCACTCTTATACCTCTTTACCCGCATACATATCAATCGTGGTCATTTTTACCCTCCTTACCCGTCTTCATCCCTCAGTCTATTTTTGTCTTTACCCACATACATATCAATCGTGATAATTTTTGCTCTCATTACCCGTCTTCATCCCTCAGTCTATTTTTGTAATTGTTCTGCAAATTTTCGTGCTTCTTCTGGATCCGAGAATAGTCTGTTTTGTTGTCCTGGAATAAATATTTTCAATACCGCAGGATGCTTCAGTGTAAATTTATATCCTTTCTTCCATAAAATCGCTTTTGCTGCATTGAACTCTTTTCTCTTCTTTAGGAGTTCAAAGCTTATATCTGGATAAATGAAGATTTTTTGCCCTTTATACTCCAGTGGTTTGTTGCCCGCTCTTACTTTTTCCATTGTCTTCTCCAGTACCTTTTCTCTTGTAGTATATCTTAGGAATTTTACTACAATAGATCTTGGTTTTTGTTGTGGTTGTGGTTTAGGGGCCAATGCTCTATGTGCCCTTTCTATTTCCATTTCTTGCTGTAGTTCTGGACATCCTAGGGCCTTAGGGATCCATTCTTTTATAAACTCCCTCATATTCTTGCCTTCTACATCTTCCTTGAGGCCCACTATCTTTATGTTATTTCTTCTGTTATAATTTTCCATTATATCTATTTTTTGGGCTAGTAATTCTTGTGTCTCTTTAGTTTTTTTATTAGATTCCTCCAATTTCTTTTTTAAGTCTTCTACCTCCATTTCTGCTGCTACTGCCCGTTCTTCCATCTTGTCCATTTTTTTCCCCATTTCTGTTAAGGTCATATCCATTTTATTTATTTTCTTTTCTGTGTTGTTTATTCTTCTTCTTAAATCATTGAATTCCTGTGTTTGCCATTCTTTAAATGACTCCATGTATCCTCTAACAAGAGCAAGTACCTCCTTTACCTTGCCTATCTTTTCTTCTTCTATTTCCCTGTACTCTTCCTCTTCCTCTTCTTCTTCCTCTAGGTTGACCATCTGTTGTTTCTTTGCTGCCCTTTCCTCCTCTTCTTTCTTGTTTCTATTGTCTTCTGTGGTCTCTTCTTGCTGCAGGTGTTCTGCAGCTGTCGTTGCCGGCTGTGGAGATCGACTCCCCAGCTGGTCCCCCCTCCCGTCGGTGTGTTTTTTTGTATGCGCATCGCGCATGCGCGAGGAGTCGCGCATGCGCGGTTGCGCACTTTTACTCGGCTCTGTGAGCCATTGTTGTAGTTCTCTTTCTACCGACCTGAGGTAGTGGGGTCTTCTCTCCACAGCGGGCCTCTTCGGACAGGTAAGGCCTTCACCTTTTTCCTCCGTTGTCTTCTCTTCCTCTCTTCTTTCCGTTGATTTTGATTTTTCTCCTTTTGTCTCCATCTTCTTTCCACCTTTATACTCACTTTTCTTTAACTTGTATTTCTGTGCCTTTGTATTTTCTCTTGTTTTTCCCGACTTTTCTGGAGAGGGCTGGAGTTCACCGTCCGGCCACTACTCCATCACGTGACTCCTCTTGTCATCACTTACTTGATGAATTTACAGATTTGTTACTTGGCGATTGGGGTGTTGTAACAGAGTTTGGGTTCTGGCTGGGAGGCCAGCACACCATGCATGTGGAATACAGTTTCCCTCACTAACGCAGATGGAAACAGCATGGCTATCCATCTATCTATTTATTTATTTATTTACATGTCTGTGGGGGGGGGGTCTATGAGGGATTAAGGATTCCATGAAGAGGTCAATTGTCTAAAATATTTGGGGACACCTGCTCTATCCCTAAGAAACTTCCCCAGTAATTTCCCTGCGACTGGTCTATTGTTTACCGATTATTCCTGTGGCCCTTCACAAACAAAGAATTACAATGGTTACTTTCCAGTCCTCTGGGACCTCCCTGGTGCTAAAAAGGGCACGAAGATCTTTGTCAAGGCCCCAGCAATCTTCCTGAGAGTCCAAGCATAGCTCCTGCCAGACCTTGGTAATTTGAAGGAGGAGAAATTTCCTCAAGCCTGAGGGTGGGGAAGCTTGTTGCCATTGGGTAGATTTAAAGCGGAGGATGATAGGTTCTTGACTGGTATGGAGGTCAAAGGTTACAGGGAACAGGCAGGAGAACAGGATTAAAAGGAAGAATACATCAGCTAAAATTCAAATGGCGGAGCAGGCTTGATTGGGTGAATCATAAAGCTTGGAAAGCAGCCTTTCAGCCCTCAGGTCCATGCTGATCGCCAGTCAGTGATCCTATTTGATTCTGCTCACTTTTTTTTCAAAAATTGCCTTTATTCACAATAAATTATTTACAATAAAGAAAACCGTTCAAAGCTTTTCACTCCCATAATATCAGTCATGTCTTTACATTCCCATCAATGTACATTGTCACATAGTTTTCTAATACACCATTACCACCTCCATGGCACCTTGTTGCTTCTCTCCCCATTCCTTTGTTGTTTGAGGGACTTACCCTTGGTCTCACCCGTCAATGCCTGGTAATGGGAGAACTCTAGACTGCGGTCATACCCCGCAGCATCATGCCTCTGGGCGTTTCTTAGCACATACTCCTGTAGCCTGGAATTTTCCCATTAACTCCTAGATTCTACCATTCACCATCACACCAGTCAATCAACCCACACATCTTTGGGTCGTGGGCGGAAGCCAGAGATCCCAGAGGAAACCCATGTGGTTGCAATGATAGTGATCATGGTCGCAAGGCAACTAGCAATGCCTTACTGTTTGATTAGACTTGGCTGTCACCAGGGGCTGGCACAGAGCAAGGGACACACAGGATACAGAGCTGTATTGGAGACTTGCCGCCTCATGGCTTCATGGTGCTGTTTACAGCACCTTTTCCTTCACCCATGTGTTGACTAAGAACTCACACATATGAATACAAGATGAAACATGGTGTCAGAAGTGGGATGAAGGAAATTAAAAGGAAATACTTTAAAAGGTAAAATCTAAAGTTAGCAACTGATCAGTGAAGAGAAACTAACAAAGAGAAAAATGGAAGGATTACACCCACCAGCAAAACTTCAGCCAACAGGTAATGTGGCTCAAAATTAGAATAGATTTAAACAATGTTTTGGATTGTATTTAGTGGCAGTCGGAGCTGACGAGGAAAGTGATAAAGAGAAAGCATCAGTTTTCTTATATGTCATGGGTGATGAAGCCCTCAAGGTGTATAAATACTTCACATTTGCTGCTGAAGGAGACAAAATGAAACTGGAAAAAATAATGGAACATTTGAGGCATACTGCATACCTAAATGTAACATGACGTTTGAGAGGCACAGACTTTTCATGTGTACAGAAAACGGAAGAAAGTATTGATCAGTATGTCACTGAGTTGAGAAATAGAAACAAAACATGTGAATTTAGTGGACAGACCGACTCGCTGATAAAAACAGATGTGTGCGGTATTCCAGATAATAATCCAAAGGAAAGACTGCTAAGAGCAAAATCTAGACCTATAAAAAGCCACAGCACTCTGTAGGGCTGAAGAAACTGTAAAAACGCAGGCAAACGAGCTGTTCAGTGAAACTAGCTGCACCGTGGATGCAATGAATAAGAACAGACATAAACTGTTTAACAAAACGAGTGCCAAAATGGAAAGAGAGGCGTGGCCACCGAACAAAATTGAAAACTACGTCGTCAATGCGGTACACACCTACCAATAAGTGTCCAGCATATGGTAAAACATGCTATATGTGCAACAAAACAACCATTATGCCCATTGCTGTAGGAACCAAGTGCAGCAAAGCAAGGTTCATGCAGTGAAAGAAAACAGAGACTGGATGTTGAGATTAAAAGTGAATGGCATATACATTTCAGTTAAATTGGATACTGGACCACAAATTAATGCAATGTCAGGGACTGATTTTAAGATTAGACCCAGACTAAAAATGTATAGAACAAAAGTGAAAGTGACAGGATATTCAGGTACCAATATACCAGTGCAAGGAGAATGCATGGTCAAAGTGAAATACAAAGATAAAGAGCACATACTAGCATTCCTCGTGGTACTAAAGGTTGTACAGGCCATACTAGGTTTAACATCCTGTGAGTCATCGTTGTGGAAAGCAAAGGAGAGACAATCTTTGATGAACTCATAAAAAAGTACAATGACCTATTTCAGGATCTAGGCTGCCTTCCAGGAGAACACACAATCAGAGTGGATAAACGTGTGCCACCAATAATACATCCATGCAGAAAAGTTTCATTTGCACTTCAAAAGCAACTAAAGACAGAGTTGGACAGGATGGAAAACCTGAACATGATTCAGAAGATAGATGAGCCAACGGAGTGGGTGAGTTCACTCGTCGTCGTGGACAAAAAGAATGGAAAGCTTAGAATTTGCTTGGATCAATAAAGAGAGAACATTTTATGCTTCCAACGTGTGAAGAAATCATGTCACAGTTTGCAAATGCGAAATTTTTCAGCAAGTTAGATGCATCATCAAGATTTTGGCAGTTAAAATTGGATGAAGCAAGTTCAAGACCGTGCACGTTCAATAGTCCATATGGCAGAGACAGATTCCTAAGGTGACCATTCGGAATTGCCTCAGCTCCTGAAGGGTATCACAAAACTATCCATATGGTCTTTGAGCACCTGGACGGAGTTGATAACTCAATGGATGACATCATAGTATGGGGAACCATGAGAATGGAGCATGATGAGAGAGTAAGGAAAGCAAATCTGAAGCTGAATAGAGAGAAATGCCAGCTCGGGGTGACCGAACTAACATTTGTAGGAGATATTATTGGCAGTGAGGGCGTCAGACCAGATCCCAGAAAGGTGTCCACCATTTTGAACATGCCAAGGCTACAATGCAAAAAAGATGTACAGGGGTTTCATGGAATGGTCAACTATATGGGTAAATTCATATCCAACCTCTCAGAAAAGATGGTTCCATTGAGATGACTAACAGAAAAGAACATTGAATGGGTGTGGAATCAGGAGCACGAAAAGTCAGGAGGGAACTAAAGAAACTGCTCACAGAACAACCAGTTCTGAGGTTTTATGACCCAGCGGGAACCATCAAGATCTCATCAGATGCATCACATAGTTCTTCTGCAAAAATATGATGACTGGCAGCCCACTGTGTATGCATCACGGCTCAATGACAGACACGGAGACGCGATACGCTCAAATTGAAAAAGAGCTGCTCAAAAGGAGATGTGAAAGATTTCATCAGTTTGTGTCAGGACAAGCAATCAGTGTAGACTGACCATAAGCCCTTGATTGCATTGTTCCAAAATCCATTAAATGAATGTCCACTGAGAATACAAAGAATGATGATTAGACTGCAATGCTATACACTGAATAGAGCGTAAACTCTGGGTAAGCTAATGAATACAGCAGACACATTGTCCTAAGCTGTTGACACGAAAGAGCCTGCAAACACCAAAATGGATGAAGACATGAACACCTTCGTGGCATGATCACAAGTGCACTCCCCATATCAGATGCAAAAATGGAGTTCATAAAGTCAAAGATAAACAAAGATGAAACACTGAAACAGCTGAGAAACAACATCTTGGGTGGATGGTCCAACATGAAGCAGGACTGCTCACCTGACATTTCAGAGAACTGGAACTGCAGGGCGGAACTATCAGTGGTTGAAGACATCATCTACAAAGGAAGCAAAATCCTTATCCCAAAGAGTCTGAGAAAGGAGATGCTAAAAAGGTTCCATGGAGGACATCTCGGAATTGAAAAGTATAAGAAAAGAGCACGAAAGGTGATGTACTGGCCAAGAATCAACAATGATATAACAAATTGTACAATATGCCGGAAATGTCGAGCAAGCAATCTTGCAGAACCACTAAAGCCTCACCCAGCACCATACAGACCTTACCAGAAGGTAAGCATTGACCTAGTCGAATGTCAAGGGAAGGATTATCTTGTAGTCACGGACTATTACTCCCTGTATCCAGAGGTGTGTAGACTGAACACCACCACTGCAGATGCTGTAATAACAGGTATGAAAGCCATATTATCCAGACATGACGTGGCAAACAAGGTCTTCACAGACAACAGACCTCAATTTTGCAATTTAATGTTCAGACAGTTTGCCAAAGAGTGGGACTTTGTGCACATCACATCAAGTCCTCATTTTCCACAGTCCAATGGTCTAGTGGAAAAATTAGTGCAAACAGTGAAAAGACTGATGAACAAGGCAAAAGACAGTGGAACCAGAGCATGCTAGTATACTGCACAAAGCTCCTCTATAAATCAGTGCATAGAATATAGGAGTTGGGAAGTAATGATGAAACTGTACAAGTCATTGGTGAGGCCAAATTTAGAGTGCTGTGTGCAGTTCTGATCACCGATTTATAGGAAGGATATTAACAAGATAGAGAGAGTGCAGTGAAGATTTACAAAAATGTTGCCTGGGTTTCAGCATCTAGAATACAAGGAAAGATTGAGCAAATTAGGTCTTTATTCCTTGGAACGTGGAAGGCTGAGAGGGGATTTGATAGAGGTGCTTAAGATAATGAGAGGGATAGATAGAGTTGATGTGGAAAGGTTTTTCCCATTGAGAGTAGGAGAGATGGATACAAGAGGTCATGGGTTGAGAGTTGACTGGCAAAGGTTTAGGAGTAACAAGAGGGGGAACTTCTTCACTCAGAGAGTGGTTACTGTGTGGAATGGGCTTCCAGGAAAGCTGGTGGAGGCAGGGTCAATTTTGTCATTTAAGAAAGAGTTGGATAAGTATATGGATGAGAGGGGGATGGAGGGATATGGGCAGAGTCCTGGTAAGTGGGATTAGAGGAGGGTACTTGGATCAGTGCAGACTAGTAGGGCCAAATTGGCCTGTTTCTGTGCTTTAATTATTATATGGTTATAGTGTGGCATGGGACGTAGGCTAAGATCAAACCTACCCATTCAGGAGAACCTCCTAAAAACTAAAGAGATGGAGAAAGTAAGGAAGTTCAAAGAACAACAGAAAGAAAAGCAAAAGTATTACTTTGACAGAGGAACATCAAGAACCTCAAGACACATGAATCCTCCTAAGAGACTCAATGAGCACATTTAAAGACTCCTGTTATGGAATGAAGTAATGGTATCTTATTCACTCTTCAAGTTTTAGTGTATGTAAATGTGAACACATAAAACATGTTTAAAAAGTGTTAACAATGTTGATAATATTCAAAATGTAAGTTATTGGTGTTAAAGTTAAAAAAATTGCAGAGTTATTACAAAGAAAACATGTTAGTTAAATGTAAGCTACTTTTGTTTTAAGAAAGGGAGATGTAGTGGTAGTGATCGTGGTCGCAAAGCAACTAGCAATGCCTTACTGTTTGATTAGACTTGGCTGCCACCAGGGGCTGGCACAGAGCAGGAGACACACTGTATGCTGTATCATGGCCTACCTTATAGTGCTGTTTACAACAAATTTAAAGTAAAGGACCTTTTCCTTCATCCATGTGTTGTCTTAAGAACTCACACATACGAATACAAGATGAAACATTGGGAATGTGCAAACTCTACGCGGATAGCACCAAAGTCAAGTTTATTATCATCTGTACTTGTACAACCAGATGTCTATGGACTACGGTGCACACACAGACACACTTGAAATATTTCTCACAAACTCACCACATAATAATCACATGCATACATAAAAATATAATGTGAAATAAATCTTCTCTTTGGCTTGGCTTCGCGGATGAAGATTTATGGAGGGGTAATGTCCACGTCAGCTGCAGGCTCGTTTGTGGCTGACAAGTCCGATGCGGGTTGCAAGGGAAAATTGGTTGGTTGGGGTTGGGTATTGGATTTTTCCTCCTTTGTCTTTTGTCAGTGAGGTGGGCTCTGCGGTCTTCTTCAAAGGAGGTTGCTGCCCGCCGAACTGTGAGGCGCCAAGATGCACGGTTTGAGGCGATATCAGCCCACTGACGGTGGTCAACGTGGCAGGCACCAAGAGATTTCTTTAGGCAGTCCTTGTACCTCTTCTTTGGTGCACCTCTGTCTCGGTGGCCAGTGGAGAGCTCGCCATATAACACGATCTTGGGAAGGCGATGGTCCTCCATTCTGGAGACATGACCTACCCAGCACAGTTGGATCTTCAGCAGTGTGGATTCGATGCTGTTGGCCTCTGTCATCTCGAGTACTTCGATGTTGGTGATGAAGTCGCTCCAATGAATGTTGAGGATGGAGCGGAGACAATGCTGGTGGAAATGTTCTAGGAGCCGTAGGTGATGCCGGTAGAGGACCCATGATTCGGAGCCAAACAGGAGTGAGGGTATGACAACGGCTCTGTATACGCTAATCTTTGTGAGGTTTTTCAGTTGGTTGTTTTTCCAGACTCTTTTATGTAGTCTTCCAAAGGCGCTATTTGCCTTGGCGAGTCTGTTGCCTATCTCGTTGTCGATCCTTGCATCCGATGAAATGGTGCAGCCGAGATAGGTAAACTGGCTGACCGTTTTGAGTTTTGTGTGCCCGATGGAGATGTGGGGGGGCTGGTAGTCATGGTGGGGAGCTGGCTGATGGAGGACCTCAGTTTTCTTCAGGCTGACTTCCAGGCCAAACATTTTGGCAGTTTCCGCAAAACAGGACGTCAAGCGCTATAGAGCTGGCTCTGAATGGGCAACTAAAGCGGCATCATCTGCAAAGAGTAGTTCACGGATGAGTTGCTCTTGTGACTTGGTGTGAGCTTGCAGGCGCCTCAAATTGAAAAGACTGCCATCCGTGCGGTACCGGATGTAAACAGTGTCTTCATTGTTGAGGTCTTTCATGGCTTGTTTCAGCATCATGCTGAAGAAGATTGAAAAGAGGGTTGGTGCAAGAACGCAGCCTTGCTTCACGCCGTTGTTAATGGAGAAGGGTTCAGAGAGCTCATTGCTGTATCTGACCCGACCTTGTTGGTTTTTGTGCAGTTGGATAACCACGTTGAGGAACTTTGGGAGGCATCCGAGGCGCTCTAGTATTTGCCAAAGCCCTTTCCTGCTCACGGTGTCGAAGGCTTTGGTGAGGTCAACAAAGGTGATGTAGAGTCCTTTGTTTTGTTCTCTGCACTTTTCTTGGAGGTGTCTGAGGGCAAAGACCATGTCAGTAGTTCCTCTGTTTGCACGAAAGCCGCAGTATGATTCTGGGAGAACATTTTCGGCGACACTAGGTATTATTCTATTTAGGAGAATCCTAGCGAAGATTTTGCCTGCAATGGAGAGCAGCGTGATTCCCCTATAGTTTGAGCAGTCTGAATTCTCGCCTTTGTTTTTGTACAGGGTGATGATGATGGCATCACGAAAATCCTGAGGCAGCTTTCCTTGGTCCCAGCAGAGCTTGAAAAACTCATGCAGTTTGGCATGCAGAGTTTTGCCGCCAGCCTTCCAGACCTCTGGGGGGGATTCCATCCATACCTGCTGTTTTGCCACTTTTCAGTTGTTTTCAGTCTAAATAATTTACTCAGTTTTGTTTATAAGAGGGCCAAGGTTACAGGATACCATTCTTTGATCTCACGGTCTGCGGGAAGAAGCTATTTCCCAGCCTGGCAGTCCTGATTTTTATGCTCTTGTACCTTCTTCATGATGGAAGCGAGTCACAGATAGAATACACCAAAGATCAGTGGTCAGATTGAACCTGGATCATTGGAACTGTCAGGCAGAGGCTTGACTAACTGTACTACTGTTAGTAGTTGGCACCTTGACTCTCTGTGTGCAAGCTATCACCCGTCCCTATCAATGAGACTTTAATCCAT
Organism: Narcine bancroftii; assembly: GCF_036971445.1. NCBI lineage: Eukaryota > Metazoa > Chordata > Chondrichthyes > Torpediniformes > Narcinidae > Narcine > Narcine bancroftii. Next base: position 217,409,801 of record NC_091473.1, read on the forward strand.
TGTGATACATTTTGCGCTGTGGCCTTAATGAATCTTGCATCTAGTTCATGTCAATTAGTTGTGACTCACTTTCAAAGAATATGAATCATGCTTAATTTCAAGATACAGCAGGGGAGCAAGTCATTTCGTGGGAGGAAACAGGAGCACTTGGAGGAAACCCACGCAGATACGGGGAGAACATACAAACCCCTTACGGACAGCAACGGATTTAAAGCCAGGTTGCTGGCACTGTAATACACTAATCCTGCCATCCCATCTTGGGATTGAGAATGAGGAAATGCTGGATCTTCTTCAAAACATTAGGATTGATAAGTCCTCGATATACCCCAGGTTGGTACAGAAGGGAGGCATGGGATCCATGGAATCAGGATCGACTTGCCTGTGGAAATCAGAGTAGTGGTGGATGGAAAGTATTCTGCCTGGAGGTCATTGATGAGTGGGGTTCCACTGGGATCTCTTCTGGGATCCCTGCTCCTTGTGACTTTTATATAAATGACCTGCACAAAGATGGGTCAGGATGTTTGCAGATGATATGAAGGTTGAAGGAGCTGTGGATGGAGCTGAAGGTTTGATAGATTTCAACAGGATGTAGACAAGGTGCAAGGTTTGGGGGTAGAAGGGAAGTGGCAGAAGGAGTTCAATCCAAATAGGTATAAGGTGATGCATTTTGGAAGGTCAAACTGGAAGGTAGTGTACATGGTTAATGATGGGATACTGAACAGTGTGAAAGAACGGAGTAGCATTACTGGTCCAAATCCATTGCTCTCTCAGTGTTGCCGCACAAGTTGGTAGGATTATTAAGAGCGCCTAAGGTAAGATGGGCCACATTAGTCGGGGGATGGAGTTCAGGAGTCATGAAGTGATGACGCAGCTCGAAAAATCTCTGGTGAGTTCACATTTAGAATAATGTGACGGGCCCAAAGGACCCCAAAACCCAGGAGCAATAGAAATTCACCAAGACAAATGGTTACTTAAACAAAAGTTGCTTTTGATTATCTTTAAACATAAAAACAGGATCAAACTTATCACTGTTAACAAACCTAACTTAACCCCCTTCTAATTCTAAGCGTGTGTGTATGTAATGTGTGTGTGTGTAAGTTCAGAAAAGTTCTTTGGTTCACAGTCCAGTCTCACTTCTCATTCCTCCAAATTCACTGGTTGCAGGCAATTCTTATACCTGGCACAGAATTTAAGATTTATGAAGTTCACCAGGCTTTGGTGCTTGAAAGGTGAATGGTTACCGCTCAGACAGGAAGGTTCTTGTCGGTTTTCAGAGAGAGATTAGTTGTTCACTGGACACCCACAACTGATTCCTTTTCATCAGTCACTTCAGTGTCTTGCAGAAGAAACTTGCCCCCTCAGGATTCTCCAGATGATAACCTCTTTTTTCAGGTCACCACAGAATTCCTTTTTGTTTCTCTTATTTCAAGTGAAACATGAGGCAGCCAGTCCTCTCCTCTTGCATGAACCACAAGGGCTTTGATCAGGCTGAACTAAGCACTCACAACCCATCTTCCAAATAGGGCTTTTCCACAAGCTTTCCAGCTTGTCCTGTTCCAGTCTCAGCTGCTGCTGCTGTATCCCTGCAGAACTGAATCTCTCTCGCAGCGAAAAAGATCCTCAACTCTCTCTGCTTGCAAAAACCACATGACCCTCTTAGAACAGCAAGCTGCACTCCCAGACAGCCTGCGGCTCCAAACTACTCCTCTTATCTCTTTCATCTACTGCTTTTCAAAACAACAATCTATTAGGAAAGTCTCTTGGCCACTTCCTAAAGTTTTGGCAAAGGCCCCCAGGAGCTGCCCTGTCTGGCTTGAGCTGAGCTCAAGTATTTTAAATGAGATCTGTTTTGAAGTGTTTGTATACGACCTACACTAAAAAAAAACTTCCCCAATTTATCTCCCAAAAATATTGTATATACAATACAAACACAGCATAATCTGTGACTATATGTGTTCAATTCTGGCTCATTACAAGAAGGATATGGAAGCTATGGAGAAGATGCAGAAGAGATTTACCAGGATGTTGGCTGGATTGGAAAATATGACGTGAGGCAAGGTTAGCAGAATTAGAGCTTTACACTTTGGAATGAAGAAGAAGAGGAGGTGACTTAATAGAGGTCTACAAGAGCCACAAATAAGCTAGACAGTCAGCACCTTTTTCCCAGGGTAGGAATAGTAAACACCAGAGGAGTTCAGTACAAAGTGAAGGGAGGAAGGTTTAGGTAAATTGTTGGACAAAGACAGTTGTGGGTGCCTGGAATTCATTGCCAGTGGTGGTGGTGGAAGCTGGAACATTAGGGGCATTTAAGAGGCAGGCACATGGATGATATAAAAATAGAGGGTTATGAGAGAGGGAAGCTTTAGTTCTTTTTTAGATAGATGTAGTAGATTGGCACAACAACGTGGGCCGATGGGCCGGTACTATGATCTCATGTTCTATGTTCTATAAACACCCTGCTGGCAACAAGCATCTCGTTTATACGGGAAGCTCAGGCAGGGGTTTCTAGCTCGAGGTTATGGTGGGTGACGTCACTCCGGCAGAAAATAAAAGCAGGATGTGGGCTCAGACAGAATGGAGGAGTGAGGGGGTTCTGCTAATGCAGGGGTTGTGACCCTGAGGCAAGGACATGAGGTGGAGATTACACCACCATTTGTCTGATCAAAGATTACTGATTACCCCATTTTCCTCAGCCGTTTGCTTTTCTACATAATAATGCATTTCTGCAGCAACTCTCATCATTCCAAGAAGCTTCAAAGCCCTTTACCGCAGTTAGATTGTCATTTTTGATTGGTTATCATTGGAACCACAGCAACCAATGAACACAAAGCCGCCAACATAAGCAGAAATGGCAAACAAATTGACAATTTTATTTTGGTAAATTTATTTCAGGCTCTGGAGACCTGGACAATTCTCTGATCTTTCTGAAATTGTCTTAGTTTCATGGCTTACACGCAAGTGGAGAGAAAGCCTCGGTTTTAGCATGTTCGGGTAAATGTAGTCATCCACTTTGGAAAGGAAAATGAAAGATCAGATTATCGAGATCAAGATTCAATTTATTGTCGTAGTAATAAAACAGTGTCATATAACATGAAATTCCTTTTTCCCTGCTGCAAGGCAGACAGATTCGCTACCGGCAGGAATTGCCTCAGTGTCTCTTACAGTCAGAGAAAGAGAAGCAAAAGAGGGACCCCCACCCCTCCCCCCTCCCCACCTCCTCCCCTCCCCCCTCCCCCCCCCATCACCCCTTCCCCCCCCAAGAGTTACCGAGTGTTCATGGATTCGCCTCCAGCAGTTCTACAGCCACACAGAGTCCAGTCCAAACCATCGGTAACCTGAGCTCCAGATCGGAACCTCCGACAGGGCCAGGAAACCTTCGGCTCCCTTGGCATCTCCTCGCATCCTGGTTCTGATAGCCTGGCACCCCACCCCCCAGCCAATTTGAGCCAGCCTTCAGCAGTCTGCAGGCCCGGCACAAGCCCCCCGATGGCAATCTCCAGCAGCCCACCACTTCCTCGAGTTGCCAGCAGCCCACCACAGGCACTGGTCCCTCAGCTGCAGAGGGACTCCCCCAGCAGCCCCCCTCCTCCCCCCTCACTGGTCCACCGCCGTGGTCACCGTCCCCACGGGTCATCTCCTCCCTCTCAGATGGGGAGGGGATGATCTCTCTGACTTCTGATGCCCTTCATCAATCCTCTGCTTCCCGGGAGTCTGCAGCCACTCATTGCTGCTGTCGGGTGTGTGGACTCCTTCATCTGAGGCACAGACCCGCGGTCACGGGATCTCGAATAAAACCGCTGCCGGCTCCCTCAATGGGCCATTCAAAGCCTGTGTGGAACATACAGCAGTCAACTGGGCAGCGTGGCCCTGCGGGGAGCGATGCCTCTCCCCTCCCTTGCTCCCCTTAGGGCTGCTAGTAGCGGATGCGCTGCCACTATGGGCAGTGTCGCCATCACCAATGGATTATTATTTAAATGGTGAAAGATGGCACCCTACTGTGGTGCAGAGAAACTTGGGAGGGCTTGTGCATAATTGCAAAAGGTTGGGCTGCAGGTGCAACAGGTTATCAAGAAATCAATGGAATGTTGTCTTTCGTGGGGATGAATTTAAGAACAGAGGGATTCGGAGGCAGCTGTACATTCTGGAGAAAGGATCCACAGGCTTTGAAGACAGTGCAGAGGAGGTGCACCAGGTTCATTCCAGAGATGAAGGGGTTAGCCTTTGAGGAGAGATTGAATCACTTGAGAGTATAGTCGCTGAGGATGCCGAAGAATGCGAGGGGATCTCACAGATATATATCTAACGGATAGATAAGACTAAGGAAGGAAGGTTGTTTCCACTGGTAGGTGAGAACAAGGCGACGGAGCCTCAAGATTAGGCGAGTAAATGTAGGATGGAGATGCTTTCTCCCAAAGAGGAGGGAATCAGTGGATTTCTCTGCCCGAGGAAGCAGTAAGGGCTGCTTCATTAAATATATTTAAGTCACAAGTACAGAGATACCCCGGCACCCCTCCAGCCAGTTTGAGCTAACCTCCAGCAGTCCGGAGCCCGGCGCGAGTCTCCTGACGGCAGTCTCCAGTAGCCCACAGCTTCCGTGGAGGAGAATTAAGGGGTATGGAGAAAAAGGCAGTAGATGGGGTTGAGTTTATGGCCAGTGATCTTGTTGAATGGCTCAACAGGCTGAACGGCCAACTCCTGTTCCTACTTCTTATCTATGAAGCATGTGCATTGTCCATGTGTTCGGCCGGGTTCGTCCAAGTGTTCCATGTCCCTCCCAGGTCCCAACAAAAATGAAATGACAGACTTCATTCCTGACCATTCCTTTGGTGGGATTGGAACCCACAGTATTCAGATCCAGAGAAGAGATTGGTATCACTTTGGCCTCTCTCTCTTGTTGTGATCTCTTGGCCCATCTTAATGTGACCCTGCAGCACAGTCTGCATCAAGAAAGGACCACAGACAATGAAGCAGCACTTTCCTGTTCCGACAAAGGATCTTCGCTACAAAATGTTAACACTGCTCCTTTCGCCATGGATGCTGCCTGTCTTGCAGAATGTTTCTAGTTTCTTTTTTTTATTTTGCCCGTCGCTATCTGATCAAGTCAAGTCACCTTTATTCATCATTCAAACCTTGCTCACACAGTAAAGACGAGTTAACGTTTCTTCGGGACACGGAGCATACTTACATAAATATATGTAAGAATAGAAGTTAAACACTTTAAAATATTAAGACATACACAGTAACAGTCTTTGGTACTCCCACAAATGTTTTGGGAGTTCAGGAGCCTGTTGGTTTTGGGGGGGGGGGGAACTTGCCTGATCTGGATGTAAGGGCCCGAGTGCTGCAGTGCCTCCTACCAGATGGCAGAAGGGAGAACAGTTTACGGGAGGGGTGTGTGTTTATTGTTCACAGTGTTTATTGCCTTTCACCTGCATTGAGTGTTGTCGATGTCCTTCCTGGTAGGAAGAGAGCCCCCAGTGATCTTTTCCATTGACTTCACGATCCTCTGCAGGGTCTTCTGGACCGAGGAGGTCCAGCTTCTAAACCAGGTGGTGATGCAGTTCTCTTGATACATCCTCTGTCGAATGTAGTGAGGGTGGAGGGTGGGAGATGGACTTTCCTCAGCCTTCGCAGGAAGTAGAGGTGCTGCTGGGCTTTCTTGGCTAGAGAGCTGGTGTTAAGGGTTCAGGTGAGATTCTGCACCAAGTGAATTCCAAGGAACTTGATACACTTGACGACCTCAACGGTGGAGCCATCAATGTTCAGCGGAGCATGCCCCCTCCCCCCCCCCCCACCACAACCCTCTTGAAGTCAATAAACATCTCTTTCATTTTTTTAATGCCTGCTCTCTTCATTTCTTTGGGTTTATGTGTAAACACACGTATTTGCACCTTTTGCAAGTATTTCCTGATACATTTCTTGTGATAAATCTTCATTTAAAAAGCCCTCGGTTCCTCCATGGCCCCATATAGAATCATAGGAAATAGGAGCAGGCCATTGAACCTTTTGAGCCTGCACCACTACCCAGGACTCTCATAGCTGATCTTGTAACTTAAGTCCCCTATTCCTGATTTTAATTCATACCCCTTGATCCCTTTAGCCACAAGGGCCACATCTAATTCCCTTTTGAATCTGTCTGATGAACCAGCCTCAAAGACTTTCTGTGGTTGGGCGTTTCACAGGTTCAGTGAAGAGGTTTCTCCTCATCTCAATCCTAAACAGCTTCCCCCTTTTCCTCAGGATGTGAGCCCTTGATTAGACTTTCCCAACATCTGGGAATTTATTCCTGTATCTAGCCAGTCTAGTCCAGTTATACATCCCATTATAATCCCTTCTCATTCTTCTAAACTTCAATGAGTATAACCGTGGTCTATCTGGCCTTTCTTCATCTGTCAGTCCAACCATCCCAAGGATCAGTCTGGTAAACCTTCACTGCAGCCGCTCAATAGCAATGTCCTTCCTAAGATTAAAAGACCAAAAACTGTACACAGCCCTCAAGGTGTGGCCTCACCAAGGCCCTAGACATCTGCAGTATCTCCCTTCCTCGAGATTGAAAAACCTCTTGCTATAAAGGTCAATGTCTTATTTGCTTTCGTCATGATCTTCTGTACCTGCTCTCCAATCTTCAATGGCTGATGCACCCAGGTCCAGTTGCTCCTCCCCTTCTTGTAATTTGTCATCATTGAGACAATGGGTGGGGAACTGGAGGAAAGCAGACTTCACAGCAGGGAAAGGGAGAGATGGGGTGGTGGGGAGTTAATGGAACCTAGAGGTTGATATTAATGCCCCCCTACACCCCGCTCCTTCTTCCCTTTTCCTCCCACCTTTTCATTCAGGTGCCCACCTGTTGCTTGTTCGTCTCTCGATGAAGGGCTCGGGCCCGAAACGTTGATAATATATCTTTTTCCCCCTATGGATGTTGCAGGCCCTACTCCAGCATTTTTGTGGACTCATTGTTAGGGTAAGGGTAGTGAAGGGAGTTCAAGAGCCTGATAGCTGGTTGGAACAAAACTGTTCGTGAACATGGACTCACCGGACTTCAGGCTTCTGTACCTTCTGCATGAAGGCACTGGTGAGAATAGAGCAGAAGCAGGGTGATGGGGTCCTTTGCAATGTGAAGTCATCAAGAACTTAATCGTTTTAGCTGCCTGGCCCTTTTAATGTCTGGTGTTTTTAAATTGCATTCTTGTTGCTGGCTGGACCACAGGCGAAGGACCATTGGCTGGACCACAGGCGAAGGACCATTGGCTGGACCACAGGCGAAGGACCATTGGCTGGACCACAGGCGAAGGACCATTGGCTGGACCACAGGCGAAGGACCACTAGCTGGACCACAGGCGAAGGACCATTGGATTTTCAGCCTAATATCTGTTGCTACAAATATAATAATTTTGAAACATAATCTGGAGACACAGTAACAGGCCCTTCCAGCCTACGAGCCCATGCCATGTTAACCCCTCCCACCCCCCAAACCTGCATCTTTGGGAGGTGGGTTGAAACCAGAGTAAATGGGGAGAACGGACGAACTCCTTACAGACCCTGCCAGATTGGAACCCTTGTTGCTGGCGCTGGAATAGTGTGGCACCCACTGCTGCGCTAACAGTGCCGACCACGTGTGCTGGAAATCACGGGAGAGCTTTCATTCCCCTCCAGGTCTGTCAGCTTTCACTCTCCTCACGGAGCAATGCAGGAAGATGGGGCCCTCCATCCACTGAACCCAGGAAACCCCCCCCCCCCCCCCCATAAGTGAACACAAATTTCCATCCCAAGGCTGGGGAATTAGTTGGCTGCACCATGAGGTAATAGAATGCTTGGAAGCCGAAGAGAGGGAGTTTCAATTTACAACTACAAGTAGCCCAGATAGAATGTGATATACTCTGGCAATGTAATTAAGCAACCCCTTCTGTCAAAGTGTCAGAAACCGAATCTACATAAACTTGTCACAGAAGGATACAGCAGGGAAACAAGCCTTTCTGCCCATTGAGACCAAGCTGGCCAATGTCCACCTATTTACACATCCTACACTGATCGCAATTTTATTATTTTTAAATGTAATTAAATGTAAATGTAATTAAATGATCTTTAAATTTAGTGATACACCATGGTAACAGGCACTTCCAGCCCATGAGTCCAGTGCTCTGCCTCCTTTGCACACATCCAATTCTCCTTTGTGTCGGAATGTTAGTGTCGAAGGAAGGCCGGTTTCCCCTTTCCATGGGTATCTTGGAGCACCCACAAGGGTGAAGAAGAGAGATGGTAAAACACCGTACATCTTTGGAACTGGAATGTGGGAGGAAAACGGAGCACCCAGAGCTCACGGGGAGAACATACTTACGGACAGCCCCGGATTTAATCCCCAGATTGCTGGTGCTGTGTGAAACATTACGCCAACAGTGCTGCCCTCTCTGTCTGTCTCTCTCTCCATGTTTCCCACTCACCCAATACATCCTGCCAACCCTTTGGAAGGTGGGGCAGAAATGAGAGTATCCTGAGGAAGGCCACATGTTCATGGGGAGTGCGCACAAACACTCCATCCGGCGTCGGATGCCAGGATCAAAAGGCTAGTCCACCTGGTTCCTGGCATTATGGATCAGGAGACGGACTACCTGAACTTTTGCCCCCTTCCCAAGCCCAGGTGCTGAGGCTAAAAGCAGCAGTCACCTCCAGGCTTTATTGGTCCTTCCCGTCATTCTATTTAGTTGAGAGCAGGCCAGAGCATGCATGGTTCACCAGCCTCCATCAGGGTAACAGATTCATTTGTAGATGGTTTCCCCTGACTGGAGCATGCTCTTCCTATATAATATTCAATGCTCATTTCTGGTCATGTTTTGCTCACTCCAATACCCAAAGCTCTTGCTCAGGGTTTGTGAATTCACAGACTGTAAAGACCTTTTGTTGTTTGTTAGTTCAGGTATAGCTCAACAGAGTGAGTTGTTTATCTAAATCTGTGCTTAAAGAACTGGGGAAGTGTCTGAGGAACCGTGCTGTTCATAGGACTGGGTTTTAATTCCAGAGATGACGTGTGTTTGAAGGGGCCAAGCTTCATGAGAATTGAGCACAATGTTGGTCTTTTTATAAGAATAACATTGGTCCTTTCTATTGTAGGCGAGGAAGCCTCATAATGGCTGCCAGATGTTTAAAGACTCTGAAATATGTGCTGTTTGCATTCAACTTAATATTTTGGGTAAGTATTGGAATGACTTTCATCAAAATAAACTATAATATGTTTAACGTAGTGGTTAGCACACAACTCTATTATAGGCCCAGAGACCCGGGTTCAAATCCGCCACAGACTGTAAGGGGTTTGTATGTTTCCCCGTGACCGCATCGGTTCATTTCAGGTGCTCCGGTTTCCTCCCAAAGATGTATGGGGTTAGTTGGTTCATTGACCACATGGCTGTATCTGTAAATCAAAAATAAATTAAAATCATTGCAATAATTCAACCTGTATAGCGAGTCACTGCTACAGTACCTACTCCATCTGGACTGTTACAGGTGTCCTAGAGGACGGAGTTTAATTGCACTCTGTACAGTGAACCAGTGTAAGCTTTCCCCTGCACAATGCCAGTGTTCCACATTGTGGAGTTATACTCCCATGTATCAAGTTCAAATTTGTTCAATAATTTATCATCCGATGGTACCAGTATAACCTGATGAAATAGCATTCTCCAGTCCACGGTGCAGAAGAGTGCAAATATACATAAAGGCAAAAGATTTACCATATATTTTGTCATGTAAGTCAACCAGCAGATAGGTCGACCCCTTTTTTTTTAGCCCCATTTTAATAGTTTCATGGTATATCCAGTGAATGTCGACCTCCATTTTTCAGGCTGTCCCAGGAACAAGCTGCTGTGTCCTCGTTACACCATCAGAGGTCTTAATAAACACTAAGAAGGCTTGTAGGTTTAACAGCACAATTCTTTACTCACATTAGGTTACTGATCATGTATTGATACAATGTCACACTGAGCATGCTCACCACTCAAGTGTGATGTGGCTCTTACAATCTTGCAGTGTTCATGCTCCAGCATGAAATAGTTCCAAATTTCCTCAGTATATAACACAACCCAAAATGTTTTAAAATATCCCATTTCCAAGTAACAAAGCTGTAAATTAATGAAGTAAAATAAAACCTCGGCCTACCGGGCAACACCAGTGGCGACGGCCCAGAGAGCTGGAGCGCCGACATCATGCTCTTGGCGGGTGCAGGAATCTTGGCCTACCAGGCAAGAGTGGTGATGGCGACCTCAGGGTCCAAGGTATGAGCAGTTATGGTGGCACCCAGCGGTGGGGAGGTGTCGGGGAGCAGCATCGCCGGCGTTGAGGAGGTGTCGGGGAGCAGCATCGCCGGTGGTGGGGAGGTGTCAGGGAGTGGCATTGCCAGCAGTGGGGAGTTGCTTCCAGCATCGACTTGTATGTGGAATCAATGTCAATCTGTTTTTTTTCTGGTGAATTTAAGGTCTCAAAAGTATATCCAGTGTATAAGTCAACCCTCCCCTTTTTGATAAAATTTTTAAGGGTTTCACGACTCAACATAAGCTGAAATACACTGTATATACACAGAACCTAAATAGGTATATTAAAATAAATATTATTAATAAATAGTAGAGTCACAGGGAGTTGTTTTAGCAGTTTAGCAGGTCATTCAGCAGATTCATTGCCCGTGAGAAGAAGCTGTACCTCAACCTGGTGTTTCTGGCTCTAATATTTCGATATCTCTTTCCTGATGGAAGTAACTGGAAGATGCTGTGTGCGGGGTGGTAGAGGTCATCACAAATTCTGCAAGCCCTCTTAAACAACTATTCTAGTCAATCACATTGCAAGGAGGTGGGGAGGGAGACCTCAGTGATTCTCTTTGCTCTTCTATGATCCTGTGGATTGACCTCTGATTCAATGCTCTATAGCATACATACCATACTGTGATGCAGACAGGCATGGTGCTTTCAATAGAGGTCCTGTTAAAACCAGACTAGAATCATGACCCTCTCAAGAAGAACAGTCTCTGTTACACCTTCCTGACAAGTGAGGTAGATGTGGTGAGTCCAGGATAGGCCACTTCTGAGGAATTTAGTGCTCTCCACAACCAAGCTATTAATGTGTAGTGGAGGGTGGTTGTCCCTGGTCCTCCTGAAGTCCACAATCATCTCCTTTGTCTTATCCACATTGAGACTCAGGCTGTTATCCTTGCACCATTTCATGAGGTTTCTCCCCCTCTTCTCTGTCGTGCGACTCATCGTTGTTGCTGACGAGGCTGATGACTATCGTGTCATCGGCAAACCTGATAACTCTGTTGGAGCTCGATCTGGTGATGCGGCCGTGGGTCAGTAGTGTGAACAGTACCAGGCTGAGCACACAGTCAGTGTTCAGCAAGATGGAACTGTCGGCCTGGTCTTTTTGTTAGGAAGTTCAGAATCCAATTACAGAGAGGGGTGTTGAGTCTCAGCGAGGACAGCTTCTCCACCAGCCTCTGGGAAATGATTGTATTAAACGCTGAGCTGAAGTCAGTGAAGAATGGTCTGATGTATGAGGTTTCTTTCTTCAGATCGATCAGGACAGAGTGGAGGAACAAGTCTATAACATCATCAGTGGAACGGTTCCATCTGTAGGCAAATTGAAATGGGTCCAATATCTCTGGGGGGGTGTGCATTGATGTGTTATATCACCAGAAGCTCAAAGTCTTTCATAATGGTGGAGGTCAGTGCCACAAGGCGGTCCGTTACTATCCCCCTCTTTTGTACCAGGATGATGGTGGCTGCCCTGAAGCCCTCAGGGACTATGGGCTACTGCAGTGATGTGTTGGAGAGGTACATAAGGACCTCTGTCGGTTGGTCTGCGCTGTTCTTCAGTACCTGACCGGGTATATTGTCTGGTCCCAGTGAATTGTGTAATTTCACCCTGGATAGGGTTCTCCTCATGTTGGCTAAGGGCTATGAAGTGACCTGTTCTTCAGGGGGAGGCGGAGCTTCCTTTGGCATCAGCCTGTTCTTCCCATTGAACTGTGCATAGTCTGTCCAGAAGGAAGATGTCATTGTTATTGACTCACAAGGTTGTCTTGTGATCTGTCATTGTTTTGATGCCATGCTACATGTGCCTTGTGTCGCCGGTGTCACACAGCTGACTATGGATTCTCTGTGGGCACCCACGCTTTGCCTTCCGGATTACAGGACATAGTTCAGCCCTGACTGATCTTAGTGCCAACATGTCTCCTGCTGTGAAGGCTGCATCTCGACCTCTGAGTAGTGCCCGGACCTGTACATCCATCCATGCTTTCTGGTTGGCCCTGGTTTTTTTGGTTTTTTTTAAGACTTTATTTAAAATTTTTATAACATGAATACAATAAAGAATTACATTTAAAGAAAAATAGAAAAAAAAAATTAAAAAGGTATGATTACAATATTACATCAGAAAACTACACAAAATAACCCCCCCCCCGTTAATTGTAACACAATATTAATAGTCTAACTTAAAATTAGTCCAACCCTCCCCCCCAAAATAAAGAGTGAAGAGTTAATAAAATTGACAATATTATATATGAAAAAAATACCCACTTACAAAAAAAGAGATAAAACTTAACCTAAAAAAATTCTAACAACAACAACAACAAAAAATTATCAATATTAAAATATCACACTTAAACATATATTTAAATCAAACTTAAATGCATATAATTAGCAAATGGAGTCCACTTTAACTTATAAAAAGACATCTTATCCTGAATTGAAAAAGATATCCTTTCCATAGTCAAACAAAATTTCATTTCCAAATACCACCTATCTAAAATTAGTATATTTCTATCTTTCCAAGTAAGTGCTATACATTTCTTAGCCACAACTAAAGCTAAATAAATAAATGAAATCTGATAATCCTCTAAACTTAAATCGATTAATAATTGCATGTTCCCTAATAAAAATATATCGGGATCTAATACAAGATGGATATTATATAAACTGTTAAAAACAGATTGAATACCTTTCCAAAACTGTTGCAATCAATCACAAAACCAAACAGTATGCAAAAAAGTATTGGCCGTCTGATCACATCGAAAACAAGAATCCAACTTACTAAAACCAAATTTTTTTAATTTCTCTGGCATTAAATATAGCTGATGAATAAAATTATAATTAATCATCGCTAGTTTAGCATTAATTAATTTCTGAATACTATTCTGACAAATTTCCATCCAAGCTTCTTCAGCTATTTTATGTCCTAAATCTTTTTCCCAATTCAACTTATCTTTATCCCAGTCTTTATTACTATCAATTTCTTGTAAAATACAATACAAATCAGATATATATCCCTTTTTTGGTATTGAAAGTACATATTCTTCAAAATTAGATTCAGGCAATAAAATCATATGTCGACCACATAACTGTTTTACAAAAGATCTTAATTGATGATATACAAATATAGAATTTGCACTGATATCATATTTCCTTTGTAATACGTCAAAGGAACAAAAACAACCCTCAGAAAAACAATCAGATAAATTTTTTATTCCCTGCTTTTCCCATTGTTTCAGAGTGGCATTGGAGACCGTAAAAGGAACAAGTTGATTATTATATAATGGCAATCTTCCAGAATATATATTTTTAAGTCCCAATTTTTTAAGTTTACTTGTCCATATATTCAATAAATGTTTCAATATTGGCACATCATAAGTTCATAATAAATTTTTATTCCATCGAAACAAAAACTCATGAGGAAATTTTTCTAAAATAACTGCCATTTCTATTTTTACCCAACTAGGTGGGTCGTCCATATTCATTAATGCACTAAGAAATTTGAATTGAGCTGCTTCATAATAATGCTGAAAATTCGGTAATCTTAAACCTCCAAATTGAAATTCCCACATCAATTTTCTCATTGCTACTCTCGGAAATTTTCCCTTCCATAAGAATTCTCTAATCACTTTATATAAATCCTTAAAAAAACTTTTTTTTTAAATAAGGAATTGATTGAAACAAATATTGTATTCTAGGCAAAATATTCATTTTTATGGTATTAATCCTCCCTAGTAAACCCAAAGGTAGATCCCTCCACCTAATCAAATCTAATTTAATCCTTTTTATTAAAGGAAAATAATTAATTGAATATAATTTTTGAAATTCCATATTAACATTAATTCCTAAATATTTAATTTGTGTAGTCCACTTCAAATTTGTAATATTTTTATATACTGAATAATCACCTTTACAAATTGGTAAAATTTCACTTTTAGCCCAATTTACTTTGTAACCAGATAATTGGCCATAAATTTCTAAACATTCTTGAATTGCAGGTAAGAAATATCCGGATCCACCAAATATAATAAAACATCATCAGCAAATAAATTAATCTTATATTCCTCATTCAGAACTCTCATACCTTTAACATTTTCATTTTGACGTATTAATTGTGCTAAAGGTTCAATAACTATAGCAAATAAAGCAGGTGACAATGGACATCCTTGTCTGGTAGATCTTGTCAAACTAAAAGATTCTGAAATTTGGCCATTAACAGCAATTCTAGCCTTTGGGCTATTATATAAAGCCTTTATCAACCCAATAAATGAAGAACCAAAACAAAATTTCTCAAGTACTTTAAACAGAAACTTCCATTCCACTCTATCAAAAGCCTTTTCTGCATCCAATGAAACCACTATTGGATAATTCAACTGAAATTTAGATTTATTTATCAAGGTTATTAACCGTAAAATATTATCTGACGCATACCTGTTTTTTATAAATCCCGTTTGATCACCATGTATAATTTTAGGCAGATATTGAGCTAATCTATTAGCCATAATTTTAGCTACAATTTTATAATCTACATTTAACAATGAAATTGGTCTATAAGAATAAACATGTAAAGGGTCTTTATCTTTTTTTGGTATAACCGTAATTATTGCGTTAGAACAAGACTCAGGCAATTGAAAAGTATTGTAAGTTTGTTGTAATACATTCTTATAAATAGAAGATACATCAGCATAAAAAACTTTATAAAACTCTATAGAAAACCTATCTTCACCAGGTGCCTTTCCATTTGGCATGTCTCTTATTGCCCTTTCTATTTCATCTTCTGTAAAAAGTTTATCTAACTCTTGTCTATCTTCTTGATTCAATTGTGGCAAGTTAATATTTTCCAAGAAAGAATCTATTGCGTCTCCAGTTACAACTTTACATTCCGAAGTATACAATTGTTTATAGAAATTACAAAATTCCTCATTAATCTCCTTTTGATTAAAAGTAATACCTGATTTCTTTCTAATTGCTGGTATAATCCTAGATAATTGTTCCTTTTTTAATTGCCATGACAAAACTTTATGAGCTTTCTCACCCCATTCATAAAACTTATGCTTAGTTCAATTCATTAAACATTCAAACCGATATGTTTGTAATTCATTATATTTAAATTTTATATTAGTTAACTGATTCTTTTGCGTTTCGGTAGCATGTTTTTGAAATTCTTTTTCAGTAGCAGTTATCTTTTCCTCTAAGTCTTCAATCTCTTTAATTCTCTCCTTCTTTACTTTAGAGCCATAACTGATAATTTGGCCTTGAAAAAAAGCTTTCATTGCATCCCATAAAACAAAATGACTAGAAACAGAATTACAGTTAATACCAATAAAAATTTCAATTTGCTGTTTTAAAAAACTAATAAATTCTGGTTTTTGCAATAGCATAGTATTAAATCTCCATCTTGAAGCTTTCTGAACATCTTGTGAACTCAAATATTCTAATAATAATAATGAATGATCCGAAACCAATCTAGCCTTATACTCCACAGATGTAACCCTATCCTGCAAATGTGCTGATATTAAAAAATAATCAATTCTAGAAAAAGAATTATGTCGCGAGGAATAAAAAGAAAAATCTTTCTCTGTAGGATTAACTCTTCGCCAAATATCAATTAAATTCAAATCTGCCATCATATTAATCACTTGGATTGCCATCTTAGACTTCTTAATTACTCTTGGGTACTTGTCCAATAAAGGCTCCAACACCACATTCAAATCTCCCCCAATCATCACATTAGAGTTCGATTGTCCAAGTAATAAAGACATATCCACAACAAAAGCTGTATCCTCAACATTAGGAGCATAAACATCAAGCAAAGTCCAAGCCTCATTAAAGATTGTACAATTTAATTTTAATAATCTTCCACCATTTTTCTCTTCATTCTGTAACTGAAATGGTAGATTCTTATGTACCAAAATTGCCACACCTTTTGCCTTAGAATTAAACGAAGAATTAAAAACTTGCCCAGCCCATTCACGTTTGAGTTTCAAATGTTCCTTATCTGTTAAATGAGTTTCCTGTAAAACAGCAACATCAACTTTTAATTTTTTTAAATAAGCAAGTACTTTCTTACGCTTAATAGGATTATTTAAACCCTGAACATTAAGAGAAGCAAACTTCAATTTAGACATTTCTTACACTCAATAAAACACAACAACAAGAAACAAACAAAAAAAAGAAAAAAAAGAGAGAAAAAAAGAAAAAAGAAACCCCCAAAAAAAGAAAAAAAGAAAGAAAAAACAGAATTCCCCTTTGAAATTACAACCAAAAACTAAAAAAAAATTTTAAAAGTTATATATTTAAAAAAATTTAATTATTTAAAAAAGATTTTAAAAAAAGCTTCACTCCCTAACCCAAAAATTAAAAAGAAAAAAAAAACAGGTTGGAAGTCACAATTACCTCCTCCTGTTTAAATCGCCTAATGCAGTAACTCCCCCAAAATATTGGGTGTGAGATAACTCACACGCACCTGATGACTTCTGGAAATTGGTGCCCACCCAGTTCCCTCTCCCAACTCCCATCACTATTTAAAATCTTCTCAACAAAAATAATTAAAAAAAATTATTATTTTTAAATTTTTTTTAATCAACTTTGCCATTGCGACCACTGTTTCTTCCATTTCTTCCAGAAATCAAATTCCCTTCTTGCAGCTCTGCCCTCTTTGGAGACCGTGGAGGACTACGTCGTTCCTGGAATTGCGTAATTGGTAAAGACTGAGCAAAATCCATAGCTTCTTTAGGATTATCAAAGAACTTTGGTTGATATCCATCCTGAAAAATCTTCAGTACCGCAGGGTATCTAAATGTTGCCTTATATCCTTTTTTCCACAATAATTCTTTCACAGAATTAAATTCACGTCGTTGAAACATAATTTCCTGACTCAAATCCGGATAGAAGAAAACACGATTACTCTGAACCATCAAAGGAGATCTGTTTGCTGTGCATTTCTAATAGCCATACGTAAAATAGTCTCTCTATCACAATAATTTAAACAGCGAACCAGGTCTTGGATTCTGTCCTGAAAAAGGTCTCCTTCTCAAAGCTCTATGAGCCCGTTCCGATATTAAACCTTCAGGAAACTTATCTTGTCCCAACACTTGTGGAATCCATTCAGTGAAAAATTTTCTTGGATCTTGCCCTTCTATGCCTTCTGGCAAGCCAACAATTTTCACATTATTCCGTCTGGATTGGTTCTCCAAATAATCAACCTTTTTTGCTAAATTTTTATTCTGAATCTGTAGCGTTTCAATTGTTTTATTCACATCTTGCAATTGATCTTGTACATCAGATAATCCTTCATCACACATCTCAAGTCTTTCAATAGTTTCAACTTTAAAAGCTCCATAATCAGCCATCTGTTGAGTATTGACATCCACCAATGCATTAATCTTAGAAGTAAGATTATTCATAGAATCTCCTAAATGCTTCATTGAAGAAAATATCTTATGTTCAAGACTCTTGAAAAGTATATCAACATCAGTAGATCCAGACATGGTGGGATCCTGCTGTTCTTGTGGAATCAGAGGACCTTCTATCCCTTCTTTTAATTTAGTAGCTTTTCTTGCAGTTTGACTCCGTGTAAGAGCCCCTGCCACAGACCCCCCCAGAAGTATCAGGAGGCTGATGATCAGGGTTATCTTTGATCCAAACCTCCTTTAAAAGGTTTGTTACGTCAGTATCTGGAAGAGCTGTTATAGCTGGTGGTATAGCAGTCAAATAACAACTCTTTAACTCTCCAACTGGTGGCGCCCCAGCTAATTCAGCAGTCAAAGTCTCAATAGACGTTGTTTGAAATACTGGCATCCGGCCAGCCCTTAGTTCTAAAGGCTTCAGAAAGACTTACGGAATCAGAACAGAGCTCCAAGGCCAAATTCTTCGCTTCTTTTCCTGGATCCATTTCACGCTGAGTCGTGGCTTTTTGTAAACAAGCAGGCTCAGATAATTTTGGAAAATATAATTTTTTAACAATCTGTTGATGTTTCCTTTTACTTTTTTTTTAACAAATGTATCATTAGGTATTAATTCAACACCTCATACTATTTATAAACTTTTTAAAAAAGTTTTAACGGGCACTTAAAGACAAAACAATAAGTTAGAGTCAGGAGAGGACTGGAAGGCACGTCTGTTCCTTACGCCATCTTGCCACGCCCCCCTGGTTGGCCCTGGTTGTGAGGCATTTGACTTCTGATACATCCTCGATGCACTTGCTAGTGTACCCAGTCACTGAGCTCATGTACTCCTCAATGCTTACATGGCCATTGACGGTGGCCACCTCCCTGAAACAGTTCCAGTCTGTGGTGTCAAAGCAGTTCTGTAGTGCTGCTATGCATCACCCCCCTCCACCCCCCACCCCCAACCTGATCTCCATGTGAACTGACATCTGTCCGTTTTTACCAGCAGTCCGTATGCTGGGGTTAGCAGGATGGAAATGTGTTCTGAGTATTCAAGGTGGGGGTGAGGGGCAGCCTTGTATGCACCAGGGATTGGCGTTCACTCGATCTAGGGTGTTCATTTCTTTGGTGATGAAGTTAACATACAGTTGAAAAAGCGGTAGAACAGTTTTCAGGTTGGCATGATTTAAATCATCAGGACAGGACGTCTCGGCTTCACAGATGGCAGCATAAAGCTCCTTCATTGCAAAACCCTCATTAGCTGAAGGTAGAACATTAACTGCAGAATCAATGAGATGTGAATACCTGGGCAGGTAGAATGTTCTGCATTTCACCATCAGGAACTCTATCTCTGCTGAGTAGAAGGTCTTTGCAACTGAGACATTTGTGCAACAGTTCTCACAAGCCCTTTTTCCACTGGCGTCCCAATTAATTGGCCGAGCCGTGTCCCGGGATTGGAAGCTGTAAGTGCTGTTTCCACTGGGTCACTGACTGCTTTTCCACTGAACTCATCCCTGTGGATCGGAGAGTCTACCTTCGACTGGAATGGAATGGATGGAAGTTGTCCTTTTTCCACACACGCCGGCGTCAGCTGACACCAGGGATATGAGTAGGGGTCAAGGCTGTCAATCCCCAGCAGGAGTTAATGTCATTTGACACTGGCGTGCAGATTGTTTCCTTTTTCTTCTGGACTCTTAACCGGTTAATTACCCATTAATTCTTGGGACAAGGTGCCAGTGGGAAAGGAGCTACTGATGTAAATACACGGACCGCCCCCCCCCTTAAGTCTTGCCTGTATGTCCCCTTTAGTGCAGAGAGCCAGTGCCATGGCACCACAGTGCATCCCCTACAGTGCAGGGAGCCAGTGTCACCGTCTCTCCTCTCTGCTCATTCATTGTGAAGCATGGCTAACATTCCACTCGTTGTGGATCAGTGATGCCTAATTTGAAGCTACTACATATTGTGCATCCAAGAGTTTGCTGATCCAGTGTTACACAGCAAGGCCAGTAGCCGTTGGGCCACAGTGGGTTTCTTCTTGCTCTTTATTGCTAGTGTTAGATATTGCACAGTGAGCCAGGATCACACACTGCATGGTCCAGCCTGTGGAATGTGGAATGTAGAGTGCTTTGAGTTGGTGAATGGCTGCTCGGAGTTGAATTTTCCACCTGACTGGATGCTGAGACTGGACGTGTTGAACAAATGCACCTCAAAACCGTACCCAGTGGATCTTGTGTGGGTCCACGATGCTCTGAGCCCCTTCCCCATTGGCAATCCAGCTGGGTCCCAGCTCAGCAAACCAGGTAAAATAGACCTGGCAATTAGGTCAAATTTGCTCTTCCACTGTTCCTGGGTCCGCTCGATCCCCTCACATCCACTTTTACCATTTCT
The DNA here is from genome assembly GCF_036971445.1 of Narcine bancroftii. Taxonomy (NCBI): domain Eukaryota; kingdom Metazoa; phylum Chordata; class Chondrichthyes; order Torpediniformes; family Narcinidae; genus Narcine; species Narcine bancroftii. Next base: position 217,429,857 of record NC_091473.1, read on the forward strand.
CTCTCCTGCACCCTTGCGGGTGCTCCAAGATACCTGTGGAAAGGGTAAATCAGCCTTCTTTCTACACTGGCACTCTGACACTGGATGCGTGAAAAGGAAGTACAGGGAATAGGGTTGAGGAGGCAAAACACTGGGTACATTTTAGTGCCATGGGGAGAAGGCACTAAGGACACAGAGTGGGGCATGTCCGTTGGTGGCCCAGTAGCACAGCCGGTAGAGCAGTAGTTCTCAACCTTTTTCTTTCCACTCACATCCCACCTTAAGCAATCCCTCACTAAATCACAGAGCACCGATGGCATAGGGATTACTTGAAGTGGGGTGTGAGTGGAAAGAAAAAGGTTGAGAACCGCTGCAGTAGAAACATTGCCTCACAACAGCAGAGGCCTGGGTTTGATCCCGATCTCAGGCACTGGTTGCGTGGAGTTTGGTTGTTCCCTCTGTGACCAGGTGGGCTTCCTTTGAATGCTCTGGCTTCCTCCCAAGTCCCAAACATGCGTGATACAGCACGGCAAGTGGCCCTTCTGGTCCACAAGTGGCATCACCCAATTACACCCATCTGGCCGATTAACCTACTGGCCCTGAGTGTATTTGGAATGTTGGAGGGAACCCATGCAAACATGGGGAGAGCGTACAACCTTACTACAGACAGCACTGGATTTGAAGGCACTGTAACACACTAACCCATCCACCCACAGGTAAATGGCAGATCCTGTGTGGGGGGGGAGGGGGGGAAGGAGTTCATAAGGTGAGTAAAATGGGACGCATCCAAGATCAGTGTTTGGAGGTGAGCACTGCCTCAGTGAACTCAAGGTCTCTTTCCGCTCTGTATTCCTTTATGATTCTCTCACCTTTTCGCCCGCGGATGGAGAACCTGTTCCTCGTTCTCTTTCAGATATGTGGATGTACCATCATGGGGCTGGGCATCTACATGATGGGGATGAAAACCTACGGAGCTTTGCTCCCCAGCCTGCCATCGCTCTCCATCACCAACATCCTGATCATTGTGGGAACCATTACCATGGTGGTGGCTTTCCTGGGTTGCACAGGAGCCATCAAGGAAAACAAATGTCTGCTTTTCTCAGTAAGTACCACTTTTGATTATCTTTCCTGGTGAAAATAGGGGTGAGATAAGGCCATTCAGCCCATCTAACGATCCCATCATTCTATGGAATTGGGACAATCGTCAGCACACTGGCCCCACCTCTCTCCGTCCTTTTGGAATTAAGAAAAGCATTTACCAAAACATCTCAGATAAATTCAGACACTTGTGATTGGTAACGACTGATGATCAGGCTTTTTATTCAATTGGATATTGATTTATCAACCTGCTTCTAAAACACTTTCCTTTGCTATTATGCAGTAAAATATTACATTTTACAGGAAGTCTAGTTTGGAAGCTGGGAGCCGGAGTTTGAGTGAGGGGACTGGAGACCTGGTGTGTGAGTGAGGGGTCTGGTGACCTTGTGTGTTAGTGAGGGGCCTGGGGACCCTTTGTGTGAGGGAGGGGGCTGGGGAGCCGGTGTGTGAGTGAGGGGACTGGGGAGCCGGTGTGTGGGGGTGGGGACTGGGGACCTGGTGATTGAGTGAGGGGACTGGAGACATGGTTTGTGACTGAGGGGGCTGGGGATCCAGTGTGTGAGTGAGGGGACTGGAGACCTGGTGTGTGAGTGAGGGGGCTGGGGAACCGGTGTATGAGTGAGAGGACTGGGGACCCGGTGATTGAGTGAGGGGACTGGGGAGCCAGTGTGTGTGTGAGGGGACTGGGGACCTGAAGTGTGAGTGAGGGGACTGGGGACCCAATGATTGAGTGAGGGGACTGGACACCTGAGGTGTGAGTGAGGGGGCTGGGGAGCCAGTGTGTGAGTGAGGGGGCTGGGGATCCAGTGTGTGAGTGAGAGGACTGGGGACCTGGTGATTGAGTGAGGGGACTGGGGAGCCAGTGTGTGAGTGAAGGGACTGTGGACCTGAGGTGTGAGTGAGGGGACTGGGGACCTGATGATTGAGTGAGAGTACTGGACACCTGGGATGTGAGTGAGGGGGCTGGGGAGCCAGTATGTGTGTGAGGGGACTGGAGACGTGGTGTGTGAGTGAGAGGACTGGGAACCCGGTGATTGAGTGAGGGGACTGGGGACCTGGTCAGTGTGTGAGAGAGGTGATTGGGGACCTGGTGTGTGAATGAGGGGACTGGAGCTGGTGTGTGAGGGAGGGGACTGGGGAGCCGGTGTGTGAGGGAGGAGACTGGGGAGCCGGTGTGTGAGTGAAGGGACTGGGGAGCCGGCATGTGAGTGAGGGGACTGGAGCCGGTCAGTGTGTGAGTGAGGGGACTGGGGAGTCAGCATGTGTGTGCGGGGACTGGAGCCAATCGGTCTGTGAGTGAGGGGACTGGGGATCTGGTGTGTGAGTGATGGGATTGGAGACCCGGTCAATGTGTGATTGAAGGGACTGGGGAGCCAGTGTGTGAGTGAGGGGACTGGAGCTGGTCAGTGTGTGAATAAGGGGACTGGGGAGCCATTGTGTGAATGAGGGGACTGGGGAGCTGGAGTGTGAGTCACTGGGAGCTGGAGTGTGAGTCAGGGGACTGAGGATATGGTGTGTGAGTGATGGGACTGGAGCCAGTCGGTGTGTGAATGAGAGGACTGGGGAGTCAGTGTGTGAGTGAGGGGACTGGGGATCTGGTGTGTGAGTGAGGGGACTGGGGATATGGTGTGTGAGTGAGGGTACTTGGAAGCTGTAGTGTGAAAGAGGGGACTGGGGACCCAGACAGTGTGTGAGTGAGGTGATTGGGGATCCGGTGTGTGAGTGAGGGTACTGGAGCCAGTGTGTGAGTGAAGGTACTGGAGAGCCGGTGTGTGAGTGAGGGGACTGGAGCAGGTCAGAGTGTGAGGGAGGGGACTGGGGAGCCGGAGTGTGAGTGAAGGTACTGGAGAGCCGGTGTGTGAGTGAGGGGACTGGGGAGTCAGTGTGTGAGTGAGGAGACTGAAGCCGTTCGGTGTGTGAGTGAGGAGATTGGAGGCCCAGTCGGTGTGTGAGTGAAGGGATTGGGAAGCCAGAGTGTGAGTCAGGGGACTGGAGCCAGTCAGTGTGTGTGTGAAGGGACTGGGGATCTGGTGAATGTGTGAGGGCACTGGAGACCTGGTGTGTGAGTGAGGGGGCTGGGGAACCAGTGTGTGAGTGAGGGAACTGGGGAGACAGTGTGTGAGTGAAGGGACTGGGAAGCTGATGTGTGAGTGATAGTGCTGGAGACCCAATGTGTCAGTGAAGGGACTCGGGATCTAGTGTGTGAACGAACAGACTTGGGGCTGGTGAGTAAGAGGCAGTGAGGGAACTAGCCCCCATGGTACGAGAGGGAATGCTGTCAGCCAGAGGCTGAACTATTGTGATTTCTGAAAGTTCAAACATCGGACTATTGGGATTTTTCTCCATATCCTGCTTGAATGTATTGAAAGACTTGACCGTGCAGAGTAAAGGTTTCCGCACCTTCACCATCCTCTGCACGAAGATGGTTTTGTTTCCTACTGAGGGTTTCTAACAATTTGTTTCAGATTTCCAAGAGCTGCAGGATTGTAGTTGAGTTTTTTCATTCATTAAACTCAAGTAAATGGTTGTTTCGACGTTGCTGTCTCCTTCTGCCTCTTGAGTGTCAATTGGCTGCAATATTCTCTCCAATGCAGCAGTAAAATGATGCTGCCATGGAGGTGAAAACACTAAGGGGCAGAAACGCAGCAGGTCAAACAGTGTACTTTATTCTTTGGCTTGGCTTCGCGGATGAAGATTCATGGAGGGGGTAAATGTCCACGTCAGCTGCAGGCTCGTATGTGGCTGACAAGTCCAATGCGGGACAGGCAGACACGGTTGCAGCGGTTGCAGGGGAAAATTGGTTGGTTGGGGTTGGGTGTTGGGTTTTTCCTCCTTTGTCTTTTGTCAGTGAGGTGGGCTCTGCGGTCTTCTTCAAAGGAGGTTGCTGCCCGCCGAACTGTGAGGCGCCAAGATGCACGGTTTGAGGCAATATCAGCCCACTGGCAGTGGTCAATGTGGCAGGCACCAAGAGATTTCTTTAGGCAGTCCTTGTACCTCTTCTTTGGTGCACCTCTGTCACGGTGGCCAGTGGAGAGCTCACCATATAACACGATCTTGGGAAGGCGATGGTCCTCCATTCTGGAGACGTCACCCACCCAGCACAGTTGGATCTTCAGCAGCGTGGACTCGATGCTGTCGGCCTCTGCCATCTCGAGTACTTCGATGTTAGGGATGAAGTCGCTCCAATGAATTTTGAGGATGGAGCGGAGACAACGCTGGTGGAAGCGTTCTAGGAGCCGTAGGTGATGCCGGTAGAGGACCCATGATTCAGAGCCGAACAGGAGTGTGGGTATGACAACGGCTCTGTATACGCTTATCTTTGTGAGGTTTTTCAGTTGGTTGTTTTTCCAGACTCTTTTGTGTAGTCTTCCAAAGGCGCTATTTGCCTTGGTGAGTCTGTTGTCTATCTTGTTGTCGATCCTTGCATCTGATGAAATGGTGCAGCCGAGATAGGTAAACTGGCTGACCGTTTTGAGTTTTGTGTGCCCGATGGAGATCTGGGGGGGCTGGTAGTCATGGTGGGGAGCTGGCTGATGGAGGACCTCAGTTTTCTTCAGGCTGACTTTCAGGCCAAACATTTTGGCAGTTTCCGCAAAACAGGACGTCAAGCGCTGAAGAGCTGGCTATGAATGGGCAACTAAAGAGGCATCGTCTGCAAAGAGTAGTTCACAGACAAGTTTCTCTTGTGTCTTGGTGTGAGCTTGCAGGCGCCTCATATTGAAGAGACTGCCATCCGTGTGGTACCGGATGTAAACAGCGTCTTCATTGTTGAGGTCTTTCATGGCTTGGTTCAGCATCATGCTGAAGAAGATTGAAAAGAGGGTTGGTGCGAGAACGCAGCCTTGCTTCACGCCATTGTTAATGGAGAAGGGTTCAGAGAGCTCATTGCTGTATCTGACCCGACCTTATTGGTTTTCGTGCAGTTGGATAACCATGTTGAGGAACTTTGGGGGGCATCCGATGCAGTCTAGTATTTGCCAAAGCCCTTTCCTGCTCATGGTGTCGAAGGCTTTGGTGAGGTCAACAAAGGTGATGTAGAGTCCTTTGTTTTGTTTTCTGCACTATTCTTGGAGCTGTCTGAGGTCAAAGACCATGTCAGTAGTTCCTCTGTTTGCGCGAAAGCCGCACTGTGATTCTGGGAGAATATTCTCGGCGACACTAGGTATTATTCTATTTAGGAGAATCCTAGCGAAGATTTTGCCTGCAATGGAGAGCAGCGTAATTCCCCTGTAGTTTGAGCAGTCTGATTTCTCGCCTTTGTTTTTGTACAGGGTGATGATGATGGCATCACGAAGGTCCTGAGGCAGTTTTCCTTGGTCCCAACAAAGCTTGAAAAACTCATGCAGTTTGACATGCAGAGTTTTGCCGCCAGCCTTCCAGACCTCTGGTGGGATTCCATCCATACCTGCTGCTTTGCCACTTTTCAGTTGTTCAATTGTCTTATATGTCTCATCCCGGGTGAGGACCTTATCCAGCTCTAGCCTTAGGGGTTGTTGAGGGAGCTGGAGCAGGGCGGAATCTTGGACTGAGCGGTTGGCACTGAAAAGAGATTGGAAGTGTTCTGACCATCGGTTGAGGATGGAGATCTTGTCGCTGAGGAGGACTTTGCCGTCTGAGCTGTGCAGCGGGCTTTGGACTTGGGGTGAGGGGCCATACACAGTATCCAACATTTTGGCCTTGAACCCTTCATCAAGGTATGTGCAAATTGTAGGCAGGTGCCCAAAATGGTGGGGGTGGGAGGAAGGGGCAGGGGGAGGAGCACAGGCACACAGGCAGGTGGTAATAGGTGGACAAGGGAGGGAGTGTACACCTGCAAACAGGGGAGGGCGGCTGGCTCTAAGATTAGAGACTGAAGGGGTGGTGAGTGAATGAAAGCGACGAGCTCATCACGGGTACATGAAGCCGTGTAATTATAGTTTTAAGTGTAACAGAGGAGGAATTGCCTGTGTAGGAGGTACTGCATTAACCATCATTTTGCAGAGAGCGACATTGGTGCATGTTCAATCCCTTCTGATCCAAAGGGCGTTTCTTTACATGTGTGGGAGAAAGAGATTGCATGGTGTGAGAGGGATGAAATTTTCACTCATGGACCTGTTTATCTCTTCCTGTTCACTCCAGTTCTTCATCCTGCTCTTCCTGATCCTTCTGACTGAAATCCTGGCCGCCATCATCCTCTTCTTCTATGAGAAGCAGGTAGGAATGCCGATACCTGGCACCAAGCACAATGTTCCTGGGATGCAGGGTCAAGTTCTACCAGGACCAAGCAGTGGGCAATTGGACTCCATCCAATAAGATGACAACATTAATACAATATATCATTAACTATCCACTTCTTTCTGTTCCATTTCAAATATGGCTTCATTTTAGGTTGATAGACTGGTTTTCCCCCTCTGGGACTCTGGATAAGACTCGTGCTCTTTTTAAGCTATCCAGTGGGGCAGACAGGGGATAGCATTGACTGCATGATTCCATCATCCTCCATCCCCATCCCATCATCCTCCATCCCCATCCCATCATCCTCCATCCCCATCCCATCATCCTTCATCCCCATCCCATCATTCTCCATCCCCATCCCATCATCCTCCATCCCCATCCCATCATCTTCCATCCCACTGCATCATCCTCCATCCCCATCCTCCTTCCAATTCCATCATCATCCTCCTTCTCATCCCATCATCCTCCATCTGCATCCCATCATCCTCCATCCCCATCCCATCATTCTCCATCCCATCCCATCATCTTCCATCCCACTGCTTCATCCTCCATCCCCATGGCATCATCCTCCTTGCAATCCCATCATCCTCCTTCCAATCCCATCATCCTCCTTCTCATCCCATCATCCTCCTTCCCCATCCCATTATCCTCCATCCCCATCCCAATCCCCATCCCATCATTCCCCATCTTTGTCCCATCCCATCATACTGTGCTCCACCCTATTGTCCTCCATCCCCATCCCACCATTACCTGTCCCTGCTCCATCATCCCATCATTCCACCTTCCACCTCATCATTCCCCCTCTCACCTCCATAAACAAAGTCGAGAACATCATGGCTAACATTCCCCCCTCCACACGCAATCTAACTGTACAGCTCTGTTCATCCAACCTGGACTGTTTCAGCGCAATTTCACTATCCATCCTTAGAAAGATTGTGTCCTTCATGAAGCCAAAAACCTGCCCCCTTGACATTATCCCTCCTCCCCTCCTGAAGGGGGACCCAGACCTTGCATCCTCTCTATTATTGACAGTTCCTGGGCACCGGGACAGTTCCAATTTGTTTCAAGCGTGCTGTGGTTCAGCCCCTTCTGAACAAAAAAACAACTTAGACCCCACCACACCCAAAATTTACAAACCTGTTTCTAAACTTCCATTCTGTTCCTCGCCACGGACTCACGGAGCTCTGCCATTCTAATTCTCCTGGACCTTAGCACAGCGTACAATACCTGTAGATCACACTATTTTAATAGGTCGCCTCTGACAGAAAGTTGCTGTCGATGGCACGGCCATGAATTGGTTTAAATTTTATCTTAGTGACAGTGATAGTGGGCAAATTTCATTCTCCTCTGCTACCCTTCCCTGCAGGGTCCCACAAGGGTCTATTCTTGGCCTGATACATGCTTCCTCTCGGCCATATCATCAAAAAACACAGCATCTCCTTCCACTGCCATACTGATGATACTCAGCTCTATCTCCACCTGAACCCCAATGACCAAGCAAAGATAACCAGCTGTTAAAAGTAAGGGCAGTAAGAGAGGGAAGAGCCAACCTTGGTTAACTAAGGAAAGTGTAAAATTAAAGGCTCGTGTGTACAAAGTTGCCCAGAGTAATGGGAAACTGAAGGATTGTGAAAACTTTAAAAGGCGATAAAAGACAAGTAAACGGGAAATAAGGAAAGGGAAGAAGGATTGTGTAGGTAAATCAGCACAAAATAAAATAACAGATAGCATAAAAATTTATAAATATATAAAAAGATAGAGGATGGTTTGAGTCAACATTGGTCTCTTGGAAGATAAGAAAAGGAAATTGATATTGAGAAATGAGGAAACGGCTGAGGCATTAAACAGATATTTTGTGTCAGTCTTCACGGTGGAAGACACGTCCAGTGTGCCAAAGAGTGGTGATGGGAATGTGAAGGGAGGTGAGGGCCTCGATAAAAATAATTGCTAGAAAAGAGATAGTGATGAGCAAACTAATGGGACTGAAGGCAGACAAATCCCCTGGTCCTGATTGGATGCATCCCAGGGTACTGAAGGAAATGGCAGGAGTTACAGTCGATGCGTTAGTCATCATTTATCAAAATTCTCTGGATTCTGGACAGGTCCTGGCAGATTGGAAGACAACAAATGTCACGTCACATTTTAAGAAGGGATGCAGGCAGAAAACGGGTAACTATCGGTCAGTTAGCTTAACATCTAAAGTCGTGAAAATGCTCGAAGCTGTCATTAAGGATGAAAGAGTGAGGCATTTAGAATAAAGGAATTCCATCAGGCAGATGCAGCATGGATTCAGAAAGGGCAAACTTGACAAACTTGCTGGAGTTCTTTGAGGATATAATGGGTTCAGTGGATGGAGGGGAACAGGATGATGTTGTATATTTGGATTTCCAGAAGGTGTTTGATAAGGTGCCGCACAAGAGACTTATCAATAAGATACAAATGAATGGGGTCAGGGGTTGTTTATTAGCATGGATTGAGGATTGATTAACTGACAGAAGGCAGATAGTCGGTATAAATGGGTGTTTTTCTGATTGGCAGACAGTGGTGAGTAGTCAGTACTGGGCCCGCAGCTGTTCACCATTTACGTTGATGATTTGGAAGAGGGAACACAGTGTAGTGTAGCCAAGTTTGCGGATGATACTAAATTGAGTGGAAAAGGAAATTGTACAGAGATGTGGGGAGGCTGCAGAAGGATCTAGTTTAGTTAGGTGAGTGGTCAAAGGTCTGGCAGATGGAGTCTTCTTTGGCTTGGCTACGCGGACAAAGATTTATGGAGGGGCATGTCCACGTCTGCTGCAGGCTTGTTGGTGACTGACAAGTCCGATGCGGGACAGGCAGGCACGGTTGCAGCGGTTGCAAGGGAAAATTGGTTGGTTGGGGTTGGGTATTGGGTTTTTCCTCCTTTGTCCTTTGTCAGTGAGGTGGGCTCTGCGGTCTTCTTCAAAGGAGGTTGCTGCCCGCCGAACTGTGAGGCACCAAGATGCACAGTTGGAGCCGATATCAGCCCACTGGCGGTGGTCAATGTGGCAGGCACCAAGAGATTTCTTTAAGCAGTCCTTGTACCTCTTCTTTGGTGCACCTCTGTCACGGTGGCCAATGGAGAGCTCGCCAACGGAGTACAATGTTAGTAAATGGAAGGTCATCCACTTTGGCAGGAAAAAAATAGAAGAGCAGATTATTATTTAAATAGTGAAAGACTGCAGCGTGGTGTAGTACAGAAGGACTTGGGGGTGCTTGTGCATGAATCACAAAAAATTGTAAGTTCAAGAGGTTATTCAGAAGAGAAATGGATTGTTGGCCTTCATTGTGAGAGGAATTGAATTCAAGAGCCGGGGTGGGGGGGGTCATGCTGCAACTGTACAAGGTCCTGGTGAGGCTGGACCTGGAGTATTGTGTGCAGTTCTGGTCTCCATACCTAAGGAAGGATATACTGGCTTTGGAAGCAGTCCAGTGGAGGTTCACCAAATTGATCCCAGAGATGATAGGGTTGACCTATGAGGAGAGAATAAATTGCCTGTGATTATACTCACTCAAATTCAGAAGAATGAGAGGAGATCTTATAGAAACATAAAATAATGAAAGGGATAGTTAAGGAAAATTATTTTCACTTGTAAGTGAGACCAGAACTAGGGGACACAGCCTCAAGATTCAGGGGAGTAGATTTAAGTCAGAGGTGAGGAAAAACTGTTTTCCCAGAGAGCAGTAAATCTGTGACATTCTGTGCCCAGGGAAGCAGTTGAGGCTACTTCTTTAAACATATTTACGGTTCAGTTAGATAGATTTTTACATAAATAAAGAATTAAGGGATATGGGAAAAAGGCAGGTAGGTGGAGTTGAGTCAATGGTCAGATCAGCCATGATCTTATTGAATAGCGGAGCAGGCTTGATGGGTCCGACGACCGACTCCTGCTCCTATTTCTTATATTATGTTCAATGACTGTCTGGAGGACATAAAGTGCTGGATGGCTCAAAACTTCCTGCAGTAGTAAAAGTGAGCTTTTTCCAGCTTTTTCAAAATCAAATCATTCCTGTCACTGAAAGACCTGGAGAAAATTGTCCACACCCTCATTTCCCCCCACTTCGACTACTCTAGCTCTCTATAGTACGGGAATTAGTCAATTGTCATTATCTTGTCTGCCACTGGTGCAGCAAGGCTCCTGACAGGAGACAAGAAAAGGGACCATATCACCCTATTCCGGCCTCCCTCCACTGGCCGACAGCACGGCTCAGGATAAATGTTAAAGTTCTCCAGTTTGTTTACAAAGCCATCAATGGATGAGCCCCCTCCAACATTACCAATCTCCTAAACCCTTACTCCACTCCAAAACCCCTCAGATCAGTCAATTTAGGGTGCTTGGCTGTTCTGTGCTCAAATCGCAAACTTAGGGGAGATCACGCCTTCGCAATAGCTGTGGAACAACGTTTCTCCCTCCATCAAATCAGCCCCTTCCTTTAACTCTTTTAAATCCAGGTTGAAGTTGTATTTATACTCGCAAGCAGTTTGTAGCGAATGTCAATTGTTACCATGTTGAACCTCGGGGACCCAATTTATACTGCACTTTAAATAGCTGCTTAAGTTAAGATGTAATTTATGATCTATACAGCACTTTGGTCAACATGAGTTGTTTTAAATGTTCTATATAAATAAACTAAACTAAATTAAAAACTTAAACTTTGTTTGAATAATTAATCTTGGTCTCAGGTTGTTTGTGAAAGATGAAATTCCCAGTTTCCTCATAACATTTGCTGCCTCTGTTTTTGCAGATAGATAATTACATCAAAAAAGACATGAAAAGGGGTTTGGAAGATCTGCAAGTTAATAATGGATCCGATGTGAGGGAAGTTTGGGATAAAATCCAGCAGCAGGTGAGCTAAACCTGCCACAGCTGCAGCCATGATCGGATCTGGGTTAAGGGACGGGGTTCGTCTGTCACAGGGCTGGGATCCATCACTGAGGTGATGTTTGGGCAGAACACCCAAAGGGGAATGAAGGGATGAAACAGGGGCTGATGCAATGAGATGGGGGCAGAGGATGATGGGATTGAAACAGGGGATGATGGGAAGGGGATGGAGGATGATGTCATGGCTAGATGATGGGATGGGGACAGGATTGATGGGATGTGATGGAGGATGATGGGATGGGGCAGTGTTGATGGGATGGTGATGGGGTTGATGGGATGGGGACAGGGTTGATGGGATGGGGACGGGATTGATGGGATGGGGACAGGGTTGATGGGATTGATGGCATATGACGGAGGATGATGGGATGGGGACATGATTGATGGGATTGGGATGGAGTTGATGGGATGTGACAGAGGATGATGGGATGGAGATAGGGTTGATGGGGTGGGGATGGTGTTAATGGGATGGGGACATGGTTGATGGGATGTGATGGAGGATGATGGGATGGGAATGGTGTTGATGGGATGGGGATGGGGTTGATGGGATGGAGACGGGGTTAATGGGATGGGGACGGGGGATGCTATTGAGGGAATGAAATGTTAGGCCCATTGGAAAGTCCTAAATTGGGCCATGTCTGATTCAGAGTCCTAGACTGGGACAATAAATCATTCCATAAACTTAAAATGCAGTCGTGGTTAAAATGGAACATAAATACATGAACAGTAGATGATTTTCAGTATTAATGTCCCCATCTGATTATTTGGAGTCCAATTGCCCACTGCTTTGTCCCCATGGATTTTGACTGCGGGTAGTGATAGGATTGGCCACAGGTTCACAGAGGCTCTGTGGACCCAGAACATTGTGCTTGATTCGCATTCCCCGTGGGGTATTGCCAAACATACCTGGTAGATATGTCAGGACCTGTGCTCACTCAGTGAGGTTTTCCTCACCCACTGTCCCACTGCATGTCAGGGCCAGCAACACTGTCTAAAAACCTTGGCTCGGGATCTATGTCTAAGGTCTGGGTTGAAACGTCCCCATGTGCAACAGTTCACTGCTGCATTGCTATGGAGCATAAATGTGATCTTTGGATTCAGCCCTGGAGGCATCCCACGGAACTCCCAAGCGGACAACATTTACCTGGACCACTCACACCTTAATGGATATCTCCTTGCTCAACCTCCTTTATATGGGAAAGCCTCTGTCGCCTCCTTTACTCCTACTACTTCCTTCCCACAGGATGGCTCTGCCACTTCACCACTCCTCCCACATCCAACCAACCCTTGCTCACACCTGACAACTGTTGCTGGTATGGTACTCTGAGACCATACAGGCTACATGCTGTGGGCAGATCTCTCCATAACAGGAAATTCATCTCCAAACTGCCGGCAGTTCCTGGAAAAGCTCTGATTTATCGAGCGAGGTCAGTGACAGTGTTTCTGCAGTGGCCCTAATGAATTTCATGCCAACTTGAGAACTTTTTTGAGGAATTGTTACAGGCCCGTACAGAGCACAGTCACAGGCCCTTCTGGCCTGCAGCCCCATGCCACCCAAATACACCAATTAATCAACAATCTCCATACATTTTCTGGAGAGTGTGAGGGGAAGAAATCCACACGATCACGGGGAGAACGTACAAACTCCTTAGAGACAGCAGTAAACTCAAATCAAGGTCACTGATGCTGTAAAAGAAAAGCATGTTTTACTCGACAGAATTATTTTGGAATTCAGAAAAAAATAGCTGCTTTATTATATATTAGTCATTCTATTCTGACTCAACAGTCCCCTTAAAATCGGACTGTCAAATTACAAGATCCAAGCTTAATGTAGATTAATTCCCCAGGAATTTTCCTTAGAACATACAACAAAGAAGTGCGAAACTTCCCCCCCTCCCCCATTACGGAAATAACACTGGGCCCCAAATCAGCGGTTGTGAAAGAAATGTCGATCTCATTACTCAAAGGCCCTGACATCAGCAGAAAGTAAATCCACAAAACTGTCAGATTCTCACAATCAACCAGATTATTCACTGTAATGCACAAAAGTGCCAGAGAAACTCAGCATGTCACGCAGTGTCCAAAGGAAGTAAAAGGCCATCAACATTTCAGGCCTGAACCCGTCATCTGTAATCTTGATGATGATTCATTGCTGCCCTTTGTAGAGAGACGCATGTAATCTTTATCCATTCTGACCTATAAATGACTCAACATGACTCCGAACTATGGATTCAAAGCTGCCTGACCAAGTCACTCTGTCTCATCAAACTTTCGCCAAGGTCCAGCAAAACTTTCTCAAGCCAATAATCCAGCAGGATTGCCCATGGCGATCCTGTTGGCTGTGGGATTTCATGAAAGTGGTCGTGAAGGTGATAAACCATAAGTACTGGGCAGCACTTCAAATTTTCGAGGAGCATGTTCAAGCAGAGATTGTAATTATTGTTAGGGTATAAGCCCCAACTTCAGTTGAAAGCAAGAGTGAATACAAATGGCAGCTTCAATTCGTGAGCAGTGGATGCAGGAAGTTGTGATAAATTAACTATGCAGCTTATGATAAGGCCTGTCTCTCTGTTTCTTCTCAGTTACATTGCTGTGGTGTTTTGAACTACACTGACTGGAGAAATGAGGTCCCCCAGTCCTGCTGTCCTGGAAGTAGGAACTGCGACCCCAAAGACTACTGGGCAAAGGTGAGGTGAATGAACAAATTGTTCTGGGGTTCTGGAACAACATCAGCTCCTCTGTGAGCCGGGGTGGGGGTGGGGAGTGGTGGTGGGGGAGAGGGAAATAATAAATGTCGTCTGAGCAATACTTCTTCGTCAGGGTCTGGAGAGTTGAGAATGCATTTTGCCCTGAAATGAAATTGGGGTCCTGACTATTGCATTTGTTCTCAATGTTGGTTTGTTAAAACGTGATGCTACGGAGTTCACCGCCTGTGCAGTTAATTTTTTTTTAATTTAGAGATACAGCCCTTCTGGCCCAAGAGCCCACACTGCCCGTATGACCAATTAACCCACTAACCCCATATGTCTTTCAAATGTGGGAGGAAATCCCTGCGGACACAGGGAAAAAAAGTACAAACTCCTTACAGACAGTGGAGGATTCGAGCCCAGGTCACTTTGGCTCTGAGAGCATTAAGCTAACTGCTCGGCTTACCCTGCCGGTGTTACCCACAAGGGACACTGGGAAGCATGTCGCTGAAACCAGAAGAACTGCTGCAGAGATTAGCAAAGTGTCACAGGAAGCCCCTCTCACCCTCACCCCACAATGGTATCCATGGATCAACTCCCTTGGGTACCACTCCTAATGAGGTGTGAACTCCTGGTTCAGAAAGAGGTCACTGCATTCACCCCACAATGATATCCATGATCAACTGCCTTACCATGAGTAGTGTAAGGTAAAAACATCATGAGATGGGACCGGAGAAGGAGTCACCCAGTACTAAGGAGTAACAGAATGCAGATGTGACCTTGTCCACTCAAGATAAGCTTGGCACTAACAAGAATGATGTGCAGCAGACTAACAGAGAAGGGTAGCAACAGTTTATTCATTGGACAATGTCATGGTATGATAATTTACTAAGTACGTATCCTGAGGTATAAAAAAAACACCACTTGCTGATAACGGCAGAATGCGCCTTCTCCAACTAACACTGTTAGTTGCAAGTGTTACAATCCGGTAATAAAGAACAAAGAACCTTGATTTCGACTCAGTCTGGTGTTTGACTCACTCATTCATGAACAAAGCAGACCTAACAGTAGTCACAGCCCTAATGAGTTGTGGACAAAGATCACTGCGTTAATCCATGCCCCGTGTTAATCCGTGTCTGTCCTCTGCCTCACAGCAGTTCAGTGAAGCATCTGGCAGGCAGGATCAAAGATGGTTCCCAGTGACTTTGGTGGGTCACAGTGCAATTTGATCCTTGTTTTTGTGTTCATGAAAACTGCAGGTTTAAACCCATGCCACCTAATTACACCCAAATTAAACTACAAACCAATACCTTTTGGAGGCTGGGAGAAAACTGGAGCACCTGGGGAAAACCCATACAGACACGAGGAGAAAGTACAAACTCCCTACAGCTAGCGCTGGATTTGAATCCGGGTCACTGGTGCTGTAATAGCGTTACTCACATTATGAGTGATGAGAGTTTATTGTCCTATACATAAGTACAATGTACAGATGCAGTAAAAATTTTACTGGCTGTAGCCACACAGGTTACATAAGATTCATGGACAACAATAGTAATAAATATCACAATTAGATATTTGGGATCATAAATACAAAATAATAGATAGATAAAGATTCTCAGATACAATTCATACTGTGACAGAGTATATAGATATATCTAGATATGTTTTTGGAAGATATATTGGGAAAGGTTTGTTAGAGTAGGTCATATACAAACACTTTAAAACAGATCTTATTTAAAATACTGGAGCTCTGCCCCATGGTATCGGCTCCAGAGCTTTTGCAAGAGACTTCACTAATGGATTGTTTTTAGCAAAAGGCAACAGATGAAAGAACATGCCCAAGGCACTCCTGTCTGAAAGAGAACTTGCTGTTCTGAGAGGGTCATGTGGTTTTCCAAGCAGAGAGAGTCAAACAGGCTTTTTTCTCAGAGAGTCAGAGAGAGAGAGAGAGAGAGAGAGAGAGAGATTCACACACACACACACACACACACACACACACACACACACACACACACACACACACACACACACACACACACACACACACACACACACACACACACACACAGATTGTACAGTGTTACAGCCAGCAGAAGGCAGCTGGGACTGGAACAGGACAAGCTAGCAAGCTTTTGGAAAGCCTGTTTGTAAGACGGCCTGGCCAAAGCCCTTGTGGTTCATGCAAGAGGAGAGGACTGTCTGTCTAATGTTTCACTTGGAATAAGAGACAGAAAGGAACTCTGTGGTGACCTGAAAGAATGAGGTTATCATCTGGAGAACCCCGAAGGGGCAAGTTACATCAGCAAGACACTGAAGTGGCTGATTAAAAAGGAACAACAAATCTCTCTCTGAAAATTGACAAGAACCTTTCAAGCACCAAAGCCTGGTGAACTTTATAAAAAATTCTGTGCACTGTATCAGAATTGCCTGCAGCCAGTGAACTTGGACTGTGAACCAAAGAACTTTTCTGAACTTACACACACACACACACACACACATTACATACACGTGCGCTTAGAATTAGAAGGGGGTTAAGTTAGGTTAGTTAAGTTAATAGCGATGAGTTAAAGTTTGATTCTATTTTCATGTTTAAAGATAATTAAAAGCAAATTTTGTTTAAGTAACTATTTGTCGTGGTGAATATTTATTGCTGCTGGGTTTTGGGGTCCTCTGGCCTCGTAACAATACAAAATGATGTTTAAACAGGTGCAGCAGGTCTTTTCGTGGTCCTGGGGCAGATTTAATTATTAATTGATCATTGTTATTAATTAAACCATTATTCAACATTTTGTCAGTAATAATCATTATGAATTATTGCTGATAAAATAATGTGGAATTTCCCAGGGTGTCAATAGCAAATACGAGAGGACATCTGTTTAAGGTGAGTGTAGGAAAGTTTAGGGGAGACGCCAGAGGTAACTTTTTTTTTTACACAGAGAGTGGTTGGTTCCTGGAATGCTTTGCCAGGGGGTGATGATGGAGGGACATGTTAAAAGACTCTTAGATAGGGACATGGATGTAAGAAAAATAGAAGGTTATGGGTGTGAGGTTTGGAAAAATTAGATTGCAGTGGGGTAGGTTTCCATAGGTTGACACAACACCGTGGGGTGAAAGGCCTGTACTGTGCTGCTATATCATATGTTCTAAGTAGCATTACAGTGAGTAAAAGTTCCTGTGTTTTGGGGTCTGTGGTTAGAATTAGGGAATTGCTGACTCAGTTTTCTGAACGAGGACAACTCACGTTTGCATTGCTTTGCTGAGAAACTGGCTCTGAGTTCCTTACCCTCTGATTCACAGGGTTGCTATACCCAGATCCAGGACTGGTTTGAATCAAACTTTCTAACGATTGGGATCGTCATCATCTCCACATCCGTAATCCAGGTAAATACTTGGTGACGTAAATTACTGAAAGGTACTGTTGCAATATCATGTTCATTGAATCAGAGAAAATGGGTGCAGGAGAAGGCCATTCAGCCCCTCAAGCCTGCACTATAATTCGATTGGACCATGGCTGATCATGTGACTTCAGCGTCTTGTTCCTGCTTTCTCTCCATACCCCATTGATCCCTTGAACCACAAGGGCCACATTCAACTCTATTTTGAATTCATCTCATGAACGGAACTCAACAATGTCCTGAGGCTTAACCTCTCTGGCTTAAGTTAAAAGAGAGATCAGCAAATTTTTCACTCACAAAGCGTATGGGTTATCCCTGAGGCTCTTGCAGCTCCCAGTCCCACCATCCCTCACCTGCTCGTACCCATTTCAGCCCCCTTTACCCAGAGTGAAAGACAGGCGTCCTGCACAATATCTGGAGTTCTCTAACCTGAGTGTTCGGTTTTTGTTATTGAGGAATTGGCAGCAAATGCAATCAATCCAACCAGGTGTGTATGAATCAGCTGAAATCCAAATGAAGGGCAGATCGAGCAAGACCAGTGCCTGCTCCCTTGGTCTGATTGGCGCAATTGCTTGAGAGGCCCAGCATGTCTACTCCATTCATGAGGAGCTGAACAACCACTGCTAGTGTTCAATTCTTGTGATTATATAGACTAGTTCAATGGACTGAATGGCCTGATCCTGTATTTTTCACCAGTTCAATGGGGTGAAAGGCCACTCCTGTTGTTCTGTTCCTGATAGCCCAGTTGAATAGGCTGAACAGCCTGTTCCTGTCATTCTGTTCCTGTAGTAGATAGACCAGTTCAATGGGATGAATGGCCTGTCCTTGTCATTTTGTTCCTGTAGTTGATAGAACAGTTCAATGGGCTGAATGGCGACTCTTGTCACCATTTTTCTGTGAGTGGTGGGCCAAAAAAAGGCTGAATAAGTGTCCCTGAAAACAGTGTCGTTGATGACAGTAGGTTGATGTCTAAAATGACAGTGTCCTGAAGGTGGATGGGACGATCCTTCCTGCTATGGCCATAAGGTGATATACACTGATGTTTTTCCTTCTCTGCCCTCAGATAATCGGCATGTCATTCGCCATTACGCTCTTCTGCCACATAAGTAACAACAGCAAGTTATACGGCGAGTGAGGCAATGCCTCCCCTCCCAGAGGGAAGGTCCACCTCTGCCAACATGGGATCTGCTCTTCTGAAGACTTGGACTCTTGTTTCCTGCTGCTATGCATGGGGCATCTTTCAAGTGACTCCATCTGGTTGAGCCATGCATTGATGCTACTGGTCAAGTGCATCCTCATCACCTTTGATCCTCCCCTTCGCACCTCTGCGTGGAACTGAAACTGTACTCCCATCAGACTCCTGGCCTGCTGCTGCCTGTAACCTTTCGAGAGTGGTCCAGAAACGAGGGCTTTGCAATTCTACATCACAGCTTGGAGGATTAATGGAAAGGTCCCTGGAAATTCTTACCAAAATCTTACCATAACCTGAGATAGTATCACACAGAAGGAGGCCATGTCAGAATTATTCTCCATTTCTGTCGTTATGCCGCCTATTGCATCTCCGCAATACACCACCCCCCCACCATAACCCCACCCCAATCTTATCTCATTCAAGTCTCTCTGACCTACTCTTTCAAAGCACCTTCTCCCCTTTATCTTCTTCTTCCCGACTGGGTTTAAATTCTCTCACTTGTGGGATCACCTCCCTGAAACCTACATTGTTTTATTTATCTATTTATTAAGTCCTTCTCAAATTTTTATTCTCCAGAACAGTAAACCCTTTGACAGGTCTTTATACCCAATCATTTGATCCTTGTTAATCTATTTTCCACTTTCTGCCAAAACCCGAAGTGTGATCAAACCAAAATTTGATACATGTAATATAAAATCTCTGCTTTTCATGCTATCGGCCTCGAAATAAACCATTAATTTTCATCTCTAAATTTAATCATTTGTAAGTTTGTGTCCCATCATTTTGCTCCAGTTTAACACTTACTGCAGCACAGTTGGTGTAGCACTTCGCGCATCACCTTCACAGCTCCAGCCATCAGGACAAGGGTTCGAATCCCGCGCTGACTGTAAGGAGTTTGTATGTTCTCTCTGTGTCTGCATGGGTTCTCCCCAGGGGCTCCAGTTTCCTCCCGCCTTTTAAAGCATGCTGAGGGTGTAGGTTAACGGGGTGTGAATTGGGCGGCACGGAACACCGAGCCGAAATGGCCTGCTACCATGCTGCATGTCTAAATTTAAAATTTAAAACATTTAATTTAAAATTTGCACCCTGATTTTCCAAAAGTTAGCTTGTCCTATTTATTCTTCCCAACGAACACACCACCACAATTGCCCTTATTGAGCTGAATTCTTACTTTCCTGGCCATCCTCAACGTTTATCACGGAGCAAAACAAATCCCAGGCCTGGTCATTCAGATCCTTGTTTGTGGGCTGATTATAGGGAGAAAGAACTTGTCCACAAATGAACCATCCTTGCAGTTCAGAACAGGAACTGACCTATCTCACAGATGGAATAGCTTGGTCGAGATGCTGATTTGATCCACCATTGCAACTCCCTCGTTTGCTGTGGAGTGTGTCAGGAATTCCCCAGTAATTGTGCTCAGAAGATCTGTTGTGTCCTGCAATCTGCAAATTACCAAGGCTTGTGAGAAAGGGGGTTAGCTTTTTATTTAAGAGATACAGCACAGTAACAGTCCCTTCCAGCCCATGAGTGTGGCTGCCCAAATACACCCATGTGACCAATTAACCTACCAACACTGTGGAACATGGGAGGAAACTGGAGCATCCGGAGGAACCCCGCGGAGGACACGGGAGAATGTACAAAGTCCCGACGGACAGCGGTGGATTCGATCCTGAGTCACTGGTGCCATAATTATGTTGAGCTAACTGCTACACTAATCATTGATTGGTTGGGAATGGTGCTTGCGCTGAGAAGCAGGAGAGGCCCAGTTAAGTTGCTAATCCTTGGAAATTCCAGAAAGTAAACGCATTGTGATTGTACGGGCAGTTCAGAAAAATGATGGTTAGGGCATTGAAAATGTACATTCTCATTGACTTGAGCACTTCTGCCTGGTCAATCAGGTAGGGGAATTGGAAATAGGGCTTCATATAATGAAGAGTTGGCAGCTTGATTTGAAATCTTGAGAATTAGCCTCCTTTCTTTCATTTGGAAGTGCTAGAAATCAGAAATAAAATCAGAAAATGCTGGAAACTCTCAACACGTCAGGCAGAGTCTGTGGACAGAAAAATGGAGTTAGCATTTCGGGTGAATGATGAACAGAGGTGCGGAGGTATTTCTTTAGCCAGAGGGTGGTAAATCTGTGGAATTTGGTTGTGGAAGCCAAGTCATTGGGTGAATTTAAGGCAGAGATTGATCGGTTCTTGATTAGCCAGGGCATCAAAGGTTTATGGGGAGAAGGCCGGGCAGTGGGGAAATGGATCAGCTCATGATTGAATGATGGGGCAGACTCAATGGGCTGAGTAGCCTATTTCTTCTCTTAGGGTCTTATGATCATAAGTTAATTACCCAGAGGTTAGGTCTGTGACTCCCTCCACAGATCAATGTATTTCCAGGACCTTCTGCGACTAGTTAGTTTGGTTCTTCTGAATTGCTTTTATTTCTTTTAAGGGCACTATCTTACTTTGAATATTTTCTTTCCCTTCATGTTGATACTTCAGATGCAGGGAAAGGTGATCTAAAGTGAGATAGCAGTGGACTGACGTCCCTGCCTGTTGCTCTAATGCCCTGGTAATGTTGGAGGGCAATTCTCACTGGAGGTCTCTGAGTTGAAGACCTGTTTGTGCAAAGGACTATGTCGTAGCGCCAGCGGTCATCAGGCATGACTCTCAAACTGTAATTGGATGTCAAGATGAGAGATGTTTGGATCTGAGAAGCTGAACTCCTCCTGTCTCAACTTTGACACAACATGCACTGTAACTATGGTGAATGCTATAAATGACCGGGCAGACCCCTAGGTAATCCACAGGGGTTATGATTGAACTGAGTTCTTGGGCTCATTTGGACCTCACTGAGTTTCTGCTTTCCAGATTTCCTCAGTTTTAAAAGTAGAATGGAGAGCATTACTGCATAGACCTGGCCCCTTCTGCTCATGATGTTGTGCTCACTTAATGATTGAATAATAATGCATAAGGGACTTCTCCACTAATGGAGATTTGCTAGTCTTGCAGATGAAGAACCACAATTAAGAAATATATGAGCAAGGTTGCACAAATACCGGGTTGCATGACATGACTGAAAACAAAGTAACACGACCATGGTGCGACCTATGATAGCTTGACCAGACCTGTGCGAAATTAGCGTATCTAACGTTGATAAAGCTGCAAAACAAGATGTAACAAAAACGAGAATAACCAGCTGCAAGATAAAGAACAACCAGCTTCAAGAAACATGTAAAGCCGCATAAAGCACCCATCTAAAGGATGATCTAAAACACTGTATGAGGTGAGTAAGGCTCAGTGCAGGGAACGAGTGACACTGTCTACTCATTCTTTGTACCCCTTGTTCCCCCTAGCATAATAAAGTTTGGTTTTATTGAAGTGCAGGTCGACTTTAACAAACTAGGTGAACCTACTCCTTCCATCCCTCATGCCCAAAACCCTCTATTTTTCTTACATCTTTAAATGTCCTATTGTACCAACTTCCACCACCACTCCTGGCAATGCATTCCAGGCCTCCTCCACACTCTGTGTCAAAAATCTTACCTCTGACATCTCCCCTAAACTTTCTTCCAATCACGTGAATCAGATGCCCTCTGGCATTCGCTATTGTCTCCCCTAGGAAAAGGGTGCTGCTGTTCACCCTGTCTAAGCTCTCCTCTCATTCCAAAGAGAAAAGCCCTAGGTCTGCCACTCGTGCTTGAGAAAGCACGTTCTCCAATCCAGACAACCTCCTGATAACTCTCCTCTGGGTCCTCTCCGAAGCTTCTACATCCTTCCTGTAATGAGGCAACCAGAACTGAATGCAATACTTGAAGTGTGGCCTAGTCTGAATTTTATAGTCCCAATATTACCTCACAGCTCTCCAACTCTTCACTTGATCATTAACCTGGTGAGCTCACATTGCCAGCCTTTACACCATAGTTTCTGTTCAGTTGTTCCAACTGCAAAGTGATTTGGAAATATGGCTTCCAACCTTTTCAACTGGTTCATTCCCAAATAAGTTTCATTTCGATAGAGGTTGACACTCTCTAGCTTGTACATCTGGAACTACAGAAAATGCCCCAGGAATTCCTCCCCCCCCCCACGTAAAAACCCCATGCCTATTTATTGCTTTGTCATAAAGAGTAGAATAACACTTTAAGCAGGACATAAAATTGTCATTAATGTCGTCAGAAATAGTTTTGTTTCATGAAATATGATATTGAAAAGCAGTACTGCACTTTCATCTATACCTGATGCCGTTGAATCATGCGTATATGTAATAAAGTTTAAAACAGAATGTAAATCTTAGCTACAAGTAGAAACAAATTCAGAGGCTTGGCACTGCCCTTTCCACTGCCTCAGCCAGCTGATGCCGATGGAATCGAAATGAACCCGACCATTGGAGTTTCTGAACCTGAGAGTATTAGCTCTGCTACCTTTTGATTTTTGTAATCAAATCAAATCAATATTTATCCACACCAATTAGGCAGCAAATATAAAGGTAAGGATTGTCCCATTGTTTTGGAAAGCAATTTATTAAGTGTCAAAATCATCTGTCTCATCATTTAATGCTCCTTGTTCCTTTAAGTTAGTACTTTATGGATAAGTATCCTGGCCAGAATGGGGTAAATTTCCCTGGAACCTAATATGATAGGGAAGATTTATAATTTCAAACCTGATCATTAACAGATGTTATCAGTCCTTTCTGAATTACTTTTAAGATCCAGGGATAGTTCCATGGACAGAATTAAATAAAAGTGGGAACAAGATTTTCAACAGTTAATTTCTGAAGCTACATGAAATGAGTTCATTCATCCTCTCTTTGTGCCAGACACTCATTATTACATGTCATTCACTGGGCCCACTATTTCGACAAAACTCAGCAAGTCACACAGGAAGTAAAGGGCACTTAGTTCCTATGGAGGCTGTATAACTTCATGCTTCAGACAATAGCAATTTCTATTTCCACAAATAGAGTCTGATTCGGTGATGATGTCCAACATTGTTTTATTTCAATTTCCAGAAATGTTAGTATTGTTCTTCAATGGATTATGGAAATAATTGTGTAGCCATCTAAAAATTTTTTTGATTTTCCATTGGACAGACAGCAACATCTAGCCTTCATCTATATCAGTTACTCTGCAATGTGTGTACACAAATAACATGTTGGAAAGTCTGGTCGTTTTTAAGTTGCACAATGGAAACTCCCTCAACTCAACTTCCTCTCAATAGGCACTTTTACACTGCAGCACCTGGGTAGCCTTCCTGGGACCTGGGTGTGATTACTGGGGCAAAGGTGCTTCCAGCATCTTTTAAGCTGCAGGGGGATCAACCCATTAAATCACCAACCCACCGATTAAAGGTGGATTCCGCCCCCACGATAACGCAGTAAGCAATGCGTCACGTAAACTATCAGTGGTCAGTCTCCCCCGTTCCCCCACACCAGCTGTCAGTCACCACCCCCCCCCGCAACCCCACCGGCTGTCAGTCTCCCTCCCACCATCAATCGCGCTCCTTCCCCCACCCCAAGGCAGCAACCTCTCCCCCATGTCAGCGACCACACTCCTCCCAATTGTGCCCCCCCACCGCTATGCCAGCGACCCCCCAATCATGGCAGACACTTCAGCTGGGGTTTCTCTGTGACGCCAGCATGCAAGCGCTGATGTCACAAGAGTAACCAGGTCGGCCATTTTTGTTTTCAAGTCGCCAGAGGATGTGACCTAGGTAAATTTAACTGGTTTCCCTGACTACCTCCGAGGTAGGGCAGGGACCCAGTTGATTTTGGAGCCTGCTGACAAGGTTGGATCCTTTCAAGCTGCCTTGTGAGTGGTGCGTTAACCGGGCAAATTGCCCAGTTAACCCCATTTTACAAGGCAGCTTGAAAGCATCTAATGTCAGGTTCCACCTGACTTGGTATTTTATCAATCTTCTTCAATTGCTACAGGTTCAACTGCATGGAACCCCTGCCTAACAGCACTGGGTGGGGGGGGGGGGGGGGGGTGGTGGGGGTAGATTCATCATAACCATCATGGGATCCCAATGAAATCTGTCATGATTTATAGTTGATCGTCAGGAATGAGTAAAAATAAGTAGGAATTCTCCCAGATGGATTATGTCAGAATCTATTGTCTGAGGCCTGAAATTCAAATCATTCCACATCCGAGATAGATTAATTGGCAATATGCAGGAATCATATAGAGTCCCAGGGTCTGTGTTGCCTTGTAGTTTGTGTACATACAGTGTATGCGCACATTCTGTGTACATGTCCATTCAATATATATCGATATACAATGTATATGCACACTTCCCTTCCAGACAGACTGAACACCTTCTATGCATGGTTTGATGAGAAGAACAGGATGATGCCAAAGAAAGCTCCATGTCTCCCTGCTGAACAGGCTCTCTGCATTGCCATGGCTGAGGTGAGGCAAACCCTATCCAAGGTGAATACACACAAGGAACCAGACAACATACCGGGTCAGGTACAGAAGGACTGTGCAGACCAATTGACAGAGGTCTCCACGGACATCTTCAACACCTCACTGTAGCAGTCAATCGTTCCCATAAAGTTCAAGAGAGCCACCAGGTAACCAAGAGGGCAACAATAACAGGCCTGAATGACTACTGGCCTGTAGCACTGAGCTCCACCATTATGAAATGCTTCGAGCATCTGGTGATGGAACACAACAAATCACACCTTCCAGACACACTGGACCCATTTCAATTCACCTATTAAAGAAACCATTCCACAGACGATGCTATAGCCTCGTCCTTTCACTCTGTCCTTACACATCTGGAGAATGACACCTGTTCATCAATTTCAGTTTGGTGTATAATATGATCTAAAGCGGCATCGTCTGCAAAGAGTAGTTCACGGACAAGTTTCTCTTGTGTCTTGGTGTGAGCTTGCAGGCGCCTCAGATTGAAGAGACTGCCATCCGTGCGGTACCGGATGTAAACAGCGTCTTCATTGTTGGGGTCTTTCATGGCTTGGTTCAGCATCATGCTGAAGAAGATTGAAAAGAGGGTTGGTGCGAGAACACAGCCTTGCTTCACGCCATTGTTAATGGAGAAGGGTTCAGAGAGCTCATTGCTGTATCTGACCCGACCTTGTTGGTTTTCGTGTTTGGCCTGAAGAAAACTGAGGTCCTCCATCAGCCAGCTCCCCACCATGACTACCAGCCCCCCCACATCTCCATCGGGCACACAAAACTCAAAACGGTCAACCAGTTTACCTATCTCAGCTGCACCATTTCATCAGATGCAAGGATCGACAATGAGATAGACAACAGACTCGCCAAGGCAAATAGTGCCTTTGGAAGACTACACAAAAGAGTCTGGAAAAACAACCAACTGAAAAACCTCACAAAGATAAGCGTATACAGAGCCGTTGTCATACCCACACTCCTGTTCAGCTCCGAATCATGGGTCCTTTACCGGCATCACCTACGGCTCCTAGAACGCTTCCACCAGCGTTGTCTCCGCTCCATTCTCAACATCCATTGGAGCGCTTTCATCCCTAACGTCGAAGTACTCGAGATGGCAGAGGTCGACAGCATCGAGTCCACGCTGCTGAAGATCCAGCTGCGCTGGATGGGTCACGTCTCCAGAATGGAGGACCATCGCCTTCCCAAGATCGTGTTATATGGCGAGCTCTCCACTGGCCACCGTGACAGAGGTGCACCAAAGAAAAGGTACAAGGACTGCCTAAAGAAATCTCTTGGTACCTGCCACATTGACCACCGCCAGTGGGCTGATATCGCCTCAAACCTGCATCTTGGCGCCTCACAGTTTGGCGGGCAGCAACCTCCTTTGAAGAAGACCGCAGAGCCCACCTCACTGACAAAAGGCAAAGGAGGAAAAACCCAACACCCAACCCCAACCAACCAATTTTCCCCTGCAGCCGCTGCAACCGTGTCTGCCTGTCCCTCATCGGACTTGTCAGCCACAAACGAGCCTGCAGCTGACGTGGACTTTTACCCCCTCCATAAATCTTCGTCCGCGAAGCCAAGCCAAAGAAGAAGAAGATAATATGATCATTCCCCTGAGGTGGGTGGAGAAGCTGTCCTCACTGGAACTCAACACCCTTCTCTGTAAATGGATTCTGGACTTGCTAACAGAAAGGCCACAGTCTGTCCGGGTCGAGCACCGTCACGCTGAGCACTGTCGCTCCTCAGGACTGTGTGCTCAGCCCGCTCCCATTCACGCTACTGACCCACGACTGCATCACCAGATCCGGCTCCAACAGGGTCATCAAGTTTGCAGATGACACCACAGTAGAAGGCCTCATCAGCAACAACGATTAGGTGGAAAATCTTGTGATGGGTGCAAGAGTAACAACGTGAGTCTCAGCGTAGACAAGATGAAGGAGGTGATTGTGGACTTCAGGAGGACCAGGAACATCTACACATCAACAGTGGAGAGAGTGGGGAGCATCAAGTTCCTTGGAATTCACTTAACTACTGACCTATTTTGGATACATAACATCTCCTCTCTTGTTAGGAAGGCACAACAGTGACTCCACTTCCTGAGAAGACAGAGGCGGGCAAGGCTACTGGACACCATTATGTCAACCTTCTGAAAGGGCTCTATTGAGACTGTCCTGGCCGGCTGCAGAACACAGTGTGGTACGACTGCTGTAGAGAAATGGATCGGATGTCAATCTATAGGACCATAAGAGTGGCAGAGAGGATCTCTGGAGTTTCCCTCCCCCTCCCCATCGAAGTGATCTACCCCGATCACTATCTGCAGAAGGCACGGAAAGTCATTGAGGATTCCTTCTACTGCTTCTTTCAGCTGCTCCCATCGGGACAGAGATACAGGAGGATCAGAGCCAGCACCGCCCCTGGCTGAGGAACAGTTTCTTCCCGCAGGCAGTGAGAATGCTGAAGGTCCAAAAGAATTACTCACACCGACCACTCGAGACTCTCGTATTCACAAAGCAAGGTTTATATTTATTAGTTTGTATGTATGAATACTTGTCCTGCATATGTATTGTTTGTCTGTATGTGTGGTAATAACTGGTTGTGTGTCTGCACCGAGGACCAGAGAACACTGTTTTGTCAGGTTGTACTTGTGCAATCATATAACAATAAACTTGACTTGATATGCATATGTTCATATATAGATTGTATATTCACATGCATTATACACGCACTTACAGTATATACACATCCTATATATGTTTTCTTCTTTGGCTTGGCTTTGCGGACGATGATTTATGGAGGGGGTAAAAAGTCCACGTCAGCTGCAGGCTCGTTTGTGGCTGACAAGTCCGATGCGGGACAGGCAGGCACGGTTGCAGCGGTTGCAAGGGAAAATTGGTGGGTTGGGGTTGGGTGTTGGGCTTTTCCTCCTTTGTCTTTTGTCAGTGAGGTGGGCTCTGTATCTTCTTCAAAGGAGGTTGCTGCCCGCCAAACTGTGAGGCGCTAAGATGCACGGTTTGAGGCGATATCAGCCCACTGGCGGTGGTCAATGTGGCAGGCACCAAGAGATTTCTTTAGGCAGTCCTTGTACCTTTTCTTTGGTGCACCTCTGTCATGGTGGCCAGTGGAGAGCTCGCCATATAACACGATCTTGGGAAGGCGATGGTCCTCCATTCTGGAGACGTGACTTACCACATAGTCCATCTACATTTTCAGTTTTATCTGTATAAATGATGGTTGCAAATAGATCAGGTTTGTGCTCTTAGCACTGAAGGAAAGCAGAAGTCTTAGCTTCTGATCCCTGCCTTCCTTTTCTTTGTTTTCTACCTGCTAATCAACCCAAGGACCAACATTTTCTATACCCACATTCCATTGTTCACCTCTATATTATCAAAATCCATCTAAAAATCAAGATGCAGGGAAGCAAGATGTCTTCAGATGCAGGGACCTAATGCAGCGAGCGCTAGGGGAACTCGGCAGGTCACGCGCCATCTGTGGAAAGCAACAGGCAGTCAGTCTTTGGCACCTGACTTTCCTAGGCAGCTAGAGATGCCAACTGGAGTCCATGGAAGGGAGGAACGTTTGCGTGATGTTCTGAGCTGCATTCACCGCCTTCTGTGGCTCCTTCCGATCTTGAAGGTATAGATTTGAGATGAGGGGGAGAGATTTAAAAGGGGCCCGAGGGTGGTGAATATATGGAATGAGCTGTCAGCGGAAGTGATAGAAGCGGGAACAATTGCAATGTTCAAAAGACCAGTTAAATGGGTCCATGGATAGCAAAAGATTTCACAGGCAAATGGAACCATAACACCATAAGATGTAGGAGCAGAATTAGACCTTTCAGCCCATTGAGACTGCTCCACCATTTGAACCGTGGCTGATGTATTTTCCTCTCAACCCTGTTCTCCTGACTTCTCTCTGTAATCTTTGATACCTTAACTGATCAAGAATCCATCTACATCAATAACTTGGCCTCCACAGCCATCTGTGGCAATGAATCCCATTGATTCTCCACCCTCTGGTTGAAGTTTAGTAAAATAAGCAAGCCTGCAGATACTGGGGTCAAGTGCCAGTACACAAATACACTGGAGAAACTCAGCAGGTCATGCAGCATCCATGGGGAGTAAAAGGGTAACCAACGTTTCAAGCATAGACCCAGGTGAAATTCAACTTGGTCAGCATGGACAAGGTGGGCCGAAGGGTCTGCTATTGTGCTGTGGAACTCTCTGACATTCTGAAACAGAGGTACAGCTGGTGGAGAATCGGGGAGGCCAGAAGGATGGCCAACAGAAGGCAAAAAGCTGAAGTGCAGGAGGGGGTGAAGACTCCATTGTGTGGGAGTGTTCCATCAGTCCCACTCTGGCACTATGTGCCAGACACAACTCCCAGAAAGCACTGCAGGGCATTCACGGCAGCCGCTGACCTCACAATGCCAGGCATGTGTGGAGTGAATCACAATGAGGCCACAGCAACACCCCACATGTAATTGTGTGGCTACTCATCGACCACCTTGGAGCAGCATTTACCCGAAGGCTCATGATTGTTCCGGCCTGACGTGCTTCTCATCCAGGCAAGAACCACTTCCATTTATTCCTCTCTGGGTGGCAATGTTAAACGTGCAGGTTGCTTTCTTCTTTGCCAGCCCTCTTTCATGAAGTCTGGCTCGTTCAGGTGAAAGAGTCGATGGAGAAAGGGAGCTTTGGGGCCGCAAGAGAACGTAGGTGTGTACAGTCAGGATTAATAAGAAAGCAAACCATGCCCCCTCCCTCTGCATTGTTCCAACAAATATTTTCAAGAGGTGTGTCCAAATTGTAATGGGAAAGGCCAGAGTGGCCATTGTATATGGTCCAATCAAACACCAACTTCTCTCAAGAAGCCAAAGCTCTCAATCCAGTATTCATGAGAGGAATAGAACTCACAGTGTTCTGCCCAGAATAGAGGGATCAGTAACCAGAGGACATGGGTTTAAGGTGAGGGGGGAGAGATTTAACAGGAACCTGAAGGGTTAATTTTTTTTACACAGACGGGTGTGAGGAACAGAAGTGGTTGAGGCAGGTACTATAGCAATGTTTAAGAAAATATTGGATAGATACATGGATAGGATGGGCTCAGAGGGATATGGGACCATATGCAGGCAGGTGG
The DNA here is from genome assembly GCF_036971445.1 of Narcine bancroftii. Taxonomy (NCBI): domain Eukaryota; kingdom Metazoa; phylum Chordata; class Chondrichthyes; order Torpediniformes; family Narcinidae; genus Narcine; species Narcine bancroftii. Next base: position 217,459,865 of record NC_091473.1, read on the forward strand.
GACATTTTGGTCACCATGGGCACGATGGGCCAAAGGACCAGTTTCCAATGCTGTGGGACTCTGACTCCATGACTAATGTCTTTTTGCACCAACACTAAGCCTGAAACACTGAACTGCTCTCAGTGTTCCAAATATAATTTCATCAAATCCAGTGCACAGTCAGCCCCAGTTCCTCATTCCTGCTGCCCTGTTTCCTGCAATCAATTCCAACCAAATTGCCTTCTCTCTCTCCATTTTGTGAACTAACTCACTGTTTCTTCTCTGCACCAACTAGTTCTTAACCAGTCATAAAGATCGAGTTTTGATGACACATTTAATACTAAGTGTACTGAGATACAGTGAGAAGCTTTATTTTGCACGCTATCCAGGCACCCTCCGGCATCCTTTCAGATTTAAAAATCTGCAAAAATCCCCATGCGGTAAGGACAAAGAGACGAGATTGGTCATGAAAGTGATTAAAGAATGGCCCTAGCAATTCAAGACGGCAGGTAAATCGGAATGATATATTCCACACCCTTCCCACCTGCATCTACCACACCTCACATGCCCTCCATCACTTCAGCATCTTTCAGTTCTTGGGGGGGGGGGGGGGGGGGGAACTGCTTCATTTTCACCATGGCTGTCCAGCCCTGATATACTTCCGTGCCTGACAAAGAAGGCCTCAAGGCTCACTGCTTCCTTCTAGATAACAGATTGAAGCAGACCCTCCCTTTCATAGCAGAACTTGTACTCGCCCTTAAGAACTTCTCCTCTGACACATCCCACTTTCTCCAAGTCAAACTGCCAGCTATGCCTGTCTTTTCTTTGGCTCTGTGGAGCCATCCATGCTGCAAACCCACGCAGACAAGGCTCTACAACTCTTTCCCAGCTACTCTGAAGACTGACCTTGGGGTTGCCTCCCACAACCATGATGAACTAGTCAACTTTATCAGCTTCCCCCCACCCCCCGAACTCAAATTCACATTACTTTCCTGGTAACTCTCTTTCCCTTTTCAATCTCTGTCTCCATCTCGGGAGACAAACTCTCTACACACGTCTTCTGTAAACCCATTAACTCTGACAGTTACCTTGACTACATCTCTATCCTCCCTGTATTCTTTTCTCTCAATTCCTCCGTCCCCATCGATCTGCTCCCAGGAAGAGCCTTCCAATCCAGGGCATCTGAGATGGCCTGCCTCTTCAGAAAGCAGGCTTTCCTTTCTGCAATTAATTCATGCTCTACCTGATTCTCCTCCGATTCTTGAACATCTGTCCTGACTCCTCCACCCACTAGATGCAACAAGGACAGGATTCCCCTTGCCCTCACCTGCCATCCCACCAGTCTCCGCCTCCAACATATCATTCTCCACCGTCCGCCACCTACAACATGATCCCACCACCAGTCACATCTTCCTCTCCCCTCCGCTCCGCTCCCCACTTTCAATGGGGACCGCTCCCTCTGCGACCCCTTGTCCACTACTCCCTTCCCACCACCACCTCCCTGGAATCTATCCCTGTGACCTCAAGAAGAAGTCTCCTCCCTCACCACATTTTGGGGTCTTTCCAAGTGAAGCAACACTTCACCTGTGAATCTCTAGGGGATCATTTACTACATCCGGTGCTCCAGACATTACCTCCACTACACCGGGGTGAATTGGACGCCCACTGGGAGATCATTCCTCTGAGCACCTTCGCTCTGCCCACTGCAACAGCAAGGACCTTTCAGTGGCCATCAACTTTAATTCCACACCCCATTCCCACATTGACATTGTTGTCCACAGCCTTGTGTAATGCTAAATCAAGGCATCCACAAATTGGAGAAACCACAAATGTATTCCACTTGACTGTCTCCAACCACACGGCATCAATATTGACTTCCTAATTTTCCATTAACACCCCTCTCCCAGTCTCTCTCTCTTTCCTTACCCCTCCGTTTCCTTTCCTTCACCTCTCCACCCCTTTCCCTTCCTTTTCCATCAGAGAGCCCACCCTTCTTAGGCCTCTGCCCTCTCCCCCTATCACGTCTCAGCCTCTTTCTCTTCTACCCTCCCACCTGTATCCTCCTATTACCTGTTAGCCTGTTCTCCTCCCCCTTTCCCCTTCCTCCCTCCTCTTCTCCTCCCCACCAGCCCTGTATACCTTCCCTGGCCATGTACTGGCCCAACATTGCATGTGTGCTTACCTCTTCCACTTCCTCTGGTAGCTTGGTCCTCATGCCCACTGCCCTGTGTGAAAATGGAGCCCCCTAAGATCCTCTTCAAACCTTTCCCTTCTCGCCTGAAATCTATTCCCACTCCTAGATTGGAAAGTGATGTGGAACCAACCACCCAATCTATGCCCCTCGTGATTTGAGAAACACCAGGGGTGGCCAGCTGCGGCCTGTGGTCCATTTTTTAAGTGGCCTGTTAGGACGTAGTCACTAACAATAAATTGCACAGCATGTACATTGTACTTCCTAGTTTCAACTCTAGATGCCGCTGCCATTTTGAACCACAACTTTTTTTTTAAATATTTTATTTTCATCTTTAAGCATATTAAACAATTATGCAGAACGCAAAACATCAAGAGACCCCCCCCCCCACCCACCTTTTATATATACAGTTTAACAAAGAAAAACCCCATCATCAGTTCATACGAGACCTGGTATTACCACAGCATTCTATCCTCGACAGAAGCCTTCTGGCTAACCAGGAATGATCACTTCCAGACCGTGGCATCAGTGAAGTGCCTATATATTTGAGATAAGGCTGCCAAAGTGTCAGAAAGGTGTGGTATCCTTTTCTAAGATCATATGCGATCTTTTCTAGAGCAAATGCGGCTTGTTCATTTCCAAAGACCATCTAATCAATGGGGGGGGGGAGGCGGGGGGAATCAGATTTCCATGTCACTGCTATTCATTTTCTGGCCACATATTAAGTGATTTCTGTAAATTTAATTTGGAAATTAGTTAAAGAGTTACTGATACTCGTGAAATTCCCCAATAAACAAGGCTAATGGGAAAGTGATTTCCGCCAACGTGTCACAGAGGTCACATCAGAAGGGCTTCACCTATGTACAGAGCCAGGTAGCGTGCAAGAAGGAGCTGGCCTCTATACCACATCTGAAGTACATCTCTGACAGCTCAGGCTCATATTTTTGTAGTTTCTGTGGGGTGAGGTTGTAGCGTGAATAAAAGCTCTCACTACTGGAGGGAGAACAAATGCTTTTATTAGCTTATAACTAAGGCTAGGGTTTCACAGTAGTCTTCAGAAGGGTTTTGGGTTTAGGTGGGAAACCAAAGTTATATGTGAGCAGATGGGGGCGGAGCTGGAAGGCGGGGCCAACCATCGGCACAACACCCTACCAGTGGATCCCAGTTCACTGCATTCACCCCTTCCTGTAGAATTTAGGGTCTGTGAATGAAGACAGAGAAAAAAAATTGAAAAATATACAGTTATTTACAAATTTACAGATTTATGGGGTCTGGGGATCTGGAGATCCTGGTGGAGCGCCTTAGCACCGTGGGGCCTTGGACTCCTTGGGTCTCCTGGTCCCTTTGTGAGGGAGGAGAGACGGGCTGGGTCTCCGGCTCAATGGTGGATGGGGGTGCACTTTCCTCCTGAACTGAATCCCCTGAGACCCTGACTGTGGGCGATAAAAATGAGCTCTGTGGCTTGCAGGGCACTTGAGGCAATGGACCCTCAGTTCCAGAAGGTGTCAGGTCCCTGATGGAGATGGTGTCCTCTCTGACATCTGGTTACTCCACATAGGCATACGTGGGATTGACATGGAGCAGTTTCACCCTTTCCACCAGGGGGTTGGTCTTGCTTCTCCTCACGTGCTTCCTGAGAAGGACTGAACCAGGGGTGGTGAGCCAGGTTGGGAGTGTAGTTCCTGATGCCGACTTTCTTTTGAAATTGAATAGGAGCTCATGAAAAGTAGCGTTGGTCATGGTACATAGTAACAACCGAATGGAATGGAGCACCATAGGAAGGACTTCCTGCCAGCGATAGGGAGGACTTCAGAGCCAGGTTGACAGCCTTCCAGACCGTGGTGTTCTCCTTTTCAACCTGCCCCTTCCCCCGGGGGTTGTAGCTAGTAGTCCTGCTGGATGTGATGCCCCTCACCAGCAGGTTCAGATGTAGCACGTTACTCCTAAAGGATGAGCCCCAATCACTATGAATATAGCTGGGATACGCGAACAGGGCAAAAATGGAATCTAGGGCCATTATGACTGATGGTGGACATGTCTGGACATAGAATGATGAACGGGAAGCGGGAGTACTCATCAATGATAGAGAGAAAGAAGGTGTTCCAATTCATGGAGGGGAGAGGTCCCTTAAAATTGACATTGAGCTGTTCAAAGGGCCTGGATGACTTGATTAGGTGCGCCTTTGCAGGGCAGTAGAAGTGCGGCTTGCACTCCATGCAGACCTGGCAAGACCTGGTCATTTCCCTGACATCTTCCATGGAGTAGGGCAGATTGTGCACCTTGACAAAATAAGCCATACGGGTAACCCCTGGATGGCAGAGCTCATTATGCAGAGACCGCAGTTGGCTGTTGTGTGCAGAGGCACAGGTTCCTCTGGATAAGGCATCTGGAGGGTCATTAAGGGCTCCTGTCTGATAGGAAATGTCATAATTGTAGGTGAAGAGCTCGATCCTCTACCGAGCAATCTTGTCATTTTTGATTTTGCCTCTCTTAACATTAAACATGAATGCAACAGAGCGCTGGTCAGTGAGAAGCGTACATTTCCTACCTGCCAGGTAGTGTCTCCAGTGCCTTACGGCTTTTACAATGGCTTCAGCTTCCCTTTCCACCAATGGGTTCCAAAACTTATGGCCTTGCAATGTCCATGAAAAAAATACAACCGGCCTGCCCACCTGGTCGAGGGTAGCATCCAGGACTACGTCTGAAGTGTTGCTTTCCACTTGGAAAGGTACATTCTCGTCCACCGCATACATGGCAGGTTTCATAATGTGATTCCAGAGGTAGTTTAAAGCTATTTGGGCTTCAGCGGAGAGGGGGAAATTAGTGGCTTTTAAGAGAGGGGGAACCTTATCAGCGTATTGGGTGTAATATGAGAAAAACCCAGGCATTCCTCAAAGCCTTTGTGGTCCTGGGAATGGGGAGCTCTAACAGGGGGTGCATCCTATCGGGATCAGGGACAATGATCCCATTCTCCACCACACAGCCAAGGATAGCCAGACATTTCATCCTAAACATGCATTGTTAAAGTTATAAATGAGGTTCAGGGCTTTCGCCGCATATGGAAAATTCTGGACGTTGGCATCATGGTCTTCCAAGATGTGACCACAGATGTTGACATTGTCGAGGTAGGGTAAAGCAGCCTTCAACCCATACTGGTCCACCATTCTGTCCATCTTCCTCTGGAAGATAGAAACCCCATTAGTGATACTGAAAGGGACCCTCTGGAATTGATAGAGTGGACCGTTAGCCTCAAATGCTGTATTTGGATGGTCCTCAGAACAGATTGGCAGCTGGTGAAAGGCAGCTTTCAGGTTGATGGTTGAATAGACCCAATACTGCACAATATCATTCCAAAATTTGAGAGAGGGGATATGCATCCAGGAGTGTGTACTGATTAATAGTTTGGCTACTGTCAATCACTAGCCTGGACTTGTTTTCCCTTTTTACGACTACCACTTGCGCTCTCCATGGGCTGGTGGTAGGTTTGATGACACCTTCGTCAAGTAGAGATTGTGTATCAGACTTTACAAAATTTCAGTCTGCTGTGCTAAACCTCCTGCTCTTGGTAGCAATAGGTTTGCAGTCCGAGTATAGATTCAGGAAGAGAGGAGAGGGGTCGATATTCAGTGTTGGTTCTGATTTTAGGGGCCCTCTATTCTGAACCGTTATGGGGGGAAAGGACCAGAATACTCCAAGGTCACGCTTTTAAGGTGACACAAGAAGTCCAGACCCAACAACCCTGGAGCACACAATTCATCAAGTATATTCAAGCAAAACTTACAGAAATCCCCCACTTCAAACGACAGATGTATTATATAATGTTGTTGAACATGTGTAGAATGCGAATGAGATGCAAGGAATATGCGATAATTGGAAGGATACATCTTTAGGTTGTATTTTTGCAGAGTCCGTGAGTCCATGAAGCTTTCAGTAGAGCCCATGTCGATTAGGCATTTCTTCTTCTTTGGCTTGGCTTCGCGGACGAAGATTTATGGAGGGGGTAAAAGTCCACGTCAGCTGCAGGCTCGTTTGTGGCTGACAAGTCTGATGCGGGACAGGCAGACACGGTTGCAGCGGCTGCAGGGGAAAATTGGTTGGTTGGGGTTGGGTGTTGGGTTTTTCCTCCTTTGCCTTTTGTCAGTGAGGTGGGCTCTGCGGTCTTCTTCAAAGGAGGTTGCTGCCCGCCAAACTGTGAGGCGCCAAGATGCACGGTTTGAGGCGATATCAGCCCACTGGCGGTGGTCAATGTGGCAGGCACCAAGAGATTTCTTTAGGCAGTCCTTGTACCTTTTCTTTGGTGCACCTCTGTCACAGTGGCCAGTGGAGAGCTCGCCATATAACATGATCTTGGGAAGGCGATGGTCCTCCATTCTGGAGACGTGACCCACCCAGCGCAGCTGGATCTTCAGCAGCGTGGACTCGATGCTATCGACCTCTGCCATCTCGAGTACTTCGACGTTAGGGATGAAAGCGCTCCAATGGATGTTGAGGATGGAGCGGAGACAACGCTGGTGGAAGCGCTCTAGGAGCCGTAGGTGATGCCGGTAGAGGACCCATGATTCAGAGCCGAACAGGAGTGTGGGTATGACAACGGCTCTGTATACGCTTATCTTTGTGAGGTTTTTCAGTTGATTGTTTTTCCAGACTCTTTTGTGTAGTCTTCCAAAGGCGCTATTTGCCTTGGCGAGTCTGTTGTCTATCTCATTGTCGATCCTTGCATCTGATGAAATGGTGCAGCCGAGATAGGTAAACTGGTTGACCATTTTGAGTTTTGTGTGCCCGATGGAGATGTGGGGGGGCTGGTAGTCATGGTGGGGAGCTGGCTGATGGAGGACCTCCGTTTTCTTCAGGCTGACTTCCAGGCCAAACACTTTGGCAGTTTCCATTTAGTGGAATGTTATTTACCTTCACGGTCACTATTGAGTTGCTGAGCTGCTGAGGTCTGTCCTGATCTAGGACCATCGAGGCCAGGACCCCGGAGACCCCATACTCCTCACTCGAGTGGCCCCCACTGTCCTGGGTTGCCCTGCGTGGGTAAGATGACGTCGACCTCATGGAGCAGCAAGATGGCCACCCTCCTTCCTCCTCCGACGATGATGGCACCGAGTTTGAATTTGGATCGCGACAAGATAGTCGCTGAGCCTTTTCACGCCATTTCCTCGCAGCCACCCTCCGTTAGCGTGTAACTCAGCAAGTGGGTTTGAAAGAATTCAGGGCAGACAGTTTGGGACTGGAATTGAATTCAGAAGTGATGCAGGATGCAGACTTCCCTGGGCTTCCCCTCACGTGGCAAACCCTCACCCAATGCCCCTTCTTGCCACAGCTGGAACACACTGACTGTTTTGCCAGGCAACGGGATCAGGGATGCTGGCTCTTGCCACAGAAAAAGCGCTCCCTAGCATGGGAAGTGGCAGCCATTAGGGCTGGGGTAGCGGGAGCAGCAGGTCCTTGGAAGGGGTCACCTGGGTGAGTGGGCTGGGTGGCTCCGAGGTTGTCATTCTCGAGCTTGGCCTGTTCCAGCAATTTGGGCAGTTCAACATGGCTAGCAAGGTCCTTCTTACCTGACTCAAGCAGTCACTGTCTCATGTACCTCAAGTGGACCCCCGCAACTAGAGTGTCCCAGATCTGTTCTTCTTCACAAGTGTGGCCCATAGCCGCTTCACACCTGCACTTCTTAGTAAGCATCCACAGGTCCAGTCCTTGATGTTCTCTCCTGGGCATTGGTGATGTAGAGCGAGTCGGTGCCTCGCTAGTACCTCGTTTTGTGCCTTCAGGTACTGAGCCGTCAAAGCCTCGATGGCAGCATCATATGTAATACAATCCCTGATGACTGCATACCCTTTCTCTCCTAACCTCGAAACGAGTGCGGACCTCCTGAGTTTGTCAGTGTGGAAGGCATCTCTGGTCATGTTCAGGTAGGCCTGGATGCAGTCTAGCTAGTATGTGAACTCCTCAGCCGTGTCGGGGGGACAGAGGGTCCGTCAGCAGCGTTCCTGGCTTGATTAGCGCTTCCATCATTTAGGAAATAAGCTAATAAAATTGTAGCCTGAATAAAACTCTCAAGACTGGAGGAAGAACAAATGCTTTTATTCGCTTATAACTATGGGTAGAGTCTCACAGTCGTCTTCAGAAAAATTCTGGGTTTAGGTGGGAAACCAGGGTTATATGTGAGCAGATGGGGGTGGAGACGGAGGTGGGGCCAGCCATCAGCACAACACACTACCAGCGAATACCAGTTCACTGCAGAGATACAACTGGTGGAGGAAGTTATAGTGAGCCATTCTGTACCGGGCATTAATGGTAGCTGTCAAACATCCATGACATAAATCTGACCAGCTGTTCATCAATTGTTATGTTCAAATCTGCTTCCCATCATACTCTAGATTTGTACAAACCTGGTTTGGGGCCCTCATTCATCTGGATGAAATATATTCTCAAGATAAGTTTGCATACATTTCCCTCATGAAGCAGTTTCTCCACTTTAATAAGTACCAGTAAAGTCATTTTCAGACCCAGGTTGGCTTTAAGAAAAAGGTCTTAACTGAAGATAACAGAAGATTTTGCTGGACAAGTCGTATTTCCCCAACAATATAAAATATCATTTTTTTGTAGCAGTATTCCGAATGCTGGATCCCTTTATGATGTCAAGTTTCCAGAATTTTGTTGTTTAAAGTCATGGGTATGAGTTAATTTGATCTCAAAGGTGTTTTTGGTGACAGTCTACTAAAGAGTCTTATTGTATTCATTTAAATTAAATTTACAAGTGGCAGAGCACATCATTAAACTACTGTAATGCCAACAGTTAATCTGTTCAGTTGTGCCCTATAGTTATTTTGATAGAAAATGAATTTTCGATGGTACCGGGGTTTTCTGGTCTAAAAACGCCATTTTTCTTGCAGTGTGACTGGTTGAAAACTGCCAGGCTTCATATTGTTTGGCCCGTGACTCCTTATATTTTTCTGTATGTGGCCCACAACCAAAAATAATTTTCCTCTGTGGAAGGTAGGACTCCAACAATTTAACATCAGTTTACCCAGGGCACTTTGAATGAAGTGTTGCCTTGCTGTCGAGACGTGTCAGGGAGAGGCAGGAGAACCTCTCGTTGTTTCCCCAGCCCCACGTGAGCCCCTCGCCTCTCCCACCCAGTCCTCTTTACACTGCCTTCTCTTCTCTACATCCCCAGTCTTGAATGAGGGGTTTTGGTTCAAAGGCTCGGCCATTAACTTCTCTCATGCTGGAGCTGCTGAGTTCCTCCAGCAGGTTGTGTGGAGCTTCGGATCCCAGGGCCTGCTGCTCCTGTGTGTCTCCACATCACTTCTCTCTTGCATGACTGGATTGAGGCCGTAATGAGCTTCCAAGCTATATGATCCCAACAACAAACTGATCCCTTTCAGATTACCAATATTTTACATCATTTTTATAAAGCATTGTTGTTCTTTATTACAAGAGAGTTTGTGTAGGGGAGCCTTGAATAGATTGCACTGGTCTTCATAGGAACGACAGGAGATGCTTTTATGTTAGGGCAAGGTGGATTCACTGATCCATGGGATGCAGGGATTGTCTCACAATCTGGTCCTATGTCTACTGAAGTTTAAAAGACTGTCTCATTGAGATATGCAGGATTCTGACAGGACCTGTCAGATTAAAAGAGGCGGATGGTGTCAAACCATGGCATAGATGTTCGGGATAAGTCAATTAGGATTGAGATGGGATCTTCAGGCAGGGAATTGTAAGCCCTGTCAGAGATTTGTTGATGCTCAGAAACTGAGCACATTGAAGGTTATTTTCAATTGTATTGCGGACGCAGCAAGTGGATTTGAAGGATTTGAAATGTGGGATTGTTAATGATCATCTCTAAGCTCAAAGGAGTTGTTTGGGCTACACCTGATGTTCTTTGAAGCAAATATTTTTGAGAATACAGAACATTTCAATAACAATTTATTATTATTAAAAAGAACTGCTCACTCCTGTGGTAGCTTTTGCACATTATTATCGCCATAACAGCATGAGGCTGCCAAGTGGTGATACCTCATAGCTCCAGTGACCCTGGTTCGATCCTGACTTAAGGTTCTATCTGTTTGCAATTAGCCCATTCTTCCTGTGACTGTGTGTGCTTCCCCAGGGGCGTTCCCACAACCCAAAGGTGCGCGGGTTGGTGGGTGAATCGGCTGCTGTAAAATGCCTCTGCAGAAGGTGTGTGATGGGAGAATCAACTATTATTATCGAGCATGTGTGAGAGAATGAGGTGGGGGGGTGGGAACTGATGGGGGAATTGTATTAGCGGGATTACTCTCAGAGCGTGCATTGACTTGACGGGCCAAACAACCTCCTCAGAAAATATGACTTTTCAAAATTTAAATTTAGACCCACACCACAATGAACTCAAAACTCTGTGGGTTTTTCGAGCGTGGTGGGGGGGAAACGAGAGCACCTGGAGAAACCCCACATGGACACAGGGAGATTGTACAAACCCCTGACAGACAGGGCCGGTTTTGAACCCAGATCACTGGCTCTGTAAGAGTCTTGCACAAACCCGTTAGGTTAACCGTGCTGCCCCAGTGGTTAATGCAGCTGATGCCCCAGCAGTGTAACATGGAAAGTGACTGGATAATTTGGTTAATAATAGTGATTAATGGACAAATATTGATCATAACATTGGCAATACTTTCCTTCAAGAACTCTTATTCCCATTGAAGCTTCAACACCTAATTCATTGGCTGGAAAGTGCATTTCTCTCTCTCTCTCTCTCTCTTTTTCTCTTTCTCTTTCAAATACCTTGTACCTAAAGATGGAAGAGAACTCAAGACAGAACAAGAGGGGGCAAATGGAAGGATTTCAAAGACAACGATGAGAACTTTGATCAATAGCGATGTTGGAAATCTAAAGTAAAACAGAAAATGTTGGAAATAACTAAAAGGTCAGACAGAGATACCGTTTTAGATCTTTGATCGTGAAACTTGGTTACTCTTTGACCATCGCTCTATTCCCAGAATTTACAAACTTGTGTGAAGACTTTGGTCAGAGGGGATCTTTGGAGAGTGTGTGCTGTTACTCCGAGCCAGAATAGATGACTGGTGTAATACAGAGATAAATCCAGTGGAAGTACATAGGTTTGGAATCATTTTGAACACCAAGCTCCTCTCTTTGTACACAGAATGGGTGTAACATGGGGGGGTTGCTGAGGTAACAACCCAGCCTAGGGACCGTGAACAGTACTGGAGGACTAATTGTGAGGTGTGTAGAAAGGTAGGAGCTCTCTCTCTCTCACATGCAGCTCAAAGGGAACCAAAAGCTTATAAATAGTTTCTTTAAGCTGAGTGTTGTGCCTGCTTCTCAGGGGAAGGGTGGCAGGTATTGTTTGTTTTAACCCTCTGTAAGGTAAGTTGCCTGAAAATAAAATCAGTTCACAAGTGTGTGTGGCTCCTGTGGCATATTTGTTCTCCACTGTAAACAAAGTTGAGGGTTGTCAGTCCTTGAACCTTTTGGACTTGTTTCTCACCACAGTAGTCCAACTAGTTCAAAGTATTTGCTGTGTCTTTACCTGTTCCCAGTCTAATTATTTCTCATATTCCAATATTCTTTCAGGCCCAGCCAGGTCAAAGTATGGGATTCAGAAGCTGTGTGCCAGGAAGGAGCCATGGTGAGTAGTTCCCTGATCCATATAACAGCCCAGCCTGCAGTGACCCACGTGTGCATCAATGGTGGGAATGGAAATCCCTCCATTTCAGCCATCCAGGGCAGGCAGGGAATGGGTCAGATTCAAACCCCCCCCAGGACATGCACAGGACAGATCAGATTAAGAATGAAGCTCCTGTTACACAGACTGAGAGTGAAGAAAAGCATATCGGAGTTTGTGGAGGCTTGATATGACACCAGAAACCCTGGCAAATTTCTATAGGTCTGGTAGAAAGGGAGCTGAACGGCTACATCATGGTCTAGTTTGGGAACCAAAATACCCCTCAGCATAAAGGTAGTGGACACAGCACAGGACATCACAGGCAAAACCTTCCACTATTAAGTGCATCTACAGGGTGCACTGCCATCAGAGGGAAGCAGCAGTCATCAAAGACCCACAACACTAACACACGCTCTGTTCTCCCTGCTGCCATCAGGAAAGAGGTGTAGGTGCCACAAGACTCGCACCGCCAGGTTCAGGAACAGCTGCTTCCCCTCCACCATCAGACTTCTCAACAACAAACTCAATCAGGGACTCATTTAAGGACTTGTACTTGTGCACTTTATTGATTTTCTTTTCTGTTCTCTGTATTGCACAGTTAGTTTAGTTTATTTATTTATATAGCACATTTAAAATGTTGACCAAAGTGCTGTATAGATCAAAAAGACATCGCAACTAGGCAACTATTTAAATAAAATGAATACAAGAGGTTAGAACACAAGGTAACAATCAGGTGCACGAGGACGACTCGAAACACCAGTGAATAAAAGGGCATCTTCAACCTGGATCTAAAAGAGCTGATGGAAGGGGCAGAATTGATAAATGTTGTTCCACAGTTTGGGGGCTGCACTAGCAAGGGCGCAATCTCCCCTGAGTTTACAATTTGAGCATGGAACAGCCCCAAGTTAGCCAGCCTGAGGGGCATTGAAGTGGAATAAGGAGTTAGGAGATCTGTGAAGTAAGAGGGGGCTAGCCCATTAGAGGGATTTTATACACAAACAAGAGAAATTTAAAATGAATCCTGTGCCGAACTGGCAGCCAGTGGAGGGAGGCCAGACTAGGAGTGATATGGTCCCTCTTCTTGGCACCCGTCAGGAGCCTGGCTGCAGCATTCTGAACCAGTTGCGTACAGGATAATGAAGACGGACTAAACCCGGTCAACAGAGAGTTAGAATAGTCTAAAAGGGGAGAATATAAGGGCATGGATAACTTTCTCAAGATCTTTAAATGAAAGGAATCATTTGATTATGGCAAAAGGGCAAAGCCAGAAAAAGCTTGAACTTGTTTGTCAAACTTGAAGGTGGAATCAAATATCACACCAAGGGATTTGACGTGGGATTTAATGAGGGTGGATAAATTATCAAGATTTTTTAGATAATTTTGGTAGAATTGGGGGACCAAATAGAATAACCTCAACTTTCCCCTCGTTTAACTGTGAAAAGTTTTGAGCCATTCAACGCTTTATTTCCTCTGGACGTTAGTGAAACTGGATATCTTTGATTGATTGTTGGGTTTCAAGGGGAGATAGAGCTGAGTATGATTGGCACAGCGGTGGGAAGAGATGCCGTGTCTTTGAAAGATATGACAAGGGGGAAGTAGGTATAAACAAAGGAGAATGGGGCCTGGAATAGACCCTTGTGAGACCCCACAGGAAAGAGTAGCTGAAGAAGATGAAAATTTGCCCATATGATTTAAACTAGTTCAAGGCCATGCCATTGACACTGACCCAATACTGGAGACGGTCTGTTAAAATAGCACGATCCACAGTATCAAACGCTGCAATGAGGTCCAGGAGAATTAGAATAGTGGAGCCACCTAAGTCAGTAGAAAGGAGCATGTCATTATACACCTTTAGTAAGACCAATGCTGTGCTATGGTGGGCCTTATAAGCTGACTGAAATCTTTCTGATATGTTGTTTTGATGTAGGGAGGGAAACAATTGGCTATGAATGACTTTCTCAAGGACCTTTGACACGAATGGAAGTTTAGAAAGAGGTCTGTAAATTTTGGGTGTGGTGCGGTTCAAGTTGGGTTTTTTTCAGGAGGAGCTGGACCACAGCATGCTTGAAACAAATTGGAACTGTCCTGGTGCCCAGGGAACTGTCAATAATAGAGAGGATGTGTGATCGTACAGATTCTATCACCAATGTGTATATGTACAGATGGTAGTGTAGGATGATTGTGATTGGCTGAGAGCGTAGCTACGCCTACTGGCAGGTCTTAAAGGGTTGCTCCTAGCCAGACCAGGTCATTCTGAACTGGTCGACCTACATGTAATACACTCCATTCTTCTAGTTAATAAAAGCCTTGGTTTGGATCAACAAGCCTTTGATTCTTTCAATGCGCTCTACAATTTTATTAACTAGAAAGTTTTAAAGGGATGGAGCGTATGCTACGGCTGGAACGCCTCGACATTGACCCACAGTCGGCTACAGCCTCAAATGACTTTAAGCACTAGGTGAGGTGCTTCGAAATATACTTACAACTCTCTGACCCTGCCGTGATAGAGGACAGCCATTGACTACTAATATTGATGACTATGGTGTCCCCGAGAGTCTACCAGAGCATCCAGGACGCGACCACTTACACCACAGCCATGAAGGTGCTGAAAGGGCTCTACGAGCAACCGGTGAACAGGGTCTATGCTCAGTACAAACTAGCGACAAGGATGCAACAGCCCGGTGAGTCCTGTAGAGCTTATATTCAACCACTAAGGGCAATGGGCAGGAACTGCTGCAGAGACCACAGACGATCTCATTCGGATTGCCTTCGTTGCCGGGGTCCGATTGAATGAGGCGAGGCAGCGCCTACTAGAGCACGAGGGAGAAAACCGAGAGGACGTGATCCAGATCGCAGAGATGATGGAGGCTGCGGTCTTAAGTATGGACGCATACTCTCGGGGCTGGACCCCACGCTCTGATGTGAGTAGGATGTTCTCCCTCAACCCTACTACCCCCAGGCACACCTACAGCCTCTCGGCTCCCGCTACGCTGCCCAATGTGACCCCAAAGTGTTATTTCTGCCGGAGGGACAAGCACAGCAGGTCCCATTACCTGGCGAGAAATGCCAGGAGCCAGAAGTGCCTGAAAAACGGCCACTTTGTTGTAGTCTGTCACTCCAAAATGGCAACTGTCAAACACAGTGCCTTGTGTGAAGCCCAACCGCCACCCTCCCATTCAAACATTTCTTCCTCAGAGCTCTCATCCAATGAGAGCGAGGGCTCCACTGCGCGGCAGCACCTGATGTCACGGGGTAGACGCCGAGCGCGGAAGGTACAACCCACCCTCGCCGCAATGACGTTGGCCTGCTTCACCCTCCCTCATGAAGCAACGTCCGACTGGGCCCCAGCCCCGACTTCAATGGCCTCCGCCACTGCCGACCAGGCAGCCCGCCACCACCATCACCGCTGAGCCTGCCACCACCATCACTGCTGAGCCCACCGCCGCCACTACCGCTGCTGCCAACTAGGGACACGCCCCCGCACCACGGGGCCTCACCTGTAGTCTCTCCACCCTCCAAGTTGCTCCGCCAGCGCACTTTGCAAACCTCACCCCTGGCTGGAAGCCTGTGGCCACCAAAAGCCGGCAATATAGTTAAGAAGACAGGAAATTCATCACAAGCGAGGTGCGCAGACTGCTAGATGAGGGCATTATCGAACCTAGCTCAAGTCCATGGAGGGCCCAGGTGGTGGTTGTTAAAAACGGGGAGAAGCCACGGATGATGGTTGACTACAGCCAGACAATCAACTGCTTCACGCTTCTGGATGCATACTCCCTCCCACGGATCACGGATGTGGTGAATCAGATTGCCCAATACCGCGTGTTCTCCACCATTGACTTACGTTTGGCCTATCACCAGCTCCCAATCCGCCAAGAAGACCAACCTTTCATGGCCTTCGAAGCAAATGGGCGGCTGTATCAATTCCTCAGGGTAACCTTTGGGGTCACAAATGGCGTCACGGTCTTCCAGCAGGAAATAGACCGGATGGTGGACCAGAACGGGCTGACTGCTACTTTCCCGTATCTGGACAATGTCACCATCTGCGGCCATGACACAGAGGGATCATGATACCAACCTCCAGAAATTTTTTCAGACTGCAACTCGGCTGCACTTGACCTACAATTTCTTCAAGTGTGTCTTCCGGACCACTCGACTCGCAATTCTGGGTTGTGTGGTGGAGAACGGGGCGCTAATGCCAGACCCTGACCTCATCCATCCCCTTGTGGACTTGCCCTCCCCCGACACCCAGAAGGCACTCAGACACTGCCTGGGCTTCTTCTTCTACTATGCCCAATGGATTCCACACTATGCCGACAAGGCATGGCCACTCATCAAATCCACTTCCTTCCCCCTGTCAACCGAAGCCAGAGCAGCCTTCAACCACATCAAATCGGACATTGCCGCTGCAACGCTGCACGCCATTGATGAGTCCTTCCTGTTCAAAGTCGAGAGCGATGCTACCGACTTTGCACTGGCAGCCATTTTGAACCAGGCCGGCCAGCCGGTAGCCTTCTTCTCCAGAACCCTCCAGGGTCCTGAGAGCCAACATTCCTCTGTCGAGAAGAAGGCCCAGGCCATAGTTGAAGCAGTATGCCGTTGGAGACACTGCCTCACTGGCAGGTGCTTTACACTGCTGACTGACCAACGCGTGGTCTCCTTCATGTTTAGCAATAACCAGCGAGGTAAGATCAAGAATGACAAAATCGCCAGGTGGAGAATCGAACTCTCCACCTTTAATTATGACATACTGTATCGGCCTGGTAAACTCAAGGACCTGCCAACATACAACTGGACAGGCTGCAAAGACTCCAAAAGGAGATCTGTCATCCAGGGGTCACTAGGTTAGCGGACTTTGTCAAAACTCGCAACCTGCCCTACACGGTCTAGGAAATTCGCTCCATGACCTGAGCCTGTCCGGTGTGTGCTGAGTGCAAGCTCCAGTTCTTCCATCTGGAGAACACCCACATCATCAAAGCTACCCGCCCCTTTGAGCATCTCAGCGTGGACTTCAAGGTGCCCCTACCGTCGACCAACTGTAACACCTACATCCTTATGGCCATCGATGAGTACTCCTGCTTCCTGTTCACCATGCCCTGCTCGGACATGACCGCCTCCTCAATCATAAAGGCCCTGCACAGCATCTTCGCCATCTTCGGGTACCCCAGTTACATCCACAGTGACAGGGGGTCCTCGTTGATGAGTGCGAAGCTGCGGCAGTACCTTCTGGAGCATGGATTTGCTTCAAGCAGGACCACCAGCTATAACCCTCGCGGTAACGGGCAGGTCGAAAGAGAGAAAGCAGTTACACTTGCCCTCTGGTCCAAAGGTCTCCCCACCTCTCACTGGCAGGATGTGTTCACTAGTGCCCTACATTCCATCCACTCCCTCCTATGCACCGTGACGAATGCCACCCCCCATGAAAGGATGTTCTCTTTCCCGAAGAAATCCGAATCGGGAACAACCATACCGGTGTGGCTCACGGTTCCTGGGCCGGTCCTCCTGCTTTGCCACATCTGGTACTCAAAGAACAACCCCTTGGTTGACCGAGTGACTCTGCTCCATGCGAACCTGCATTATGCCTACATTGAGTACCCGGACAGGCGGGTGGACACAGTCTCGGTAAGGGACCTAGCCCAAGCCGGATCAGGCGCAGCAGTGCTTCCAACCCAACCTCCCCCAATTCCTTCTCCCCCAGGTCATGTGCTTGAACAGAGGGACCAGCACCACCCCACCAGCTCAGGCTAGACTATCGATAATGCCCTTGGGAAATTGAGCGAAGCAGTGGCCGCCCCTTACAGGCCTGCCAGCAACACGACTCCAGCGATCCCAATCCCGGCACCACGGCAGTCACGCTGAATGGTCAGGCCCCCTGACCGGTACAGTCCTCCATCCACCCCAGGGTCAGTTCTCAAAGAAGGGGTGAATGTGATAGTACAGATTCTATCACCAATGTGTATATATACAGATTGTAGTGTAGGATGACTGTGATTGGCTGAGAGTGTAGCCACGCCTACTGGCAGGTCTTAAAGGGTTGCTCCTAGCCAGACCAGGTCATTCTGGACTGGTCGACCTACATGTGATATGCTCCAGTCTTCTAGTTAATAAAAGCCTTTGTTTGGATCAACAAGCCTTTGATTCTTTCGACGCGCTCTACAAGAAACAGGTCTGTAAATTTTGGGTGTGGTGGGGTTCAAGTTGGGTTTTTTTTCAGGAGGGGCTGGACCACAGAATGCTTGAATCAAATTGGAACTGTCCCGGTGCCCAGGGAACTGTCAATAATAGAGAGGATGCAAGGTCTGGCTCCCCCTTCAGGAGGAGAGGAGGGATAATGTCAAAGGGGCAGGTTGTAGGTTTCATGGAGGACACAATCTTTCCAAGGATGGGCAGTGTGATGGGGCTAAAACGGTCCAGGTTGGATGAATAGAGCTATGGTATAGTTAGGTTACGGGTCAGGTAGGGTCGGGGTGGGTGTGGGGGGTGGGGGGAATGTTTTTCCTGATGCTCTCAAAATTTTGCTTATGAAGAATTGTTTTTTAATTCTGCACATTTGGTAAGAGACACATCAGAGTTGGCATTGGGTTTGGGTCCAATGACTGAGTTGATGGTATTGAATGAGTCCTTGGGATTATGAGAGTTGTTGAGAATTATGTCAGCAAAATATTTTGTTCTTTCAGCTTTTACTGCTCCCTGGGTATGTGCAGGTTGTTTTTCAAAATTTTGAGGGAAATTTGTAGTTTATCCCACTTCCACTTCCATCCAGCTACCCTGCACTTCCTCCTCAGGGCCTTGGTGGTGTCATTAAGCCAAGGCGCAGTCTTATGCTTAGATTGTTTCACTTTAAGTGGGGCTTCAGAATAGATGAACAGGTGCTATTAAATAGGGAAGTAAGTTCCTCAGTGTTGAGGTAGGGAGGGGACGCATCAATCATGGAAGTATTTGGAGCCGCTATGAGAACCTCTGACAATTTATTAGCAGCCCATAAGTTAATGTAACAGGAGTAGCTTTGTTAGGGGAGCAAGGCAGAGAGAGGCTGAAAGTAACAGCTATATGATCTGACACACGGGTTTACATTTGCTATTTGTTTACATTTCTTTGCTTGTTTATATGTTTTGCGCTTTGTACAGTTTTTTGGTTTTTTTGCACTACCAATTAGTGATGATTCTGCTGTACATGCTGGAAAAGGGAATCTCAGGCTTATATGTGATGTCATGTATGTATGCTGACAATAAATCTGAAACCTGTAAAGATTCAGAGGGGGTCGGAAGGATCCATTTTCTGCTAAAAGCTGAAGGATGTGGATCCCACTGCCTGACAGAGCTGTGGGAAGCAGAGTCACTGAGAGTATTCGGAGGTTTCTGATGAGCACGGATCACCCAGCCATTGAAGGCTGCAGGCCAAGGGCTGGATGTTGGGATCAGAAGAGATTGGTGCCCACTAGTTGGCGGGGATTTGGTGGGCCAAGTGGCTTGTTTCCAAGCTATATGACTCTTTGACTTGGAATGTCCCACCAAACAGTGCCGAGGGGCCCATGAGATAGGTCATATTCAATAAATCTCCTTCCTTGCTGTCCCTAGGAACACTCTGAGAGCAGGAATAGCCCAAGTTAGATGCAAAGTTAAACCGGAAAGTTCGCAGACTCTGTGCGACACACAAAAGTGCTGGATAATCTTAGCATCCGCAGGAAGCAAAGATATATAACCAGCATTCTGGGCCTGAGGCCTTCATCAAGGTATGAGCAGGAAGGAGACAGAAAAAATCTCTCCTGAATTCCTTCCACCACCCCCCCCCCCCCCCCACTTTTTAATTCAGGCACTTGCCTGCTTTTCGCTTTCTTGACGAATAGCTAAGGCCCAAAATGTTACTTCCTGTGGATGCTGTGTGACCTGCTGAGTTTCTCCAGCACCTTTGTGTGTTGCAAATGCAGAGTGAAGTTCCCTCCACCCTCCCCAATGGAAGGAACTGCATGGGTTAAGTGAAAAACAAAGCTCCCTCTATATTTCTCCAGCAAACACCCAGAGTGCCTGAAAAGTCATGCAAAATCATTAAGGACCCCATCTTTCAGCTGCTTTCATTGGGAAGGAGATGCAAGAGTAACAGAGCAGCATCACCAAGCTGAGGAACAGCTTCTTCCCATGGGCAGTAAGAATGTGAACGACCAAAGGAACTGCTCACATTGACCCTCCGAGACTCTCATATTCACGAAACTATATTTATTATTTATTTGTATAGATGAATACTTGACCTGCACATGTACCATTTGTCTGTATATGTGTTCTAGTCTGGTTGTGTGTCTGCGTGTTTTGCCCTGTATTTCGTCAGATTATACTTGTGCAATCAGATGGTTATAAACTTGACTTGAGTTGACCAAGTCCAGCATGGGTTGGATTGGTTAACGCTCCTTCTCCACTGTCCCAGCAAGAGCAATCACGTGTTGATCCAGTGAAGTTCCCACTCCACTGTTCCAGCAACTATACCCAGTGTCAGAACAGATTAGAGACAGGGTGGAAATCCCCATTCTTTGGAGATGGCCCCTCGGACAGAGGATGGGTTCTGAGGTGGCTGAGGAGGGATTGTGGAGCAGGGCCCTCTGCTGACCATGACATCAATTTCCATCCATCCGTCACTCAATATTTGGACATACTACCATCAGGAAGGAGGTACAGGAGCATCAACATCAGGACTGCCAGGGTGGGAAATAGTTTCTTCCCGCAGGCTGTGAGATTGATGAACGGTATTCAGTAACCTTGGGTCTTCTATAAATGAAACAAGTAAATCATTCCAAAATAATTAACCATATTTATTTATATTATATCTTTATGTCTGCATGTGATTAGTATGTGCGTGTATTATGCATATGTGTAATGTTCCCCTCCATAAATCTTCGTCCACGAAGCCAAGCCAAAGAAAGAATGTGGTTCAGAGAAATGATGTTTCATCTGGTTGTATATATCAGTCAGATGATAATAAATTTGAACTTGAATTTAAACCAGTGGTTCTCAACTTTTTTTCTTTCCACCCACATCCCACCTTAAGCAATCCCTTACTAATCACAGAGCACCTATGGCATCTTCTTTGGCTTGGCTTCGCGGACGAAGATTTAAGGTGGGGGTAAATGTCCACGTCAGCTGCAGGCTCGTTTGTGGCTGACAAGTCCGATGCGGGACAGGCAGACGCGGTTGCAGGGGAAAATTGGTTGGTTGGGGTTGGGTGTTGGGTTTTTCCTCCTTTGCCTTTTGTCAGTGAGGTGAGCTCTGCGGTCTTCTTCAAAGGAGGTTGCTGCCTGCCAAACTGTGAGGCGCCAAGATGCACGGTTTGAGGCGATATCAGCCCACTGGCGGTGGTCAATGTGGCAGGCACCAAGAGATTTCTTTAGGCAGTCCTTGTACCTTTTCTTTGGTGCACCTCTGTCACGGTGGCCAGTGGAGAGCTCGCCATATAACACGATCTTGGGAAGGCGATGGTCCTCCATTCTGGAGATGTGACCCACCCAGCGCAGCTGGATCTTCAGCAGCGTGGACGCGATGCTGTCGACCTCTGCCATCTCGAGTACTTCGACGTTAGGGATGAAAGCGCTCCAATGAATGTTGAGGATGGAGCGGAGACAACTCTGGTGGAAGCGTTCTAGGAGCCGTAGGTGATGCCGGTAGAGGACCCATGATTCGGAGCCGAACAGGAGTGTGGGTATGACAACGGCTCTGTATACGCTTATCTTTGTGAGGTTTTTCAGTTGGTTGTTTTTCCAGACTCTTTTGTGTAGTCTTCCAAAGGCGCTATTTGCCTTGGCGAGTCTGTTGTCTATCTCATTGTCGATCCTTGCATCTGATGAAATGGTGCAGCCGAGATAGGTAAACTGGTTGACCGTTTTGAGTTTTGTGTGCCCGATGGAGATGTGGGGGGGCTGGTAGTCATGGTGGGGAGCTGGCTGATGGAGGACCTCAGTTTTCTTCAGGCTGACTTCCAGGCCAAACATTTTGGCAGTTTCCGCAAAACAGGACGTCAAGCGGTGAAGAGCTGGTTCTGAATGGGCAACTAAAGCGGCATCGTCTGCAAAGAGTAGTTCACGGACAAGTTGCTCTTGTGTCTTGGTGTGAGCTTGCAGGCGCCTCAGATTGAAGAGACTGCCATCCGTGCGGTACCGGATGTAAACAGCGTCTTCATTGTTGAGGTCTTTCATGGCTTGGTTCAGCATCATGCTGAAGAAGATTGAAAAGAGGGTTGGTGCGAGAACACAGCCTTGCTTCACGCCATTGTTAATGGAGAAGGGTTCAGAGTGCTCATTGCTGTATCTGACCCGACCTTGTTGGTTTTCGTGCAGTTGGATAATTCCCTATGGCATAGGGAATACTTAAAGTGGGATGTGAGTGGAAAGAATAAGGTTGAGAAACACTGATTTAAACTGTACATCTCCCTGCACATTGTCTACATCCAATGCACAATCATGTGATAATAAACTTGAATTTAAATCATATATATCTCTGTATCTCACTCCATTCCCTTCTTGTCCATGAGTTTGTCTAAATGTCTCTGAAACGTTGCTATCATGTCTTTCATATCAACCTGTTCCATATCCCCTCCACTCTCTGGTTAATAAAAACCTGCCTCACTTATTTCCTTTAAACTCCTCCTCCCTCCTTAAACTGACACCCTTCTAGAGGAGGACCTTTCCATCCAGGGGAAAAAGACTTACAGCATCAATGCCTCTCGTGATCTCCCCTCAGCTTCCAACACTCCAGAGGGATCAACGCGAGTTTGCCCAGCTAATACTCTTTAACCCAGGCCATATTCTTGTAAAGCTCTGTGCAAACCTTCATCCACACGAGAACGCGGTGTCCAGAATTACACACAATGCTCCTGGTATGGTCTAACCCAGTGGTTCTCAATCTTTTTTTCTTTCCACACACATACCACCTTAAGTAATCCCTCACTAACCACAGAGCACCCTTTGCGACCTAAGGTCATATGCGAGTGGATAAAGGAAGGTTGAGAACCACTGGTCTAACCAAATTTTATACAGCTAACTTTTAAGAAGGCAGGAATGCCTTCTTAATCATTGACCTACTTGTGTTGTCACGTGAAGGGTGGAGATCTGCTGTACATCAGTCCCTTACATTTGACCTTCCGAAGTGGAGCACAATCTACAGCACAGTTTAGATGCAAATCCAAGCCTCGATATACATAAATCCAAGACAGAGACTTGAGTCAGGGTTGAATGCTCCTTCTTCAGTCCTGCTACACTGGCACAGCCTCACTTCCAAGGCAGGGAAAGCTCCATCAAGATAAAGAATAAATCTCAATGTTATCCCAACAGACACTCCCAGGGTCAGGGCAAGAAGAGCGTGGATGGGATGCCGAATAATTCTATCTGCAGGTGAACGAGGAGTCTGCAGACGCAGGAGAAAGTCAGCAGGTCATGGAGCATGTCTGGAAACCAGTGCAGAGCCCAAAATGTCAACAGCCTATTCCTTTCCTTGCAGCCTGTGCTCTACCCCCCACCCCCCCGCCCCACCAATCCCATCTTATTTGGATATTCTCCTAATGCTTTTCATCTTTGAAGAAGGATTTAGGCCTGTAATGTCGACTATCGATTACTTTCCACAGAAGCTGCGTGACCTGCTGAGTTTCTCCAGCACTTTTGAGCGTTGGAATAACTATCTGCATACCCAGAGCAGAGCACAACATGGATTCTATCCAGAATAAGAAACTCTCTGCACTGCAGTCTGTAAGGACACAGAGCTAATGGAATCAAGAATAAAATCCTTCTGCGTTATCCTCTCAAACAGTGAAAGGATATTTCCAGCACAGTTTAGATTCAACTCCAAGGCCCAGATACAAATCCAAGATAGCAGCTTAGGGTTGAATTGGAAGCCAATTCCCAGAAATTCGTGTCATTAATTGATTTGTTTCAGGACTTATTTGAGGGCAGCTTGTGGAACTGGTGCCTCACCACCTTCACGACCCCTGTTCAATCCTGACCTCGGATGCTATCTGTGTGGAGTTTGCACATTCACCCGATGGCACATTGGCAATCAGTCACAGAGTAGAATAGAAAGGTTGGGGCATCGTGTTGGTGATGTGCAAGATATTGGTAAGGCCCCATTGGAGAGGGTGCAGAGAAGATTGACAGGACGGGGATCTGGGCTATAAGGAGAGATTGAGGAGGATGGGACTTTATTCCTGGAAACACAGGAGGATGAGAGGTTATCTCATTGAGGTATACAAAATCATGAAGGAACAGATCGGTGAACGCAGAGAGTCTTTGCCTGCTCTGTGCTATAATGTATTTTTAAAATTTACGACACAGTAGAAGCCGATTCTGACTGCTTAACCCCATGCCGCGCAATTACACCCAACTAACCTATGACCCCATATGCTTTTGGAGAAATCCAGAGCACACAGGGAAAATCCACGCAGACACAGTAAAATATACAAGCTCCTTGTAGACAGCACTAGATTCGAAACGGGGATGCTGGTAATAGCATCGTGCTAACCGCTACATAAACTGTGCTGCCCACTTCCAACTCCCCTCATCTCTGGACTCAACTCATCAAACCTCGTCTGCACCATCTCCAATCTCTCTAGTAATGAACATTCCATTTGTTCTCCATTCAAATACCATAGGGTCTAAAAGATGGTGGGGGGGGGGGGGTTGTGGCAAATGTTAGAGGGGGGCATTAGCATGTTGGGGGGCACAGTGAAACGTTCATAAACTCACTCAGCTGGGGGGGGCTGCTGTTACTATCATCTGCCCCTCTGACATAGATGCCGAGAGTGCTGCTTTTATGGTGTCAAAAGTTATTAGCCACTGGTGGTGGGGGGGGTGGGGGGTCGGGGCCAGGTCTGATAACGGGCGATGGGACCTCACTTGCGGGGGGGCAGTGCTCCTGGATGCCCTCCTTGGCACCAACCCTGGCACAGAAACAGACCCTCCAGCCCTTCTAGTCAAATTATTATTCTGCCTAGTCCCACTGACCTACACTCAGTCCATAGCCCTTCATTCCTCTCCCATCCATGTACCTGTCCAAATTCTTCTTAAATGTTAAAGCTGAACCCGCATTCACCACTTCAGTTGGCAGCCCGTTCCATATGCCCACCACTCTCTGAAGAAACTCCCCCTCCCTAAACTTTTAACCCTTAAACCATGTCCTCTGGTTTGTATCTCACCTACCCTCAGTGGAAAAAGCCTACTTACATTTACTGTCTACTTCCCTCATAATTTCAAAGCATCATCATTTAGGTGCCTTCCCATTCGGTGTCGGTGATCATGTCTCTCCATTCATCACAATCTCTGACCCTCCAAATTGACGTTGTTGCCCCTTCTCCTTCGGTGAAGGCTCCATCTTTGAGATGAGACCATAGTTGATGCCGAGATCATGATTATACAAGGGAAAAATACTGACGTGGTTTCCCATTGTCTTCTTCAGTTGCAGTGTCCATACTGGACGGGTAACCCTGGCCATTGATCAGCATCTTCCCAGTGTTTTTAGTTTTACAACCATAAATTCCAATCTGTAGAATCTGCTTGTAAAAACCATCCACCGTCTGTGATCCTTGGTTTCACGTGACCCTGATTGGGAGACTAAACAGATACTACACCTTGCCCAAGGGTGACCTGTAGGCTATCAGATGGAAGGGGTGCCTCACACCTCCTTTTTCTGAGCAATTGCGCAGCTCTGACAATGTCTTTTTAAATAATTTTAAATACCTCTGTCAAATCTCCCCTCATTCTTCTACGCTCCAGCGAATAATTGTTTAATCTTTTTCTGTTACTCAGTTCCTAAAATCTAGGCAACATCCGAGTAAATCTTCTCTGTACTCTATCTTATTAGTATCTTTCCTGTAGTTAGGTGCCCAAGACTGCACACAATACTCCAAATTTAGCCTCACCGATGTCTTATATAACTTTACCCTAGCATCTCAACTCTTATACTCATTTCTTTGATTTATGAAGGCCAATATGCCAAAAGCTCTCTTTACGACCCTATCCACCCATGATGCCACTTTCAGGAAATTATGTATCTGTATTCCCAGATCCCTTTGTTCCTGCTCACTCCACAGTGCCCCACCATTTACTGTGTACGTCCTACCTTGGTTTGTCCTTCCAAAATGCAGCACCTCACACTTGTCTTCATTAAATTCCATCTGTCATTTTTCCAGCTGGTCAAGATCCCTCTGCAAGCTTTGAAAGCCTTCTTCACTGTTCACAACAGGATTTTAAAAAGTACAACAAAAGTAGATTTGGGTATTGGTTGGAGTAATGTCCAATAATCTAGGAAAATCCTCCTCTAGTGATGAGCTGATCCAATGGTCCATCTCATTGGGTTTTTAACGTGTTTATTAAATGTAGAGCTAATAATTTCCTTATTGATTCTGGTTTCCTTCGCTTCACAGCACCAGCTCTGGCAAGGAACAATCGTGACCAATGAGAGATTCAAAAATGGAATGAAATTGTAAGTGCTTGAGGATCACTCCTGCCTCTCCATCCCTTTTATAGAATGTGCCTTAGTCCATGAGTAATGGTTATTTGCCTTTGATTTCCAGGCAGATAAGATGGGAAACAGTAAGTCAAGTGTGCCCGATGCACCGCAGAAAAGTTCCCGGAGTGTGATCCTGATCCAGTCGCCCATTGTAAGTGTTGCAGTATTGGCCTTGATTGCTAGAAGAATTTAAGAACAGGGAGGTTCTGCTGCAGGGGACTGGTGAGACCAACCTGGAGTTCTGCGTGCAGTTCTGGTTTCCTTACTGGAGGAACGATCCATTGGCTTGGGAGCCAGGGCAGAGGAGGTTCACTAAGTTAATACTGGGAATGAAGGGATACATTTATGAGGTGGGATTAAGCTGGGTCTTTACTCATTAGAGTTCAGAAAGATGGGGGGGGGGGATCTTAAAAAACTTAAAATTATGAAAGGAATAAGTAAGATAGAGCAGGGAGATTGTTTCCACTGGCAGGTGAGGCTGGAACCAGGAGACATAGCCTCAAGATTTGGAGTAGATTTAAGACAGAGAAGAAAAAGAACAGCGTGAATCTGTGCAATTCTCTGCCCAAAGAAGGGGTAGATGCTGCCTCGTTGAATGTATAAATCACAGTTAGACAGATGTTCCATGTTGCACAGTTCCATGACCCTGTGATTAATGTACTATTAAAGGCATAATGTCGGGGTGGGGGGGGGGGGGGGGGTCAAATGTGCTCAACCAACAAATGGCACAGTTGCACAGATTGTGAATGCACTGCCTCACAGCTCCAGACCTGGATTCGATCCTGACCTCAGATGATGTCCCTGTGGGGAGTTTGCTCATTCTCCCTGTGACTGCATGGATTTCCTCCAGGCACTCTAGTTCCCTCTCCACCCACCCCACCCCCTGTCTATCGCAAAAATGTGT
This sequence comes from Narcine bancroftii, assembly GCF_036971445.1. Taxonomy (NCBI): domain Eukaryota; kingdom Metazoa; phylum Chordata; class Chondrichthyes; order Torpediniformes; family Narcinidae; genus Narcine; species Narcine bancroftii. The sequence continues at coordinate 217,487,089 of NC_091473.1, forward strand.
GGGCTGTTAGGTTAGTTGGGCACTGAGTGGTAGCATCTGAGGAGACTAGATGGGAATGCAGGGAAAGTTAGTCGGGAATGGGATTGTCTTGTGAGCCAGAATAGACTTGCTGGGCTGAATGAGCTCTTTTACTACCCAATGTAAATGCAGAAAAATGTCCCATCTGTTTTTTTCTTCCTGTCATTGTGATTGATCCTGGAGATGGGAGGGTTAATGTACAAGGAGCTTTTGATTGTCTCTGGGCCCATTTTCGCTGGAGTTTAGAAAAATGAGAGGAGGATCTCACCGAAAGGCACTGAATATTGAACGGGCTATGCATGGAGATGTTTTTGACACTGGGAGAGTTTCGGACCAGCCTCAGAATAAAAAGACGTCCCTTTAGAAGCAAGATGAGGAGGTTTCTTCAGCCAGAGGGTAGTGAATCTGTGGAATTTATTGCCACAGACAGAAGTAGATGCTAAGTCATTGGGTAGATTTAAAGCAGAGGTTGCCACCTTCTTGATCATCAAGGGTGTTAAAGGTTATGGGGAGAAGGTGGGGACATGGGGTCAGGATTCAAATGACATAGTACGCTCGATGGGCAGAATGGCCTAATTCTGCTCCTTATGGTCTTTATTGCATAAATATAATTGACTCTGATGCAATGACAGCAAGCCATAGCTAATCCAGGTTTGAAAGTGCAAAGGTGTATTAATGTATGTATTTGCCTCTACACATTGCTTACATTGCAAGCCTTGCAAATGGTTTGCACGTTGAGGGCTTGTTCTATCAGTGTGCACTGAACTTATTTCGGATGGGAGTCCAGTGGGAATCAGAATCTTATCGTACCAACGTTTTTTTTTAAATGTTACTTGGGGCTTTGTTTGCGTCTCCAGGAACTCAGGGGTAACCTTGCTGATGAGTCCGCTCCAGAAACCCCTCGACCTTCAACAAGTACGCCAGAATCCAGCTGCGGGGACCATGAGTCGTCAACCACTTCTTCGATTAATGCAAGGGGGCTCAGAGAGACAATGGGAAAAGGATCATTGACTGAATTCCCAACTCCAGATAAAATCTCCACAGGGCCAGACAAGGAGCCTGCAGAGTCAGACAAAGTCCCTACAGCTGCAGTCAGAGACCCTGCAGAACCAGACAAGATCCCAGCAGAAGCAAGCAAAGTCCCCACAGTATTGGATGAAGTCCCCACAGACCCAAATAAACTTCCCGGAGAGTCAGACCAAGTCCCCAGAAAAATCCTAGATAGAATCCCTGCAGAACCAGGAGAGTTCATCACAAAACCAGGCAAAATCCCCACAGAATCAGGAGAAGCCCCTGCTAAAGCAGATAAAGTCCCATCAGAATTGGGAGAAATTCCCATAAGACCAGTGGAAATCCCCACAGAACCAGGAAAGATTCCTACAAAACCAGGTAAAATTCCTGCAGAACCAGGCAATGGCCCCACTAAAGCAGATAAAATCCCTGCGGAACCAGGAGAAATTTCCTCAAAATCAGTCAAAATCTCTGGAGAACCAGCAGAGGATCTTGCTAAATCAGATAAAATCCCAGCAGAACCAGGAGAAATTTCCTCAAAACTAGTCAAAATCCCTGAAGAACCAGCAGAGGTCCTCACTAAAGCAGATAAAATCCCTGCAGAACTGAGAGAGGTCCCCACTACAGCAGATAAAATCCCTGCAGAACCGAGAGAGGTGCCCACAAAACCAGGAAAAATCCTTGCAGAACCAGCAGAGGTCCCTGTTAAAATGGATGAAGCCCCTGCAGAACCAGGAGAGTTCACTGCAAAACCAGACACAATCCCAAAAGAACCTGCAATATTGCCTGCAACACTGGACAAATTCTCTGCAGAACAAGACAAAGTCTTTGCAGAACCAACAAAACTTCTTGGAGAATCTCCAACAGCAACAGAGGAAATCCCTGGATCTGCTGAGAATTCCCCCAGAACTCCAAAGAAACTCCTTGGATCTCCTGTGGAATCTTCCACCAAATCAGAGAGACTTTCTGAATCTCCTGACAAATCCCCCAAAACTCCAGAGAAACTCCTTGGATCTCCTGAGACACCTATAACTCCAGGGCCACTCATTGAAACTCCTGAGAAATCCCCCACAATGCCAAAGAAGCTCCCCAGATCTCCTGAAGTATCTTCCACCACACCAGAAAGACCCCCTGGATCTCCTGACAAATCCCCCACAACTTCAGAAAATCTCCCTGGATCTCCTGAGAAATCCCCCACAACTCCAAATAAACTCCTTGGATCTCCTGAGACACCTACTCTAACTCAACAGCCACTCACCAAGACTCCTGAAAAATCCCCCACAACTCCAAAGAAACTCCCTGGATCTCCAGAGGAATCTTTCATAACTCCAGAGAGACACCTTGGAGGGCCAGGGATGCTCCCCACGGTGTTAGAGAAACTTTTCACAGCACTGGAGAGACACCGCAGAACACCAGAAGAAATCCCTGGAATAGCAGAGAAACTTACCACAACACCAAAAGAACTTCCTGGAACACCAATCAAACCGGAGAGACACCATGGAATGCCAGAGCAACTCCCTGAAGCAGCAGAAAATCTCCCTGGAGTCCAGGTCCCCGCAGCTCTGGATGTTTCCATTGAAACTGGTCAGTATCCCATCATTTCAAACCAAGTTGGCTCAATACCAGACCAGGTCCACACAGGAGCAAGCCAGAACAGCATTGAATCAGGCCAATTTTCTGCAACCCCAAACAAGGTCTTCTCTGGACCATACTTAGCAGCTGAATCCAAAGTAGTGAGTGAAGAAATGTCTCCTTCACTTTCATATGCGACCACCTCTAGTTCTGTCACCCAATTGTCATCTACAAAGTCCCTACAAATGGAGGGAGCTATTTACATCCGGGACCTGGGTACAGGAGCTGGACCACATGAAAGTTCAATGACCTCAGCACCAAATGTTCTCATCCCCAGAGCAAACGCATCTTCACAGATAGAGGATAACTTTGGAGGGTTAGTTGATGGGGTGCCTGTGGCAGGACGACAACTCCCTTCAACCACAGCAAAGAGCCCAGCAGTCTCCAGCTCTGCTCCCTTCCTGTCTGCCCCTGAGGCGCCACCCAAATCTGAGCATTTCGATGAGACCCTTTTCAAAATCCTCTTCCACACTCCAACGTACGTGCCAGATGGGATGCTGGCCAGCGTACCCGAGGAGGACCACGAGTACTGGGGGGTGCTGCACTTCCTCGGTATGCAAGCTGCTCGAGATCTGATCAGGAAGCGGAAGGATGAAGAAGAGAAGAGGCTGAAGAAAATGTGAATGCTTTTTCTCTGCTATGCTGGAGTGAATTTATTTGCCCCCAACCTAAAGATCAGCTCTCATGCTGTGGGTTGGACAAGTATTGTGGGGTGTCCACTGGCCAATAGAAGGAAAACTGGGTCTCAATTATCTGATGATTGTTGTCTGAGTCCCAGGCCTCAGTCATTGGTCAAGAGACATTTTAAGACTGCTAGAGGAACCAAGGACCCAGAGTGTGTATTTGTTGAAAGAAGGAAATGTTTGTCTCTCTTTCTTTCTTTTTTTTTCTCTTTCTCTCTCTCTCTCTTGTTCTCTCTGCAGTCTGGCACCCTTAAGCTGCCCACATTAAAATGTCCAAAAGGACTGATGTATTTCCAGCTACATTGAAGGCTTTGCTTTAGAATTCTCCTGTGCCTCAAATAAGGCCATCTCTTGCAATGTTTATTTCCAACAAAAAAAAAGAGGGTTTGTGCATATGTGTGGTGCTATCATTTATTTTGAAAATAATAAAAATTCCAACAGAAAACTAGAGCAAGCACTGCAAGATTGGTTGGTCGTCATGTCACAGTTGAAGACTTTGCTCATCCCTTGAGAGAAAAGACAGTGTCGGGAAACAGATGATTGGCAATTCCATGATGGGTAGGCATCAAACCAGGAGTCACTGGGAACTGGGCAAAACTCCTCCACCTGACCTAGCCACATGGGGGAGCAGGGCTCAGTATCAGTCCAACCTGGACCACCTGCCCCAGTCTAACCTGGGTTTTCTATACCAGTCCAAACTGGCCCACTTGTTCCAGTCTAACCTGGGCCACTTGCTCCAGTCTAACCTCGGCCACTTGTTCCAATCTAACCTGAGCCACCCGCCCCAGTCTAACCTGGACTCTCAACACCAGTCCAACCTGGGCCACCCATAAGTCATAAAAACAGAAATAGGTTATTGAGCACATTGAATCTGACCCAACATTTTATCATGAGCTGATCCATTTTCCCACTAAGCCCCACTGCCTAATATTCTCCCCATAACCTAGAACCAACCTCTTTCTTAAATATACCCAAACACCGAGCTCCACAACCACCTGCAGAAATAAATTCCACAGATTTACCACGGACTGGGTAAAGAAATTCCTCTGCATCTCTGTTCTAAGCAGAAGCCCTTCAATTCTAAAGTTATGCCTTCTTGTCCTAGACTCTCCATCCTCCCCATCCCCCATTCCCCTCATGGTAACAACCTTTCTACATCTGCTCTGTCCACGCCTTCAATGTTCAAACTGTTTCAATGAGATCCCAATCTGGTCTTTCTTCTGGTCCTAGAACAAGAAGGGTAAAGCACAGAAATGAGCCACTTGTTCCTAGAGATGAGATACTGGGCTCCTTTATTGCACCGACAGGTCACCTGAGGTAATGATACGGTGGGCTCTGCTTTAAACTCCTGTTGCAGTTAACAGCAATAAATGGAGGTGGCATGAAACACCACCAGCTGAGCAGCATCTAAAGTTCTACTCTGTGTCTGCAGGACTGGAGGTGAAGGAATAGTGGGATGGACTTGTGTGACTTCAAGCTCCTAAGGTTACTGCATGATTTAACCTTCATCCAGTGTAGTCACAGGGTCATACAGCACAGAACAAGCCCTTCAGCCCAATTCATCCATGCCAACCACAGTGGCATTCTGGGCCAGTCCCATTTGCCTCTCTATCCCTATTCTATCCATTTATCAGTCCAGATACTTTCTGGACATTGTCAAAACTCATCCATTGCCTGATCCTCTTATTGTTCACGGGATTTTACAACTTGGCTGACTTGGCCCATACATCTCCCATAAACTTTTCGCATCTCACTTTAAACACGTGCCCTTTGGTATTTGAAATGTTTGTGCCGGATCCAACTTGATCCTCTCAATCTCTGTATTCTGCTCCAGATCTGTAATTTATCCCTTATGTGCCTGCAGATCTCTAAATCTAATCTTTTACTAATTGTTTCATTAAATCTCACAACGTAAAGGCTTACAGGTGTCTTGTTGAAGGTCGGGCTCAATGACAGTGCATGAGCATAAAGATCAAGAGGAGTTCTCCTTATTGGAGATGGTCTTCACTTACACGGCATAAATATAATCTGATTCTCTCCAATTCTAGCATGAATATCCTGGCCCAATAGTATGGTGACGTGGGTGATTTATTTTTTAGACATTCTGTTAACAGGCCCTTCCAGCCCATGAGTCCTTGCCCTCCAAATACACCAATTAACCTCGTATGATTTTGGAAGGTGGGAGGAAACCAGAGCTCCTGGAGGCAATCAAACAGATATGGGGAGAACATAAAAATTCCTTACAGATAGCACTGGATTCAAACCCAGGTCACTGGTGCTGTAATAGCACTGTGCTAACCGCGCTTATAAATTTTGTAAATACATTTCTACATTGTAGAATCACTACAGGTTAAATAATGGCGAGAGCGTGAAACAGCAAATGATAATCCTCCAGATTTGCTGGGAGATTGAAACGAAGCAAATAGGCTGGACAGTCCAAACACAGAGACCATTTGGGACTGAATTTTAAATTTTTTTTAGACACATGGCAGCAGGCCTTTTTGGCCCAAAAGCCCGTGCTACCCAATCACACCCAATTGACCTACAACCCCTGGTACGTTTTGGAGGGTGGGGAAAGTCCACACAGACTCAGGGAGAATGTACAAACTCCTTACAGTCAGCACGGGATTCAAACCCCAGTCCCAACCGCTGGCGCTGGAACAGCATTGCATTAACCACTACGCCAACATGCCACCCATAAGATGAGGTTTTGCTTGTCATCCAAAGGGTTGGAACTGTCTGATTGGATTGGGTGTGTGTGCTCGGTTACAGAGTGCATTCAAGACTAACTAATAGATTTCTAGACTCGACGATCTGAGAGACAAGGATGAGTGGGATGGTGAACTGAAGGCACAGGATCACCTTGGTCATGTTGAATGCCACAGCAGCCTAAAGGGACAGTCTGGGTTCCTTCAGCTTCTCTTATGCTTTTACCAAGATGGTCAGACCAAACATTCTGTGCTGGGAAACTCCAGCAGTGATGAATGCCTTCACATAATGTAATCTTCTTCCATTCTTCCTGTTATTCCTCCACATTGGCAGATGTTCCTATTGCTCTTGCATTTACCGCATCTCTCAACACAACACCCAGCTGCAAGGGACTTTGATATTAATGGTATCTCATCACGGATCTCCTCGTACATCTCACCTGCAGCAGGATGGTCCGTGCAGGGAATGTTCTGAATGTAAGACAGTGAGTTTGTGGTGAGTAGGTGGTTCCATAGGGTGCAAATGTGAACTCGTCAACTTAACGATAATAGGGAGGAGGCTGTTTGGGCAAAAGTTGTTTGGATATCCCAGCACGTACCCAGGCAAGTCATGACCTCAAGAGTGTGCCACTGCGCCACAAGGGAATGATGGGCCCTGGTGCCTGCAGTTTGGTACATTGTTAGGGCCTGCACCCATCACATGATCACTGTAGTCATTCACTTCTTCATTTCCAGTTGAGTGAGATGGTTCACCAGGAGGCTACCACCCGTGAGATCATTCACTTGTCAAAGTTGTACATCCCTTCCCTAGTCCATAAAATGTACAAAACACAGAATGGAATTGAATCCTGTTTAATTATAAAAGGCATCCTCTAAGATACTTATTTGTAAATAATCATGTACAATATTGAAATCCTTCATTTGATTTTCATGCCTGATGAAAATGCAGATTGCTATTACATAAATAATAATTTTCTGTTTAATTTTTTTTTCCTTTTTACACTGAGAATTAAATTAAGCAATAAGACACAGTAGGTTATACACAATATTGCACTTCAGTAAAAAATAGTCATTTGATTTGACTTTTGATTGTAAATGTACAGAGGCTCAGTAAAGATTGGGAATCGAGTGCCTGAGTAATAATTGTAACGCAGCTCATACTGTTCCTGATTTCACACAAAGCTTTGCTTTCACTCTTTCTGTGAATCATATCATCGCTTCAGTGAGACCATCACACATAGACACAGGTGGGTTGTCAAGTATCCATTTAGGAGGTCACAGAGGGAAACAGTGCTCAAAGTCCACCAGCTACAGATCAGTTTCATTCTAAGCTTGTTGCTGCGGGAATTGATAGCAAGTTGAAAAAGGATCTTCTGTTAACCCTCACTGCTTGCCACACATCGTAAATGGTGGAGACATTCCGAGCAGGACACAATTCTCCGGAGGTGACCCACCACACGACTGGTGCCCACGAGCAGCTCACTGACCAGGATGTCCAGGAGAGCTGCTCCATGCAGCCGATGTACAGTCAGGAAATAGCCTTACTGTAAATTAAATCAATTTGGGATGGAGACAGCAGTAAGACAGGATGAAAGAGGGGAGGCAGGTCAAAAGCAATACACTAATTTTCTGCGACCCAGAGAATAACCCTCAATATCGAGAGGATACATGACCTGGTGTAATTATAGTTCCTGTCACAGCATAACAGGCTCTGGTCTCCCCTTCACTGAAGAGTAGACAACATACTTAGCTGCTCAAAAATCAACAAACTAGCCCCTGACCTGTTGGAGGTAAAGATACGGGAAGACGTGGAGTGGTGCCTTCGAGATAGACAACTGAAGGCAAAGATATTGAAAGAGAGGGAAGCTGATTCCCAAGAGAAAATATTCAAGGCTCTTTTGTTTCAATACAAGCCACTCCAATACATGCTTATTAATTTGTACTGCTCATTTCATTTGTCCAGTTGTCTCCATGAACAGGTAATGTTTATTAACCATTGTCCATCATTCAAAGGCTACGTCTGCATTTGAATGTCATTATTAAATCATACCATTGTTTCCTTGGAGATGGGCTGGTAGACAGCCTGCATCCTGGAGGCCAGAGCCTGCTGTAGGTCTGTCAGAAGGTCAGATTTTACTGCCTCATTCTGTAGCAGCAGCCGGAAGGAATCCTGCTCCAGTAAAGGCAGCAAGTTCTTCAGGAAGTATCCACTGCAGTAGGAGACCAAATTGGAGGCATCCACAACCTGCAGCAAACAGGAGGAGCTTTTCAGAAGAAAGATTCATGGCTAGATCGCCCATTGGGCTTCTCTGACATTAAGAGACAGCTGAAGCACAAAAGTCTGCAGATGCTCTGGTTGTAGTAAAATCCCACATAAATGCTGGAGGAGCTCAGGAGGTCTCACAGTGTCCATAGGAGATGAAGAATTACCCTATTACCAACATTTCAGGCCTGAGCCCTTCTTAAAGGTATAAGCTGCACGAGACCGGCTGAGTTCCTCCAGCATTTCTGTGTGTTTTTATGAAGAGAGAGGTATCCATTTAGCTCAATCTCTTACAGCTGCTTAAAATTTTATTTTTCAAATAGCTAACACAAGTAGTTTTAAATCTGCTTCTTCTACCATTTCAGGAGAACACAGCTCACTACATGATCCTGGAGACTCAATACCTTCCAATTATTTTGTCTAACAAATTGGTGTTGCCTTTTTTGGTTACTGACCAGTGGAAAGTTTTTCTCCCTGCTTATTCTGTCCATGCATGAGGTCACATCAGAGGTCCAGTTATTGTATCTGTAGACATGAATGTTTCTCTCTGTCCAGATGGGTTTACCTTACACACTTGTCCAATAGATGATGCCACTACTAGCACTCTCTCAAGGGGCATCAGTCTCTATTATATAATCCATGAAGCAAGTTCTCCACAGAGGGTAGACTTTCACTCATGTTAATTGCATTGATTTGAAACTTAGCCCATCACATGCAGATGTGATAATACTAGACAATGAAGATTTTGCTTCCTGAACACTTTGGGGTGTATGTTATGGATTTTGGGCTGCTGAGCAAGAAAATTACTTTAAAATTTTCCTATCACATCTTTGGCTTGGCTTCACAGACGAAGATTTATGGAGGGGGTAAAAGTCCACGTCAGCTGCAGGCTTGTTTGTGGCTGACAAGTCCGATGCGGGACAGGCAGACACGGTTGCAGCGGTTGCAGGGGAACCATTTTTTAGATATAACCTATTTTTTTGTGATTTCCTGTCATATTTTAAGTCTACTTCAAGCATTCAAAACCATGTCATTGAAAATTCATTTTCTGCATTTGGGCTTCTTTCCTACTGATCTTTGTGCAGCCAGTGACAAGCGTGGCAAAAGGTTTCACCAGGACATTGTGTCCATGGAAAAGCGGTATCAGGGCAATTGGAATCCATCAATGCTGGTTGAATATTATTGGGCACTGACATGAGAGGCATCAGATGCCGAGTACAAATGAATACCAGTAGTGAAACATTTTTAGGCCAGTTAAACTAATGCATCACATCATTAAGCTAAATTCAATAATAGTTAATTTAATGTTTCTTCAACTTTCTACATGATACAGCAAATCTGAAATTATATTTGCATTCAGCTTGAGGTTGTCTATCATAATCCCCAGTTTTTTTCCAGGCAGCAAACCTTTTGTTGAAAAAAGCTGTTGTCTCGAGTAATCAATATCAACTCAGAACAGTGCATGTTTATGCCACGTGGATATCATAGTCCGATAAGGCAGGCCTCCTCACCTTAGCCCTTTGGTAAGTATTGCAGCTGTCAGCAAGTGTCAAGCCCCTTGAACACAAGACTTCACAGTGATGCTTAAGTGACTCCAGTTTGAAGATGCTGGAAGCTGAGAGAACCTGACTCAGAGACAAAGACATGAACATTGTCGTGTAACCATTATTTTTCATTTGGAGATCCAGCACTCAAACACACCCTTATTTCCAATTACCCTACTAACCCCAGTTGTGGTCCAAGAATGAGTTTAACTTCTCCACAGCCATCCAAACCATTCCATCTATTCTACTTTATACCCATTCATGTAATTTCTCCCACTGCACATTGCCTGGAATCAATGATAGATCTACAGCACAGAAACAGGCCCTTTGAACCAACTAATCCATGCCAAACTATTATCCTGCCTAGTTCCATTGACCTGTATCCGGTCCATAGCCCTCCATACCCCTCTCATTCATGTACCTAGCCAAATTATTGAAATGCTGAAATAATCGAGCTCCATTATAGATATTTAATCTTTAAAATAAAACTCCCCGAGAAATGCAAGGGTGGACGCCCTGACTTATTTAGCGTAGTGGTTAACGTGACACTATTCTCGCGCCAGTGACCTAAGTAGGAGTCTGGCACTGTCTGCATGCTCTCCCCGTGACTGTGTGAGTTTTCCCCGGGCACTCCAGTTTCATCCCATCCTTCAACAAGTACGGTTAATTGGATGTAATTTACCATTTTGTAAATAAAATGCATTGCTCTGTTGTCAGTTATCTTGCACCCCATCCTTCCTCGTGCCCTTTCTTGCATTCTCTGTCATAGAAAGTTCGTGTTCCCCTCCACTCCCCCATCCAACTGCCAGCAAATTAGAACAAGCATCTTCCCAGTCGATTCATATTCAGCACCACCTCATTTACTATCACCCTCCCATCCCACAGAAACAGCCAGCAATTTCAACATTTTAATCCCAAGAGTCCTTGGCTGATGGGATTCGAATCATTGTATTGTCACATGTACCAAAATACAGTGAAAAGCTTTGTTTTTGGTGCTATCCAGGCAAGTCAACTCATTCAGCAGATAGCGCAATAACAAACAGTGCAGCGAGTAGCGTTACTATAAATAGTGCAGGGTAGAGAGAAAAGTGAAAATCATTGTGGAGGCAATAGGGAAATATACAGTTAGAAAAGAAAGTCATCATTTGCCAGTGTGAGATCCGTTCAAGAGTCTCATAACAGCAGGGCAGAAACTGTCCTTGAATCTAGATGTTCGATTTCTCAAGATGGTGGAGATGAACTTTATGCCCTGACATTTTAATGCACCATAATATATGGAGGTGAATACTTCAGTGCTCTGATCACTCACTATCTGCAGACAAGAGAAAAGTTGAGATGCTTAGGAGAGGGCACCTTACCTCCAATGTTTGGCTTTTACTCATCTCCAGACCCTCAGTGCCTCCAGTGCGAATGTACTGAATCAGATACTGTCAAGAGATCACACAAAGGTATAAGGGTCCCTGCACAAGGCCCCAATAACAATTAGTCAAGTGAAATAAAAGCATTTCCCCAAAGCTTATTACAGCTAATTATTACTTCTGAAGTGTAGTCCCTACTATTTTATTGGAAAATGCAACCATTAAACTAAGCTATTGGCTGTACAAAAATTGCTATGAGATAAACAACCAGTAACACAAAACTGTTAGTAATTTCCAGGATCATTTTTTGTGTTTTTGTGCCTTAACATCTCTGAAAGGCTGCACCTCCTTGAGTGCATCTTTGTACTAAATTGAAGTATCTGTTTGGAACAAGTGTTGGAGAACTCAGAGATGAGGATTTAGTCACCAAAAATGCAATGGATGTAGGATTAATCACCAGGACCATATACACCAGATGCAAAAGGATTTCATAACTAGGGCCATATATACATGATGCACAAGGAGTTTATAATGAGGGCCATCTACACATTTTTAAAATTTAGACATACAGCCACAATAACAGGCCATTTCGGCCCACTAGTCCATGCCACCCAATTTACACCTAATTAACCTACACCCCCTGTACAATTAAAATGGTGGGAGGAAACCGGAGCCCTTAGGGAAAATCCCACACAGACACAGGGAGAACATACAAACTCCTTACAGACAGCGCGGGATTCGAAACCTGTTCCTGATTGCTGCCACTGTAAAGGCATTGCTTTAACCATTATGCCATCCGTGCCACCCAAATGATGCAGGTTTTTGTAACTAGGACAATAAACACATGATACTCTAGGATTTTGTAACTTGGGCCATCTGCACATGATGCACAAGGATTTTATAATTAGGGACATATACACAGGATGTAGAAGGATTTTGTAACCAGGATGACAAACACTAGATGCAAGGGGATTTTGTTCTCAGGACCAGGTACAGATGGGGTGAGCTGCCAAAGAAACATATTTGGTGGGCAAGAGATTAACTTGCCACCCTGGTTATATCAAGATTTTGATGTTCATTACCTTAAATGTATCGTACCCTACATTCTTGATCTCGATAGGATTATTGGTCTTGGCATTGATGGAAGCTTCAATAAGCACTTTGAACCTTAAGAGTGAGAAAAGTATTCAAAGAGTATTGCAATCACATAACCATAGAATGAGACAACACAAACTGGCCTATGGCAGAGTAGAGATGCATATTCACAACTTCCCTCAATAAAATTTTGCAGGTACTTATTTCAAGTAATCTTCAAGCAATGTGAGCATCTCTACCTTTTTCAATTCAAGTCTGCAGACGCTGTAGCAAAATGACAAAAATGCTGGTGGAACTCAGCAAGCCACACAGCATCCATATGAGGTAAAGTTTCGGGCCTGAGGCCTGCTTCGAGGTAATGAACAAAAAGCAGGCAGGCGTCTGAATAAAAAGGCTGGGAGAAGAGGGAAGAAAGGGCAGGGGGAGGAGCACAGGCCAGCAGGCAAAAGGCCATAAATGGACATGGATGGGAGGGTGGGAGAGGAAAGGTGAGTGATTCTGTGAATGCAGACCTGGAGGAAAGGAGACAGAGGGATAGGGAAAGAGAGAGAGACAGACCTGGAGGAAAGAAGACATTTGGATAGATAGGGATAAGGGAAGGGGAGAAACGGGGGGGTTAGTTGGTGGTTAGTGGGGGTTGGTGGGGTTAATGGAAACAGGAGATGTCAAAGTTAATGCCTTCTGGTTGGAGGGCGGCCAGATGCAATATGAGGTGTTGTTCTTCCAATGTCTCAGTCTGGCAGTGCATGAGACCACGGACAGACATGTCAGCAGGGGAATGGGGCAGGAAGTTGAAATAAACGGCCCTTTTCTCAGTCTGTGAGTTCATGACACCATGGACCGCCTCTTCTTGTTCGAGCGCTGTTCTTCGCCTCTTCTGTTCGAGCGCTGCCAGATCTTGTTCGCCTCTTCTTGTTCGAGCACTGCCAGATCTTGTTCGCCTCTTCTTGTTCGAGCGCTGCCAGATCTGCACTGCAACTTCCTGCATTTTGTGCTTTTATTTTCAGCTTGAGAACATCAGCAATCATTTGCATTTTTCAATCAACAGGATGTGGTTCACAGCTCATCACAGGAATCTGCCTGCTTTAGTGCAGTGTCCTAACAGTGTACACACTGGACTGACGGTAAGTTTGGTGAACTGTGGGCTCTTACCGGGCTGAGGCAGAAGACAGCAGCGCACGATTACAGTGGAGTGGCTTCCCACCCACAAGGAAGGCAATGTCCGAATGCTCTTGGTTGTTCTGGGGGATGGATGCTGTGGGGAAGAAAAATGGAGAGAGTTAAATCAAGGAGGCCATCTCCAGACCCAGTCTGTCCACTGGCAAGCCGATGGGTCGCACTGACCACAATCCTCACTGTCATCTCCTAGGGAATTGGTGGTTATTCACCCTGTGAGAAGCAGACACAATCTAACCCCAAAGATGGGGTGGCACGGATAGCGTACAAGTTATCGCCACGCTGTTACAGTGCCAGTGAGCCGGGTTTGAATCTGGCGCTGTCTGTAATAAGTTTGTACATTCTCCCTGTGTTGGCATGGGTTTCCTCTGGATGCTCCGATTTTCTCCAACCTTTAAAAATGTATGGGGGTTGTAGGTCAATTGGGCGGCACGGGCTCAAGGGCCGGAAGGGCCTGTTACCGTGCTGTATGCGTGTCTAAATATATGAGGAACATGAGGAAAACACTAGAAGGATTTGTAATAAGGTGGGAGGAGAGAGAATGGGGAAAATAACTCCATGAAATCTCATAAGACAATCCCCCATAAGGCTCATACATAGTGATTAAATGTGGTACGTAGGACACAATTACTGTGCTGACCATAATGGCAATTTGAACTCCATGTTTGCCTGAATGTAGCTAACATCCCTCCATCCGCTTAGGTAGAGAGGTGTACATTTAAGGGGCAGTGGGAGACCCGTTGCAGGAGTGGATGGTGGATGGAGACTTGGATAATCCTCTAGCTTCAAGACCCTGATGATTCCATTTCCCCCAAAGGCGAGCTGGGCCCCCTGTGTTTAAGCCACGTATTGTTACGACGCAATGGCATTCAGGATTGAAAGAGCGACTGTCTCACTGCACAGGGCACAGGAGGCTGCTGATGCTCACCCGCTGGAACACTGGTTTCCTCCTTGAGCTCCTGGATCACAGGAATGTGATAGGGTCCGTAGCAATGAGTGAAAATGGCAGCCAGCTGCCGAATAATAGCATCATTCTGAAAAACACAACACCCCACATGGCACGTCATTTAACAGGTCTGAGTTCAGTTTGTCCAACATTCAATGCAGATATTTAGATAACAGTAAGTGATGACTGATTTCGTGGAGCAGCCTTGCTATTAAAGCAACACCCACTTCTTCTAGTGGTTATCCCAGCTCACTGGTACAAGATCAGCGATAGTGAAACCAAACATATTCTTCTTCTTTGGCTTGGCTTCGCGGACGAAGATTTATGGAGGGGGTAAATGTCCACGTCAGCTGCAGGCTCGTTGGTGGCTGACAAGTCCGATGCGGGACAGGCAGACACGGTTGCAGCGGTTGCAGGGGAGAATTGGTTGGTTGGGGTTGGGTGTTGGGTTTTTCCTCCTTTATCTTTTGTCAGTGAGGTGGGCTCTGCGGTCTTCTTCAAAGGAGGTTGCTGCCCGCCAAACTGTGAGGCGCCAAGATGCACGGTTTGAGGCGATATCAGCCCACTGGCGGTGGTCAATGTGGCAGGCACCAAGAGATTTCTTTAGGCAGTCCTTGTACCTTTTCTTTGGTGCACCTCTGTCACGGTGGCCAGTGGAGAGCTTGCCATATAACACGATCTTGGGAAGGCGATGGTCCTCCATTCTGGAGACGTGACCCACCCAGCGCAGCTGGATCTTCAGCAGCGTGGACTCGATGCTGTCGACCTCTGCCATCTCGAGTACTTCGACGTTAGGGATGAACGCGCTCCAATGAATGTTGAGGATGGAGCGGAGACAACGCTGGTGGAAGCGTTCTAGGAGCCGTAGGTGATGCCGGTAGAGGACCCATGATTCGGAGCCGAACAGGAGTGTGGGTATGACAACGGCTCTGTATACGCTTATCTTTGTGAGGTTTTTCAGTTGGTTGTTTTTCCAGACTCTTTTGTGTAGTCTTCCAAAGGCGCTATTTGCCTTGGCGAGTCTGTTATTACCACAATATTTCAGCCACTATAATCTCATGAGTCAGTAGGGATTTGTTACAATGAAGCCATGCATATTATTACAATAATGTTTCAGTCTCCATGAGTTGATACCATCAGTGGTTGTCTGAACTTTGGTCCATTACAGTGCGAATTGCAAGACCGCACTGTGTTATAAGACATCACACAGCTCAAATTTTGTTAGATTGTGGTTCATGATTCCAGAACTTTATAAGGGGATGAGGTGGAAGAAGGTATGATAGCATTGTTTAACAGGCATTTAGACCCAGAGAACATTGGAACACAGATCACATGCAGGTAGATGCACAGTTTAAATTGCTCAGCACAGATATCGAGGACTACGAGGCCTGTCCCTGTGCTACGTTCTACGAAAGGCAACAGCAGAGACTAGTGGACTGCTACTCCAAGTACTGATGGGTTAGGGACTGTAATTTTGGGGAACCTTAGACTGTAAATCTTTATTTGTAAAAAGGGTTGTAAAACTCTCAGATTGGGACTGTAATTTCAGGGTTTGTGGGGTTGAGTGTTACAGTGCCAGGGGCTATTCATTTTGCATCAGAAACATGAAAGATTATTGGATTAGGTACAAGAGAAAATTGCCAGGAATACTCAGCAGGGAGGGCAGCGGCGGTGGAATAAGTAACTATCAACAGTCCAGGTTTGTGACATTTCTGCAGAACCAAGTTGACTCCAGATGAAATTCTGTGACATGAAATGTTAACTCTGCTCCTCTCTCCAGCAAGGTGGGCCACCAGATGAGCATTTCCAGCATTTTTCTTTTTTACTTTGCTTTATTTCAGATTTACAGTACCTGCCATTTATTTTTGCCTTTTGATCAATTCAAGGAGACTGAGGATTTGGAAGTTGTTGGACTGGTATGTGTTACGTAGGAGATGGTGGATTTCAGAACCCGTCCATTGCCTGCATTAGAACCATATTCTTCTGCGTCTTGCCTTCGTCACTTGCCTGTCTCAACGTCTCTTCCACGTAGAGATTCTGTCTGAGTCCGCTACCTCATCTGCCAGTACGTTCCAGATACCAGCACTCTATATATAAAACAACTTCACTCTCCGCTCTCACCTTAAACCTATGCAGCATGCAAACGTGCTGGGGAAACTCAGCCAGTCACGCAGCATCCATAAGATGTAGAAGGTAACCAATGTTTCAGGCTAGAGCCCATCTCAGGTCAGATCCCTGATGAATGGCCCCAGTCAAACCAGGTATCAGAACCGGGGGTGCTGAGGGCAAGAAGGGTCTCGGGCGCTGAAAGCTTCCTGATCATGTCAGAGGCATGGATTTAGAGCTCAGGCTGCCATTAGATTGAACAGTCTGTGAGGCTGCAGCGGTGAATCCTCGGACACTCGGCGACTCTGAAGGGGCTCTCTTTGGCTTCTTTTTCTTTTATTCTTGAGGACACCGGGCAATGACTCTGTTTGCCTTTATGACAAGCAAAAGATGTCGTATTTCATGTATATTACATTTTTTTTGCATTATCACATGATAATAAAAGGAACCCTGAACTTAACACCCCCAGTTTTATATTCTATTCCCTGACCTATAAAACCAAGCATGTCATATGCCTTCTTCGCCATCCTATCTACCTCATTCAGGGATCTATGAACTGTTACCCCAGGATCCCTGTGGTTATCAGTATTCCTTAGTGCCCCTGTGAATGTGCAACCCCTATTTAACTACCCAAAATGTACAACCTCACGTTTGTTGGGATTAATTTCCATCTGCCAATGCTGTAGCCAACCTTTCATCTGATCTACATTCTGGAATCTATCAGAAAGTAATGTTGCAGAGTTATGCAGGCTTAGGAGAAGACTGAACAGTCATACCTTGCTCAGGCAGAATATTTTAAACATGAGAGGCAGACCCTGAGAGATCATTTCCTCGCTGTACACGTCCTTCAAACTATCAAACTCCTTCAGCAGATCCAGAGTGATGGACCAGCGGTGCTGACTGAATGAGGTCTGCAGGGACATCCGCCAGGAGTGCACTGTCCATGGGACACCTGGTGAGGAAAGACAGAGTCGTGAGGCAAAGGGAGCTAATTATCAACTGAGTATGAATTGCCAGACAAATTAACCATTCGTCTAGCAGGCTGAGGCAAGGAGCTACACACACCCAGCCTTTGCATTCATACCTAGAACATAGGCAATTCCTTGCAGAAGACATAAGACCAGGTAGAGACTTGATGTAGCCTGTTCACTGTGGTTCAATGTGTAGGTCAATCGATTTCCTCTTACTTCAGAGTTAGAAATGGGCAGAAGAAGAGGGGGAATCAGACCAGTACCTTGGGTCAAGAGGAGGTGCAAGATCAAGCCTACACCTTAGATCCAATGGTTTGGGAAGGGTTAGTTCTGAAGTTTTTAAGCACAGAGGGTGGGAGTACAGAAGGATTGGTCCTGAGCCTTGCATGCACTGAGGTTGTGGGGTCAGGAGATGGAAGAATTGACCCCTTGCCTTGGGTCTAAAGGGATGCAGGGTCATAAAAGATAGGGCCTCGAATTCAGTGGAGTGGTGAGTGTGAAGGATTGCACCTGTGCCTTGAATCTAATGGGGTGGGGGATTATAGAAGGATTGGTCCCGTGTTTCTAGTGAAATTTTGGCAGTGGAAAACAAAGGATCAGGCTTGCCTTGAGATAGTTCAGCGATGTTGGGCAGGCAGTCTATACCTTGAGACAGGAGGTGTGTATAAACTAGGAATGTGGCAAGAGGGGCTGTGTGTGCCGTAGTGATAGTCATGGAGAAGAATCATGACCGATGTCTGAAGTTGGGTGGTTAAGATCAGGAATATCGATCATTTTAAAATTGGAGATTGGGGGGGGGGGGGGGGGGGCAGAATCACTGTCCTTGATTGGGCCATTTTTAGTGTCAAAAGTCATCAATGAGAATCAATTGACAGCAGAGAGGTCAATGGTTGAGGTTGGGAGAAGTGGGGTGGCATTTGGATGTCGATGATAGCAGGGCAGCAGATTTGGGAGGAGCTGGGCAGAGTTGGATGTCACGGGAATATCCAATGGTGGTGAATCCCCATAAAAATTAGCACATGAATCCCCTGAAAAATTAGCACAAGGAACAACATTAATTATTGTATCCCTAACACAGAGACCTCATCAGACTGCAAGACTTACTCACTGAGTTTTTGGCGTGAAAATTATTGACCTGCAAATGGTCATTGTTGTAATTCACTCCTGTCCCAAAGCTCAGGAACAATTTTAAATGGCAAAACGTGAGGCAACAACAATTTTTGTCCACAGATTAATTATACCAATTCCTACTTTGCAAAAGAAGCTATGGTTCGAAGTTTATTTTGGAGTAAAGTGTTCCAGTATGTCCTATCGAAGTTTTATAAGAGTTCTTCCTTTCTTGCAATGCTCTGAAAATCTGCTGACCATTTATGTTTTTTAGGCAGCAATATCAGGAAAATCACAGAAAAAATGAACATAATTACTGTCCATGTGGTGGAAAATCACAGAAAAAATGAACATAATTATTGTCTGTGTGGTGGAAAATCGCAGAAAAAAAATGAACATAATTACTGTCCGTGTGGTGGAAAATCACAGAAAAAATGAATATAATTACTGTCCATGTGGCCTTTTTAGACCTCAAGTACCTGAGAGCAACAGTCCCGGTGCAGTAGAGTGGATGACCATCAATGAATTTTTCCGGTACGATTTACACTTCAGGCTTCCTCCAAAAAGTTGTAGGGATCCTGCAGGATAAATCACGTTGCAGGAATTGACTCAAAATTCCTGCATATTCCTTTTTAGACTGCCCATGTTCTTTGGTTGTTACATGCCTGCAGTCTAAAAACCATAATTAATGGGCTCCAATTCAGAGGCTGAGCAGACAGGCGCAGTTCCAGTAGACGCCAGCAGAGGCCTCCAGCGCATCGTCTCTGGGTGAAGTCTCCCAGGATCAATGGGGAATTTAAACATGGACACCAGGCCTGGATTTAATGAATGTTTGGTAAGTTAAATTTTACCACCAATTGTTCAAAGGAAGCAAAATTGTTTCGAATAAAAAGGAATTTAAAACATTTAATACCCAATCTGTTCCAGACATTAAAGACAGTATCTTGCAAAGATGGTAGAAAAAGACGATTGGATACAATAGGGCTGGCGAGAGAAAAATTCTGAAATCAAACAAACCTTCTAAATTGTGCCCATATTTTCAAACTATGTCTAATTATCGGATTAAATGGAAAGACAATACTCTACCTACACAATGGTTAAGTGATATTATGTCTTGTTTAAGTTTATTAAAGAGTCAAATATTAACTAACAAAAGCTGTGGGGCCCATTTATGGACGATTATCATAACCTAAAAGAATTCGGGTTGTTCTGAAACTTTAGTGCTGTGCTGTCCATCTCCAGATTGTTGTCACTTGATTCCTATGTGTCAGTTTTTAGCCTTGCTTAGTGGTAAGGGTTCTAAATTATAACATTATCTTTTCTTCTCTTGAATTTTACAGTACAATATAAAACTGCGCTGTTCAATTGTACATAATGTAAATGTGGTAAACCACTGTAATGTATAATTATCTGGTCAAGCATACCTATCAGCAGGTCCTACCTGTGGCCCCTCCCCACAAGCTCCTGTATACAGGTGACTGTCCCACAGCCCCTGCAACTCTGTGCAGGACAGCAAAATAGTAGGGATGGGCAATGTTATCAAGTGAATTAAAGCCTATTGGTTTCTCCACAATAGTTTCCTGAGTGATTGATGGTGCCCTCCGTAAACATCAATCAACATATTTTTAAAAAAGACCTGGATTTAATGAGCCACTAGAGGGACTCAGGGGACAGGCAGTATCCGTGGGTAGAAATGGTCAGTCATGTTGTGAGTCAGTACCCAGGTCCTGATAAAGGATCAGTCAACATTTCAGGTCAGGACCAAGATCTCAGAGATCTCTCGACCCAAGGCATCGACTGACCATTTGTACCCACAAGTATTTGCTCAATATTTCAGCATTTGAGTTTCTCACTGGGCCTGGATTCGCATGGGTAAAAAGCACTCTGAATAACCTGGACAGAGTGGTGGGTGCATGGAATGCACTGGTGGCAACAGTGGTAGAGGCAGCTACAACAGCATCTTTTAATAGACGAATAAATTTTAATGGATAGGTACATAGAATGGAGAAAATTAGAAGTTTATGCACTGGGGAACTGTTAGGCATTTGGTAGAGTAGGTTATTAGGTCAACACAACACTGTGGACTGAAGGATCTGTACTGTGCTGTAGTTTTCTATGTTCGAATATCGATTTTAACAACTAGACTCAACACCTAAAGTTAACGTTTTCGATAGTAAGGACTGTTAAAAGGAGTCAAGTTGAATAACTCCAGGGGAGGTGGCATTATGGTAGAGGAAAGGCAGATCATTCTGGGGAGATTGCTCTATGCCGGGGAGGCAGAGAAGGGAACCAAGAGAAGATAAATATACTGGTAATTTTCTCCAAGCCCCATCAGTCACTGCTAATAGGGTTCCTGAACTTCTCCAGCTTGCTGGTGACATCAGGAGTAACTGGGAGGCCACTGCCTGACCCTGGGTGAGATGCAGAGTAATGTGGTCACAGGGCTGGGCTCCTGGGGTCACCTGCATGCTGGCAGTGGTGAAGCAGCCAGGGGATTGGGATCAATGCATAGCATTGACAGTGCCTGGCCAGGCCCACAATCTGTGGTTGGAATCAGGTGGTTCTTTGGCCCACCCATGTCCACTCTGACCATTGAGCACCCATTTGCACTCGTGCCCCCCCCCCAACATTCCCATCATCTTGAGGTTCCACACACCAGGGGTCAACTCAGCCACAAACCTGCACAATGAGGGAGGAAAGTAGGGCTTTTCTGGTCAAGGGGAGAACTTCAAGCTCTGCCCAGACAGTAGCGGAGGTCAGGATAAAACCTGGGTCACTGGAGCTGAGGCAGTGGCTCCACTGTCTTCGCCACTCCATTTTCTATAATTCTTTAAAAATTTAAATGTAGACATACAGCATGGTAATGGGCCATTTTGGTCCACATGTCCAAGCTGCCCAATTTACACCCAATTAACCTACACCCCCCGGTATGTTTTGAACAGTAGGAGGTAACTTGAACCCCCGGGAAAGCCCACACAGAGGCAGGGAGAACGTACAAACTAGCGCAGGATTAGAACCCTGGTTCCGATCACTGGCGCTGTAAAGGTGTTGAGCTAACCACGACTTCAACCATGCCACCAGTACATTTTATATTTATACATACAGCACGGTAACAGGCCCTTTGGCCCACAAGCCCGTGCCCCCAAATTGACTTATAACCCCCATACATTTTGAAGGATGGGAGGAAATTGGAGCACCTGGAGGAAACTCACGCAGACATGGGGAGAACGTACACACTCCCACAGTCAGCACCAGACTTGAACCCCAGTGGCTGGCACTGTAATAGTCTTTCGCTAACTGTTACGCTAACTCACTGCCCGTGCTGTCCAGATTGTGGATGGAAATCACAAGAAACTGGCAAACAGGCCTGGGCACGTCACCGGCAGAGGGACTCAGCAGGTCAGGCAGTGTCTGTGAAAAGGAACAGGCAGTGGACATTTTGGGCCTCAGCCCTTCGAACAGCTGTGCAGATGCCTAAATAAATACGGGTGGGAGAGAGGGAATGAGATAAGAGCTGAGAAGTGATAGGAGGAGAAAGCTCAGGGCTCAAAAGGGTAGCTCTCTGATAAGAGGAGTGAGGAGGTGAGGGAAGGAGTCAGAGGGGGAGGGAAAGTGAGAGACCAGGTGGGGAGGGGGTGTGGTTACCAGAAATTGGAGAAGCTGATATTAACGCCATCTGGTTAGAGTCTACCAGACTTCCTCCAATTTGCTAGTGGCCTCAACCTGTCAGTACACAAGGCCACTTACAGACATGTCAGCATAGCAGTGGGGTGTGTTATTGAGGTGGTTGGCTTATGTCAGGTGAAACTGAAGCACTCGGCAGAACAAGCTGGAGAGATTCTCCCAGGTCAGGCTTCTTTGACCCAGGTTGTGTCTCCTACACAGGAGTGCACCAGGCTGGTGAACAGGCCATGAGGGAGGGGGAAGGGGGGGTGTCAAAGAAAGAAAGATCACAGCAACGCGAGGCCAGGCTGGTGAACAGGCCATGAGGGAGGGGGAAGGGGGGGGTGTCAAAGAAAGAAAGATCACAGCAATGCGAGGACAAGGTGCCATACGTCTGGCAGGTCGTGACAATGAGCTACACGCACCCAGCCTGCGCAATTCCATGCTGATGTCGAGGTAGCTGTGCTCGGCGCTCTGATACATGGCATCCTGCAGCGCTCTCCTGTGGGATTTGCTGCTGCGACTCAGCCCAAACTTCGGAGCCTGCTGCCCGTTTGTCTCTGCCCCCTCAGCAAGGATGTCCTCCAGAGACACAAAGTCAGTGTTTACAGTGTCAGGTTGAGAAAGAAGCATCTGCAGTACATTCCTAAAAACAATAAAAGAACAATTAACAATGAAAACAATTTGTTTCAGTCTGTGTGACTGAATGGGGTGGGGGGTGGGTGGGATTCATCTTTATTTAAATTTCTAAATAAACTTTATTCACAATAAATGACACCACAGATGTCTTTTCACATCTATGGTGTCATAGTGGTCAGGACAACGCCATTG
The DNA here is from genome assembly GCF_036971445.1 of Narcine bancroftii. Classification (NCBI taxonomy): domain Eukaryota; kingdom Metazoa; phylum Chordata; class Chondrichthyes; order Torpediniformes; family Narcinidae; genus Narcine; species Narcine bancroftii. The sequence goes on from NC_091473.1 coordinate 217,510,201, forward strand.
CAGCACCAACGACGAGTGTTTCAATCCAGCGCTGTCTGTTAGGCATCTCGTGTGCTCTCTGTGTCCCCGACGGCTTCCTCTGGGTGCTCATGTTTCCTCCCACCCTCCAAAACAGTTTCGGGCTTTGTAGGTTAATCGGTGTGTTCGGGCAGCACAGGACTCGTGGGCCAGAAGGTCTGTTATGTCAAAATTTAATTTATATTTGCATATAAACATACTTCATTTTTATCTTCATGTTTACAATTATGGTACATTGTACCATTAGTCATTTACTGCACCAATGCCACCAATTGTGCCTCTCGTCAATATTACTCTCCCTTTTGTCATTTGAGGGGCTTCTCCACCAGTCTCAGCCCCTCAGTAAATGGTAGATTCATCACTGAAAGTGTTGAGATCTGGATGCGTTCCCTCTTCCTGCAGTAAAAGTCATTCTTTACCAAGCCCATTCGATTCAAGGTTCTCTGCCAAAAGCCAAAAAGCTCTCCACCCTACCACTGTCACGTAAGTTCGGGTCAAGGTTCTCGGTTGAACCGCACTCCTTGCTGCAACCTATTCTCGATGTAAAGCTTCCAGTTAAATTCTCGTTTAATCCCTGCCCTTTTACAGGGCTCCCAGTTATAACACTTCCCTGCTCAATAGCTTCTGATCCTAAATTGAAGTGCTAATCTGAAAATGTCCCTGGCAACCAGGGTTCTGCATTAGATTGCAGTCTCTGTGCGAAACCACAAGTAGGTTTTTGCTGGCTGCCACTAGGTTGAGCAGTGAACATCTCAGCAGTCAAGGGCTGAAATTAGCACCAGTCACCAGCACTCTTCATTGCTAAATCACATCTTCAGAGCTGCACCTCTCTCCAGAAATCCAGCAAGGATTGTGACTTCTCGACTGCTGGTTCCAACTGACAAAGAGTGGGTGACAGGGAGTCAAGAGCCAGCTGATCCCACAAGCAATGATCAGACTGTGTGGGTCCACCACATCCAGGCATGAATGACGGTGGACAATGAATCGATTGGCAAGAGAAGGAAACTTCAAAATGATCCTCAACTTCAACAATGCAGTGGTAGGGGATGGGGGTTGGGTGGTATACCTTATGTTCAGCTGCCTGATCTATCCTCGTTCTTCCTGAGGTCTCCAAACTCACATAATCCTGTCGTCATCCAGTTGAAGTCACTCCATTTGAAATGAAGCAGCTGAGGACACCAGTGAGGCCAGACAAGATCCCAGTTATTGAACAGAGGATGTGCGCTTCAGACCCAATGCACAAATGTTCTGGAGAAACTCAGCGGGTTATGCAGCATCCACAGGAAGGAAAAGGTAACCAGCATTTCGGGCCTGGGCCCTTGGTGACCTACTGATTTTCTCCAGCATGTTGGTGCATTGCATTCGACCCCAGCGCCTGTAAACTTGCCTGTTTAACTACTCCAGACCCAGCTGTGCCTCTATCTCAGCTGTTCCAGTTACAACACCTGCATCTCTCCGACATGGTTTCATCACAGAAGGTGAGAGGAGAGTACAAAGTTTCTTGGACGACTTATTCTGGACCCACATCTCTTTGTTAGTCAGAAAGCGCAACAGCGCCAACACTTCCTAAGGTTGAGAAGAGCAAGGCTACCAGCTCCCATCTCGACAACATATTTCAGGAACACAAATGAGAGCATTTTGTCTGATTGCATCAATGTGTGGTACAGTAGCTGCAAAACATTGGGCCAGGAGTCATTACAGAAGATCATCAAAACGGTCAAGAAGATCACTGGGGTCTCCCTTTCCTACATTGACAACATTCACCTGAACCATTGCTTAAATAGGGCTCAAAGAATTATTGAGGACCCTTTCCATCTCGCACACAGTATCCATCAAGGAGGAGGGACAGGAGCATCAAAATCATAACTGCCAGGTGGTTTGCCTACTCATGGAGTTTTTAAAAAATTCTACCCACCAATTGGCCTGTACACGGGTAGATAACCTGTCAAATTGGCAGGTTAAACTCATGTTACAATCCAATTTGTAAACCCCTATTATTTAGCCTCAAGCTGACAGAGTGTTTGTATAAATTATGCAAGAATCCCTTTAAATCAAGTAGTCTAATAAAGTGGAGCATGATGAAAGCAGGGAGGGACCAGTAGCAGGTATGAAGTGGGAAGACAAATCAAATTTCTTCCACACCTTTCTAATTGCCTATTACATGAGATTTGGCATAACTCCCTCTGTGCTCCACGAGACCAGGGACAGGCTATCCCTCCACAAATTTTCTTCGATTGCCATAACATTTCTGGATATCTTTGCTGAATCCCACCCACAGGTTAAACATTTCAAACATAAATCGCTCTCTACCATCAGTATACACACAGTAAAGATGCTCTCGGAGAAACCCGATCAGTTGCTTTGATTTCTTACCTGTGTCCATGGGCAGCAGCCTGACTGAAGGGATTGGCAATTCCATGCAGAGAGGCAGAAACACCACTTTTGTCAATGGTCCCGGCCAAGAGGTCAGCTCCCCTTTGTAGTAAAAGGCCAACCAGATCAAAGTGACCTGACGAAGATGAAAGACCAGACACAAATTAGAAGGGAACAGTGAGGAGATCTAGAATGGGGGAAAGTTACAGCGAGAGGGCATTTAATCGCAAAGATTGGGGGGAAAGGTATGATACAAGGAAGAAATATCCTGCCTATTCTTTGATAGTGGAGGGCACCTCATGGAGCATAATGAAGAACTTGTTATGTACACCAGGAAGATGTATATTACACATGATGTGATGTGGGGAAAGGGACCCTCGTACACACAAAATGTTTCGGGTAGTGGATGGGTGTCAATCAAATGGATGCCTTGTGCTGAATGCTGTCAAATCACTGGAAAGTTATTGGGTGCTTTCATCTAGGTCAGAGAAGTCCATTGCACTCTGGACTTGTAACACAGGTTATGGGAAGTCTCTGAGGAATCAGGAGCTGAGGTCATTCACCACAGAATGCCCAGTCTTTGGTCTCCCCATTTAACTCGTGTGTGACTAGTCAAGTTATGTTTTCCACTCTGGAAATTATATGAATGGAGAAGAATCTAGGAAAGGATCAGAGGGGTGCGGCTTTACTATCAGACGAGATTAGTTTAAAACACTTCACGTGGAGTTTGTACCACTTCATTGGTTTGGGCTTTATTTAATTTTGAAGGGTGACAGGCCCTTCTAGCCCCTTAGCCCACGCTGCCCAAATACACCCATGTTTTCTTTCAGTTTAATTTGTGACCAACTCACTAACCCTGTGCACCTTTGGAAACCCACACGGATATGTAGAAAACGTACAAACTCCTTACAGTCATCAGAGGGTTCAAAACCTTTTCACTGGTGCTGTAATAGTGTTGAGCTACGTTAGCTGTGCTGCTCTTACAATACAAACTGTCTTGGTACAGAATATATTTGTATTGTCTGATTGTCTGTATGAAGCGTGAAGCTGTGTGAAATAGCAAAATAGTTTCCTTCAGAGTTGTTAATATAAATCTTTATGCTTTGATCCTTTTTACACATGATAACCAGCTGGCTTTGATATGATTAACTGTAGTTTGCATGGCATGTATTCAGCAATGTTGCCGGGATGCATTGAAGCCTTGCTCCTCTCACCCACGTTAAACAACATCCTTCCTCAGTTGTATACCTGCTGCTGCTGCGAGCTGCAGCGGAGTTTCTGACGAGCTCCCTTCATTAATGCAGCCTTCAACGTTGGCCCCAGCGTCCAACAATAACTGTGCAGAGAAAAGAAAGAGGATGTGCTGAGAAGAAGGGTGCCCAGTTAACCACATCCTTGAAATTGCACCCAGGAGAGGTCCATTTAGTCCAACCGTTTCTTCCACACAAACCTCCTGCTTTGATGATTCCAATACCCATCTACGTCTCCTCACCCTAAACTATTTACTTTAAATTTAGAGATAGAGCACAGTAACAGGCCCTTCTGGCCCAAGCAACCCAAATACATCCATGTGACCAATTAACCTAATCATCTCATACATCTTTGGAGGGTGGGAGGAAACCGGAGCACCTGGAGGAAGCCCACGTGGACGTGGGGAGAATATACAAACTCCTTATAGACAGTGGTGGATTTGAACCCATATCACTGGCACTTTAATAGCATTGTGCTTCCTGCTACATTCACCGTGCCTCTATCAGAATGGTCATCGACCCAAAATGCTAAACTGTTTGCCTGTTCCCAGACCCTGTCAGACCACAGGTGTTTTCCGAACTTTCTATTTTTATTTCAGATTTTCGGCATCTGCTGTGTTATCCGTTCAGATCCAAGCCAGTGCCCATCAGTTCCTAACCCACATCTTTCCACTAAATATTCAGTAGGATCCCTCCAATGCTTCTAATAGCATTGAACATTAGCACCTTCATTTATTTCCAGCTTGTCCACCATTTATTTTTATTCCCTGTTCTTGCAGGTATTATTTCACCCATCTTCAACAATTCTGTAGAATGCCAGGATCCATGCTGTTGGCTGGTGTACAGATGAGGCCCGGGTCCATACTGTGGGATGGGTGTGTAGCTGAGGCCGGGGTCCACACTATAGGATGGGTGTACAACTGAGACTGGGGTTCGTATCGTGGGATGGGTATATAGCTGAGGCCAGGGTCAGGGTGTGGAATGCCACATCAGGAACGTGGGTAGATTTGCTGCTGGAGTCAGGGATATGGAGGAGTAGGACTGGAGCTGGCACCCAGATTGTGGGACAGGTGTGGGGAAGAAGGACTGTGATGAGTGAATGGATGGCATAGATGTAAGAAAAGTGCCAGGCTAGCTTAGCCAAAAGGTCTGTTTCTGTGTCTACAAAACCATGCTGTTAGGCTGTGTGCCAGGAGAGAGAAGGATGCTGAGAAGAGCAGGGGAGATGGGGGAGGGGGGGTGGGGGGGGGGGGGGGTGGTAAAGATAACTTAATACATACATACTCAGTTACACTGAGCTCCATCCATACCTGTGCAACTGGAAGATGGCCAAATGCCACGGCAAAACTGAGAGCGGTCCATTGTCGAGTCTCTGCATGGATGGACGGGCACTGCTGGGAGTTACTGGGCACCTGAAAACACAACAGTTCAGATGCTTCTCAAACCCACTCTGTCTACCTAAAATTTTGTTGTTATCAGGTCTGCTTCAGAGCTGGAGTCTGCAAACGCTGCGTGCATTTTGTGACTCCAGTATAAACTCGGAATGCCACTTTATCAATTCATATAATCGGCGTTAGGGTGATGTATGAACTGTGTCAGAGTCTATATATCCCAGACCCAGTAAGATACCAATGGTACAGATATAAATCATACACCCTGTCTGGTAGTGTGGAATACAGGTGCACACACAACGGAGTGACTGTCGGGGTCCTTGTATGATGCATGTCTTTACAAGCAATTCTGATTTAAACCCCTGCTACAAAGTCATAGAGAGATACAGAATGGAAACAGATCCTTCAGCCCATCAAGTCCATGCTGACTATAAACTACCCATTAGTCTAATCTCACAATGATCCCTTATTTTCATTCACTGTACATTCCCATCAATGACCCTGGATTTTTCTACCTACCCTGCACATTCAAAGTTTTACTAACCAGAATGAACTAGGAAGGTGGAAGGGACCTGGAGTGTCTGGAAGAACACTGTGAGGTCACAGGGAGAACATGCAATCTCCATCCAGGCAGTGCCAGAGGTCAGCACTGAACTGGAGTCACCAGTGCTATAAGGCAGCAGCTCCATGGGACAAAGCACATTAGCAAACTAATGTCCTGTGTCACTGTCATTCCCCATGACAGGAAGAGATCGGCTTGGAACCTCTTTCAGTATTCTTACCTGGACATCAATAGCTGCTCCAGAGTTCAGAAGGACCTGGGCCATTGCTTCATCCCCATTGCTGGCTGCAAACATCAGTGGAGTCATGCCCTGTGCAGTCAAGAAAGCATCCAATTAATAATTAGACCAAGTGACTCAGGTTACAAAAAACAATAGCATGTCTTATGGCAATGGTTCTCCTTTACCCACCTTACGTATTCCTTTACTCACCAGGAACCACCCATAACAAAACCATAGGCTACCAGTGGTGGGGTTGGAGAAGCATTTAATAGAGTTGGGTCTCTACTCGCTAGAGTTTAGAATTGGGGGGGGGGGAAATTGAGGGGCAGGAATATCTCATGGAAACCTACCAAATATTGAATTGGTTGGATAGAGCAGACATGGAATAAATGTTTCCTGTAATGGGACAATTTAGGACCAGAGAACACAGCCTCAGAATAAAAGAACATCACTGAAGAACAGGTGGGTGGAGAATTTGTACAACTTGTTGCACAAATGGCTGCGGAGGCCAATTCATTGGATACAATGAACACATAGGTTCTTCGTTAGCAAGAGCAACAAAGGCTTTGGGGAGAAGGCAGGGGAATGGGGATGTAATGGATAAAAAACATCAGCCATTATTTCAATGATAGAACAGACTTGATAGGCTGAATGGTCTAAATTCTGCTCCTAAGTCTTATGAGAGAGGTGCAGGGCTGCACGGTTGGTGAAGCAGTTAGTGCAACACCTTTAAAGTGCCAGTGATCAGGACCGGGGATCGAAACCTGCGCTGTCTGTAAGGAGATTGTACGTTCTCCCTTTGTCTGCATGGGTTTTCTCTTGGGTAGCACCGACTTGTAGGGCCGAATTGGCCTGTTATAGCGCTGTATGCCTAATGTTTTAAAATTTGAAAAGAAATCACACCAGTGCCTCCAATTCCTCAGGAGTTTGCGGAGGTTTGGCATGACATCGGAAACCCTGGCAAACTTCAACAGAGGTGTAGTGGAAAGTGTGCTGACCGGCTACATCACGGTCTGGTATGGGGACACCAATACTCCCGAGAGTAAAGCCCTGCAAAAGATAGTGGACACAGCCTAGGAAATCACAGGCAAAACCCTTCCCACCATCAAAAGCATCTACAGGTTTCACTGCCGTCAGCAAGCAGCAGCAATCATCAGGGATCCGCATCACCCAGCACACACACACTATTCTCTAGGCTGCCATCAGGAGAGAGATGTAGGTGCCACAAGACTTGCACCACCAGGTTCAGGAAGAGCTGCTCCCCCTCCACCATCAGACTCCTCAACAACAAACTCAATCAGGGGCTCATTTAAGGACTTTGACTTTTCTATTTTATTGATTGTTTTCCTCTCTGTATTGCAATCAGTCTTTTTTAATATTTATTTATTTGTTTACATGTGTAGGTTGGGAACAGTTTTTTTGCATTACCAGAAGGTGGTAATTCTGCCTTGACGGCAGGATAAAGAATCTCAGGTTTGTATGTGACGTCATGAATGTTCTCTGACAATAAATCTGAAATATGATTCTGAACTTAAGCCCCTTCCCAGACTACCGACAGAATTTTTGTCTTGCTTTTGAGAATTTTTATTTTTTGTCTTTTAACAAATTTGCAATTTAAATTACAGTTGAAATAGAAAATCTGCAGATGCTGGGATGGAGAAACTCAGCATCCATAGGAAGTCAAATGTAACCAACATTCTAGCCCTGAGCCCTTCATCACAACTGAAATAAAAAGGTTGGGAGAGTGGAGAGGAGGAAAGGAAGGGGAAGGGGTAGGGAGGATGAGAATAGGCTAATAGGAAGGAGGTAATAGGTGGATGCAGGTGGGAGGGTAGAAGAGAGAGAAGCTGAGAGGTGATGGGGAGAGGGGCTGAGAAGGGTAGGAAAAGGAAGGGTAGGGTTGGGAGCTGGAGGAAGGGAGGGAGAGAGAGAGAGATAAGGAAAGAGAGATCAGTGGAGAGGTCATTAATGGTTGGAGACTGTCAAGGTGTTGTTCGTCCAATTTGTACAATCTGCTGAGTCCCTCCAACACTTTTGTGCATTGCAACTTTGAATTACATATTGTTTATTACATCAGAAACATTTGCCTTCCCCTTTGAGCATGGACCACCTACATAAAAAAAACCATGAATCACCTATGGTCACAGTCCACAGGTTGAGAAATGCTGGCTTAGACAAACCGTAACACATTGGAAGTACAGAGTTGTGTGCTACTGGTGTTGACACCCAAGTCATTATGGTCTGTGTTACACCCTGCAGCAGGGTGGCTCATCTTTGTCCCATGGAGACATAGCTCCTGCAGAAGCTTACTGCTTTTTTAATCTACTCGGCAGAAAAGATGAAGTAATTAGCACATGAAAGCTGAATCTATTAGCTTCCTGTCACGTGGTTGCACCCCTCTCAACAGTATGCCTTCCTTGGATTCCTCTCAGTTGGAGAGTTGCACTCCTTTCATTAACAATGTTTTGCTGAAGACTGGTTTTGCACCTGACTAGACTCAGGTTTGAACTGTACAAGTAAATTCATGTCCACAATTTCCTGAACAGCCACATACTGCAGTGTAAGTGATGGTGAACAACATTACAGTTACAAGTCCCAACATGGAGACAAATGAGGGAATATGAGTCTGTGTCTTTTTGGAATCTGCAGTGTCAACGATTTTTTTTATAAACACACTCACAGTGATACAGGAAATTATTGCCATTTTTCCGGAACACATTCTATGTAAAAGGGTCGAAACGTGAATGAGGGTGCCATTCCCATTCCAATATTTTACCTCCTAGACCCTTAGTATATTTCCTGGATCGCCTACTGGAGGTCCATGAACAATGGGCTAATGAATAGGATGTCCAGTACCGCACTTCAGATATTCCGTCTAAACTCGCTGTGTGATATGGATATTCTTAAATGCCTTACGGAAAGTTGGGAGACACTTGAGAATGGAAAAATCACACAAGTTCTATGTAAAAAACATAATTAACATACTGATCAGTGATGTGGGAATTATCTTCAGTATCTATGGACTCTCATTCTTCAATAAATTGCACTTCCCTGCAACAGATTCTGATACTAGCAAGGAATTGAATACAATTGCATGGAATTAAATATAATTGACTCATTCTAGCAAAATAAAATCTCTACACTGGAGGGGGAAAATCGGAGAACAATTATAATTAAATGGGCATTGTACTCCAGTACACCAAACCTCTCCCCATTCCTCTACAGTTCTTGTAAATTAGTGTACTTTATGACCCAGCTACAATGTGATCCCACCACCAGTCATATCATCCCCACAGAGGCTGCTACCTCCACGACTCCCTTGTCCACTCATCCTTTCCCACCAATCCCCCCCCTCCCCCCCCCCAGTATCTACCCCGGTGACCGCAAGATATGCTACACTAGTGCTCTCCCCTCCTCCTTCACCGCCATTTGGGAACCCAAACAACTCTTACAAGTGAAGCAAGCCTTATAAATCTGCAGGGGTCATCTCGTTGTGGCCTCCTCTACATCAAAGGGACTAGACACAGATTGGGAGATTGTTTCATTGAGCTCCTTCGCTCTACTGCAATAATGGAGATCTCTCTGTGGCAAACAATTTTAATTCCACACCCTAGTCCCACACCAACATGTCTGCCCATGGCCTCGTGCTGCCAAACCAAGGCTACCCACAAATTAGAAAAACAACACCTAATATTCCATCTGGGAACTCCCCAACCAGATGTCATTAATATCGACTTCCCAGTACCTATAAGACCCTGCCCCAGTGTGTCTGTTTCTGTGGTGGTACACCACCAGCCTACTGCAGGGGGCGACCTCTGTACCTGCAGAAGAACACGGGAGGACAGGGCAACACCTGGCTGGCTTTCAATCAGCCAACCTGAATGGACAAGCTCCACCCAGTTGGCTGTCAATCACCTTCTGGGATTATAAGCTGGGTCCGGCCCTTTCGGAGTCAGTCTCAGAGCTTGCATCAGTATTCTCATACCAAGTGAGGTGAAGGTCTAAGTTCAATAAAGCCTGTAGAACAGACGTTATGCTTTGTGAGTTTGCTTCTGTTCAATAGTGCACCACAGTTTCTCTCTCTCTTTCAGCTCCACACCCACTTACCTCTCCAATCAGAGAGCTATCCCCTCCCCCTCTCTGCTTTGAACTCTTCTGCCCTCCCACCCATATCCACCTATGACATCTTGGCCTGTGCTCTTTCCACTGCTTCTTCTTCCCTCTTCTCCTTGCTCTACCTTTTTATCCAGACGCCTGCCTGCTCTTTGCTCAAACATTGACCAAGGACTGAGACCCAAAACTTTGGTTACCCTTTACTGCTGCTCCAGCACTTCTGTGTATTGCACTGTCGACCCCAGCATCTGCAAACTTTTCTGCTTAACTCCGTTATTTCCCATTTGCTCATTTAGATTGGATCTTGCCAAACATACGCTCATACAAGAAAGGATAATGAAACCACAATATTTTCATATATTCCTACACAAATAAATGACGGCCTAAGCCGTTGGCCACTGTGTAATTTTGGAAATTTCAAATTGATTAATGACCAGCTATGTTGATTCCTTATTCCCCATACATGGAGGTAAAACAAGATTATGTCATGTGACCTTATTGTTTACAAGTTTAAGAACAGAAACACTGCAAATGCCTGATGAATACTTTTTGTTAACTCATGCCTAGCAAAAATCTCAAGTTCTGTGAACTTTGCCAGTCAATAACATTTATGGACAATTAACTTGACTTTTGTTTTCCAACACAAACAGTAATTAAACAACTGCCTTCATAGTTCCAGTTTCCAAGGTTACATTTATTTCCACATGTGCTAATGCGCAGTGAGAAGGTTCGTCAACATTTGTTATGTTTAGATGGGATTGAAGATCATCTCCTGTTCACTCAAGGTCCCAAAAAGAACACGAACTTTAAATTTTTTAATCACTCATTGTACGATTCACTGGATCTTTTGTTAATATATCAAACATCCAAAGGGGCCTTTATTCTCATCTTCTTCCAAAGTTATCTCAACACTGTTTGATTCCTTCTGTTGCTGTTCTTCACCATTGACACGATTTGGGAGAGTCATATTGTGATAAAAGGGGTGCATTCTGTCTCTATAGTGTATATAGTTTAACCTCAATCTGATGTTGGCTGTTCTGCCTTTTCTCCAGAATGAAGACCATGCTTCACCCCTACCTGTTCATTAAGGGTGTTGATTCCATCTGCTCCCAGTAGTTCAACAGCTGCATTCACCAGATCAGTGCGGCCAGAGCTCAACATCTGGAAGCCCAGATTCTGCTTCAGCTTCAGCTCTGCCTGCTTGGCATTCAGTCCGCGAGATACGCATAGAGTGCTGGTGATCCTGTGGAAATTGTTTCAATAGATTAGTTTTCAACAAGAAAAAGATTTGGCTCCATCAGATCTTCCTTTCTCCACCTCCAGCCTTGAACCTGACTATTCCAATGTCTTGGCAGCTTTACTTCCATGTAAAGGTAAAGGTTCCATTATCATCGCACAATACTATATTTAGAATGTAATATACATGAAATTCTTTAACTTTGTCTATCGTAAGGAAGACAGAGAGTCACCACTTTGTCCAGCGCCCCTCACAGAAAGGAGGCACCAGTGAGGAACGAACTTGTGACCTCTCGTTTATAAGGCGAGTGCTCGAATCACTGAGCTATATGGTTGTGGTCTCAGGTCAAATTAAGTACAACCCAACTTCAGTCTTTGGTGCAAAACACAAAACACAGACACACAACCAGATGTAACTCACGCATATACATACACACATATATATATAATTTTTTTTAAATTTATATATGCACGCACGCACAGTTTCATGAATTTATAAATATGAGCGTCTCGGATGGTTAGTGCGAGCAGTTCCTTTGGTCGTTCAGCACTCTCACTGCCCGTGGGAAGTAGCTGTTTCTCAGCTTGGTGGTGTTTGTCTGATACTCATTGATCTTTTTCCCAATGGGGGCAGCTGAAAGATACTGTGTCCCTGGCAGAAGGGGTCCTCAAGGATTTTGCACGCCCTCTTCAGAAAACGATTCCGGCAGATCACGTCGATGGGATGGGGAGGGGATGGGGTGTGAAGTGGTGATGGTGGGGGGGGGGTGGAAGGAGACTCTGTGTCACTCTTATGGTCCTATGGGTTGTCCTCCGATCCATCTCACTGCAGCAACCGTACCGCACTTTGATCCAGGATCAAAATGAATCCTAAGGCACATGGCAGAGGAGAAGATGAAGTCCTCTCTTTTGCATTGAGGGAACATCTGTTCAGCAATAACTTCAATAGAGTAGTTGACCATTCATTTCCTTATTGCTTTTGGGACATTGCTATATGACAAAATTGGCTGCTATGCTTACTACATTGCAGCATTTCAAAGAGCACCTAATTAACTGAAACCAGACTTGGGGCCATTGGGTGTGATGTAAAGACCAGATGTCCACGTTGAATGCGTCTCTACAGAAAGGCTAATGATCAGGTTCTCATTTATTCCATAGATCTGCATGACCAGCGACAATCACAGCGTCTGCAGACTTTCCTATTTAACTGGTATTTACATGTGCAAGATTTTGAGGAAATATGATAAGAAGGATGGGCTAATGAAGAAAATCTGCAGATCCTGGAAGCTATTGAGTTCTGAAGAAGGGTCTTGGATCTGTAACTTTGATTCTGTTTCTCTCTCCTCAGATGCTGTCAGCGTTCCCACAATTTTCTGCTTTCATTTCAAATTTCCAGCAGCCCCTTTAATTTTTACCTGCTACCTCTACAGTGCCATTTTTTTTTAAAACACGAGGAGTCCATGTACCTCAAAAAGCTATAGATTTTGAATTTTAATTAATACTTTTTACACTTAACTGCACATCCCCAAATTGCTGACACAAAGCAATCTCTCAATTGGCAACGAATCAGGTGCAAGCCCCTCTCGTGGGGAGAACAGGAAAATCTGTGCTACCTGAGTTGTCTTGGCTCGCAGTCCATGCCTGGGAGCAGCAGCCTGGCAGCCTGTCGAACATCAATGCTGTCCACTGTCAAACTGTGCCTGTGTTCCACTTGAGCAATACACACCCTGATCCATTCAACCATTGGTGGGAGGACCTCGTACACTCTAGAATAGGGTGGGGAAGATCATCCCCAGAAACACAAAGGGATTATAATTTTGACACATGGGTGACATGCGAGTAGCTAATCTTTACAGATATTATCCGGTGCTTACATTTGTACATACTTGTGATCTTTTTTTTCCAGATCGGCACAATACTTTTAGAACCAAATTGCTGAAGATTTTCAATTAAGAATTCTGCTCATTCTACCGGCAGGAGCAAGGTCAGAATGACTTCCGAATTTCTTTCTGCGTATTCTCCCTGATCCTACTGCATCACATTGGTAAACCACAAATAGATTTTTTTTCTCCCTGCTCATTCTCAGATGGATGTTAAGAAATGAGTGTGCTGACTGCACAATTTGCAAGCTGCAGAAGTTCAGATCACCTCTGTTCAAAAACACCAAGTCAGTGGCCACCATATCCTGTGGCAAGCTCCATCTCTCATCGGGGACTTTTTGTTGCCTGCAACCTTTCAAACCTGCAGTCACCATTGTTCTATGAGAAAAAAAACCTACGACTCTCAGAATTGTTATGTCACTGCATTACGTGTACATTGGGGTTTGTGTTCAGATTCTGGTCCTGATGGAGGCTGAACTTTTTACAAATTTTGAAAACCATGCATGATTTTCTATTTTCACCCAGTCATAGTTCATCATCATGAAATTATGTTGAGCTAGCAACATAAACAGAAAGCTGGGAATCTCATCTCTAACTTGGTGGTGATAGTCCTGTGAACACTCAGCCAGAGCTGACAGTTGAGGGTGCAAACCTGGTTTGCACGGTTGGATCCAAGTCTAGCTACTTTCAGGATCCTGACGTGAGGAAACACCTAGCTTTACCATCTTTTTTATTTTCTGGCATGTTCAAAGAACCCCTAATGTCAGCCGCTTACAATGTTTACATTCCCAAAAGCCTGATAGAACAGTTTGTGTTTTCGCTGAATGACTCAACTTGGCAAGATAGAGAATAAATTGAACTGGTTGACCTCGTGATTGTTGATTTTTCAGTTGTCTCACCTGTCATTGCTCAGTTTCACTCCCAGGGGTTCTTCACTGAGATTCTCCCACTCCATCTGTGGGCTATGTGTATAGTAGTAGAGACTGTGCAAAGCTTCTGGTTCCCAGGAGTACGGTCCCTTTCGGAAATGCAACTGAAACTCGTTGCTATTGTGCAATGCACCAAGCTGTTGAAGGTAGTACATTGCATGAGAGATGAAGTCACCTATAGAGTAAAAGAAAGATAGTTAGAATCGGTCACCTTCGACATTTAATTGTGTTACTAATACAAGAGGTCCATCATTACCCTGGAAGCATCATCACCACTGAACAGAAACTCATCCACACCAGACAGTATATGCTGCAGGAAGTGACTCACCCCCCTGACTTTCCCAACCTTTCCAAGCACATACTTTACGAAGATCAGAAAATCTCATCACCTTCCCACAGTTCCAGCAACATGATGCTTAACAGGAATGTGCACTGTTGGTCTTAAGGACTCTTGATGCTTCATGTTAGCTTGCAGCCTGGTGCATTCAATTGCTCTTGAAATCTCAGTGCCAGACATTGTTTTTCATTGCTGCCTTCCCTTGAGATGGTAAATTCCCTTCTTAAATAGATCCAGTCAATGTGTTGGATAACTTTCTCAGTACTCAAGAGTTCCAGGTGGTGGATTCCTACCAATAAAGGAGAATACTTTTCCATGGATGGTGTTGAGTATCAGGAGTGTTATTGGAGCTACAGTGTAAAATATGAATGATTATACTTATATTTGTGACTTGCAGATGGCTGAGGAGTTCTGGGAGTCAGAAGGAACGTCTCTCTCTTTGCATAATAGCCATAGAAAGAACTTAGTTGGTCCACTGAAGTTTCCAGTGAACAGCAACCTCTTCTACTTAACCCTCCCTACAGTTGCCATAAAGTTGCTGCCGAGAGAGAGATATGATGATAGAATCCAACGGTTAGGTGATTGGATTCTGTTGGAGATGGTCAGTTGTATGATGCGCATGCAAACTGCCTCTTGTTAGCCTATCTGCGATGTTATCCAGGTCTTTCTGCATGCAAATGGGCATGCTTAATTTCTGAGATGCTGCAAATTAAACTGAACACCGTACAATTTGTCAGAACTGACCTGTACTTTAAACCAGACCAAGGGGGTGGGAAGCAGAAAGTGTTTTGGCCTTGGGACTACTGCAAAGACAGCATCTGTAACCGACTCTTTTTCTGCCCTGGCATTGGTAATTTAATTTATACTATCATAGTTAGTGTAACAAGCAAGAATTCAGGTGCATCTGTATATGGTACTTAAGTATATGACAATAAACTCTCACCATCACCTCCCTCATTAATGATATGACTCCAGTTATTAAAGACTGCCAGTTAATTGAATTTTTCTAGGAGTTTCAATGCCAGATACTGCCTTGGTGGCAAGGAAGTCCCATTTACTCTCTGGCTTTCTGCCCTTGTCTAAGCTTGGACCAAGGATGGAGAGAGATTCAGGTCCAAGTGGCCTGGTGAACTAGATATCAATGAATATACTATGATAAAAGGAACCCCAAAATGTTTCTCCTTTCATCTACTCCTCCCCTAAAGTGGCCACCTATCTCAATTCACTGGCCCATTCCCTTACCGAAATGTCTGTCCATGTTCTCATGCACTGCCAGACTGAGCCCATCTTCAAATTGGAGAAACAACACCTCATATCCTGTCTGGGCTCCCTTCAACCAGATCACAAATCACAAGATAAAGAGTCAGAAGTAGGCCATTTGGCCCATCAAGTCTGCTCCGTAACTCCACCCTGAGCTAAACTGTTCTCACGTCGATTTCCAATTTCCGGCCTTTTCCCCATATTCCTTGATACCCTGACTAATTAGATACCTATCAATCTCCTCCTTAAATTACCTCACCAATCGGGCCTCCGCAGCTGTGTGTGGCAACAAATTCCACAAATTCATGACCTTCTGGCTAAAGAAATTTCTCTTCATCTCGGGTTTGAATGGGTCCCCGAGTATTAAGACTGTGCCCCCTTGTCCTGGATTCACCCACCAATCTACTCTGTCCAATCCTTTCAGCATTTCTATGAGAACCCCCTCATTCTTCTATACTCCAATGAATAGAGTCCAAGAGCCAATAAATGTTTCTCATATGTTAGCCCTTACATTCCTGGAATCATTCTGGTATATCTTCTCTGTACCCTCTCCAACATCAATATCTCCTTTCTAAGATAAGGGACTCAAGACTGCACACAGTACTCCAGATAAGGTCTCACCAGTGCTCCATAGAGCCTCATCAACATCTCTTTACTCTTATACATTATTCCCCTTGAAACGAATGGTAACATAGCATATGCTTTTTTTACTGCTGATCCAATCTGGTGGTTAACCTTTCGGGTATCCTGCACGAAGAACCCCCCCCCCCCCACCCTCCCCAAGTCCCTTTGCACTTCCGAATTTTGAATTTTCTCCCCATCCAAATTATAATCTGCCTGTTTATTTCTTCTTCCAAAATGTACAACTGTAAATTTCTCAATAATGTATCTCATTTGCCATTTCTTTGCCCACTCTGCCAAGCTGTCCAAGACTCTCTGCAACCTTTCAATTTCTTCAACACTTCCTACTCCACCATCTATCTTGGTGTCATCTGCAAACTTGGCCACAAAACCATTCACTCCATAATCTAAATCATTAATAAACATTGTAAAAAGAAGTGGCTCCAGTTTCCATTAGCTCCCACCTATGTCCCCTTTCCTGTAATTCTGTCTCTCTCTCTTCCCTCCTCCTTTACCTAAACTCTGCATTCCCAAACACCTCCGTCCCCCATCAATTCTCACCTTACTTCTCTCCTGATCTCTTCTCTTTCTTTTTTAATTTTTTTTTAATCAATACATATATAACAGCAATCAATAAATCATGAATCACAGTAATAGAGTTTACAGATATATGCTGATTAATATATAAGAAAAGAAAGGAAAAAAGGGAAAAAGAATAAAAAACCCAACATCACCCCTCCCCAACTCATCACTCCCCCCACCCCCAACCCTTAAAAACCCGATTAAACTAAAATATAAATGTAAAATACATAATATAGCTATATATTGATTTTGATTGCTTCGATGGATGCTCTAGGATCTAAAAAAAAATTTCTAATAATACCCTTACTCATTTCACCAGTTGGAGGACTCAAATAAACTATTTATAATTTTAGTCCCATTATTTGAGCATACGGGCTCCAAACTTGTAAAACTACAGAATATTTTCCCCTCAAAATTATATGTAATTTTTTCTAAAGGGATACAACTTTGAATCTCTGTTTGCCATCTTCCTAGAGTTATTGAAATGTCTGATTTCAAGGTAACAGCAAAGCTAATTTGACAAAATTCAATTGAAAATCTGATAAAGATAATTTAGGAGTTATATTCTCAAAATTTCCCATGAACGATAATTCAGGATTTAACAAAAAAAAAACAACACCCGTAATTCATTTTAAGAACTTTCTAATAGAAATCCAAGAAGGTTTAACCTTTGAACAGGACCATGTAGAATGCACAAAAGTTCCAACATCCTTTCCACATCCAAAACATTGATCTGATGTATTACATTTCCATTTATTCAGTTTCTGAGGTGTAATATATAATTGATGTAAAAAATTATAATGAATTTGTCTATATCTTACATTAATTGTATTGGACATAACTTCTTTGCATAAATCTTGCCAAACCTTCTGATCTATTGATATTCTCAGATCTTGTTCCCATCTTTCCTTTGACTTAAACAAACCTAATTTAGGTGCTTTTTCTTGTAACATCATATATGCTATTGAAATATTTTTTAACCATTTCATCACCAATTAACTGTGCTAAATCTGTAGGATCTTTTAAAATCATATCAGATCCGAACAATCTCCTAATTTAGAAATTCCATTATTATTCAAAATATTCAAAAAAATTATCTTTTGAAAAAATTAAGAGGATTAATCAATGGTGTTTTTAATGACAAAAGATTTCCAACAATTTCTAATTTAATTTTATTCCAAATATTAACCAAATGTTTCAATATTGGAGCATCTCTATCAATTGTCATCAACCACAGTTCCCATTTATAAATAAATTCTTCAGGTACAGTTTCTCCAATCTTATTTAATTCAATTTCAACCCATGATGGTTTATAATAATTCCTAAAATTAGGAAGTTGTAATCCTCCTAATTTATATTTCCATGTTAATTTTCTGAAGATTTTCTTGCCATTTCCCCTTTCCAAAGATATTTCCTAACTTGTTTATTTAAATCCTGAAAATATTTTTGAGGTATGAAAGTAGGTAGTCTGGAATAAGTATTGAATTCTCTGAAAAATATTCATCTTAATACAATTAACTCTTCCGATTAAAGTAATAGGTAAATTTACCCACTCTTTAAATATTCATCTATTTTCTTAAATAATGGAATATAACTTAATTTGTATAAATGTTTAAAATTATTATCAGTACAATCACCTAAATATTTAATCTTATCTGTCCATTTAAATTAAATATCTTTTATACATTGTGAATAAACTCCCTGTACCAATTCCATTACCTCACTTTTGTCCCAATTTATTTTATATTCTGAAACTCTTCCATATTCTATCAACTTATAAAGTCTAGGTAATGCTAATTGTGGTTGAGTTAAATACACTAACACATCATTTGCAAATAAACTAATCTTATGTTCAATCCAATTTATACTTTCAACTGTTGATCAGAGAGAATCCTTTGTGCAAGGAGTTCTATAGCCAAAGCAAACAAAGCTAGTGATGCAGGGTATCCCTGTCTACTCATTCTAGTTAAATTAAATGATCGAGATACTTGTCTATTAGTTATTACTTTAGCCATAGAATTTTTATATAAAGCTTTAATCCAATTTATAAAATTCAATTCAAAACCAAATTTACTCAAATCTTTAAATAAAAAATCCCATTCTAAACTATCAAAATATTTTTCTGCATCTAAAGCCACTGCTATACTTAAGTCCTTTTCTTTTGTGCTAAATTAATTATACTTAATATCCTTACTATATTTTCCAGTTTGTCTATTTTTAACAAAACCTGTTTGATCCATATATATCAATTCAGAACGATAGTCATTAATTCTATTTGCTAATAATTCTGCTATAATTTTATAATCAACATTTAATTAACAATATAGGTCTGTATGAAGCTGGTTTTAATGGATCTCTATTGTTTTTAGGAATACCCTTAATTATCCCTGTTTAAAAAGATTCTGGAAGATTATGAGATTTAAAAGCTTGTTCTGTTTCCTTCATAGATAAAATCATCAAATCTTTAAATTATTTATAAAATTCAACTGGAAATCCATCCTCCCCTGGTGATTTATTATTTTGTAAACAATTAAGTGCATTATAGACTTCTTCAGTTAAAAAAAATACTTAAATAATTTTTACCTGTCTCAGTTAATGTTGGTAATATCATTTGTGACAAATAATCATTTATAATTACATCATCATGTAAGGATTCAGATGAATATAATTTTTCATAAAATTCCTGAAAAGTTTCATTTATTTCTTGTGGTTTAAATGTCACTTCATTATTATTCTGTTGTATTCCATTGATTGTTCTAGAAGTCTGTTCTGCTTTTAATTGCCAAGCTAAAACTTCATGAGATTGTTCTTCTAATTCATAATATTTCTGTTTAGACCGTATTATCATTTTCTATATTTATTCTCTGAAGGTAATTTTTGAATTTCTTTTTCTAACACTGATATTTCTTTTTCTAATTTATTTATATATGTCATATATTTCTTTTTTAATTTTGAAGTATAACATAAACTTATCTTCTGTTGAATGTAAATTTGTACCACAAAACAGTTCTATACGTTCTCTTATAAAAGAACAAAAATCTTCCTTTTTCAATAATAAAGAATTTAATCTCCATCTATAAACTGAATGTCAATTTTCAGCAAATTCCAGCTAAATCAACAATGGTGAGTGATCAAATAATATTTTTGTTTTATACTCAATATTCAAAACTCTTGATTGATTTTGAACCGAGATTTTTAAAAATCAATTCTAGAATATGTATCAAATCGATTAAAATTAAAAGAATAGTCTCTATCTTTAGGATGTATCCCATTCTTATTCTTTTCTTCCGATTTCTTTCTGGGTGTTGCTTTTGTAGTTTATTTTAACGACATTTCTTTTTCTTCTCTTGATCAGTTTAAAATAACTTTAAAGCAGTTTTTATTAAATTAACTTTTCTTAATATGAACCCTTTTTAATAAATCCCACGGGAGTTGATAAGTTGCGTGATGTTTCCCACGGCATCACATGACATCCCCCTCTCCTGGCCTCTTCTCCATATCCAGTTATCACCTTTTGTCTGTTGGTCTGTACTCCTCTCCCTACCATTTCTTTTCTTCAAGCAATGCCTGCTTTTTCTCACATATTAAAGAAAGGCCCAAAACATCGCTAATATATCTTTACCTCCAATGGATGCTACGAGACCTACTGAGTTCCTCCAGCGTTTCTGTATTTTGACTCTCCTCCTCAGAATTCTGTCTGTTCTTATACCTGATGAAGGGTCCAGGCACAAAAAGTTGGTTACCTTTTATTTCCTGCGGATGCTGGGTGACCTGCTGAGGTACTCCAGCACACTTGTATATTCTACTTGACCCGAGCATCTGCAGATCTCCTTGTTCATCCTCAAAACTATTTGGCCTATACACCTATCAGATTGATCTGCTAAAAGGCCTCCTGTTTTTGATTCTCAATGATAGAGGCATGGAGTCTTTCTCTCTCATTTTATTCCATTATGGAGTGTTTTGGAGTGGTCAATGATGAGTGGTTGAGGAGGTGGAGGGTGGTTGTAAATCTAAACAGTAAAAGTGAAGGGTGGAGGCAATCTGTGACTTTTGGAAGTTGGAGATGGGGCAGAAACGCATCAGATTCTATGGCAGAAGCCAGGGAGAGTGGGAACCCTTTAACTGAAGCCAAAGTAGCATTTTGTGCTTGTAGCAACATAATTGGCAATATCCATCTGAAGAGAACTCTGCAGAGAAGGAGTAAACAAGTCAACTGTAGGAACTCTGTCCTTCCTGGTTGCTGCAAGGAGCACAAGCAGCTAAATGTGGCAGTCATGGCAGGTTCCAGCTCAGGTTCAGCAGCCGAAGGCCTCAGGGCGACTGGCTTCCAGGAAACAGGAAACTGGGGTCCAGGATCCATGAAGGTGGGATGATGGGCAGGGTCTCGGCTTCCTAATGTTACGTGGAGTCAGAATTAGGGTTCGAGGAGGTACTGTTTGGACGCAGGGACCTCGAACTCGGGGCCACCACTGAACAACAGGCAAGGCGGCTACAGAAGTGCAGGATGCACGATATTGGAGGAGGATGCGGGATCCATGGCCTCTCCAGTGAGACTAGAATGATAGGACGTAACCTCAAGATTCAGGGCAGTGGATTTAGGAAAGCAATAAGGAGGAACTGCTTCCCTCAGAGAGTACTGAATCTGTACAATTCTCAGCTCAAGAAAGCAATAGCGACTGCTTCATGAAATATATTTAAGATACAGTTAGATAGGCACCTCCAAAGGCACCCTCTTTCCTGTCTTGATAGGATTAAGTGTGTCTATGGGCTGCTGGTGACTTGCAGTCAACCCACACCGGCTGCAGTCTGCTATCTCATGGGAACAAGGTATCAGAACTGGGATTCAAGAGGGTGCTGAGGGCAAGAAGGGCTCCCAAAGGGCCTCAGATGCTGAATGCTTCCTGATTGTTTCAGAGGTTTGGACCTGGAGCTCGGGATGCCGAAGGTTTGAACTGTATTCTGTGCGGCTGTAGAGGCTGCAGGAGCGCCGGAAGCCAATCCGTGGGCACTCAGCATCTCTGAAGGGTCTTTCTCTTGCTTCTCTTTCTCCTATTGATAGTAGAGCAGTGCAATGCTCATGGCGACTCTTTGTTTACCTTACCTTAACTTTACCAAAAGTCGGGGTTTTTTTACGTGACAATAAAAGGAACCTTTGAAGGGGCAACTCAAGACAAAGAAAGGAAAGATTTTTGTGCATTTTGTGTCCATTACGTGTTGAATATTGACACTAAGCGATAGTTGGTAACTTTTTCATGTCACTATGCCTCACATTAAAATGGAGACAACAATTCTGGTTGAGGTCTTCTGATCTGGCTGTTCTATAAGATAATCATGTTTAAAGCGTCCCCCAACCCTCACATGGTTTGACCCAAAAGGAGAGAGGGTTGCAAGTTACTGACTGAGTTCACCAATGGTGCCCACGTAGGTTGCCAACATGGCTTGTTCCAGGTTCCGAAGGTCCAAGTGGGTGTACAGCCGCTGGTGATGATGGCACTCGGCATACAAGGTGAGGTACATTGGAAGGCAGGGCACACCTGACAATACAAGAAAAGTCATCAGTATTCAACTCGTGATCTCCGTAACATTCAACAATAGAAGGACAGACCTGTTGGGGTTTAAATGAGGTATCCCCCTAAAATTAGCACATGGATTGGACTGATACCCAATGATAAAAGCATGGCAACTCCATGTTGTCTTGTCACTGACACTCCTGTTCAGTGGATTAGTGGGGCAAAACATTGTTAGTGAGTGGAAATCATTCCATCAGACTGATGCAGCATTGATTCATGGAGGGCAGCTCACATTTAAAAACTTTCTGGAGCTCTTTGAGATTATAAAGAGTGTAGTGGCTAAAAGGGAACAGGTGGGTGTTATATACTTGGATAAGAAAAGGATGCATGGAATTGGGGGTATTAGCATGGATAAAGGATTATTTAAGCAATAGAAGGCAGAGATCTGGGATAAATGGATGTTTCCCTGGTTGGCGATTAGTGGTGAGGGGAATGGCATGGGGATCGGTGCTAGATCCACAACTGTTCACAGTTTGGAAGAGAGAACTGAGTGTCGTGTATTTAAATTTGCTGATGACACTAAGTCGAGTGGAAAAGACAATTATGTTGAGAATGTGGAGAGTCTGCAGAGAGATATAGATAAGTTAACTGAGTGGGCAAGGCTCTGGTAGATGGGAGTGCAACGATGGACAACAGGTCAAGCATGACTGTATTAGCTATCCTCCCAATAGGGCAAAGAGGATTTTGGGGCCAAGCATCCACAAGACTTTATCTTCTGACTGGATCACATCCTTATGAACAGGAAGGTTGTGGGAATTTTTTCTTAGAAGATTGACACACTTAGCCGACATCGCTTCTTCTATTGTGGCACAGATGGATGCCACGTAACATCTAGCTGCTGCAGAAGAAGCTGAGTTTCAAGATCAATATATTAAAGAGGCAATCCTTTCCTGGTCACACACTCTCCCTCTGCTTCTGTTAGGCAGATGATACTTGCATGAGCTTGAAAACATGGACCTCCAGGTTCAAGGACAGCCTCCTTCTTGCTCTCATCAGGCTCTTGATGGCTCTCTTTTTGATAAAAGATGATACCACCCCCCCCCCCAGTACTGTTTAACTTAAAGTTTGTCTATATTCTACACTTTGAATAATTTCAGAATTTACATTTATTGCCAGAGTACATTCATGACATCACATACAATCCTGTGGGCGAGGCAGAATTACCAGTAGTGCAAAAAATACTGTATTCAACGTATATTGCAAATAAATAAAGAAATGTAAACAAACTGACTGTTCAATACAGAGAGGGGAAAAAAATCAATGAAGTGCAAAACTTAAATGAGCCACTGATTGAGTTTGTTGTTGAGGAGTCTGATGGTGGAGGGGGAGATGCTGTTCCTGAACCTGGTGGTGTGAGTCTTGTGGCACTGACACCTCTTTCCTGATGGTCACAATGAGAACAGAGCGTGTGCTGGGTGGTGTGGATCCTTGAGGATGGCTGCTGCTCTCTGACGGCAGTGTGTGACGACACTGATTTACCACAGCTTACAAACAAATGAAGAATACACTCGCTCATTTCTTTCAGCGCACCACGAAGTCGACTTTCTAGACACAACATTGCATTCTTAAACTCCCATAACACCACCCAGCTGACCTTCTCATTCTACCACACTCCTGAAACTCACTCTCCTCCTCCTGACAAAGGTAAGTACGCAACCATGACAAGTGTTCCCCGTGGATGTTCTCAATGGTGGGGAGGGTTTTGCCTGTAATGTCCTGGGCTGTGTTCACTACCTTTTGCAGGGCTTTATGCTCAGAGGTATTGGTGTCTCCATGCAGCCCGTCAGCACACTTGCCACCACACATCTGTAGAATCTGCCAGGATTTCATGTGTCATACCGAATCTCCGCAAATTCCTTACGAAGTAGAGACAATGAGGTGTAATAATGTATAATATTGTACAGTACAAATAAAACTGTATCCTGCACTTTTATTTTATTGTTGCACCCAATTAGGTATGGGGTGACATGCCTGGATAGGACACAAAACAAAACAAATCACTGTATATTGGTACATGAGACAATAAGCAATGCAATCAGTTCAATACCACACAGCTCATCAATCTTCTTTCAACAGATTACAACAATTGAAAATTGCCACGGCTCCATGCCTCATGAACCTCTGGTCTCATTCTGGCCAGATCCCTCTACTGGCATTCACATATGCCCTTGCTATTGTCTATCCTCTGCCAAACCGTGTGACAAAGCAGTGGACTCTCAGCCTCAAGCCCTCTGCAACAGCTCCTGCCACCCACTGAACTGCAGGTCAGCGACCCTCCAGGAGGGTAGCCACCAAGCCTTTAACAAATGCAAAAAGTGCTGGAAATACTCAGAAGGTCAGGCCAAATCTGCAGCTAGGATGTGGTGGGCAGAGTTTGGGGAATTAGGAGGCAAGTTACTCGTGGCAGGATTCAGAGCTTCCAACCCTGCTGTTGTATCCAGTTCAGTTTCTGGTCAATGGCAACCCCCAGGATATTTACAGTGAGGGGTTCAGTGATCAGAATCAGAATTTATTGTCATGAACATGTCATGGATTTCATTGTTTTGCAGCAACATCACAGAGCAAACATTTATATAAACGACCTTACAAGAAAAAGTCAAGGTAAGGCAGTGGCTGTGGTTCACTATTTATTCAGGAATCTGAAGGCAGCGGGGAAAAAGCTGTCCTTGTGCCGCTATGCTCATCCTCAGGATGAGCATACCATCATCTTCCCTGATGGTAGCAGAATGAAGTAGGCATGACCTGGGGGGATGTCATTGAGGATAGAGGCTGCTTTCTTAAGACAACGCCTCTTGTAGATGTCTTTGGAGTGGTCTGGTGCCAGTGATGTTGAAGGCCAAGTTAAAAATCCTCTGGAGTTTTGTTTCCTGTCCTGAGCATTGGTACCTCTGTACCAGACAGTGATGCAACCAGCCAGAATGGTCTCCATGGTACACCCGCAGAGGTGTTTGAAAGTCTTCGGACACATACCAAATCTTCTCAAACACATCCCAAAGTATAGCCTCTGGTGACCCTTCTTCATGATTACATCGACATGGAAGCTACAGGATAGATTGTCAGAGATGTTGACACCAGGAATTTTAAATTCTTGATCCTCTCCCCTGCTGATCCCTCAGGACTGGGTCGTGTTCTCTCAACTTCCTCCTGAAGACCACAATCATCTCCTTGGTTTTGCTAATGTTGAACTCAAGGTTGTTGGTGTGAAACCACTCAACTAATTAATTTATGGCAATGACATTCCAGATGATCCTTTGATGTGAGGGATCATTATCCGAAGAGGGTGCGCAAAATCATTGAGGACCCCTTCCACCTTGCTTACAGAATCTTTCAGCTGATCCCATTGGGAAAGAGATATGCGACTATCAGAGCTAAGGAACAGCTTCTTTCCACAGGCAAGAATGCTCAACGACCAAACCAACTGCTCACACTAAACCATCCAAGGTTCTCATATTCATGAAACGATATTTATTTGTACAAATGAATACTTGTTCTGCATATGTGTGTTATGTCTGGTTGTGTGTCTGCGTGTTTTGCACTGAGGACCGGAGAACACTGTTTTGTCAGGTTGTACTTGTGCAATCAGATGACAATAAACTTGATTTGACTTGCCCTGATCATAACCTCCTGCAATAATAGAGCATCTATATCAGGAGTTCGGCATCAAACATACAAACAATGTGGTTCTACACAAAATCCAGGCACCTTACAGCGTCATAATCTGCAATAATACTCACTCTGCTTGTGCTCTCTGGGTAGAGAGATTGAAACAAGAATAGAGCAGTTTCAGAGTATCGTAGAATCACAGTGTGGAAACAGGCCCTAGGTCCAATTTGCCCACCCTGACCAAAATGTCCCACCCACACTAGTCCCATCTGCCTTCATTTGTCCCATACCCCTCTAAACCCATCCTATCAATTCATCCATTTAATATTTTTAATTAAATATTGCAATTGCACCTGCCTCAACCATCTCTTCCAATAGTCCATACCATTCCCTCACCACTCTCTGTGAAAAAAATATACCCCTAAGGTTCCTGTTAAATCTCTCTCCCCTCTCCCTATATCCATGCCCTCTTGTTGCTGATTCCCCTACTTTGGGCAATAGATTCTGAGCATTCACCCAATCTATTATTCTCTTGATTTTGACCACCTCTATGAGATCACTCCTCATCCTGTTGAACTTCAATCAATAAAGCCTAGTCTGCTCAACCTCTCCCTCTAGCCCAGACCCCTGAGACCTGACAACATTCTTGTAAATCTTCTCTGCACCTTTTCCAGCTTGACAACATCCTTCCTACAGCAAGGTGACCGAAGCTCTAAATGGGTCTCACCACCACCTTATACAATTGCAACATGACCTCCCACCTTCTCTACCCAACATACTGACTGGTGATCGCCTTACACGATAGTGGGTGGGAAACCATGGGATTAGTGGAATCATATTGGAATATTATCAACACAAGTGTTCATATCCACAGTGATCTTGAAACCATGAACTCAGCGCACATTTACCCAGCTTGCAGTAGATGCTGCTGTTGATGGGAGATAGCAACAAGAGTGTCCATGCTGTCACACACTCTTCCATCCTAGGATTCCGGGAGCCTCATTCTTTGAGCAGTTATCACATCCCACTGCAGCCCTCCCCTCTCATCCTCTGCTCTGCCTGCCCATTCTCCAATGTATTCCCCTTCCCTGTATTTGTATCATCTCCTGACATCTGGTCGCAACTGGATTCTGCAGAAGCTTGAGGTCAGGAGCAAATTCTTCTGGACACCACACTTTAAATCAGTGGTTCTCATCCTTTTTCTTTCCATTCTTATACCACTTTAAGAATTCCCTATGCCTTAGGTGCTCCGTGATTAGTAAGAGATTACTTAAGGTGGTTTATGGCTGGAAAGAAAAAGTTGGAAAACTACTGTTTTAATCGTTCCTCATTGACTCGTCATGTGCACAGTTTCATAACTCCGAAGGAAATGGGCCAATGGCAATTTTTCTCAAGTAAAATATTTTAGTAACAATTGGGTCTGGAGCAGTGATTCTCAACCTTCCCTCCCCACTCACATACATCTTAAGCAATCCCTTACTAATCACAGAGCACCTAAGGCATAGGGATTACTTAATGTGCAATGTGAGTGGAAGGAAAAAGGTTGAGAACCACTGCTTTAAATTCAAAAAAATATGCCACCAATTTCAGACCCAGTTCTGCACCAAACTCTCAATAAACAATGCGCACCAGAGCTGAACTTTGCAGCCCAACTACTATACAATCACTAGAAGGTATGCACAGTCTCTCCAAATAAAATAAATTTGCACAATACAGTCCCACACAGAGGAAGTGAAATCAATGAATGATGAGTTATTTTCCTTTCTGCATAATGTTTCACTTCTCCTGGAGTGCATTTCTCGGAAGGATGACACCTGAGTGCAGGACTCACCCAGCGTTTCACAGAAGGGCCAGTCCAGGTTCTGTGTAGTCTCTGGAGAGGGTCACATATGCACCACAGGACAAGGAAACTATGCCCTTAGCAACGACTGACACCTTGTTTTACTGTGGAGTCATTCAGAGGTTGGTGGATCCTTAGTTTGAGAATCTCCCAACAAATGCAATCCAGACAAATCTGTGTCCTACTTGTTTTAGACCCCCTTCCTTTCCAGGTTAATTATCACTGAAATCCTTCAACACTCATCCCCTCCCCTCACTGCTTTGAGCATATTTAGGGAATCAAAACAAATCCTGCAGCTCCTCCAGATGTTCAGTAGGTGGTCTGGCATCAGCCTGGCACCCCTCCATCTACCCTCGCCCCCTCCACCCCCACACACAAGGACAGGATTCCCCTTGTCCTTACCTACCACCCACCAGCCTCCATATTCAACACATCCTCCTCCACCATTTCCGCAGCCTACAAGTGATCCACCATGAGACACATATGCCCCTCTCCACCTTCTGCAGGGACTGCTTCCTCCGTGACTCCCTTGTCCACTCCCCCCTCGCCACCAATCGTCCCTTTGGGTCCTACCCTTGTGACTCCAGGAGATGCCCCACTTATGCCCACACCTTCTCTCTCAGCATAATTCAAGGCCCCAAACAGACCTTCCAAGTGAAGCAACAATTCACTTGTGAATCTGCAGGGGTCATCTACTCCATCCGGTGCTCCCACTGTGGTCTCCTCTACCCCGGAGAGACTGGACGCAGACTGGGAGATCACTTTGTTGACAACCTTGGTTCTGTCTGCCACAATAGTGGGAATTCCCCCACCCCCATTTCAATTCTCCATCCCATTCCCTTGCTGACATGTCGGTCCCTGGTCTCATGCATGGCCAGACTGAGACCACAGACTGGGATATCGCTTCAATGAGCACCTTGATTCTGTCCGCCTAAATAGTATGCATCTCCCAGTGGCCATCTATTTAAATTCTCCATCCTATTCACTTGCCGACATGAATGTCCATGGTCTCATGTACTGCAAGACTGAGACCACCCTTAAATTGGAGGAACAACACCTCATCTTCCTACTGGGCACCCTTCAACCAGATAGCATCAACATCAACTTCAATGGTACCCCCTTCTTCCCCTGTTGTCTCTCCTTTTCCTGATTCCTTTCTCACAGACATGATAAATTCTACCTAGTCCCTTATCACATCCAATTAACACCTTTTGTTGGTCTGGATTCCTCCCCCATTGTTTGAATTCCGAGTCTTTCTGATATATCCTGAATCTGCCTTTTCTGATCTTTCCTTGAAGAAGGGCTCAGACCCGAAACGTTGGGAATATATCTTTGTCTCCTCTCGATGCTGAAAAGACCAGCTGAGTGTGTTTACTACAATCACAGTGTCTGCAACCTTCATGTTTCAATTAGAAATTAAATGCTTCCAAATGTAGCTGCAGTCAGTATTGCCTCTGCTCTAACTCAATGTAACAATTAATGGTTGTGGGTTAAAAACCCCACAATCCTGGACACTCAACATCTCCTCGCTTGTCAGGAAGGCACAACAGCAACTGCACTTCCTGAGAAGACTGAGGTGGGCAACGCTACCGGACACCATCCTGTCCACTTTCTACAGGAGCTCTACCGAGAGTGTCCTGGCTAGATGCATCACAGTGTGGTACGGTTGCTGTAGAGCATTGGATCGGCGCTCAATCCACAGGACCATAAGTGCGGCAGGGAGGATGTCTGGGGTCTCCTTCTTTCCCCCCCACCATTGACGATCTAGTGGGATCAGTGTCTGAAGAGGGCCCTACCACCCCATACATAGCATCTTCCAGCTACTCCCATCAGGAAAGAAATGTAGAAGTATCGGAGTCGGAAGTATCAGACCAGGCTGAGAAACAGCTTCTTACTACGGGGATACATCCATATATATTGCATGCTTTTGCACCGAGGACTGAAGAATGCTGTTTCGTCCAGTTGTACTTGTACAATCGAATGATAATAAACATGAACTTGAAGACTTGTGCACATAAATTAAGTACAGAGGTGTACTGTTAGACATCCCACCTTTCAGCTAGGTGTTAAACCAGATTTCTCCTGTACGCACTTGCCCCCAGCACTGTTGCACTGCATTGTGGACGATATAGAACTCTCAACTGGCAACTGCTCTTTGATGTCTTTATGCAGCATTTCCTGAAAAATGCTAAAACAGCTCATGAAACACTGAAGCTGCAGAAGTTGCTCAGTTTTCAAAGCAAACTCTCCCTGCCATTCGGGCAAAATAGTGTGAAGCAGAAAAGCTGGGGCTTGGTTCCCTTTTCAGTTTGCCATCGTATCAGGAATAGCTTTTCATGGCCTTCTAGTTCTTTACTTCTTCATTTAGCTACTTCTGCTCTCAACACCCACAACTCCCAACACATAACTTCAGGGGCAGTCATACCCACCTCCATTTCAAGGCATCAGTACTTGTATTCATCCAAAGAGAGTGATATTGTACAGGCGGTGCAATCACATTCACCAGACCTCATTGGCTTTAAGCCACGTACTGCAATAGCGAAGGTCTGGAAAGGTGGGTTGTCTGTTTCACCAAATACAATACTTAGAAAATTATCAATAATGTTGAAAGGAGAGGAGAGTATGTATGGACCACTCACTATCAAATTGATGTACACCAAAGAGACTGCAGATGCTAGAAACATGGAACAACATGCAAAGTGATGGAAGAACTCAGCAAGTCAGGCAGCATCGATGGAAGGTTAGAGATAGTTGACGTTCTATGTCAAAACACCTTCAACTGGAATATAATCGAGAAACGTAAAAAGGTGGGGGAAGGGGGACAGAGCACAAGTTGGCAGGTGATAGATGGATTGAGGTGTGAAGAAATGAGGAATAAAAAGTAAGAGGTGATAGGAGAAAGAGGCAGAGGGCTGAGGAAAATGTTCTCTGATGAGGGGGGAAAGGAAGTGAAGGGGGTGGGAAGCTGGAGGGAGGAAGGGTGGGGGAAGGTAAAGAGAAGGAAAGGGGCCAGAGAGACAAGGGGGTCAAGAGGGTGGGTGGAGTAAACCAAAGAGGGAGGTTACCGGAAATTGGAAAAGTTAATGATTGATGCCATCTGGTGGGACACTGCCAGGGCAGATGCTGATCATCCAATTTGCAAGTGGCCCAAATAAATGACGTCGTCTTTCAATGGGAGGGGTATTAGAAACAAAATGGCAGAGATTTAAAGTCAGAGGAAGGAGTCCTAAATGAATCTCAGGGATAGGTTTTTAATCACACAGAGGGTCTGGTATGAGGAATGCGGTGGCAGAGGAAGTTATGCAAGCAGATGCAATCATAACATGCAAGAGGCTTTTAGATAGTTGAAAAAGAAAGGCAAAAAAGGATATGGATCTATTGCAATCAAATTGAGGTAATGTAGAGGGACAAGAAAGTTAGCATGGACTTGATGGGCAGAGGGCTGTACACTCCATGAGTCTATGACGGAAACAGAAACAATAAAAATATTCAAGTCAGGTTCAATAGGTGAACAAATAAAAACAGAAGGAATGAAACCTGGAACAAAGTAACTAAATATACTTAGATTACTAGTTTATGACAATGGAATGTGAACAATGACATAAACTGGATAACATACTGAAAAATGTGTTCATATTTTACTTCACCCATTGTGACATTGACCCACGTTCTTTTAATTCCTAAGAACAGGATTTCATTCAAACTCTGAAACAGCGCTGGCCGGCTTCTATATTCCATCATTATTTTGAGCCGTGTGTTTATCCTGTTGACAGGCTGGTAGAACATAGAGCAAAGCACAACATAGCACAGAACAGGCCCTTCAGCCTGTTTGTGCTGACCCATGCAAACCTCCTCCATTACAATCTAATCCTTCCCTACCTCTTCTTACATCCATGTGCCTATCTAAGAGTCTTTTGACTTCTTATTGCACCAGATTCCACCACCACCCCTGGCAATGCATTCCAGGCCCCCACCACTTTTTTTTACATTCCCTTGCTGACATGTCTGTCCTTGGTCTCATGCATGGCCAGACTGAGACCACAGACTGGGATATCGCTTCATTGAGCACCTTGATTCTGTCCACCTCAATAGTGTGGATTGATGTCCCTCTTGAACTTTCCTCCACTCGACAAAGAGATGTTCTCTGGTATATGCTATTGTTGCCCTGGGAAAAAGGTATTGCTGTCCCCCCTATCTATTGTCCGTATAATATTATCGGTCTTTATTAAGCCACCTCTCATCCTTTGTCTCGCCAAAGAGTAAAGCCTGATCTCTTCCAACCTTGCTTCACATGACATGTTCTTCAATCCAGGCAACATCCTAGTAAATCTCCTCTCCAAAGCACTTACATTATTCTTGTAATGTAATATTTCAAACTGGTCTAACCAGAGTTTTATAGAGATACAGCATCACCCTATGGCAAAATCCTTCTATTAATGAAGGCCAGCACACTATATGCCTTCTTCACAACCGTATCAACGTGCAGCTATGAATCTTTCTGTTCCTCTACACTTTTAAGAAACCTGCCATTAACCACATACTCTGTCTTCAAGTTCAACTTTCCAAAGGGCATCACTTCACATGTACCCGGATTGAATTTCATCTCCCAACTCTGCATTGTTTCTATATCCCGTTGTAAGAACACAGAAATGTTGGAGGAACTCAGCCCATCTCGCAGCGTCTGTAAGAGATAAAGAAATATTACCAACGTTTTGGGCCTGAACCCTTCCTCAAGGTACCTGAAGAAGGGATTAGGCAAAAAAGGTCAGTTATACATCGTTATCTCCTACTCTGACTTCCTCCAGCTATTTCTGTGTTTTTATAACAATCACAGCATCTGTAGGCTTTCATGTTTCACTGTCCTGTTGTAACCCTCAACAACCTTCTACGCTCCCCACAATCCCTCCAACCTTTGTGCTATCTGCAAAGTTACTGACCCACCCTTCCACTTCTTCATCCAAGTCATTTTTGAAAATCACAAAGAGCAGGGATCCCAGAACAGATCCCCGTTATTCCTATCTTATGAGTGTTGTTCCTGTCTTATGAGTATACCAGGTCTGACAGAATAGGTTCAGTTTTCATCGTTCCACAGTTGGTCCAGTCTGAACACACACTGCCCCACAGTCAAACTTGTCCGAAGGTTTAGATTACTGCAAAGGTACTCATTCCTGTGAGTCAGTCATTGACTAGCCATCGAGCCAATCTGTAATTCTACTATTTTGTATGGTTTTCAAGATGCCGTTAATGCGGCGCTGCCATTGGTGTGGACAAAGGAAGAGTGGGGAGTGGAGATGTGACTTCCCGCACTTCTCTGTGGGGTCCTTTCACCTGGTCATCCCACCCAACGGATGTGTACAGGTTTAAACTGCCTGTACAATGGGACCAGTGACAGTTTTTTTTCCTACTTCAATGGCCACAGAGTCTGGTGCCCTAGTAGGAGACGCCCATGCCCAGCAGTCAAGAACTCAAAGGTTGAAGCTCCATGAAAGAGGTGGACCTGTGCAGGGCACCAGACTGGGGTAACATCCCTTCCACCAGCCCACACCCCCTCCCACCAAGAATGAGAAGCCTGGGTGAGGTCCTATGGGGGAGGGATCTACAGGAGAAGACCTCATGCAGGTGACTGACTCATGGGTACCAGGTATCGGGTCCGGGGTCCATGAGGGTGCCGATGGCGAGCAGGGCTCCCAAAGCACCTCAGGCGCTGACTGCTTTCTAAATGCACCAGGGAATCAGAACCAGAGGCCGTAGAGGGCAACTGGGACACCTGGAGTTCAGATTCACCACTGGACTGGGCAGGAGGCCATTTGGCTATGGAAGTCACAGGGTGCAGGAGATAGCTCCACCAACAAGGTGGCAGGATCCACGGACAATCGACATCTCTAATGGGTCTCTCTTTTGTTTTATTTTCTCATGGTGCTGGACTACTGGGGCCTCTCCGTGTGCCTTTACAGGGCCGGCAAAGGAAAAAAATGTGCATTTTATCCACATGACAATAAAGGAACCCTGAATCTTGATTGGTCCTGCTGGTGAAGTTGCATTATTTGGGGCGCAGGTCAGTCCTGGGGGCATAGTGATGTAGCAGTTATCAGTGCACCTCACAGCTCCAGTTACCCAGTGTCGATCCTAACCTTGTGTATCTGTCTGTGCAGGAGGCTGCACATTCTTCTCCGGATGACATAGGTAATGGTGTCCTCCCACATCCTAAACACATGGGTTACTAGGTGAATTTGCTACTGTAAATTGCCCCAGTGTATGGGTGGATAGCATGGAAATTAGTGGAGCTGATTGCTGGGGTTGGGGGTGGGGGGGTGATGGAATGTACTGCTTTCTCTCAGGTATTTGTATCCCCTTGTCAGCATGGGTTCCCTCAAGATGCTGCAGTGACCTCCCACATTCCAAAGATTTATGGGGTTAGTGGATTAATTGGTCACGTGGGTTTATTTGAGAAGTACCAGTGCTCATGGGCCAGGAGGGCCTGTTACCATGCTGTATGTCTAAATTAAACTAAATATAGACGAGGATATGATTGGCTGAAGAACCATTTGAGAGCTCATGGTGCCCAAAGAAAGTTGGAAGCAGATGTAAGTTTACACTGTTTCAAAGACTTTGGCCAGCCTGTGAGAGTACACTACCCCTCAAATGCTGATCTATTCTATCAGTGAGTTCACATTGCATGGGTTAGCAACTGCAGGATGTAGATTACACCCCAACACACTGATATAATTAACCAATGTCACTAGCAGTCACCGCAGAGTTATACATTGTAGCAAAACCTAAAATAGATTTATGGGCAGCGTGTCTTTGCAAGTGCAAGCGTCCTTTGTGAATTGTTGTAAGCTGCAACATGCAACTGTGAGCTGACTGCAGGAGATCTGAGGTTATTTATAATGGAACATACTGCATGTCATATCCTGCACTGTTAAACTCTACTGTGACAAAAGACAAAGGAGGAAAAACCCAACACCCAACCCCAACCAACCAATTTTCCCTTGCAACCGCTGCAACCGTGTCTACCTGTCCAGCATCGGACTTGTCAGCCACAAACGAGCCTGCAGCTGACGTGGACATTACCCCTCCATAAATCTTCGTCCGCGAAGCCAAGCCAAAGAAAGAAGAAACTCTACTGATATTTTGGATGGAATTCAGAGAATCAGCTTTCAGAGACAAGTCAGGTTATTGTCACCTGAAGAGAAAAACAGTAGCAATGACAAAATCTCTTTCTATGGCTTCCACACCTTTCCAGTAGTGAGGCGACTAGACTGAGCACAGTACCCCAAGTGGGATCTGACCAGTTCAGGAGCTGCAGCATTACCTCTTGGCTCCTAAATTCAATTCCACGATTAATGAAGGCCAATACAATCTGCTCCGCTGCTTTGAGTACTTAATGGACTCGGATCCTAAGATCCCTCTGATCCTCCATACTGCCAAAAGACTTACCATTCACACTATATTCTGCCATCATATTTGACCTGCCAAAATGAACCACTTCTCTGGGTTGAACTCCATCTGCCACTTCTCAGCCTAGTTTTGCATCCTATCAATGTCAGATGAATGATTATCACCTTAAAATAGAAGCCCTTGCTTCCCCTATCCTCAGATGCTGACTGACCTGTTGAAGATTTTTGATTTAGAGTATCAGTTATTTACTGTATCTTGCTTCTAAATTAAAAACAGATTTGATAAAGAAAGCAAATAAAAATTATTATTTTGTTTTCTGGTCTCTTGCCTCAAATGAAAAGCAAGAAAAAATTCTTACAAAAATGACTGTGTTTCAGAAAGTGTAAATTGATTCCTTTCTGATGCCAGAAAGATTGAAGAGAAGACTTTCCTACACTTTCTGCAGTGAGATTAATGAGCAAGTGCCGAAACTTCACGAAACTGCTGGAGAGTCAGAGTGAGCTGCTGTTAAAATAGGGGAAGAGTGATATAAATTGTCCAGCATCTAACAATTCTTCTTTTCCCCGAATCAGATTTAAGCATCAAAACCACCAATTGTTATTAAACTCCACCTTTATTCAGAAAATTCTTCAAATGTCCTCTCAAACTCTCCTCACAGGAGAAAGGGCTAAAAATAAAACACTCCGTTAGATCCTGAGACTCGACAGTTGGGAGCTGCTTCTATTATTAAATCCTTTACAACCTTCATAATGTGTGATTTTGGTTGTTAACTCTCCTTACATAGGAGAATTTATAATTCCCTTCCATGCAGATTGCCTCAACATAAGGTTCAGAGTGTTAGGATTATGGTGTTTTGTAGTACAAGAACAGGCCCTTCTGTCCAACTTCTCCATGATTGCCCGAGTTGCCCACTTGAACTAGTTCTGAGTTTCCCTGTGTTTGGCCCATATCCCTCTAAATCTTTCCTATCCATATATTTGTCTAAATGTCTGTTAATTGTACCCACTTCCACCATTTCTTCTGGCAGTTTGTTCCACCCTCTGTGTGAGACGGATCCTTTTTAAATCTTCGCCCCCCCCCCCCCTAATTTTAAACCCAAGCCCTCTACTTTTAGACTCCCATACCCTGGGAAAAAGACTGTGGCCATTCACTTTATCTGTGCCATACATAATTTATATACCTCTACAAGGTCACCCTTCAGTCACCCACATTCCAGGGAAAAGATGTTCCAGCCAATCCAGCCTTCTCCTGACAACTTCAGCTCTCCAGCCTCAATGATCTTGTCAAGAATAATTTCAGCACCTTTTCCATCGTAGTGACATCTTTAAAATGTCCTCTGGTTAATGCGTTTGCTGTGGAATCTTTGGATCATGACTGAATTATGATGCCAGCAAAGTTCCAAGAAAGAACAGAGTTGGGAACTATGTACAATGAAGCCCTTTCTGATTTCTCTCC
Source organism: Narcine bancroftii (assembly GCF_036971445.1). Lineage (NCBI taxonomy): Eukaryota > Metazoa > Chordata > Chondrichthyes > Torpediniformes > Narcinidae > Narcine > Narcine bancroftii. Next base: position 217,546,842 of record NC_091473.1, read on the forward strand.
TGAACCACAAAGCTTTAATTTAAAAGTCACGCCTTTTCGCTGACGATACCTGCGCTGAAGAAAATATATTTCCTTTTAAATTGTTTTAACATCTGACACACATTTACCCAAATGTTTGCACAATTGTTCAGCATGTTCAGTGAGGCTTAGAAACTAGGGTCAAATCTTTCATTAGTGGTGGCGATACTGGTTATAGGTGAGAGCTTACTAAACAACTGCGTTCTTGCACAGTAAATTACTCCTATTCAATGAACATACAAATGCGTGCTCATTCATATCACCACTCTGCAGTGCACACTCTAGTCTCTCCAGTAATCACTCATGGCTTTGCTGTATGAACACAATTCCAGGATTGTTGCTCAATGCGGTTGGAGCAGATCTCGCAGGCATCAATTCCATGGAAAACAAAGCACTGCTTGTTTACCACAGAAGGTACACAGACTGAAGTAGGCATGGTTCCTCGTTGTACAAGGAGTGCTTGTGGATCTTTCTGAAGACCTTGGAAATCATTGGATGTTGAGCGACTGTGTACAGAGGTGCTTGCTATGTGGCTAGGCTGCTTACACAGCACAGAAACAATCCCTTCAGCCCAGTTCATCAGATCAATAAAGCTCATCCTTGCTTCCTGTCCCACATTCCTCTAAACCTGTCCTATCCATATACCTGTCAAAATGCTTTGTAAATGGTAATTATACCTACATTTACTGCTTCCTCTAGCAGCTCATTCCATATTCCCACCACCCTTTGAGTGAAAAGGTTGCCCCTCAAGTTCCTGTTAAATCTTGCCCCTCTCACCTTAAATTTATACCTTCTAGTTTGAGACTCCACTACCCTGAGAAAAAGACTGATACCATTCACCTTATTTTTGCCCTCATAATTGTATAAACCGGTGTGAGGTCACCCCTTAGCCTCCTTAGTTTCAAGGAAATAGAGTCCCAAATTATTCAGTCTCTCCTCAGAACTCAAGTCCTCCTGTCCTGGAAACTGATTGCGCCTCCCCAAAATAATCACTCATCCAGCCACCTGTGTTATACCTCAGGCTGTCCTCTCTGGGAGGAGCAGGGAGTGAAAATGTGGCTTCCAGGGATCCTAATGCCCAATTGTTATGCTGGTGGCCCCCATACAGGTTTAAACTACCCATAGAATAGGAGGGATGGTGTTTCTTTTAACATCAGAGAATCTACGGAGGTTCATGCTCAAAATGGTAGCCCAGACCATGGGAGTTGAGGGCTCCGGGGAGCAGTGGACCATTGCAGGACAACAGAGCGGGAGAACGTCAATCCCACTCCTGCCGAGAAGGAGAAGCCTTGGAGAAGACCCGATAGAGTAGACCACAGCTCATTGGCTGAAGGACTCGCTACAGGCCGCTGCCTCGCAGGATTCAGGTATTGGGACTGGGGTTCATGAAGGTACAAAAGGTGAGCAGGGCTCCTGGAGGGGCTTTGAACATCAATGGTTTCCTAATTTTATCAAGGGTTTGGAGTTGGGGGCGGAAGAGGATGACACTGCTGGAAGAGGCTGTACAGTGACAGAGGCTGCCAGACCACTGGAGGCAGCAGCACTGAAGGAGGTGGCGGGTTGCATGGATGCTCTGAAGGGACTCTCTTTGGCTTTTACTCTTCTTTGAGTGCCTTTATGGGCTTGAAACCATTCCATGACCACTGACAATCTTCTGGTACTTCGGTATCATATTACTGGCTATTCTACCACAGGGACCATCATCAATCCAGTTCATGTCTCAGTATGTTGCTGTTATACTGTGTCTATGTTGGCTTCAGGCAGCAGCTGAAGTCCATGTTGCGCTGAGCAGTAGTTTGCTCTGTTCAATGCAATCCTTTGTTCTAGGCAGTGATGATGAAACCTTGGGAGAGAAGAAATTTAACCTCTCGTGCGCTACCCCCAACAGCCTGTCAGAATTTAGCTGGGACTTTACATACTCAGATACAGGGGTGCAGTGCTGCTAGGGCTCACCAGAGCGCCACTCCGGCACCTCATGGGGGCAGCTTCGGCACCTCATGGAGCCGCTCAAGGCACCTACTTGTCGCCATTTTTGGTCAGTTCCGGCACCTAAAAATTAGCACTGCACCCCTGCTCAGATGCAACAGAGCATATTACAACTAAGGGAGCTGAATCATTTAATTTACCTTGATCAGCCACAGAATATTTAAGCCCATTAACCCTGACAGATTTCACCAAGATTGAATAATTATTTTCCTTAAAGGTTAGCTGCCTTTAAAAATACACTAGGTAAAATAACAAAGAGTAGTTCACGGACAAGTTTCTCTTGTGTCTTGGTGTGAGCTTGCAGGCGCCTCAGATTGAAGAGACTGCCATCCGTGCGGTACCGGATGTAAACAGCGTCTTCATTGTTGGGGTCTTTCATGGCTTGGTTCAGCATCATGCTGAAGAAGATTGAAAAGAGGGTTGGTGCGAGAACACAGCCTTGCTTCACGCCATTGTTAATGGAGAACATTTTTTCCAGCAGACGATGTCGCTTTAGTTGCCCATTCAGAGCCAACTCTTCAGCGCTTGACGTCCTGTTTTGCGGAAACTGCCAAAATGTTTGGCCTGGAAGTCAGCCTGAAGAAAACTGAGGTCCTCCATCAGCCAGCTCCCCACCATGATTACCAGCCCCCCCACATCTCCATCGGGCACACAAAACTCAAAACGGTCAACCAGTTTACCTATCTCGGCTGCACCATTTCATCAGATGCAAGGATCGACAATGAGATAGACAACAGACTCGCCAAGGCAAATAGCGCCTTTGGAAGACTACACAAAAGAGTCTGGAAAAACAACCAACTGAAAAACCTCACAAAGATAAGCGTATACAGAGCCGTTGTCATACCCACACTCCTGTTCGGCTCCGAATCATGGGTCCTCTACCGGCACCACCTACGGCTCCTAGAACGCTTCCACCAGCGTTGTCTCCGCTCCATCCTCAACATCCATTGGAGCGCTTACATCCCTAACGTCGAAGTACTCGAGATGGCAGAGGTCGACAGCATCGAGTCCACGCTGCTGAAGATCCAGCTGCGCTGGATGGGTCACGTCTCCAGAATGGAGGACCATCGCCTTCCCAAGATCGTGTTATATGGCGAGCTCTCCACTGGCCACCGTGACAGAGGTGCACCAAAGAAAAGGTACAAGGATTGCCTAAAGAAATCTCTTGGTGCCTGCCACATTGACCACCGCCAGTGGGCTGATAACGCCTCAAACCGTGCATCTTGGCGCCTCACAGTTTGGCGGGCAGCAACCTCCTTTGAAGAAGACCGCAGAGCCCACCTCACTGACAAAAGGCAAAGGAGGAAAAACCCAACACCCAACCCCAACCAACCAATTTTCCCCTGCAACCGCTGCAATCGTGTCTGCCTGTCCCGCATCGGACTTGTCAGCCACAAACGAGCCTGCAGCTGACGTGGACTTTTTACCCCCTCCATAAATCTTCGTCCGCGAAGCCAAGCCAAAGAAAGAGGTAAAATAGATCTCACTGCAGAAGGAGCGGTGCCCTGTTTATTTTCAACAAAGGTGCCACTTGTGATTCATGGATTCCAACACATTTGTTTAATTGCACCTGTCGTCACAAAATACAATTACAAAAACATTGCCTAACAAGATTTTTTAAATAAGGACTGCAGACTTTTAATCTCGCTATTTCAAATACATGATATTAATTCTAACTCTTAGAAGGACTACATCCCCTTCCCCATCTCTTTCAGGACACGCTCTGTTCTCACTGCTACCATCAGGAAAGAGGTATAGATACCACAAGACTCGGACCACCAGGTTCAGGAACAGCTACTGCATCAGACTTCTCAATGACAAACTCACTCAGGGATTCATTTATGGACTCTTAATTTTGCACTTTATTGATTTGTTTTCTCTCCATATTGCACTGTTTATTTACATTATGGTGTGATTTATTTGCACTACCAATTCTGCCTCACCCACAGGAAAAGAATCTTAGATTTGTATGTGACATCATGTCTGTACTCTGACAATGAATCTGAAATTTTTTTTCACTCTCCTCAGAACTGCATCTTGGACACATTAACCTTGGAAAGGATGCAGTACAGATTCAACCTTTCTCGAGCTTAATATCCATTTTTATGCTTTAGTGTCAATTTACAGCTGAATGATGATCCCACAAAGTAGATTGTGCAATATTTCATGAGAAACTATTTGGCCTCTGAATCAAATGGTTGTTGATTCAACCTTGGTTAGCCTCAACATTGCCTTCCCACCCTTTCCCCACACCCCTTTTCTGTCTCTCTGTCTCTGTCTCTCTCTCTCTCTCCCTCTCCCCATCCCCCCTCTCCCCTGTTTTCAAATGCCACTTGATCTCCCCTTGCAGCTATTTTTCTTTTCTGGTTAATGTCAGTAAAATGATCAGATTCAAGAGAACGACAGAAACTGAGATACAAGGGACAATGAGTGTGAATCCCTGTAATAAGAGTCTGGTTGTTTTGGAACAAAACTAGGAAGCATTTTTTTTTCCAAACAAAGAAGTAAGCATCTGGAATTCTTTCACTGAAGATTGGTGACTTTAGAGTTAACATTTTTAAGACTGGAATCAGTCAATTTTTGTTGGGATAAGGACAAGAGGACAGAGCATTAAAATAACAGAAGGGCATAAGGTGTAGGGGAGAACTATTCGTAAGCAGGGATAGTAGAAAGCAGAAGCTTCCATTGTCAACATGAGTGGTGCAGAAAAGAGTCCATCAGAGGTTTCTGAAGGGAATTGGACAGGCACCTGCGAGTCAATGATGTGTACCATATCCAGGAAAGAGTTGAGGAAATGAGACTGGAGGGACAACTGAGCAAGGATCTGGCATGGATCAAAGAGCCAAATAGTCTGCTTCTGGCATAACGATTCCATTAAATAAGACAAATCTTGAATGGATTTCTAACTTGCAGGGAATAACCTGCACAAGAAAGAATATGGTATCTAATTTTCTCAAAGCTTAAATAGGACATTACATCATATAACCACTGTGTATGAGTAGGTGAAGATTCACCTTTCCATTTCATGCAAAATTTCAATTTGAAAAGCTGTGGGGCTCATTGATAGAACGCTATTATAATTGGAATATTTGAGAAGTTTGGATGCTCTGGAGATTCTCTGTCTAGTGTCTGAAGGTCAATCCATATCTTTGCAACTTTTTCTATAAAGTAACCTTGATTAGAGTTTGGTGGGAATATAGATTATTTTAGTTTTAGGGTCTTTTGTTTTTTTTTAATTAACTTGTTAAATACAGGTTTTAATATGATCATATCATTAAATTAGACAGAACGTACCCTTTGTTTAGATCAAGGGATTGTCTAGTGTAGTTTTTCCTTATTTTCAATCCCTGTGTATATGATATGACCTGTTATTTGTTTTATTAATAGACTTTGTATGTTGGATTTATGCTAAACTCAATAAAAATATTTTAAAAAGAGAGAATATGGTGAATATGGCATTTTGTGGTTAAAAATATCCACTGTAGCTTTTTTGCAACTCTTTACATTGGAGAGAGAATACAAAATGGTTTTTCTCAGAAACATCCCAGAACCATTTTGCATTTACAACCCCAATACTGATGACCAATGTTGCAAGATAATCCAAGAAACTATGCAGAACTCAATTTGGTTTAATTTGAAAAGTCTTTCTATGTGTAAACCTCTTCCATCAAACAAATTAAGTTGAAAAGGAATGGCAGTGATTAAAATTAAAAATACCAGGAAGACAGAAATATCTCACGTAAAGTTGGTTAACAGGTACAGACATGTCTGTTGGGTTGGAAAACTTCAAACTTCACCAGATCTAGATCTCAAATTTCCTTACACTGATTAGATAAAATGCTTCCTCTCTCACTCCGTACATTCGTGTGTACATGTGTGTGTGTGTGTGTGTGTGTGTGTGTGTGTGTGTGTGTGTGTGTGTGTGTGTGTGTGTGTGTGTGTGTGTGTGTGTGAGTGAGACAGTCTTATTCTCTCTATGTACATTCTCTGGATATTCCGGTTTCTCCTTTTGCAATCATTCAGGCATTATGCAGGACAAGCCCTTAGTTCCTTCATTAAATTGCAAATGAGCACCCTTCTTTAAATATGCCTAATTTATTTCTAACTGAACAATGCCTGGGGTGAGTTCAGGGATTTTATGGCAAATTTATTTCCAACACAGAATACTGCAGGCCTCAGAGGGGAATTTGGTGATAATCCAACATGCTTATTACTCATTGCGGTTACAGATTTGAGAAGTGATTTGCCCTATTACACTCAGTTTGAATTTCCTCTTATAATGGTAATGATCTTATTGCCATGTACATTGGAGAATATATATCTGCACCAAAATCCTTATTTGCTGCTGCTGAAGGGTTATTTTCTTGGAAAAAGCAACAAAAAATAACAATGACAAGAAGTATATTTGTGATTGAATTAAAAAGAGACATTAAATACAAAAAATATAGAGATAATAAATATTCACAATTAATCCTCATGTGAAAAAAGTGAACCCAAAAGATTGCACTATTTTGGTTTCCGTCGTAACAGGGGGTCACAGTTTAAGGATGTTTGCAAAGCCTCCTTGAACTGACTTGGTGGGAATTCTTGGCTCATGGCCATTCAAAGTGTAGGAGCTTCTCGGGATACAGAAAACATAGAAACTCACATTAGGAGGATCACCAGTACAGTTCGATCAATGAAGCAAGCCACTACCCTGCCCAATTTGTGGAAGAGTCCATGTTCCAGATTGGTCTCAGAGGCCACGTCAATAGAGTGGGAGCGTCAATCCTGAGGGGCTGCCAGAAGGATTTCCGCACCAGACGCCAATCAGAGCGGATTTAGGTAAGAACATCTCTTCCACAATCTTGGCTCATGGCACCTGAGACCACATAGTCCCCTGCTCTACTCACTTAACATCCATGACTGTGTGGCTCAGTATGACAACAACATCATCTATAAATTTGCAGATGTTACAACAGTAGTGGGTTGTACAATGAGTCAGCATACAGGAGGGTCATTGAAAATGAATAGTTTATTAACCACCTCTCACTCGATGTCACCAAAACCAAGGAGCTGATTATGGACTTCAGAAAGGGAAAACCAGAGGTATACGATCCAGTGATCATTGGGGGGGATCAGAGATGGAGAGGATAGGCAAGTTTAAATTTCTGGGAAGACCTTTCCTGGACTCAACACACAAATGTCATCATGAAGAAAGCAAGTCAGCACCTCTACTTCCTCAGGAGTTAGCAGAAGTTTGGAATGACATTGAAAACCTTGTCAAAGCCCAGCAAAAGATAATACATGCAGCCCAGTCCTTCACAAGCAAAAGTACCTCTTTCCTGATGGCTGCAATGAAAAGTGTGCATCCTGGGTGGTGTGGATCTTTGATGATGGCTGCTGCTCTCTGACAGCAGCGTTGAAGGGTGGGGGAGACTTTTGCTTGTGAAGTACTGGGCTGCATCTATTACCTTTTGCTGGGCTTTTTCTTCAGAGGTATTGGTGCCCTCAGACCAGGCTGTGATGCAGACACTCAGCACATTTTTCACAACAAATCTTTAGAAGTTTGACAAGGTTTTCAATGTCATACCAAACCTCTACTAACTCCTGAGGAAGTAGAGGTGCTGACTTGCTTTCTTCATGATGACATTTGTGTGTTGGATCCAGGAAAGGTCTTCCCAGGAATTTAAACTTACCTATCCTCTCCATCTCTGATCCCCCCAATGATCACTGAATCGTATACCTCTGGTTTTCCCTTTCTAAAGTCCATAATCAGCTCCTTGGTTTTGGTGACATCGAGTGAGAGGTGGTTAATAAACTATTCAGTCAAGTTTTCAATGACCCTCCTGTTTGCTGACTCATTGTACAACCCATTACCGTTGTAACATCAGCAAATTTATAGATGATGTTGTTGTCATACTGAGACTCACACCACCAGGTTCAGAAACAGTTGCTACCTCTCCACGATCACACTCCTAAATAACAAACTCATTCAGGGTGGCATGGTTGATGTAGCAGTTAGCACAACACCTTTATGGCGCCAGCGATCAGGACCGGACCTGGGTTCAAATACCATGCTTTCTATAAGGAGTTTGCACATTCTCCCCATGTCTGCATGGGTTCTCTCCGGGACCTCTGGTTTCCACCCACCCTTCGAAAACATATCAGGGTGTAGGTTAATGGGGTGTAACTTGAGCAGCACACTCATAGAGCCAAATGGGCCTGTTGCAGCGCTGTATGTCTAATTTGATGTAACTAATTTAAGGACTCTTACTTTATATTATTTATTACTGATTATTTTATTTTTCTGTATTGCACAGTTAACTTGATTACATTTCTCACTTTTGTACAGGCAGCTTTTCTGGAGTACAGGTTTTTGCACTGCCAAGAAGTAGAAATTCTGCCTGGGCTGCAGGAAAAAGGATCTCCGGGTTGTATGTGATGTCATGTCTATATCTGACAATAAATCAGAAATTTGAACTTGGAAGAAAGACATTTTGTAGATGGTGCACAAGAAGTAAATGAAAAAGACATGAAAAACATTAAATTATCCATTGGCACAGAAAAGAGTTTTAAAATTATCTCAATGGTGAGAGATCGCCTCACTATGGCACAGGAGTCTGGCTGCTCAACAGTATAAACCCAATGGCAAGTGTGCAGGTTTAGCTGATAATTAGAAAAACTAATACAATATCATCGTTTTTGGCTAGGGAATTGAATCTTAATGTAAAGAGGGTCAGACTTCAGCCATACAGTTTACTGAACTTGGTCTTTTCTCCATGGAGCGATGGAGGAGGGGGGCTGACCTGATAAGAGGTGTACAAGAATGATGAAAGCTTTTTCCCAGGGTTAAAATGGCTCACACTTGGGACATAGTTTTAAGCTGCTTGGGAGTAAGCATGGGTGGTTGGGGGGAACGCAAGAGGCAAGTTTTTCCACAGAGAGAAGGGTGGGTGCTTGGAATGTGCTGCTGGCAACTGTGGTACAATCGGTTCTGTTAAGCAGCTAAATACATGGAATTGAGAAAAAAAATGAGAGAAGGTTGCAGTAGGGAAATTCTAGGCAGTTGGCCTAGATTATTCAGTTGGCACAGCACTGTGGGCTGAAGGACCTGTACTGTGCTGTAGATTTCTATGTTCTATACAGGCATTGTTGAGACTACATCTGGAGTGCAGCTAACCATGTTGGTCTCATTATGTAAGGAAGGAAATTAAAGCATTGGAAGAAGTTCAGAAAAATTTGCCAGACTAATAATGGGTGAGTTGTGTTGCAGGACACAAAAGTGCTGGAGAAACACAGCAGATCACGCGGCATCCATGTGAAGTAAAAGGCAATCAATGTTTCGGGCCCAGTCCATTCCTCGGGAATGTGATGGCAGATTGTGTTACCAGGAGAGTCTTTACTTGTATTTGCTGGAGCTTAAACAAATAGGGAAGGACTTGACTGAACACACAAGATCCTGGGAAGTCCACGTAGGGTCGCCATGATAAGAATATTTACTCTTGTGGGAGAATTTTGATAGCAGTGAAATCTCCCTGAGCTCAGGCATTTTTGCAGAGTCGACGTTATAGACAGATCAACTGTGATCGCACTGAAGGCTGATACAAGCTCAAGGAGCTAGTCTTACTCTTAATTCCTGTATGTTCAAGGTGATGGATGGAATGGCAATTGTGGGCCTCTTTTCCCTGAAGATTACAGAGGCCCTGACTATTATTGGAGTGGCACTCATCTATGTGAGTAGAGAATATCTCATTGCACATTTTATAGTGTTTGTTTATTCTGGAAAGCTTTGGCACACCGCTGACCATAGAAAATAGCTTCCAACCAGTTCTCGTATCTAAACGATTCATCTGTTTTGTCGGTGTTTCTGATCAACATCATCCCTCCCTTGAGCAATTAATCACCAGAGAGTAGTGGTGAGGTTCTCTCTTGAAGGAAACACTTGTTGCCCAATATCGTCTGCAGCAAATGCTATTTGTCACTTGTCAATGAATGTAGTGTGCCCCTGTTCCATGTTCCAATTACCCCATGACCTTAAGAGCTGTTAATGGAGTTGAACACTGAATTTTATGCTGGAAGGAGGGCCCTTGATGGAATATCTGTTGGGCATAGTTGGGTTAACCCTAATCCTAACAAGAGTGATGTATGCGGTTGATGTTCTGGGCAAAGATTTTGAATTTCATCTTCCTGTGCACTAAATAAAAAGTTGGCCACTGAGAAATCTACCCCTAAAACCTCACCTCTCACTGACTTGGATTTCTCAATAATGGGTGTGAGAGCGAATAGGTTGAAGGGAAATAATTAGGATTGATGAGATTGCTCTGTGAGCCAGCACAGACTCCATAAGCTAAGTGACCTCCTCTTCTGCTGTAAGGAAATCAGAATTAAATGTAATTCCATGGCTTTAATGTTCAGGATCCTGGTATTTAATTCTTTTGTCTCCACTTCCTCTTGAAACCCATTCCATCTCCACCACTCTCTGTGTGAAAAAATATAAAATGCCCTTCATTTTTTATTTTAAATCTTGCCCCTCTCCCTTTAAACTTGTGCTCTTGAGTTTTGCACTTCCCTGCCCTGGGAAAAAGACTGCCACCTTGTCTTTACCCCTCAAAATTTTATAAACCTCAGCTTCACATGCTCCAGGTAAAAAAGCATTTATCCACAATTTATCCACTCTCCCCATTGAACAGGACATCTCAAGTCTCCCCAAGAATAGTCACTCACAGGGAGTCACGTGATGGAGTAGTGGCCGGACGGTGAACTCCAGCCCTCTCCAGAAAAGTCGGGAAAAACAAAGGAAAACATAAAGGCACAGAAATAAAAGTTTCAGAAAAGTGAGTATAAAGGTGGAAAGAAGATGGCGACAAAAAAAGAAAAATCGAAAGCAATGGTAAGAAGAGAGGAAGAGAAGACAAAGGAGGAAAAAGGTGAAGGCCTTACCTGTCCGAAGAGGCCCGCTGCGGAGAGAGAAACCCGCTCCCTCAGGTCGGTAAATAATGGACTACAAAAATGGCTCGCTGAGCCGAGTAAAAGTGCGCAACCGCGCATGAAAAAAAACACACCGACGGGAGGGGGGACCAGCTGGGGAGTCGATCTCCACAGCCGGCAACGACAGCTGCAGAACACCTGCAGCAAGAAGAGACCACAGAAGACAATGGAAACAAGAAAGAAGAGAAGGAAAGGGCAACAAAGAAACAACAGATGGCCAACCCAGAGGAAGAAGAAGAGGAAGAGGAAGAGTACAGTGAAATAGAAGAAGAAAAGAAAGGCAAGATAAAGAAGGTACTTTCTCTTATTAAAGGATACATGGAGTCATTTAAAGAATGGCAAACACAGGAATTTAATGATTTAAGAAAAAGAATAAACAACACAGAAGAGAAAATGAATAAAATAGATATGACCTTAACAGAAATGGGAAAGAAAATGGACAAGATGGAAGAGCGGGCAGTAGCAGCAGAAATGGAGGTAGAAGACTTAAAAAAGAAATTGGAGGAATCTAATAAAAAAACTAAAGAGACACAAGAACTACTAGCTCAAAAAATAGATACAATGGAAAATTATAACAGAAGAAATAACATAAAGATAGTGGGCCTTAAGGAAGATGAAGAAGGCAAGAATATGAGAGAGTTTATAAAAGAGTGGATCCCTAAGACCCTAGGATGTCCAGAACTACAGCAAGAAATGGAAATAGAAAGGGCACATAGAGTATTGGCCTCTAAACCACAACCACAACAAAAACCAAGATCTATTGTAGTAAAATTCCTAAGATATACTACAAGAGAAAAGGTACTGGAGAAGACAATGGAAAAAGTAAGGAGGGCAACAAACCACTGGAGTATAAAGGGCAAAAAATCTTCATTTATCCAGATATAAGTTTTGAACTCCTAAAGAAGAGAAAAGAGTTCAATACAGCAAAGGCGATTTTATGGAAGAAAGGGTATAAATTTATACTAAAGCATCCAGCGGTATTGAAAATATTTATTCCAGGAAAACAAAACAGACTATTCTCGGATCCAGTAGAAGCACAAAAATTTGCAGAACAATTACAAAAATAGACTGAGGGAGGAAGACGGGTAATGAGAGTTAAAATGATCACGATTGATATGTATGTGGGTAAAGACAAAAATAGACTGAGGGATGAAGACGGGTAATGAGAGTAAAAATGATCACGATTGATATGTATGCGGGTAAAGAGGTATAAGAGTGAATAGAGACAATGTGCATACGTGAATGTATCTGTACTTAGAGGAAAATATAGATAGTATAGACAAGAATTAATAAGGGAAGGTAATGGAATAGAGAGAATAAGGAGGGAATTAAAAGAGTGACCTTTGTGACATATGAAAAGTGAAATCTTTTCTGGGGGGGGCGGGGTGGGGGGAAATAGCGGTCACTGCAAAATCAGTTGACGCTTGCGAGTGGATTCGCAAATCCAAATGGAGAGGGAAGATGTGGTTGTCCGACAAGGGATAAAGGACAACTCAGGAGGGGAAGGGGAGATTGGCGATAAATAAGATAGAAATAGGAGAATAAGGAAAATGTTGGATGTTGTAGGAATGTTGTCTTATAAAGAGTTGAAAATAAGAAAACAGAAATGGAAAAGGAGGAAAGGTAATGATGGAAAAACGGAAAGAGAAGATAAACAAAATATAAAAGGGCTACGCTGAACTATATGACTTTAAATATTAATGGAATACATAACCAAATTAAAAGGAAGAAACTACTAAATTTAAATGAATAAATGTATTCCATTAGAAAAAATAACATATAGGTTAAGAAATAATATTGAAATATTCGAACAAGTATGGGAGCCTTACATTAAATACAATAGCGAAAACCTACCGGGGACAAACATTACCTAAGTTGATGGAAGGAGAAGGAAAGAAAAGAATGGACTCAGTAGAATTTCTGGTGTATTTTTGTTGAATGACAACATTGTCTGACTGGCTTAATGCAACCTAGATTGTATACCTAAAATGGATGAGGGGGGGGGTGGGGGGGGTGGCTTGGGAGGAGGGAGGTGGGGGGGAGGAAAAGTCACTGTATATGTGTGAAAAAGAAATTGTGTATATCACGGCTAATGTGATTTATGGTGTGAAAAATAAAAAATTTTAAAAAAAAGAATAGTCACTCATCCAGCCACCTGTTGTTTACTCTAGACTGAGCTGCTTTCACCTGTAAATAGTCCTCAACAACTTGGTCATTTGGCTTCACGCCAGATCTGAATTAAGGGCCCTATGTGGTTTGGAGCTATTTGGTCCTGACCAAATCCAAACTCACCAACAATGAGTAATTTTCCACATTTCGAGAAAGATGACAGCATTGGGACTAGAGAGGGATGTTTGGTTCGGTGCGGACTAGAAGGGCCTAATGGCCTGTTTCCGTGCTGTAAGTTGTTATGTTATATATTGTTATATTCTAGTCAAATTGTTGGCTGCTGTTTTCACTGCTTGTAGAGCGCGTCGAAAGAATTAAAAAGACTTGTTGATCCAAACCAAGGCTTTTATTAACTAGAAGACTGGAGCGTATCACATGTAGGTCGACCAGTCCAGAATGACCTGGTCTGGCTAGGAGCAATCCTTTAAGACCTGCCAGTGGGCGTGGCTACACTCTCAGCCAATCACAGTCATCCTACACTACCATCTGTACATATACACATTGGTGATAGAATCTGTACTATCACACTGCTAGTTTTTTTTTAAACATCTCATGGAGTGCGCAGAAGTGGCTCTGTGACAGAAACAGAGCATAGGGCTGTACAGTGGCACAGAATGCAGGCAGATCTTATTCAAATATACAACGTCCTCTGACCACAGACCACAACAGCACAGAAACAGGCCCTTCGGCCCATCTAGTCCATGCCAAACTATTATTATGCCTAGTTCCATTGAGCTGGACCATGACCCTTCATACCCCTCCCATCCATGAACATATCCAAATTTTTCTTAAATGTCAAAATTGAACCTGCATTCACCACTTCAGCTGGCAGCTCATTCCACACTCACACCACTCTGTGTGAAGCTGTTCCCACTTGTAGATATTGCCCTGTCAGTAGCAAAAATAAATGTATTGTGATCATCTGGAAGTCTGACTCCCCCCTGTTCATCACTCGATGGAGCACGGAGATGCAGAACTGCATGCCCTTGGAGAAAATAACATACAATTTAAGAAATAAGTACGATACTTTTGCCAAAATATGGCAACCTTATCTAGAGCACTTTGGTGCACAGTTATAACAACATCCGACAGTTCAAAAAAGCAAACAAAATACATAAAGACAACAGCAGTGAAGCATCTCAAGGAGTGGAAGTCGATTAGAAAGACTGGCGGGATGCTGAAGTTTTGTAATTACCATTTTTCTGTTTGTCACTTTAATTGCTTTAGTTGTTTAATTTTCAGTTTTGGGGGAAGGGAAGGAAGATTACATAAAAAGTGTTTGTACCTGAGAAGCGAATTATGCTAAAAGAAAGTGTAAATGCGTTAAAAAGAATTTTTTTTCAGATGTTTTTGGGAAAATTGAAAAGTAAAATTTTCAAAATAAAAAAGATGTTCCCACTAATGTTGCCTTTAAACAATTTATCTTTCACCCTTAATCCATATCCTCTAGTTCTCGTCTCACCTAACCTCAGTGGAAAAAGGCTGCTTACATTCACTCTATCTCCACTCCACATATCCTGTACACTTCTACCAAATCTCCCTCCATTTTTCAATACTCCAGAGAATAAAGTACCAACCTTTCCCTGTTCACTCAGTTCCTCAAGTCCCAACAACATCCTTATAAATCTTCTCTGTGCTCTTTCAATATTATTGATACATTTCCTGTAATTAGATGACCAAAACTGCACACAATACTCCAAATATGGCCTCACCAATGTCTTGTACCACTTTACCATAACATCCTAATGCCCACCTCACTGACAAAAGGCAAAGGAGGAAAAACCCAACACCCAACCCCAACCCACCAATTTTCCCCTGCAACCGCTGCAACCGTGTCTGCCTGTCCCGCATCGGACTTGTCAGCCACAAACGAGCCTGCAGCTGACGTGGACTTTTACCCCCTCCATAAATCTTCGTCCGCGAAGCCAAGCCAAAGATACTTAATGCAATCATCTTGTGAAAGAGACTCTGACAGCCACTTAAAATTCCCAAAATTGACTGATGCCATTTAGCACACTGCTTGGTCCTGGAGTGCGTACTTTGTGATGCACTCATGTGAAATACAACATATGTGGAGAAGACATGGGTGAGGGCTGTTGAGTAATGCACTCTCACCTGATCTCCTTTGCACACATTGCTGAGGAGAACTTGGCCAATGTGTTGTGGTTGATCTAAATAGTGTGCAATGTGCAAATATAAATATATTTATGCTGCCTGTCATTGCAGAAAGAAATGTTCTGCAAAATACACCATTTAACTGGATTGAGGGGGTGGGGGGGGGGAGAGAAATGGGCTGGAAATGTGCCCAGACATGTTCCCACAGTAATTTAGCCTGATAAACTAGGGTGTAAATGGCAGAGTGAAAGGAACAAGACTGAGTGAAAACAACCCCTCGGGGTCTGAATCCAGGAGTGAAATCTCTGAAATCTTTTTCCCAACTCTTACCCTCCCTCCTTGCTCGGTAATTATTCAGCGATAGTAGGCTGCACACTCTCTGATAGCTCCAGGACCCCTTGTAGGGCAAATAGTCAAAGCCAAGGCAATTTCGAACTCCTCAGATGAAAAACACATCTTGAGCAGTTCAAATTTCCTAACGTCATTAAACTTACATTGCTAAATATTTCTCTCCCTGTATATGCTCCCAACTTACTGAGTATTTCAAGCATATTTTTAAGATTTCCAATATTTGCAGACTTTCATTGCTTTTCAATAACTGCAACAAAAAAAATTTGTTTCTAACACAACAAAAGCTTGAAAGTTTTTAATACGCTGTTTTGACGGCGGCCTTCTCGGTCAGAGCTCAAGGACTGGCCTCAGACACAGGAGCACCCCCCCCCCGTTTCGGTCTGAGCGACCGAGGCCCTGAGTCACCTCAACAAAATCAGAGAAAGACGGGAAACATTCAATAAGACAGACAGTTCTCAGGAAGGCTGTTGCAGCCTAAAAGGTGTCAAGTACCCTCCCCCAGCCCCCTCCCCGATGCTGTTTAACCTGAGAACTTTTGATTCAGATTCCCAGCGGTTTAGTTTCATTAAACTCACTTCAACTGCCACTCAGAGATGGTGGGACGTCGTGCTTGGCCACATCCTGGGACGTGCTGAAATAAATGGAACTTCTATCTCCTGAGTCCACTTACCGTAAGCGTTTTTACCGCAGATCAGGTGGTCGTGTCCTTGAAAGAGCCCCCAGAGCTCGGCGTCGTTCGCGATTACTTGCTCCAGAACCTTGTCGCAGGCGTCGGGCAGCTCCTTGACCTCGTTTCCCAAGCTGTCCAGCAGCCTCAGGTAGACCTCTTCCAGGACCTTCTCCAGGCAGGCTGCCAAGTAGATAGCTGCGTGTTCGTGGATGCGGACAGACAGCTTGCTGTCCACCATCCAGCGGAAGAAGCGGCCGACCGAAAAGGTGAGGTTGCACTGGGCGCTTTTGCTGCTGTTGAGTTGCTCCCTGCAACTCATGTTATAGACGGACAAAGCCTTGAGTGCGGCTTCCATGCAACTCTCTGCCAGAGACCAGGACAGGACGAGCTTGGCGGCGCTCTGGACCTCGTGCCTGCTGCACAGGGCGCTCATCAGGCTGAGCCTCTGCGCCTCTCTGGCGATGCGAATCAGCGCCCTGCTCAGGTCCGTCGACAGCTTTTTAACCATCCCGCTGTCGGCGGCGCTCAGTTCTCCGGGTCTGCATCTCCTTAGAACGCCTTGAACCTCTCGCTCAGACCAAGGCACGTCTTCCAAATGAGGCAGTTTGGGATAACAGTCCAGCTGCTCCAGAGCTTCGGAGCCCTCTGCCAAACCGGTATCCAGCGTGTCACAACTGTCCATGTATCTTTTGCTCGCTGTCCCGCGGTGGGAGCACCACGTTCCGCTCAAGTGGGACAGAGACAGACTCGACGATCTGCACGAAGTGGCGGCTCCTCCATAGCCAGAGTCCAACGTCAGGTTCTCGAAGTTCTTGGCCGGTGGTTTGAGGAGCCTGGACATGGCTCACTCCTGCCAAAAACTTGCACGGGACTTTACTCAGTTCGATTATCCCAGGGACCTCGGTTTATTCAGACTGGCACTCGGTTTCTCCTGACCCAACCTTTCAAAGTGCGATGACGGACTGAGCAAATCACCCGGGCTCCAAGCCGGTCAACTCCTCCGTCAATCTCCCCGCCCCTATCTGATGAAACACACTTCCCCGTAACGACCGCGCCTCGCGTTTACACAGCAAAATAATCATCCGACAGGTGAGCTCAGAAGCCAAAGGAAGTGTATGACACACACACACACACACACAGAAAGAGAGAGAGTGTATTCTTCGACATGACTGTGTGTGTGACCAAGGGACAGGAAGAGAGTGTCTTTAGACAAGACTGTATGTGTGACCCAGGGACAGGGAGAGTGTCTTTAGACAGGATTGTGTGTGTGTGACCAGGGACAGGGAGAGTGTCTTTAGACAGGACTGTGTGTGACCAAGGGACAGGAAGAGAGTGTCTTTAGACAGGACTGTGTGTGTGACCAAGGGACAGGAAGAGAGTGTCTTTAGACAGGACTGTGTGTGTGACCAAGGGACAGGAAGAGAGTGTCTTTAGACAGGACTGTATGTGTGACCCAGGGACAGGGAGAGTGTCTTTAGACAGGACTGTGTGTGTGACCAATGGACAGGAAGAGAGTGTCTTTAGACAGGACTGTGTGTGTGACCAAGGGACAGGAAGAGAGTGTCTTTAGACAGGACTGTATGTGTGACCCAGGGACAGGGAGAGTGTCTTTAGACAGGACTGTGTGTGTGACCCAGGGACAGGGAGAGTGTCTTTAGACAGGATTGTGTGTGTGTGACCAGGGACAGGGAGAGTGTCTTTAGACAGGACTGTGTGTGAGCAAGGGACAGGAAGAGAGTGTCTTTAGACAGGATTGTGTGTGTGACCCAGGGACAGGGAGAGTGTCTTTAGACAGGACTGTGTGTGTGACCAAGGGACAGGAAGAGAGTGTCTTTAGACAGGACTGTATGTGTGACCCAGGGACAGGGAGAGTGTCTTTAAACAGGATTGTGTGTGTGTGACCAGGGACAGGGAGAGTGTCTTTAGACAGGACTGTGTGTGTGACCCAGGGACAGGGAGAGAGAGTGTTCTTAGACTGGACTGTGTGTGTGACCCAGGGACAGAAAGGGCACAACTTCAGGATTGAAAGGTGCCCTTTTAAAACAGAGATGCAAAGGAATTTCTTTAGCAGGAGAGTGGTGACGCTCTGGAATTTGCTGCCAGGGGTGGCTGTGGAGGCCAGGTCATGTATTTAAGGCAGAGATTGATAAGCATCTGAATAGTCAGGGTATCAAAGATCATGGTGAGAAGGCATAGGAGTGGAGCTGAGTGGGAGAATGGATCAGCTCATGATGGAAGGACAGAGTAGACTCAACAGGCTGAATAGCCTATTTCTGCTCCTATATTATGATCTTATGGATAGGCCAGTGAGTGATACTATAAAAAGAGGTGAGAAAAATAAAAGACCTAGGGATGGAGTGAGGTGCAGTCTAGTGATGGGGGAATATGTGACCCACAGTGGGACATTCCTGGATTGTCTCTGTCTTTAGTATGTTGACTCCTTGTTCCCAACATCTCCAGGACACGCACTCTCCATCACTGGATTACATACTGCTTCTATCTGTAGGCCACACTTTATCTCCATTTCTATGACACTGTCCTCTAGGACATACTGTCCATCTCTGGAGCATAGACTGCTTCCCTCTCAAGGGCACACTCTCTGTTCATCTCTGGACCATGCTTCCCTGGAACATGGAAAAATGAGGGGAGATTTGAGTGAGGTGAACAAAATTATGAGGGGTCGAGATAGAGTAAATGCAAGCATGCTTTTTCCACTGAGGTTAAATGAGACAAAACTGGAGGACATGGGTTAAGAGTGAAAGGTGAAATGTTTAAAGTGAACATCAAGGGAAGCCATGCAGAGAGTGGTTAGAATGTGAAACAAGTTGCCAGCTGAAGTGGTGAATGCAGGCTCCAGAAGCTCCACCACTGATCCCTGAGACATTCAACTTGCCAACTTGGAAAAGACCTGTTTAATCCTACTCTTTTTTTCTGACTGTTAACCGCTCTGCTAAAATCTTACCTTTAACCTCTATCTAATTTAGAAAGGCATCTTCATGAATGTCTTCTGAATTCCAAATACTCTACAGCCACGCCCACATTTCTGCTAACCCGCCTTTGTGATCCTGCCTTGACAAGGTAAAGGTTCCATTATTGTCACATAATACTACATTTAGAATGTAACATACATTTAATTCTTTTAACCTGTGCCTACCGCAAGGCAGAGAGAGAGTTTTCACTTTGTCCAGCGCCCCTCAGAGAAACCTACAGCACCTGGTGTTCCTAGGTGGTCTCCCCTCCAAGTACAGATCAGGCCTGAGCCAGCTTAGCTTCCAAGATCAGACAATCTCAGGCTGGGTTCCACAGCTTCTCAATAGATCAGCAGAGGCTCCAATACCTTGCCTCTCTCTTTTCTTAAACAGGGGTGATGTTTGATTTATTTCTGATTCAGTAGGACTTTCCTAGAATCTCGGGAATTTGGGAACATTTTGCAGGCAAATATAAAATAGACAAAAATGTTCGCATGGACATGATGGGCCTAAGGGCCTACTTCTGTGCTATGCATCTCAATGACTCCATTGC
This sequence comes from Narcine bancroftii, assembly GCF_036971445.1. Lineage (NCBI taxonomy): Eukaryota > Metazoa > Chordata > Chondrichthyes > Torpediniformes > Narcinidae > Narcine > Narcine bancroftii. The sequence continues at coordinate 217,566,643 of NC_091473.1, forward strand.
AACCAGTGCCATTTTTATAGTTTATTGTCAACTGTACCTGGATACAGTGAAAAGCATGCGACACAGCCATTGCAAAAATCACTGTGCTCTGGCACCATTTCTTGGATTTAACAGTCACTGTCAAATGTTACAGGATTAATAATAGCAATGGGTCAGAGTGGGTTTCCAGCATTGCAAATCAGATTAATTCACAGCATTTATATGCCATTCCAGGAGTGGCTTGATCAATTAAGTTTAAAATAATGACCGCTTACTTCAATGAATTAGTTCTTTCTGCTGTTTGAATTTGTCTGGACATAAGTTTCACTCTGAATGAGAATGCACCTCACACCTCTCCAGGTGTGCTGTGGGGGTTTTAATTACACTGGGCTTTCATTTATCATCAGCTGGTTTGTGCGTCATTCCCTATCTTTGTTTTGAACTGACTCAGTATTTCCCACCGGTATAAGCTGGTGAATCATTCTTAATATGTGTGTCTATCTTTAAGTTGTCTACTATTTTTCAGTCTGACATTCTGTCAAATTAAGTTATAATTACAGGGCAGAGTAAGGCCATTTGCCCTATCAATGTTATACAAGAGCAAACCAGCTACTTTCCCTTCAAAGTTCAGATTTATTTAAATTTAAGTTCTTAAATTTAGACATACAGCCCATGAGCCTGTGCCACCCAATTGACCTATAACCAAGATTGCGGCACTGTGCAGGTAGGTGTCTCAAGGGGAAGCAACAAACCAGCACCTGGCACCAGAAATGGAGAGAATACCCCCTGTGGAGAAGGAGCAGCAAAGTAACTCAAGCTCTTGCAGTCAAAGGGCCCACAGAGCCTGCGAGCTCTTGCAGTCAAAGGGCCCACAGAGGCTGCGAGCTCTTGCAGTCAAAGGGCCCACAGAGGCTGCGAGCTCTTGCAGTCAAAGGGCCCACAGAGGCTGCGAGCTCTTGCAGTCAAAGGGCCCACAGAGGCTGCGAGCTCTTGCAGTCAAAGGGCCCACAGAGGCTGCGAGCTCTTGCAGTCAAAGGGCCCACGAGCTCTTGCAGTCAAAGGGCCCACAGAGGCTGCGAGCTCTTGCAGTCAAAGGGCCCACAGAAGCCGCAGGCTGCTGGAGACTAGCTCACGAGAACTAGGTATCGAAACCGGGATTTGAGAAGGTGCTGAGACCGAAGAGCTCCGAAACGGCCTTGGGTGCTGATTGTATGCTTTGAAGGTAGAAGAAGACTGAGCCCCCAGGGAAAACCCACACAGAGATGAAGAGAACGTACAAACTCCTTGTGGACAGTGCCAGGATTCACACCAAAGTCCTGATCGTTGGTGAGCTAATCATTTCACCCTGATTTATCATCATAGTGCATTCTTGACATTACAAACAACTGAGAATTTTTTTTTCCTGCAGGTCAGGCAGAATTTCTACTTATCATTAAAGCAAAAAAAAACTGTATTCAAGAAGAAATATGTACACAGAAGAGAGAAATGTAAACAAAGTGACTGTGAATACAGAAAATATAAATGTTCAGCAATAAATAATGTTCTAACTAAGAGTTGTGAATTGAGTCCCTAATTGAGTTTGTTGTTGATGAGTCTGATGGTGGAGGGGGAGCAGCTGTTCCTGCACCTGGTGAGGCGAGTCTGTAGATTATTTTATTGTCATGTAATAGAACAGAAAATTTAACATTACACAGTTTTCTTTTGTCTGCAATAAGACCCATATTCCATCCTTTGGCAACCTGAGCTCTAGATCCAAATTTCTGATACAAGCCGCACCCAAGGCCGTTTCGGAGCTCTTTGGCCTCAGCACCTTCTCAAATCCCAGTTTCAATACCTACTTCTCGTGAGCTAGTCTCCAGCAGCCTGCAGCCTCTGTGGGCCCTTTGACTGCAAGAGCTCGCAGTCTGCATGGATTCTTTAGCTGCAGAGATCCTATCATGGTCACTGTCATTTACTTTGCTGCTCCTTCTCCACAGGGGGTATTCTCTCCATTTCTGGTGCCAGGTGCTGGTTTGTTGCTTCCCTCGAAGCACCTACCTGCAGTGCCCATACCTTTTCTGTTAGATTGCTGCTGCTCTCCAACAGCAGTGTCCCATAGGGATTTTCTCGATGGTGAGGAGAATTTTGCCTATGATGTATTGGGCTGTGTCTACTATTTTACAGGGCTTTCCATACCAGGCTATGTTGCAGGTGGTCACCACACTTTCCACTACACATCTGCAGAAGCTTGCAAAGGTTTCTGATGTCATATGGAACCTCCGCAAACTCCAGAGGAAGTAGAGGCGCTGATGTGTTTTCCTCACAATGACATTATTATGTTGGGCCCAGGAAAATTCCTCTGAGATAGAAACTCACAGGAATTTAAATTTACTCACCCTCTCCCTAATGAACACCGGATCATACATCTCTGGTTTTTCCTTCCAAAAGTCCACAATCAACTCTTTGGTTTTGGCGACACTGAGTGTGAGGTTGTTGTTGGTAGACCATTCAGCCAAAGTTTTCCATCTCCCTCCTGCACACTGACTCATGGCCCCTTTTGATACAATCCACTACCATGGTTTTGTCAGCAAATTTGTAGATGATGTTGTTGTCATAGTAAGCCACACAGTCATAGGTGTAATGCAAAATGGCTAAGTACATAGTCCTGTGGTGCTTCAGTACTGAAAGAAATTGTGGAGGAGATGTCCTTGCCAATCCATACCTATTGAGATCTGGAAGTGAAGAAATCCAGGATCCAATCACACAGTGGGTTATTGTGATGAAACCCCTATCGTACATAATAATTATATGTAAATTACATGGCCTTTCCTGTTCGACCCTGCTCTCACTGGCCAGGTCGTGACTCCTCCCCTTTCTCCCCCATAAAGGCAGTCATGCCACAAGCCTGCCCCCAGTTCGAGTCCAGGTCAGTGTGAGTGAACAACACAGGGATGCTGTTCATTTCTTGCAAATAAAAGCTTTCAGTTTCAATTACTTCAGTCTTTGTGCAATTGATTGTGCATCCATTCTCAAGGTCCAGTTCTTGGACTTTTCTGATCAGATTGGAGGGGATGATGGTGTTGAATGTCAAACTGTAGTCAATAAGGAGAATCTCGATGTATACATCTTTACTGACCAGGTGTTTCAGTGCTTTATGTAGTGTCATTGAGATGGCATCTACCATAGACCTTTTGCTGCTGTAGGCAAATTGTAAAGAATCCATTTTGCTGCTCAGTTATATTTCAACACCAACCTTTCAAAACACTTAATCTCTGTGGACATGAGGGCCACTGGTCAGTGGTCATTTAGGCAAGTTACCATACTCATCTTGGGCATCAGTACAATTGTGGCCTGTAAAAAATAAGTGGATACCATGTTGAAGGCGACCGTGAATATATTGGCAAGTTGGTCAGCACAGGTTTTCAGAACTCTGGCAGGTACTCAGCCTGGACCGGATGCTTTCCTTGGATTCACTTTCCTGAAGGTAGCTCAGTTGTCATCTTTGGACACTGACAGTAGAGGATCATCAGGGGACGTGGGGATGCACAGCAGCTCTTCCTTGTTCTGGTGGTCAAACCAAGTGTAGAGGATTGAGTTCATCTGGGAGTGAAGCTTTTCTGTCTCCTACTGCATCAGATTTAGTTTTGTAGCAGGTTATGTTATTTAGGCCCTGCCACATCTGTCAGGTATCTTTCGTTGTTTTCATTCTCGTCCGGAATCTCTACTTCGCTCAGATGACTTTTCATAGGTTGTATGTGCTCCGTGTATAATGTTAGAACATAGAACATTACAGCACAATACAGGCCCTTCGGCCCTTAATGTTGTGCTGACCCATATATTCCTTTAAAAAAAGTACTAAACCCACCCTACCCTGTGACCCTCTATTTTTCTTTCAACCATGTGCTTGTCTAAGAGTCTCTTAAATGCCCTCATTGTTTCAGCCTCCACCTCTGGAAAGGCATTCCAGGCATCAACAACTCTCTGTGTAAAAATACTTAAACGTGATATCTACCCAAAACTTCCCTCCCTTAACTTTGTATGTATTTCTCAAGTGTTCTGGATCTCCGACTTAAATGCCTGTGATCTGGCTCTCAGCATGTTCTACATTTCATTGTTCATCCAGGGGTTCTGGTTGGGAAAAACCCTCAATGATTTGGTGGGACACACTCGTCCACATCTGTTTTGATAAACTCTGTAATGGCCCTGGTGTAATCATTCAGATCCTCAGATGAATTCTTGAACACCACTCAATCCACTTACTCAAGGCAATCCTGCAACCATTCTTCAGCCTCCCACGACCACCTTCTGACTGTTGTGACCTCGAGAACCTCTCTTTTTAGGCTGTCCATATGAAGGCAGAAGCACCACTTCCAGGTGATCCAATTTACCAAAATGTGGTTTTGAGAAGATTGGCCGCCCTTCCTTATCTTGGTGCAGCAGTGATTGTGCACTGGACCTCTGATACAGCCAGTTGCATGCTGGTAGTAAGTGGGCAGGTTTTTATTGAGGAATGCCTGGATAAAATTCATCATCTATGATTTGTAGTGCATCCGGGTGGGCCGACTCTTGTTAAGTGACCATATCATGCAGCTTTGCAAGTGCTTGTTGTAATTGGTACTGGGAGGGATATAAACTCAGGACAGAATTACTGATGAGAACCCTCAGGGTAGATAGAAGGATCTGCATTTAATCGAGATTCGTTGTTAGGGAGTGGAGCAATAGGTTGGCATAACCTCAACATGCGTAAACCAGCCGGTATTAACTAAAAAGCACACACCGCCCTCTCTCTCTTTGCAAGGCCAGAATCTGAGTTCTGATCCAGTATGTAAAATGGTGAAACCCTCTGGTCACAATGCAACTATCCAGATCTCAGTGCAGCAAACAATTAAGATTTGTGTCATCAGTCTCTGATAAAGCAGCCTTACCCTGAGGTTATTATTCACTAATCTCTTTCCAGAGCCCTGCCATATATTTTCCTTTCAATTTCAATTCACTCTTTGGTCACAAATATCCTAATACAGAACTAGTCTGTGACAGAAACTTGTCTTCATCATTCTGTGTCCATCTCTCCATTGCACTGGCATCCTCATCTTTCACATTTACACATCCTCTCATCACCCTCCCATCACTTGTTCTGACACCCCTTATGTGCCATGTGTTGATCTGTCACAGCATAGGTTCAACTGTGCCTGTAATCACCAGCCAAAATGAAACCGACGTTTAGAACTTTTGAACTGTTATTGCACTCAAGGACCTTTTAATGCAGCCATGTGTACTGACATTTCTACACATACCTGCACATTAGTCTTTTCATCAACTTGGTTTACTTGTTCAAGAAAGGCAGCAAAGTATCTGCAGGAAAGAATCTCAGTTAGAATTAGGGAAGTCATTGGAAAAATATCAAGGATCATGTTTAATCTACAACTGAACTTAGGGGGTCATCTATTTTAATGTCCATGGCTTTATTAGGGGAAGATCTTGTTTGAAAAACTTGCTTGAATTTGCAAAAAATTTACAAAATATATTGAAGAAGGCAGTCATGTCATCTCCATGGACCTCAGGAAGGTCACACAAAGAGCTCAGGTGATCCAGGACAAGTTGACAAACCCTCTGTTATCAGCATCTTATGTCGATCTTTCATTGGTAAAGAATGAATCCCCACACTATTTTTTTGGTATTTCTTTGCACTCTGTGTTTTTTTTTGACTTTGACTTCCCGCAATATTACTCCCAGCATTTTTATTTATTTATTTATCATTGCATTGGCTGCTGTCGGAGTTGACTTAGACATAGAAGACAACAGCACAGTACAGGCTCCTCGGCCCTCCATATTATGCCGACCTACAAAAAATACACTAAACCTCATAACCCTCCTGCCTAACAGACTCTTAAATGCCCCTAATGCTTTGGCCTCCACCACCAGTCCTGGCAAGGCATTCCAGGCATCAATAACTCTCTGTGGGTAGCACACGAAACAAAGCTTTCTACCGTAGCTCAGTAAATGTGACAGTAAACAATTCAATTTGGTCCTAAAATTGGCTAGAGTGCGATGGATAAAATCTGCTTTCGTCTCAAGACTATTAATGTACCACAGGGATCAGTGCTGGAATCCTTTCTGCTTGTTATACACAAGTACTACATAGATGTGAATGTAGGAAGTCCAATTAGTAAATTTGCCAACAACATAAAAATAGGTAGTGTTGTTGATATGAGAATAGTTATAAGCTATAGGATGATATTAACCGGTTGGTAAAATAAACAGAAGGAATCACTACACGTGAAATAAGGCACTTTGGAAGGACTAATCAGGGTAGGTCCTTGTCAGACCTAGGAATTGTCGGACCTCAAGAACTACTGAGTAACAGAAGGACTTTGGTGTACAAGTCAAAGGGTCCCTGATAGTGTGGAAGAAGAGAAACAAAAGGTGGTGTGAAGGCATATGGGGATACTTGCCATGATTGACTGGCACTGAATACAAGGCTAGGGAATTGTTGTCCAACTTTTCAAAAAAACTTTGGTTAGGCTGGAGTACAAATAGAGACTTGATGGTTAGCATGGGTACAATGAAAAGAAAGACCTCACCTAAATGTAGCTGAGTCAGCCATTTCTCTAGCTTGGTCCCCTATATTAATGGTCCCTCTGTGTCTGCCCTAAAATTCCATTCTCTGATCACTGATTGCAGCCACTGAGCCAAGTCACTTGTCACATTGGTGTCATATTTTACTCCAAGTTGAATGCCCAATCACATTGGGTGGCATGATTGGCGCAGCAGTAAGCACAATGCCTTTACAGCACCAGAGATTGCGGCTGGGGTTCAAATCCCACACTGTCTAAGGAGTTTCTACGTTCTCCCTGTGTTTATGTCGGTTTTCTCCGGGAACTCCAGTATCCTCCCAATTGGGCGGCACAAACTCGGGCCGAAATGACCTGTTACTGGGTTGTATGTTTATGTATCTATTATCAACTTTTTTTCACCTCTGTTCCAGTTATCCTGTCCATCTCTTTTATATCCTGACCCTTCCAAAACCTTCCTAATTGACTGCCCACCCTTCACCATCTAAACAAGATCGCCCAATCTTTGGTACTTGAATCTTACCCACAGCAGCACACATCACTGCTATAAGTTGGACACTGGGGCAGCAATTCCTCAAGTTTAAATTCACATCCTTGTGTTTGAATCTCTCCTCAGCTCTCTATCTCTGTAAGCTCTGCCATCCCCTCAAACGCTGCTAATTCTAACCTCTTGACATTGGCAAAATGACATTGGTTTGCTCGACGCTTGAAATGTCTTCCCTTATATCTCTCCCTCCTTAAAACATAACTTGAAAATCAAGTTTTTGGTCATTTGTCCTAATACTGTAACTATTTAACTTTTAAGATTAAGTTTTTGTTTGTTTATTTGTCATAAGATACTTACTGAGTACAGTGAGAAGAGTTCCACTATGAAATTGTAAAGAACACAATTTACACTGTCTATAATGGCAATGAAAAGGAAGATCAATCACCAATCAAGGGCACGTCAGATTTGTTCCTTGGGACGTTTCATGAAGTTAAAGCGACTTCATGTTTTTGTATCTGTGGCTCAGTACATATCTCTGTACTTTTTTAGTGTACATCTATGTGCCAGTCTGTCTGCTAATGTTTCGGTGACAAAGTCGGTGTGCTGATCTGACCTCTGTTTTGCTTACAATTCATAATGACTCATGTAGTTATGAAGTTTCCAGGTTGATTCTGAAATAATCGATGATCAGTGTTTTCAATTCACATTTCAAGATTCTGTGTTTATTTTTATGAGTAAAACGAATGTGTCACTTCCTGAAATAATGTGAAAGGTGATTTCTTGTGTAAAATAGAATTTACTGTAAAACAAATGTATTGCTTTTGCCAGTTAAGACTTTAAATGCAATTCAAATATCTTGTAAAATGACCATTCTTCAATGACTACATTTTGTTTTTTAAGGGACAAATGAAGTATCAGGATTAATTCATTTTGATGGTACAACTACCACTAATTTGTCAAAGTGCTGTCAACACGAGCTCCAGGCCAAGAAGCCTGAAATGTCGGCAATCTAACTTTGCTTTTTATGGACGCCGAAAGACCCGCTGACTTCCTCCAGCATTTCGGTATATTTTTACTATAATCACAGCATCTGCAGAATTGCGAGTTTCACTCTGCATTGTTAATTATTTCAGCTTTGATTCACAGTTCGCTGAAATATGTGGCTTTACTGAATTTTATAACTCTGACCTCGACCTCAGGAATCAACATCAAGGATTGTCATAGCTTTCTTGTGCAATCAGAACATGCTTACAAAGCACAGGATGGGTTAGGGAGTGTCTGAAAGGCCTTCCTTTGAAAGGCTGGAGGCACCACCAAATTAGTCCTGTGCAGCATATTACAATTTTTTATAAATTCTTTCATTTGTTACTTGCTTCCATTTCACTTGCAGGCTGGAAAAGGATGTTGGTCCACAAAATCCACATCAATGGTAAAACAAGTATTTAAACAATAAAAATATTGTTTATCTATCTCTATTGTACCTGATCAGAGGTAGATCAACCTCACCACACCAATGGCTTAAGGCGCTTTATGTTTTAATTGTGGCTTCCCCTCTCTCATCGGGCTCTCATCTACAACTCCTCTATTTCACTGCATTTCAGTTCCAATCTTTCACTCTTATTCCCGCTCCTCTCAGCCTGGTAGAACTTGCCTCCCTCTCCACCAGTCCCCATTTTCAACGGATCATCCAACTTCAAGAAATTCCATCAAAAGACACATCTTCTCCTCCACTTTGAGTGCATGGAAGATTTACTTATGTATCACCCTGGTTCACTCCTCTATCTCCTTCTTTCATGCCAATACTCTATGCCATTGCAGGAGATGTGACACCTGCCCTTTAATATCTTCCCTTCATACCATCCATGGACCCAATCAGTCCTTCCCAGAGATGCAGCAATTCACTTGGATTTCTTCCAATTTAGTGCAAGACCTTCTGTGTTTAATCAGTGGTCTCCACCAAACACAAAGGAGACATTTAACCACTTTGCAGAACACTATAATTCAGTCTGCAACAGTGACCCTGAGTTTCAATGACATGGATAAAGATCAGAAGGAGATTTCTTGACCACAATCTTTCACTTGAATTCTCTGTCCCACTCCTAACCTGAGCACTTCGACTCCGAATTGGGCATCTTACTTTGGTCCACTGATGTTCAGGAAAGAAAACGATATCTGGATATGTTGCAGCCCTAGTACTCAGCAATGAATTTAACATTTTGAGATAACTACCCTTCTTTTCTTCTTCAAAGATATAATTATGCTTTAACATATTTCTTTTTTTGCTTCTCGGAATTTAACTGGAAGTTTTTATGAAGTTGTTACCTGAACAGCTTTGGTTCCCACCCCTTCACAGACTTTCCCTTTGTTCTCTCCACCCTCTCCCTCCCTAAAACTAGTTTTCTCACTTTTCCAGTTCTGTCCAGCAATCCAACATTAACCTTGTCTCTTCTCACAGATGCTGTCTGATCTGCTGAGAGCTTCCAGCAATTTGTTTTTGTTTCTAAAGAATCTTTTTTTTCTTCCTCCTCTTCCATTTGCCTTCTTAGAAGTGCAACACTAAATGATACTTTTAACTTACCCTGAAATTGTTATCCCCATTGCTGGTTGTAGAATTGTTTGTAACTGAATGGCTTACTAAATGACCACACTGACAACCACATCAGCATGGGTCTGGCTGGAGTCACCCATGTGCTGAACTAAGGGCAGGTCACTTCCAGCCTGAGATAGGATTAATAAACAAGAATCAGAAGGTGTTTTTTTAGAGGAGCGCCGTTTCAAGGCTGGCTATATCAGCGGAGAAACATCTGCATTTACCTTTTTATAGAGAAGGACTAAAAGCCTGCTCTAGCTTCACTCTCATGAAGAGCGGTGCTTCGTTATGTCCTCCAGAGCCAATGGAGGCGGAGCGACTGGTTCCGTAGTGCCGCCTGCTAATATGATGTCATACATACGCGCCGAGTGGGAAAGAGCCCTATATCAGAAAATAGTGTCCATAGATTTCCCCAATTAAAACTCATTTTCTTACCGTGAATTCTCGGACTGATGATAAGAACGTACCTCCAATGTGTTCCCTGCCGTGCATACAATCGGGATTTTAAAATTTGCGCTCCTGTGAGAATAAAATATGGCCGCAGCACAGCAAACAAAAAGAAGCGTAGGTGATATAGTGTGAAAACTGTGAAGATGATGTAGTTACAGGTGAGATGTAAATTTACCCTTTCATATTGCTAAATAAATTGGTTTACTATGTTTTATTTGTGAAATACGTACGCTTCTTTATAGTGTTAGATTCGTTGTTTTAAATTTGCAGGAGACCTAATACCAAGAAAGGGGTGTGTGTTTGTTGTTTTTGTGTGGGATGAGGGTGGGGGGACAGCTCGGGATGTGGCCTGGGAGCCAAGGGGGTGCAGCCTGAAAAGGTTTGGGAACCACTGTACTACACGATGTGAGCATTGATGGCTAAGGGAGCACAGGAAGCGGCAGTGTCCTAAGCATGTCAAATGGGGTGTGAGAACTGGGGCCCCAGCATGTCATCTGGAGGATGAGAACCAAGAGGAGAGTGGAAGAATTCAGTGGGTAAATGGGGGTGGAAGGGGATGGAACCAAAGGAACGAGCGGATGAGAATGAGTGGGAGTAAAGGGGAGGGAAAAGGAGAAAGAGTGGAAAAGTACAAGAGAGAGTCGACATATTACTTGAAGTTAGAAAATTGGGCTGTAGGCCACTCAATGGACTATGAAATGTTGTTCTTCTAGTCTACATTGAGCCTCACTTTAACAGTGGTGAAGGACCAGGGCATGTTAGTGTGAGAATGGGAAGAGGAAATGAAATGTATCCATCCAGAAGCTCAGGATGGCCATGGTGAACAGAGCATAGATAACCCATCTAACCTCTCCCACCTTGCCCTCTTTACATGAGCTTTTCTCCTCTGCAGTCCCAGTCTTGAGCCTGAAACGTCAACCATTTCTTCCCCCCCCCCCCCCACCCCATTGATGTTGCTCAACACACTGAGTTCCTCCAGCAGATTTTGTTTGGTTTATGGTCCAGAACTCTCCATGTCATTCTGGAAATACTTCTGTCCAGCTGTGTATCTTCTACTCTTAGAATGCTTCCGGCATTGCTGGGAAACACACCAGATCTCACATTCAGAGCAGATGGAGCTTATCACTATTGCTACAGAATTCCAATTATCTATTTGAGCCAACCAGCACTGCCAATAGAAGCCTACTCCACAGCAATCTAATCTTTCCTGACCTCACTCCCATAACCCTATAAATCTCTCAATGCAATTAAAACTTAAACCCTTACTTGATTATCTTCATTGTTCCAATGACCCGGGTTCAATCCTGAACTCCAGTGTTGCCCATCTGGAGTTTGCACACTTTCCCTGGGCTTCATCTACCTGCACCAATTTCCTTCCAAAAGATATGAATGTAGGTTGCCAAGTAAATGCATAGACCTGCTTTTGTGCTGGATGACACTGGTTCTATAATACCAGACAACCATTGAGAGATATTTTGGGCAATGAAATGAGAATAGCAGCTGGCCTTAATATTTTCCAAGATAACACTTGCAGATGATTAACATGGAAATCCCAAGGGCGCATCTCGACCATATCCATTCCCAGAATTGAGGAGTCTGAGGAAACTGGTCTCCTTTTTGGAGAAGAATAAAATTGAGATTCGCCATCAAGACTACCATTGTCAATTGTCTTTGAGATGAGGTGATTTCACCAGCAAGCATGAGGATACCCTTAGTGGGTATCCGGTATGCTTTGCCAGGGGGGTTGGTAGAGGCTGGTACAATGCGGATAATTTAAAGGACTTTTGGACAGGCATAAAGGTGTGAGAAAAATACAGGGTCATGGGTGTGAGATAGGGAAGGTTTAGATTGTTGAGTGGATTTATACAGGTCTGCACAACATCGTGGGCCAAAAGGCTTGCCAATCTTGCCTGTGGCAGATAAAAAGCATAGGAAACACATAAGCAGATTGAGCAGCATCTGTGAAAAGAGGAGAGTCAAGGTTTCAGGTTGAGATCCAAAATGGTGAAGTGAAAACAAGTTATTTTTCAGCTGCAAATAAGGGGTAGAATGAAGGGAAATACCTCTGACTGAGTTAATGAGTCAGATGGAATTAGATTATGCTTCTTTGTTTGTACAGTAAAATCCCCATGATCTGTAATTCAAGCAACCGGCCACCTCAAGCCATTGGCAAAAAAAATAGAGGAAATAAATAAATTTGAAGTGAATAAAAATTTAAAAATGCATAAGTAAATGTTTGTTGAAGTAACACATAAACCTTTGAAGATGGGAGCAAATATTCAGCTGGCAGAGGGCCTTGGTCATGCTTTGCTCATAGCTGTTTGAATAAAGTTGTGTTTGAATAAAATGGCATCGCCCAGGATGAAGAGCTGGTCGATGCTGCTCGCCATTGGGGTGACTCTCTTAGTGTCTACTTATCCCTGCTTCATTAGGGCAGCACATTCGTCATAGTGGTTAGGGCAACACCTTTACAGCACCAGCGATCAGGGCTGTGGTTCGAATCCCAAGCTGTCTGTAAGGAATTTGTACGTTCTCCCCGTGTCTGCGTGGGTTTTCCCTGGGGGCTCCAGTTTCCTCCCACCATTTGAAACATTCCAGGGGTATAGTTTAATTGGGTATAAATTGGGCAGCGCAGACTCGTGGGCTGAAATGATCTGTTACTGTGCTATATATCTATTTTTTTTTATTAAAAATTAGTATATTAGTAAGGCTTTATCTGTACTTTGGGGAGGAAGAGTTAATTATGATGGTGGGACAGTTAGTGCAGAAACGGAAATTACCTGATTAAAGTGAACTTTACAAAATTAAGGACTAGAATACTGATTTTTTTTCACATTACTTTACATTTTGTACTGCCTTTTGTCTTTTGAACTGCTTCAGATTTCAGATTTATTGTCAGAGTATATACAACCCTGAGATTCTTTTTTCTTTGGGGAAGGCAGCATCAGAACAAATGCGAGAGGGGAGCATTAACGTGTTAGGGGGCAGGGGGATGGTGTAACACTCAAACTTGCTCAGCAGGGGAGGGGATTGCCAGGTGCTGTTACCATCATCTGCCCCTCTGATGTAGGTGCTGAGAATGCTGCTTTTTTGGCGTTAAGCTTCATTAACCACTAGTGACGCAGCTGGGGGCGGGTGGAGAGTCGCTAGCATGTGTCAAGCTGGACTCTAGTGATTCTTGACGCACATTAGTGACGCCAGAGGGGTGGGAGCGGTCTGATAGTGAGCAATGGCTGCAATAGTATGGGGGTCTCAGCACCTCACTTTGGGGTACAGTGCCCACGAATGCCCCCCTTGGCACCTACCCTGGGCAGGATTACCACTTACTGGTAGTGCAAACAAAAAACTGTACACAGCACATACATGTAACCAAAGAACTGTAAACATAATGTAAACAAACTGTGCAATACAGAGAGAATTTTTAAAAATCAATAAAGTGCACAAGAATCCTTAAATGGGTCCCTGATTGAGTTTGTTGTTGAGGAGTCTGATGCTGGAGACTTAGAAGCTGTTCCTGAACTTGGTAATGTGCCTATACCTCTTTTCTGATGGCAGCAGTGAGAACAGAGCATTTTGATGGCAGTGTCTGGCGGTGTCTCCCCTAAACCCTAATGTGCCCTCACCTTCCACAGACGTCCTCTGGTATTCACTACTGTCTCCCATTAAGTCACCTCACATCCTTCTTCATTCCAAAGAGAAAAGCCCTAGCTCTACTTTGTTAACCTTGCCTCAGAAGACATATTCTCCAATCCAGGCAACATCCTGGTAAATCTCCTCTGCACCCTCTCCAATTCTTCCACATCCTTCCTGTAATGAGGCGACCAGAACTGAACACTATATTCCAAGTGTGGTTTATTGAGTTTCAGCATGACCTCATGACTCTTGAACTCAATTTCCTGACTATTGAAGGCCAGCACACCTTAAACCTTCTTAACTGGCCCATCAACCTGCGCAGCTACCTTGAGATCTATGGATTTGGAACCCAAAGTCACTCTGTTCTTACACACTGTTAAGAATCCTGCCATTAGCTATGTACTTCGCCTTCAAGTTTGACCTTCCAAAATGCATCGCTTCATACATATCCAGATCTAACGCCATCTGCCACTTTTCCACCCAACTCTTCATCCTGTCTATATCCTGTTGTAATCTATGACAATCTTCAGCTCCTTCAACAGCACCTCCAACATTCATGTCATCTGAAAATTTACTGACTAGGTCATGTATATAAAATCACAAAGAACAGGGGTCCCAGAACAGATCCCTGCGCAACTCCACCAGTCACCTCCAGGGAAAATACATTCCATCGACTACTACCCTCTGCTTTCTCCTGGCAAGCCAATTGTGAATCCACGCAGACAAGGTTCCTTGGCTCCCATGGATGATGACTTTCTCAATGAGTCTACCAAGGTGGACCTTGTCAAATGCTTTATAATCCATATACACCACATCTACTGCCCTTCCTTCATCAATTTTTTTTTGTTACTTTAAAAAAAACCTCTCTTAGGCTTGTGTTGCATGACCTACCCCTCACAAAGCCGCACTGACTATCCCTGAGAAGACTTTATGTCTCTAAATACTCATAACTTATGTATGAGATTCACTGGTCTAGAATTCCCAGAATTCTCCCTATTAACATTTTTTTAAACAAGGGGATGACATTTGCCATTCTCTATTCCTCTGGTACCTCCCCCATGACCAAGAAGGATGCAGAGATCATCACCAATGCCCTAGCAATCTCTCCCCTCACTTCCTGTAGTAACCTGGGTTATATTTCATCTGATCCCGGGGAATTATCTTTATTAATGTTTTTAAGAAGGTCCAGCACTTGCTCTTTCTTAACCTCAACATGCTCCAGCATATATGCTTGTTATGTACTGACCTCGCATTGACCAAGGACCTTCTCTTTGGTGACCACTGAAGCAAAGTATTCATTTAGGTACCTCCCCTGCCTCCAGGCACATGCTGTCTCATTTATCCCAAAGCATCCTGATCTTCACCCTTGTCATCCTTCTGTTCTCTGTTTATGCATAGAATGCCTTAGGGTTCTCCTTAATCCAACTTGCCAAGACCTTCTCGTGCAGGGTGGCCACTTCCAAATTTCTAAAAAGGAGGACATCCAGGGTTGACATCAGAACAAGTCTAATAGGGGGAAATTAGGGTAACCGCAAATTGACATTTGCAAACCCTTTCACCAGGTTGGGGGTGGTGGTGGTGTGGGTGCCTAGCTCCCTCCGATGAAACACACAAACACGAATATGTTTATATCGCATGTTGAATCTAGTGCTCCAATCCAGCTGGTACTCGTACGTGCACACAAGAAGAAGCATGGCCTACAGACCCCGGGACGCTGCATTTAACAAGGTAAGTGCCCCCTCTCTTGCCCTTTCTGCCTCTACGTCCGCAAATAGTGGACAAATTAACATCCGGCTTAAGGTGGTGCCAGACAGAGGACATAGTGCTCAAAAGCCAGATTGTCTGGCCACTCTATTCTCGTGTCCCCTTACAGCTCTCCTAAATCCCTTCTTAAGTTCCTTCCTGGCTACCATATATTTCTCATGTGCACTTCCTGTCTTTTGCTTCCCAAACTTTACGTTTGCTTCCTTCTTTGGGTCTAGGATATTTTGGCACCCAGAATTTGGTGCCAGACATTTGGCTGCAAGCTGCCTCTGTCCTGCCACACTGCCTGAAACATTGGCATGGCGGCACCGCCTGAATCCCTGCTGTGAGGGCACTGCCTGAATCCCTGGCACTGCAGATACTCCCTCCCCCCCAGGCAACCGCTCCCACAACAAACAAGGGTTTTTCGTAGCTTATAGTGATATATTTAAATTATTGAAAAGTCAGGGAACAATAAAAAACAAGGGTTTTTGGTAAATTATAATGATATATTTATTATAAGTTTACTTATGTGGCAGATCACCACAAGGCAGGCGAACCGGCCCTGCTTGTAAGTCACGCGGCGGGGCAGCCGGCCAAAATGGCGCCATCGGGGGTTTCCCTTCCTTCCAGTATGGGGCTCAGAAACCCACGCTGGGGGACCACGTGACGCCCGGGTGACGTCAGCGCCCTCCAGCGTGGTTCTCAGCCAGGTCCGGGCTGGGAATATAAGTGCAGCCCAGCAGCCTGCAATAAACTAGTCTGTTCACTGAGCTCAACCTGTCTGGTTGTGTGTGAATTATTGGTGACCCCTGACTAGTTCAAACGTCTTTGAACCCATCATGAGCGAGCCTGGGATCAGAGCTATAGCCGTGAAACTGCCTGAATTCTGGGTTCAGGAGCTGGAGACCTGGTTCGGCCACACGGAGGCTCAGTTTCACCTCCACCACATTTAATTTGACATGACCAAATTCTACCATGTGGTCGCTGCCCTGGACCAGGCCACCGCCAGACGCGTGCTGCACCTTGTTCAGCATCCACCCGCCAAGGACAAATACGAGGGCATCAAGCGAGTGCTAACTGGGTCCCTTGGACTATCCAGACACCAGCGTGCTGCTTGGATGCTGCACCTCGATGCCCTGGGGGGACAGGTCCCCGATGGAGCTGATGGATGAGATGCTCATGCTCATGGGTGAGCACACCATCTGCCCACTCTTCAGGCGCATCTTCCTCGACCATATGCCCGGGGACACCCGCCCACTGCTAGTCCAGGATAGCTTCACCGACCCAAGGAAGGCCCAAGAGCTATGGCTCGCATGATTCCCCGAGTCCAGTGGTCCAGCAGGTCATGAGGCACGGGCACGACCATGCCAAGCCTGCCCCTAGTGCTGCGGTAGAGCACCCAGCCCCTGCAGGGGCCCCCAAGAGCATAACCAAGGCCAAAGCATCCACTCCAGGCCTCTGCATCTACCACCAGCGCTGGGGAGCCAAGGCTCGGAAATGTCATCAGCCCTGCTCGTTCCAGGAAAACGACAAAGCTGGACACTGTTAATGGCTGTGGCGGCTGGCCAACGACACAGCCTCCTCAACCTGCGGGACTCAATCAGCAGCCAGCAGTTCCTCATTGACACTGGAGCCCAGATCAGCGTCATCCCAGCCACGGCCGTCAAGTCCAGGAACTGACCTCATGGACCTCCGCTCCATGCGGCCAACACAACAGCAATTCGGACGTATGGAGACAAGACAGTCCACTTCCAGATCAGCCTACGGAATTTCACGTAGTGGTTCACTGTCTCGTCCCTCCCAACTGCCATCCTAGGTGCAGACCTTCCTCGCACACGGGCTTCTGGTGGACATTCGAGGTAGGCGCCTGGTGGATGCCCGTACCTTCCAGGCCGTTTGCCTCGACGCCTCCCGCTCGGATCAACCGCAGATGTTCCAGTGAATCCTGGATGAGTTCCCAACACTCCTCAAGCCACAGTTCTCCATATCCCCATCCAGGGCCCACTGGTTCACGCCATGGCATGCTGGCTCCCACATGACAAGCTCCAGGTAGCGAAGGAGGAGTTTTTGCACCTTTTGGAGCTGGGGATCATTCGGCGGTCCGACAGCCGATGGGCCTCGCCGCTCCACCTGGTCCCGAAAGCCTCTGGTGGCTGGCGTCCCTGGTGAAATTATCGATGGCTCAGCGAGGCAACCGTTTCTGACCGTTACTCCATCCTTCACATCCAAGACTTACGGCCAACCTGCACGGTGCAAGGGTTTTCTCCAAGGTTGACCTGGTGCACGGATATCACCAGAACCCAGTGCACCCTGAGGGGATAACCAAGACGGCCATCATCACCCCCTTTGGCTTGTTTGAATTCCTGTGCATGCCATTCGAGCTCAAGAACACTGCTCAGACCCTCCAGCGCCTCATAAACTCTGTGGGCAGGGACTTGGATTTCGTCTTTATTTATTTGGACGACATCCTTGTCACCAGCAAGGACCGGGAGCAACACAAGGCCCATCTATGTGTCCTTTTCTCCCGGCTGGCCGACTTCGGCCTTACCATCAACCCGGCCAAGTGTCGATTCAGGAGAGAGTCCATGCAGTTCCTGGGCCATACCATCACGGCCGAAGGAGCCACACCCGCCGCTGCAATGGTCACCGTTATCAGGGAGTTCCCACGCCCAGACAGCCTCAAGGGGCTGCAGGAGTTTGTGGGTATGGTCAACCTTTACAACCGCTTCATCCTGGGAGCTGCGCACAGCATGCAGCCGCTATTCACCCTCATTGTGGTCAAACACAAGACACTCGCTTGGAACCCAGAAGCCTGTGCCGCATTCGAGGCAACCAAGGACACCCTCACGAAGGTCACCATGCTCGCCCACCCGCACACCGACCTGCATATGGCACTCTCTGTCGATGCCTCTGCCACATTTGTTGGTACTATTCTGGAGCAGCTGGTGAATGGGCATTGGAAGGTGCTGTCATTCTTCAGCCGCCTGCTCCGCCCGCCGGAACGCAAGTATAGTGCCTTCAACCACGAGTTACTGGGCATGTACTTGGCGGTGCGGCATTTCTGCTATTTTTTGGAGGGGAGGACTTTTACCATCTTCACCGACCACAAACCCCTCACCCAGGCACTCGCGATGGCAAAGGATCCCTCCCTGGTCAGCCCACCAGTAGCGTCACTTCTCCTTCGTGTCGGAGTTTACCACCGACATTCGGCACAAGGCGGGGAAGGACAATGTGGTTGCCGAAAAACTCTCGCGACCGGCCATCTGCGCACTGACACCCGGCTTCGACTTCGACCAGCTCACCTGGGACCAGGAATCTGATGAGGAGACGAGGGCCTTCAAGACCGCCATCACAGGCCTGCGTTTCTGAGACCTCCCAACTCCGAGCGGCGAAGGCACCATCCTGTGCGATATCTCCTTGGGCACCCTGCGGCCAGTGGTTCCGTCACATCCACGACATCTCATTCCAAAATCTCCCTGCCCAACTGCTCCTCAGTGCCTGAAGGCTATTTGGAGGCCTATAGACTACTCCCAACACCCAAGGTGATCACTCCCTCCATATTTCTGACTTCCACCCTGAAATAGCAATAAGTTTCTAAAAATTGCACTATTATCAACAGTACTATTTAGGACCATAATACTGGAATTTCAGAGGCTGTTAACGGTTTCGTTGAAGTCGTGCCAGTTCTCTGGAGGGAAATAAATCACCCCATTCCAATAACTGATGTTGGAAATCATCTTAAAACTTTAAAATGTTTCCTACAATCTTTGGCAGAGCAGAATATATTCCAATTTTCCAATGCCCATCTTGCGGTACCAGAGTCAGAGAGAAGGAACATCAGAATCTCTATTTCCCTGAGCCTGGAAAACCATTTGAATCAGGTAACACCTGTGCAACTATTAAGAATGAAAGCTTATCTAACTTTTCTCATACTCTAATCATTTTCAACCTAACATCGCTTCTGTTTTACAAGATTCAATTTGCACTTTTTCCTTGCCCCTGCCTTTATAATGGGCATAACCTTGGGATTCCTGCTTCCAGGTACCCAGGATATCCTAGATCCCCGCTGTAAGCAAGAAAGCACTTGAAGATGAAGAGGACCCATTGCACCATTTGAGGGTCAAGTCACTAGCTAACATGTTGGTATTCTGTGCAATGAAGCTCAGAGGCAGGGATGGTGCATAGAGTGAGAGATCTACAGCCAGAAGTGAGAGTTTAGTATCTGCTTGATGGTGCACGAGGTTGTGCACAAGGACTTTGACAAAAAATGATTTATTCAGAGCCGTATCCAGTGCTCCCTTTGTGGCCTTCTCTACATCGGATTGGGAGATTGCTGCACTGAGCATCTTCACTGCATCCGCAACAGTAACAGAGACCTCCCAGTAGCCAACCATTTCAGTTCTGTGTCACACTCCCACACTTACATATCTGTCCATGCACCGTCCCACCAAGACCACCTGGAACTTGGAGGAAGAATAGCCACTCAATTTTTGTCTAGGCACTCTCCAGCTAGATGGCATTAACATTGACTTTTACAGTTTCCAGTGGTAAATATTTAGGTGCCAGAGCTCACCCAAACAGCAACAAGGAGGTTTCATGGGACGAGTGGGGGGGGGGGTGTAGTGGCTGCAGAGAATGGGAGGGGGGGGTAGTGCTGCCTCCGACAGCGTGACATGTAGTGCCTCCGTAGCAGTCCCGAAGCGGCCCGGTGAGATGCTGGAGCGGCCCAGTGAGGTGCGGGCAGCACTACATTCCTGCAAGTTTCTGCTAATCTGCTTCCTCTTCCCCCTCCCTTCACCTGGCCATCCCACCTCCCCTTGATCTCTACTGTCCCCTCCCACTCTTCTCCACAACACCTCCTGCCTTGTGACCAACCCTTCCCCCCCCCCCCAACTCTTTTGTTCGGACACATGCCAACAAATTTCCAAACCTTGATGAAAGGCTCAAGCCCGAAACGTCAGTTATGTATCTTACCTTTGCTATATAAAAGGACACTGCTTGATCTGCTGAGTTTCTCCAGCTTTGTGTTTTTACTTCAACACTATGTCCACAGATTTTTGTGTTTTACTTTGTGCAGTGAACTGGGATTCACTGGTAGTGTGTTGTACTGATGGCTGGACCTGCCTCCTGGCTCCACCCCCATCTGCTCAGATATAACCCCGATTTCTTGCCTGAACCCAGAACCCTTCTGAAGTCTACTGTGAGACCCTTCCCTAAGTTATAAGCTAATAGAAGCATTTGTTTTCCCTCCAATTGTGAGAGCTTTTATTCACACTACAATTTTATTAGCTTATTCCATAAACGATGGAAGCGCTACTCAAGCCAGGAACGCTGCTGACGGACCCTCTGTCCCCCGACGCAGCTGAGGAGTTCACATACTGGCTAGACTGCTTCCAGGCCTGCCTGAATGTGACCAGAAACGTCTTCCACACCGATGAACTCAGGAGGTCCGCACTCATTTTGAGGGTAGGAGCGAAAGGGTATGCAGTCATCAGGGACTGCACTACATATGATACTGCCATCGGGGCTTTGAAGGCTAGGTACCTGAAGGCACAAAACGAGGTCCGAGCAAGGCACCGACTCTCTCTACGTCACTAACGGCCAGGAGAGACTATCGATGACTACCTGCTGGATCTGTGGACGCTTGCCAAGAAGTGCAGGTATGAAGCAGCTATGGGCCGTATACGTGAGGAAGAACATATCTTGGACATTCTAGTCATGGGAGTCCACTAGAGGTTCATGAAGCAGCGACTGCTCATCGGCAAGAAGGACCTGGCTTGCCACGTTGAACTGGCCAAATCGCTAGAAGAGGCCAAGCTCGAGAACAATGACCTCAAAGACAGTGCACTTGCTCACCCAGCTGCTCCCGCTACCCCAGCCCTAATGGCTCTTGCTTCCCGTGCTAGGGGGCAATCCTGTGCTAGGAAATGCTTTTTCTACAGCAACAGCCAACATCCCCGATCTCTTTCTTGCAGCTGTGGTAAGAAAGGGCATTGGACGAGGGGATGCCTGGGGAAGTCCATGGCATCCACCTCTCCCAAATCCGATTCCAGCCCCAAAGCGTCTGCCCTGAATTCACCTGAGCCCTCTTACTGCACTACATGCCGACAGAGGGTGGCAGTGGCAGTGAGGAAACAGTGCGAAGAGGCTCAGCGGCCATCTTGCCGTGACCCAAATTCAAACTCGGCGCCATCTTGCTGTGCCATGTGGTTGGTGGCCTCTTGTCCATACAGGGCAGCCCAGAACAGTGGGGGCCACTCGAGTAAGGAGTCTCCGGGGTCCTAGCATCGATGGTCCTAGATCAGGACAGACCTCACCAGCTCAGCAACTCCATAGTAACTAAATGTCTAATCGACACGGGCTCTACTGAAAGCTTCATAGACTCAGGGACTGTGCAAGAATACAACCTGAAGATGTATCCTAATTATCACATATTCCTTGTATCTCATTCACCATCTATGTGTATTCAACAACATTGTATAGTACATCTGTATTTTGAAGGGAGGGGGAGGGGGAGTTCTGTAAATTTAGCCTATATATACTTGAATTGTGTGCTCCAGTGTTGTTTGGCCTGGACTTCCTGTGTCACCTTA
Source organism: Narcine bancroftii (assembly GCF_036971445.1). Taxonomy (NCBI): domain Eukaryota; kingdom Metazoa; phylum Chordata; class Chondrichthyes; order Torpediniformes; family Narcinidae; genus Narcine; species Narcine bancroftii. Next base: position 217,588,672 of record NC_091473.1, read on the forward strand.
AAAGTGTGACCTTGGAGTATTCTGGTCCCCTCCCCCATAATGGTTCGGAATGGAGGGCCCCTAAAATCAGAACCCATATGCAGCCTCTCCACACTGAATATTGACCGCACCCCCCCCCCCGCCCCACCCCACCACCTTGCTTCCAAATTCTTTCCTCGGACTGCATACCTATTGCTACCAGGAGCAGGAGCTACAGGATAGCACACCGAGATTTCATGAAATCTGAGACACATCTGCTCGACGAAGGTATCATCGAACCTAGCACCATCCCATTGAGAGCGCAAGTGATGGTGGTAAAAGGGGAAAACAAGTCCAGGCTAGTAGTTGACTATAGCCAAACTATTAATCGGTACACACTCCTGGATGCATACCCCTCGAATTTCGGAGATGCTGAATGATATTGCACAATATCGAGTCTATTCAATCATCGACCTGAAAGTTGCTTATCACCAGCTGCCAATCCATTCCAAGGACCGTCCATATATGGCATTCGAGGCTAACGCTCATCTCTATAAATTCCAGAGGGTCCCTTTCGGTATCACTAATGGGGTTTATATCTTCCATAGGCAGATGGACAGAATGGTGGACAAGTATAGGTTGAAAGCTACCTTCCCCTACCTCAATAACATCACTATCTGTGGCCATACCTTGGAAGACCATGACGCCAACTTTGAGAGTTTTCTCCATGCGGCGAAAGCCCTGAGCCTCACTTGCAGTTGTGTGTTCAGGACTAAACATTTGGCTATCCTTGGCTACGTGGTGGAGAATGGCATCATTGGTCCCAATCCCGATAGGATGTTCCCCCTGTTAGAACTCCCCGTTTCCAGGACCACAAAGGCTTTGAGGAGATGACTGGGGTTTTTCTCATATTACGCCCAGTGGATCCCTCAATACGCTGATGAGGTTCGCACTCTCTTAAAAGCCACTAATTTCTCCCTCTCGGCTGAAGCCCAAACAGACCTATCCCATCCAGGACACACTCTTCACCTCCCATCAGGAAAAAAGATTCATGAGTATGAGATCACACACCACCAATTTCAAGGACACTTTATTTCTCGCTATTATTAGACTTCTGAATGAAGTCCCAAGTAGTAAAATTATGTTGCTCTGTATTCTTTGACCATTTTCTGTAACTCTACGTATAGTATGCGCAAAATGTCTGCTTGCAAGACAACCTCTGTCACTGGATCTTTGTACATGTAGCAATACACTTGAACAGATAACTCACCACATTTCTTTTAGCAGTTTTTCCTGTCTTCACTCTCTCCACCCTCCACCCTAACCCTTGTTAGGAAAGATCAGTGGGACTGAGAGGGAAAATGGATCAGCTCATGATTAAATAGTGAGGCAGACTCAATGGGCTGAATAGCCTATTTCTGCTTCTATCTTATAATTGAATGTACACTTGTGATGCAACATCTACATTCGAGAGTGTTTTAAGTTCAAGTTTATTATCATTTGTTTGTACACATGCAACCTGTTGAAACAATGTCTCTCCATGGCACATGCACAGAAACACAAAGTACATGTGCATAATAATCACCTAAATAATCAAAATACATAGATGGAAATATTTGGGATGATTTTCATGGTTACAGGATACAGTTCGTCGATCTCACAGCCTGTGATAAGGAACTATTCCCCAGCCTGGCAGTCCTGATTTTAATGCTCCTGTACCATCGCCTTGATGATAATGGGTTGAAGTTATTGTGAACTGGATGGAAAGGTCCTCTATATTTCTTTGAGCCCTTTTTAGATGGTCCTCCCAGTAATATCATCTGTAGAAGAAAGGGGTACCTCATTGATCCTCTGGGTCTTTTGATGATCCTCTGGATAGACTTCCAGTTTGATGCTTTGCAGCTACCATATGACACAATACGCCCTTTCATGCCATGCCTCCACCTGGAGGGCGGCTACAGGTGTGGATGGGAAAATATAAACTTATCTTTCATGGAGCAGCCCTAAAAGGCTGCTCCTGCGTTGCATTCATGTTGACCGGTGTCTCATGGCACCCTCCGGAGCTGATGGAGGTTGGCTGTCTTCCATACCTATAATCCCCCATGCAGTTGAAACCGCTCTGTGACACTCTTCGTTGCGCTCCTGTAAAAGATTGTCGAGGTGGGGCTGATAGCCTTGAAGAAGTGTAGATCTGAGAAAAAAAAATAATCAGCTCCCATGTACGTTCCCTCATCTTGATCAATGTCTGTTTGAATACAAATAATAAATGAAAGCCAGGTAGATCAAGATGCCATCACATCTGTACAACGAATGAATGCCAAAGCCATGCAGTCATTGACTAATCACTCTTCTGCAATCCCAAGTATCTTTCTTCAATGTGCATGGACCTAAATGCTTCTTCACATTTTGCATGGGCTTTCTGACAGATGTGTTAATGCCCCAAGCATTTCTCCACATGTCGAGCATTTAATTGCATTTTTAAAAACTGCAGTCGTTCAATCACGCCATCTGCAGACTTTAGTGTTATACAGCATTTAATTATAGTCTGTTCCAGCAAAGTTTTTGTCAAATCTGAGGACAAAAATGCAACCAGCCTACCCGCCTGGCTGAGGGAAGCGGTCAGAGCTACGTCCAAAGTGTAGCTTTCCACTTGGAAAGGTACATTCTTGTCCACCTTATGCATGGCGGCTTTCACAATGTGGTTCCGGAGGTGACTGGAATGTACTGCCTGAAAGCATCCATAACTTTCAAAAGGGGAAAAGAAACCCATAAGACAAAAAAAAGCAGAACAAAATGACTGAACCGGATCCTTCAGTGACTGACAAGTCACCTGATGTCACTGGTTACCTGCCCTCATGATCCACTTATTAGTGAAGGTGGACACCCCCTTCCCTCAGGCTATGCTCTTGTGGGAATTGGGGTCCCAGCAGAAGTACTATTGTTGCAGCACTGGGAATTTCTGAGTGTAATTGACAAGCGAAGCTTTCACAATTGAACAAGTTACACCCTCTGACTTCACGGGTTTTGCAGAGATTCTAACCTTTAAAAACTAGTAGAACTGCAATGTTAATTCTTCAATTTAAAAAAAAAATTAAATATTAAAAGCAATTAAATAGAAAATATTGTAAAGGGAATTACCTTCTATTCAGACCATTCCCAGGAGTAATTTCTTTCCACTAAAGGAAATGGGTCCTCTGGCTTTGTGCCTGGTTCCGCAGACAGATTTCATGCCTGAGATGTTCTTGCCCTGTTAAAGGGGGGAAGTAGGAAAAGCAGCTGAGCAAGGTTATGGGACTTCCTCCTTCTCAGGAAGACCCATCCTTCTGTGCAATCACATAGATAAAGGCCAGCAGTCTCAAGCAGAAGTGCTGGCATTTGTGTGGAAGATCCAGGCTGATGACTCGATCATATAGCTTAACTGTGGTTATCACTGACATGGAAATCCATAATCTACGTAAAGCAGTGAACATTGAAGCACATCGAAAGCAAAATGAGTCATAAAGGTGATGCAAGCATTTCTCTAACATACTGACACATCACGTCAACTGACATTGGTTTTTGATTTAGACATACAGCACGGTAATTTTAGCCTAGGAGTCCATGACGCCCAATTTGCACCCCATTAACATACATTCCCGGTATGTATGAACGGTGGAAGGAAATCGGAGCCCCTGGAGAAAACCCATGCAGACACATACAGACTCCTTACTGACAGCACAGATTTGAATCCTGGTCCAGTCCTGAAGTAAAACCGTTGGGTTGCTCTAACCACTACACCAACTGTTACAATAGCTTCATGCATGAGAGGAACCAAGCTCAATTAGCTGCCTGAAACTAAATATAGTCGCTTTTTAAACCTCTGCTACAGATTGCTAATCATATTTACCACAAATTAAAAATTAAAGAGGGCTCAAAGAATTATAGGAGTCCCTTTCCATCCAAAGCACATTTCAGCCAACCAACATATAATATCACAGGGCGACCAAGTTTTCAACCTTTTAATACAAGCTCCTCACCTCCTGGTGAACACTGGGGCTATTCTGGTAAATGATAAGCAGCAGAGAGGGAACCAACAAAACAAGAGCTGTTAATACAACAGCACAGTACTGCAGGTACAAGCAACTAAATGCTGGGATAGCTGCTGCAGACAGAGCACAGATCATCTGTGAAATGGTCCCACAGATCATGCTTGGTCTCATCGAAGTAGAGGAGGTCACATCGGGAGCACAAAATGCAGTAGATGTGGTTGGCAGAGATGCATTTCAATCTTTGCCTCATCTGTTGAGGGAAAGTACTGATGGTCACAGAGAGATGGGTGGGGATGGATGAGCGGAGTAGGGAATCACAGAGAAGCAATCCTAGCAGAAGGCAGAAAGGGGTTGATGTGGCTAATGGTGAGCTCTCGTTGCAGCTGGTTAATGCGGTTAGGTTTATTTTAAAACTTAAAGTGAACTCCTTGAAGCTCCACCTTCAGCCAACACAAACTTACTCACGGGATCCACAGTTCTCTCAAGGTACACTTACCCCATGAATCTGTATCGTCACATGCCATACAAGTAGCAGTGAAGATCAAAACAGTGGAACTACATGTACATATTACATCACTGGCCCACATAATACATGCAGGTCTAGGAAGGAAAATCACAGACAATATGCACCATGTGATTACACTTCACTCATTGTACTTTGGAATAGCCTTCCAAAGAGATTATATTTCCCAGCACACATGGCAATAAAATGTGTGCTCGCCCACAGACTGATATAACAAGCCAGCTCTTTCACTTGTATCCTTCAAGGATAAATATGCCAAACTTCCCCAATGTGCCATTTATTTAACTCCAGATTCACAGCAATGTGATTGATTCTTAATTGACCTAAAAAGCAGGATAAACCTGCCATAGATGATGACACAGGAGTACTTGGAGAGAACGACGTGACCCTGTCACCATAACCATCACTTTCATCCAGTACCAAAGAGGATGACAGTAATAGGCCTCAATGGCTACTGGCCAGTGACTCTGACTTCCACCATTATGAAATCCTTCAAGCATCTGGTGATGGAACATAGGACCCATTTCAATTCACCTTCAGATGGAAAGGTAACACTGATGATACTATACCCTTGTCACTCCACTCCGCCCTGACTCACCTGGACAATGACGCCTCATACACCAGGCTGCTGCTCATCAACTTCTGCTCGGCGTTTAATACGATCATTCCCCAGAGGCTGGTGGGGAAGCTGTCCTCCCTGGGATGCAACACCCCTCTCTTGTAATTGGATTCTGAACTTCCTAACTGAAAGACCACTGTCTGGGTTGGTCACAAAACATCAAGCACTGTGAAGTTGAGCAGGGAGTGTGTGCTCAGCCCGCTCCTGTTCACGCTACTGACCCATGACTGCAACACCAGATTCAGCTCCAAGAGAATCGTCAAGTTTGCAGAATACACAACAGTAGTTGGCCTCATCAGCAATGATGAATCGCACCATAAAGAAGAGGTGGAAAATCTCGTGAAATGGTGCGAGAATAATAACCTGTGTCTCAATGTGGAGTTCAGGAAGACCAGGGGCAACCACCCTCCACTAAATGCTAATAGTCCAGTAGTGGAGAGAGTAGAGGGCACCAAGTTCCTCAGAGTTAAATTAAGAAGTGACCCATTCTGGACACACATCTCCTCACTTGTCAGAAAGGCACAAACAGGCTTCCTGAGAAGACTGAGGTGGGCAAGGCTCCCAGCAACTGTCAACTTTCTACAGAAGTTCTAAGAGCATCCTGGCTGGCTGCATCACAGTGTAGTACAGTGGCTGTGGAGCACTGGATTGGAGGTCAATGCACACAGCCATAAGAGCAGCTGAGAGGATCACTAGGGTCTCCCTTCCCCCCCCTACCCCCCTCCACCATTGACGTGATACAATTGGATCTTTGTTTTAAGAGAGCTCACAAAATAATTGAGGAGCCTTATCACTCTGCATGCAGCAGCTTTCAACTGCTCCTGTCAGGAAGGTGATACAGGAGTATCAGAGCCAGAATTACCAGGCTGAGAAATAGGAAGACTATGGGCAGTGAAACTGCTGAACAACTGAATGAACTGCTCATCCTACTTCACTTCTTGATTATTCTGATGGGGGGTGCAGGAGAAAGGATCTCGCTTTACTACTGTCCTTCAGGGAGGGAAGTCGGCCATCCTTAGCTGGTGTAGCCAGTTTGTGACTCCTGAGACTCTACTATTTATTTACTAATATGTATTTATTTTATATACATACTATATATGTATAGCATATGCATCATTCGTTTGTGTGTTATGTCTGTACATATGTTTGCATGTTTTTACACCAAGAACCGGAGATAGCTGTTTCATGGGTTGTACTTATACAATTGGATAAACTTGAACTTGAAAGTCTTGTACATTGGCTCCAGGCAACAGTCTTGTGGCATTGTCAAATGTAAGCTAAAAAATCCTTCTGTATTTACCATTGACGATTTCCTTCAGTTGATAAATCAATGCTCTTTCACATTTGGAAATAGCACCTAGAGGAGCAAGGAGGCAGAGTATATATACCCAAGGAGGGATGCCACGATAATTCAGCAGTGGCTTGCAGTACTACTGATCAAACTGTCTGAGTCTGTCAGAATGGGTCCTTGAGAGGTGGTGGAAGAACTGACATAAAGGATAAATCTGCTTGACTGCGCCTTCAATAACCTTTGTGCGTGAAAAAGCAGGCAGGAATGATCACCAAGCTATTGAAGTTCCAGCTTTAGAACTTCCAGTGTTAAATGGAACTAGCAGCTCAGAGATGGGAATCCATCATGCACTGATAACTTATTGTTATTGTCTACTTGAACGTGGACTGAGGAAGCAGTTAGTAGTCATCAACATTGATTGGTCAGGAGTCACAAACTGGCTACACCAGCTAAGGATGGCCGACTTCCCTCCCTGAAGGACAGGAGAAAAACAAGATGCTTTCTCCTGCACGACCCCCCCCCCCCCCTCCACAGAATAATCAAGTAGCTTTATGGTTACTGTTGCTGAGGCTAATTTTTATCAAAGCCAAAATCCGCTTATTCAAGAAAAAAAAAGTACGGAGTCGAAGATAGGATGGGTTTGGCAGGATATGGGCCAAATGCAGGCAGATGGAATGAAACACAGAAGTCTGCAGACGCTGTGATTGTAAGGGAAAAAAAAACACACAGAAATTTGGAGGAACTCAGCCAGTCTCACAGCGTCCACAGGAGGTAAGGATATATTTGTTACCTGTTTCAGGTCTGAGCCCTTCTTCAAAGTATAAGCAAAACACAGGAAGGTATCTGAATAAACACGAATAAAGCAGGGGAAGGAGTCCAGACCAACAGTCAAAAGGTGTTCAATGGATATGATAATAGGAAAGGTGAGAATTGATTTTGGCTCTTTGAAATGAGACAGAGCGAAAAGGAAAGAGAGAGACACACACACAGAGCTGGGGGAAAGGCCACAGGGGGAAAAAAGGGGAGGAGATAAATGGAATCCGGAAAAGTCAATGTTATAGCCATTGGGTTGGAGGCTGCCCAGATGGAAGATAAGGTGTCGTTCCCACAATTGGCAGCAGATAGGGCTAGTGTAGGCGGGTCATTTTGGTCGATAAGGGAAAATTGTAACAAAGAACCTGTTCCATGCTGTATGATTCTAATTCAAAAGCTGAAAAATAAAAACCTGCAAATGCAGCAGATCTAAAATAACGACAGGAAATGCTGGGATATTCAGCAGGTCAGGTGTCACTTTTAAGACAGAAATGGACCCCTGATCCATTTTTCTCTCAGCATTGTCTCCAGCTTGTTAAATAAATTGTACCAAATCGCTATGACAGGCTGAGTTCATATCTATGGATCAACCTAGCCCTCTGGCAACTAACTCAACTAAGCTACTACACCCAAACACACTGCATTCTCACACTCACAGCTGGCACACCTTGCACATCACACACCCTCCTGTCCGGCCACATAAAGTTATACCCTGCACACCTTACACATCACATTCCCTGCTGTCCGGCCACATAATGTTAAACCCGGCACACCTTGCACTTCACACGCCCTGCTGTCCGGCCACATAATGTTAAACCCGGCACACCTTGCACATCACAGGCCCTGCTGTCCGGCCACATAAAGTTATAACACAACACATCTTGCACATCACACGCCCTGCTGTCCGGCAACATAAAGTTATACACGGCACATCTTGCACATCACACACCCTGCCGTCCGGCAACATAATGTTATGCCCGGCACACATTGCACATTACATACCCTCCTGTCCAGCCACATAAAGTTATATCCGGCACACCTTGCACATCACATGCCCTGCTGTCCGGCAACATAAAGTTATACCCGGCACATCCTGAACATCACACACCCTGCCGTTCGGCAAAATAATGTTATACCCGGCACACATTGCACATTACATACCCTCCTGTCTGGCCACATAAAGTTATACCCGGCACACCTTGCACATCACACTCCATCCTGTCCGGCCACATAAAGTTATACCCGGCACACCTTGCACATCACACACCCTCCTGCCGGCAACACAAAGTTATACCCGGCACACCTTGCACATCACACACCCTCCTGTCCGGCCACATAAAGTTATATCCGGCACACCTTGCAAATCACACACCCTCCTGTCCGGCAACATAAAGTTATACCCGGCACACCTTGCACATCACACGCCCTGCTGTCCAGCAAAATAAAGTTATACCCGGCACACATTGCACATCACACGCCCTGCTGTCCGGCCACATAATGTTATACCCGGCACACCTTGCACATTACATACCCTCCTGTCCGGCAACACAAAGTTATATCCGGCACACCTTGCACATCACACACCCTCCTGTCCGGCCACATAATGATAAACCCGGCACACCTTGCACATCACATGCCCTGCTGTCCAGCAACATAAAGTTATACCCGGCACACATTGCACATCACACGCCCTGCTGTCCGGCCACATAATGTTATACCCGGCACACATTGCACATCACACGCCCTGCTGTCGGGTCACATAAAGTTATACCAGGCACACCTTGCACATCACACGCCCTGCTGTCCAGCAACATAAAGTTATACCCGGCACACATTGCACATTACACGCTCTGCTGTCCGGCCACATAATGTTATACCCGGCACAACTTGCTCATCACACGCCCTGCTGTCCTGCCACATAAAGTTATACCCGGCACACTTTGCAAATCACACGCCCTGCTGTCCAGCCACATAATGTTATACCCGGCACACCTTGCACATCACACGCCCTGCTGGCCGGCAACATAAAGTTATACCCGGGACATCTAGCACATCACACACCCTGCCGTCCGGCAACATAATGTTATACCCGGCACACATTGCACATTACATACCCTCCTATCCGGCCACATAAAGTTATATCCGGCACAACTTGCATATCACATGCCCTCCTGTCCGGCCACATAAAGTTATACCCGGCACACCTTGCACATCACACTCCCTCCTGTCCGGCCACATAAAGTTATACCCGGCACACCTTGCACATCACACACCCTCCTGCCGGCAACATAAAGTTATACCCTGCACACCTTGCACATCACATTCCCTGCTGTCCGGCAACATAAAGTTATACCCGGCACACCTTGCACATCACACACCCTCCTGTCCGGCCACATAATGATAAACCCGGCACACCTTGCACATCACACGCCCTCCTGTCCGGCCACATAAAGTTATACCCTGCACACCTTACACATCACATTCCCTGCTGTCCGGCCACATAATGTTAAACCCGGCACACCTTGCACTTCACACGCCCTGCTGTCCGGCCACATAATGTTAAACCCGGCACACCTTGCACATCACAGGCCCTGCTGCCCGGCCACATAAAGTTATAACACAACACATCTTGCACATCACACGCCCTGCTGTCCGGCAACATAAAGTTATACACGGCACATCTTGCACATCACACACCCTGCCGTCCGGCAACATAACGTTATGCCCGGCACACATTGCACATTACATACCCTCCTGTCCAGCCACATAAAGTTATATCCGGCACACCTTGCACATCACACACCCTCCTGCCGGACACATAAAGTTATACCCGGCACACCTTGCACATCACAAACCCTCCTATCCGGCCACATAAATTTATGCCCGGCACACCTTGCACATCACACACCTTCCTGTCCGGCAACATAAAGTTATACCAGGCACACCTTGCACATCACACGCCCTGCTGTCCGGCAACATAAAGTTATACCCGGCACACCTTGCACATCACGCGCCCTCCTGTCCAGCCACATAAAGTTCTACTCGGTACACCTTGCACATCACACGCCCTGCCGTCCGGCAACATAAAGTTATACCCGGCACACCTTGCACATCACACGCCCTCCTGTCCAGCCACATAAATTTCTACTCGGTACACCTTGCACATCACACGCCCTGCCGTCCGGCAACATAAAATTATACCCGGTTCACCTTGCACGTCACACGCCCTGCTGTCTGGCCACGTAAAGTTATACCCGGAACACCTTGCACATCACATGCCCTGCTGTCCAGCAACATAAAGTTATACCCGGCACACATTGCACATCACACGCCCTGCTGTCCGGCCACATAATGTTATACCCGGCACACATTGCACATCACACGCCCTGCTGTCGGGTCACATAAAGTTATACCCGGCACACCTTGCACATCACACGCCCTGCTGTCGGGTCACATAAAGTTATACCCGGCACACCTTGCACATCACATGCCCTGCTGTCCGGCCACATAATGTTATACCCGGCACACCTTGCACATCACACGCCTCGTGTCCGGCCACATAATGTTATACCCGGCACATGTTGCACATAACACGCCCTGCTGTCCGGCCACATAAAATTATACCCGGCACACATTGCACATCACACGCCCTGCTGTCCGGCCACATAATGTTATACCCGGCACACCTTGCACATCACACGCCTCGTGTCCGGCCACATAATGTTATACCCGGCACATCTTGCACATAACACGCCCTGCTGTCCGGCCCCATAAAATTATACCCGGCACACATTGCACATCACACGCCCTGCTGTCCGGCCACATAATGTTATACCCGGCACACCTTGCACATTACACGCCCTGCTGTTGGCCACATAAAGTTATACCCGGCACACCTTGCACATCACACGCCCTGCTGTCCAGCAACATAAAGTTATACCCGGCACACATTGCACATCACACGCCCTGCTGTCCGGCCACATAATGTTATACCCGGCACACATTGCACATCACACGCCCTGCTGTCCGGCCACATAATGTTATACCCGGCACACCTTGCACATCACACGCCTCCCGTCAGGCCACATAATGTTATACCCGGCACACCTTGCACATCACACACCCTGCTGTCCGGAAACATAAAGTTATACACGGCGCACCTTGCACATCACACGAACTGCTGTCCAGCAACATAAAGTTATACCCGGCACACATTGCACATCACACGCCCTGCTGTCCGGCGACATAATGTTATACCCGGCACACCTTTCACATTACATACCCTCCTGTCCGGCAACATAAAGTTATATCAGGCACACCTTGCACATCACACGCCCTGCTGTCCGGCAACATAAAGTTATACCCGGTACACCTTGCACATCACACGCCCTGCTGTCTGGCCACATAAAGTTATACCCGGAACACCTTGCACATCACATGCCCTGCTGTCCAGCAACATAAAGTTATACCCGGCACACATTGCACATCACACGCCCTGCTGTCCGGCCACATAATGTTATACCCGGCACACATTGCACATCACACGCCCTGCTGTCGGGTAACATAAAGTTATACCAGGCACACCTTGCACATCACACGCCCTGCTGTCCAGCAACATAAAGTTATACCCGGCACACATTGCACATTACACGCCCTGCTGTCCGGCCACATAATGTTATACCCGGCACAACTTGCTCATCACACGCCCTGCTGTCCTGCCACATAAAGTTATACCCGGCACACTTTGCAAATCACACGCCCTGCTGTCCAGCCACATAATGTTATACCCGGCACACCTTGCACATCACACGCCCTGCTGGCCGGCAACATAAAGTTATACCCGGGACATCTAGCACATCACACACCCTGCCGTCCGGCAACATAATGTTATACCCGGCACACATTGCACATTACATACCCTCCTATCCGGCCACATAAAGTTATATCCGGCACAACTTGCATATCACATGCCCTCCTGTCCGGCCACATAAAGTTATACCCGGCACACCTTGCACATCACACTCCCTCCTGTCCGGCCACATAAAGTTATACCCGGCACACCTTGCACATCACACACCCTCCTGCCGGCAACATAAAGTTATACCCTGCACACCTTGCACATCACATTCCCTGCTGTCCGGCAACATAAAGTTATACCCGGCACACCTTGCACATCACACACCCTCCTGTCCGGCCACATAATGATAAACCCGGCACACCTTGCACATCACACGCCCTCCTGTCCGGCCACATAAAGTTATACCCTGCACACCTTTCACATCACATTCCCTGCTGTCCGGCCACATAATGTTAAACCCGGCACACCTTGCACTTCACACGCCCTGCTGTCCGGCCACATAATGTTAAACCCGGCACACCTTGCACATCACAGGCCCTGCTGTCCGGCCACATAAAGTTATAACACAACACATCTTGCACATCACACGCCCTGCTGTCCGGCAACATAAAGTTATACACGGCACATCTTGCACATCACACACCCTGCCGTCCGGCAACATAACGTTATGCCCGGCACACATTGCACATTACATACCCTCCTGTCCAGCCACATAAAGTTATATCCGGCACACCTTGCACATCACACACCCTCCTGCCGGCAACATAAAGTTATACCCGGCACACCTTGCACATCACAAACCCTCCTATCCGGCCACATAAATTTATGCCCGGCACACCTTGCACATCACACACCTTCCTGTCCGGCAACATAAAGTTATACCAGGCACACCTTGCACATCACACGCCCTGCTGTCCGGCAACATAAAGTTATACCCGGCACACCTTGCACATCACGCGCCCTCCTGTCCAGCCACATAAAGTTCTACTCGGTACACCTTGCACATCACACGCCCTGCCGTCCGGCAACATAAAGTTATACCCGGCACACCTTGCACATCACACACCCTCCTGTCCAGCCACATAAATTTCTACTCGGTACACCTTGCACATCACACGCCCTGCCGTCCGGCAACATAAAATTATACCCGGCACACCATGCACATCACATGCCCTACTGTCCGGCATCATAAAGTTTTACCCGCCACACCTTGCACATCACGTGCCCTGCTGTCCGGTAACATAATGTTATACCCAGAACACCTTGCACATCACACTCCCTGATGTCTGGCCACATAAAGTTATACCCGGCACACCTTGCCAATCACACGCCCTGCTGTCCGGCCACATAAAGTTATACCCGGCACACCTTGCACATCACACACCCTGCTGTCCGGCAACATAAAGTTATACTCGGCACAAATTGCACATCACACGCCCTGCTGTCCGGCCACGTAAAGTTATACCCGGCACACCTTGCACATCACACGCCCTGCTGTCCGGCCACATAATGTTATACCCGGCACACCTTGCACATTACACGCCCTGCTGTTGGCCACATAAAGTTATACCCGGCACACCTTGCACATCACACGCCCTGCTGTCCAGCAACATAAAGTTATACCCGGCACACATTGCACATCACACGCCCTGCTGTCCGGCCACATAATGTTATACCCGGCACACCTTGCACATCACGCGCCCTCCTGTCCAGCCACATAAAGTTCTACTCGGTACACCTTGCACATCACACGCCCTGCCGTCCGGCAACATAAAGTTATACCCGGCACACCTTGCACATCACACGCCCTCCTGTCCAGCCACATAAATTTCTACTCGGTACACCTTGCACATCACACGCCCTGCCGTCCGGCAACATAAAATTATACCCGGTTCACCTTGCACGTCACACGCCCTGCTGTCTGGCCACGTAAAGTTATACCCGGAACACCTTGCACATCACATGCCCTGCTGTCCAGCAACATAAAGTTATACCCGGCACACATTGCACATCACACGCCCTGCTGTCCGGCCACATAATGTTATACCCGGCACACATTGCACATCACACGCCCTGCTGTCGGGTCACATAAAGTTATACCCGGCACACCTTGCACATCACACGCCCTGCTGTCGGGTCACATAAAGTTATACCCGGCACACCTTGCACATCACATGCCCTGCTGTCCGGCCACATAATGTTATACCCGGCACACCTTGCACATCACACGCCTCGTGTCCGGCCACATAATGTTATACCCAGCACATGTTGCACATAACACGCCCTGCTGTCCGGCCACATAAAATTATACCCGGCACACATTGCACATCACACGCCCTGCTGTCCGGCCACATAATGTTATACCCGGCACACCTTGCACATCACACGCCTCGTGTCCGGCCACATAATGTTATACCCGGCACATCTTGCACATAACACGCCCTGCTGTCCGGCCACATAAAATTATACCCGGCACACATTGCACATCACACGCCCTGCTGTCCGGCCACATAATGTTATACCCGGCACACCTTGCACATTACACGCCCTGCTGTTGGCCACATAAAGTTATACCCGGCACACCTTGCACATCACACGCCCTGCTGTCCAGCAACATAAAGTTATACCCGGCACACATTGCACATCACACGCCCTGCTGTCCGGCCACATAATGTTATACCCGGCACACATTGCACATCACACGCCCTGCTGTCCGGCCACATAATGTTATACCCGGCACACCTTGCACATCACACGCCTCCCGTCAGGCCACATAATGTTATACCCGGCACACCTTGCACATCACACACCCTGCTGTCCGGAAACATAAAGTTATACACGGCGCACCTTGCACATCAAACGAACTGCTGTCCAGCAACATAAAGTTATACCCGGCACACATTGCACATCACACGCCCTGCTGTCCAGCGACATAATGTTATACCCGGCACACCTTTCACATTACATACCCTCCTGTCCGGCAACATAAAGTTATATCCGGCACACCTTGCACATCACACGCCCTGCTGTCCGGCAACATAAAGTTATACCCGGTACACCTTGCACATCACACGCCCTGCTGTCTGGCCACATAAAGTTATACCCGGAACACCTTGCACATCACATGCCCTGCTGTCCAGCAACATAAAGTTATACCCGGCACACATTGCACATCACACGCCCTGCTGTCCGGCCACATAATGTTATACCCGGCACACATTGCACATCACACGCCCTGCTGTCGGGTAACATAAAGTTATACCAGGCACACCTTGCACATCACACGCCCTGCTGTCCAGCAACATAAAGTTATACCCGGCACACATTGCACATTACACGCCCTGCTGTCCGGCCACATAATGTTATACCCGGCACAACTTGCTCATCACACGCCCTGCTGTCCTGCCACATAAAGTTATACCCGGCACACTTTGCAAATCACACGCCCTGCTGTCCAGCCACATAATGTTATACCCGGCACACCTTGCACATCACACGCCCTGCTGGCCGGCAACATAAAGTTATACCCGGGACATCTAGCACATCACACACCCTGCCGTCCGGCAACATAATGTTATACCCGGCACACATTGCACATTACATACCCTCCTATCCGGCCACATAAAGTTATATCCGGCACAACTTGCATATCACATGCCCTCCTGTCCGGCCACATAAAGTTATACCCGGCACACCTTGCACATCACACTCCCTCCTGTCCGGCCACATAAAGTTATACCCGGCACACCTTGCACATCACACACCCTCCTGCCGGCAACATAAAGTTATACCCTGCACACCTTGCACATCACATTCCCTGCTGTCCGGCAACATAAAGTTATACCCGGCACACCTTGCACATCACACACCCTCCTGTCCGGCCACATAATGATAAACCCGGCACACCTTGCACATCACACGCCCTCCTGTCCGGCCACATAAAGTTATACCCTGCACACCTTACACATCACATTCCCTGCTGTCCGGCCACATAATGTTAAACCCGGCACACCTTGCACTTCACACGCCCTGCTGTCCGGCCACATAATGTTAAACCCGGCACACCTTGCACATCACAGGCCCTGCTGTCCGGCCACATAAAGTTATAACACAACACATCTTGCACATCACACGCCCTGCTGTCCGGCAACATAAAGTTATACACGGCACATCTTGCACATCACACACCCTGCCGTCCGGCAACATAACGTTATGCCCGGCACACATTGCACATTACATACCCTCCTGTCCAGCCACATAAAGTTATATCCGGCACACCTTGCACATCACACACCCTCCTGCCGGCAACATAAAGTTATACCCGGCACACCTTGCACATCACAAACCCTCCTATCCGGCCACATAAATTTATGCCCGGCACACCTTGCACATCACACACCTTCCTGTCCGGCAACATAAAGTTATACCAGGCACACCTTGCACATCACACGCCCTGCTGTCCGGCAACATAAAGTTATACCCGGCACACCTTGCACATCACGCGCCCTCCTGTCCAGCCACATAAAGTTCTACTCGGTACACCTTGCACATCACACGCCCTGCCGTCCGGCAACATAAAGTTATACCCGGCACACCTTGCACATCACACACCCTCCTGTCCAGCCACATAAATTTCTACTCGGTACACCTTGCACATCACACGCCCTGCCGTCCGGCAACATAAAATTATACCCGGCACACCATGCACATCACATGCCCTACTGTCCGGCATCATAAAGTTTTACCCGCCACACCTTGCACATCACGTGCCCTGCTGTCCGGTAACATAATGTTATACCCAGAACACCTTGCACATCACACTCCCTGATGTCTGGCCACATAAAGTTATACCCGGCACACCTTGCCAATCACACGCCCTGCTGTCCGGCCACATAAAGTTATACCCGGCACACCTTGCACATCACACACCCTGCTGTCCGGCAACATAAAGTTATACTCGGCACAAATTGCACATCACACGCCCTGCTGTCCGGCCACGTAAAGTTATACCCGGCACACCTTGCACATCACACGCCCTGCTGTCCGGCCACATAATGTTATACCCGGCACACCTTGCACATTACACGCCCTGCTGTTGGCCACATAAAGTTATACCCGGCACACCTTGCACATCACACGCCCTGCTGTCCAGCAACATAAAGTTATACCCGGCACACATTGCACATCACACGCCCTGCTGTCCGGCCACATAATGTTATACCCGGCACACCTTGCACATCACGCGCCCTCCTGTCCAGCCACATAAAGTTCTACTCGGTACACCTTGCACATCACACGCCCTGCCGTCCGGCAACATAAAGTTATACCCGGCACACCTTGCACATCACACGCCCTCCTGTCCAGCCACATAAATTTCTACTCGGTACACCTTGCACATCACACGCCCTGCCGTCCGGCAACATAAAATTATACCCGGTTCACCTTGCACGTCACACGCCCTGCTGTCTGGCCACGTAAATTTATACCCGGAACACCTTGCACATCACATGCCCTGCTGTCCAGCAACATAAAGTTATACCCGGCACACATTGCACATCACACGCCCTGCTGTCCGGCCACATAATGTTATACCCGGCACACATTGCACATCACACGCCCTGCTGTCGGGTCACATAAAGTTATACCCGGCACACCTTGCACATCACACGCCCTGCTGTCGGGTCACATAAAGTTATACCCGGCACACCTTGCACATCACATGCCCTGCTGTCCGGCCACATAATGTTATACCCGGCACACCTTGCACATCACACGCCTCGTGTCCGGCCACATAATGTTATACCCGGCACATGTTGCACATAACACGCCCTGCTGTCCGGCCACATAAAATTATACCCGGCACACATTGCACATCACACGCCCTGCTGTCCGGCCACATAATGTTATACCCGGCACACCTTGCACATCACACGCCTCGTGTCCGGCCACATAATGTTATACCCGGCACATCTTGCACATAACACGCCCTGCTGTCCGGCCACATAAAATTATACCCGGCACACATTGCACATCACACGCCCTGCTGTCCGGCCACATAATGTTATACCCGGCACACCTTGCACATTACACGCCCTGCTGTTGGCCACATAAAGTTATACCCGGCACACCTTGCACATCACACGCCCTGCTGTCCAGCAACATAAAGTTATACCCGGCACACATTGCACATCACACGCCCTGCTGTCCGGCCACATAATGTTATACCCGGCACACATTGCACATCACACGCCCTGCTGTCCGGCCACATAATGTTATACCCGGCACACCTTGCACATCACACGCCTCCCGTCAGGCCACATAAAGTTATACCCGGCACACCTTGCACATCACACACCCTGCTGTCCGGAAACATAAAGTTATACACGGCGCACCTTGCACATCACACGAACTGCTGTCCAGCAACATAAAGTTATACCCGGCACACATTGCACATCACACGCCCTGCTGTCCGGCGACATAATGTTATACCCGGCACACCTTTCACATTACATACCCTCCTGTCCGGCAACATAAAGTTATATCCGGCACACCTTGCACATCACACGCCCTGCTGTCCGGCAACATAAAGTTATACCCGGTACACCTTGCACATCACACGCCCTGCTGTCTGGCCACATAAAGTTATACCCGGAACACCTTGCACATCACATGCCCTGCTGTCCAGCAACATAAAGTTATACCCGGCACACATTGCACATCACACGCCCTGCTGTCCGGCCACATAATGTTATACCCGGCACACATTGCACATCACACGCCCTGCTGTCGGGTAACATAAAGTTATACCAGGCACACCTTGCACATAACACGCCCTGCTGTCCAGCAACATAAAGTTATACCCGGCACACATTGCACATTACACGCCCTGCTGTCCGGCCACATAATGTTATACCCGGCACAACTTGCTCATCACACGCCCTGCTGTCCTGCCACATAAAGTTATACCCGGCACACTTTGCAAATCACACGCCCTGCTGTCCAGCCACATAATGTTATACCCGGCACACCTTGCACATCACACGCCCTGCTGGCCGGCAACATAAAGTTATACCCGGGACATCTAGCACATCACACACCCTGCCGTCCGGCAACATAATGTTATACCCGGCACACATTGCACATTACATACCCTCCTATCCGGCCACATAAAGTTATATCCGGCACAACTTGCATATCACATGCCCTCCTGTCCGGCCACATAAAGTTATACCCGGCACACCTTGCACATCACACTCCCTCCTGTCCGGCCACATAAAGTTATACCCGGCACACCTTGCACATCACACACCCTCCTGCCGGCAACATAAAGTTATACCCTGCACACCTTGCACATCACATTCCCTGCTGTCCGGCAACATAAAGTTATACCCGGCACACCTTGCACATCACACACCCTCCTGTCCGGCCACATAATGATAAACCCGGCACACCTTGCACATCACACGCCCTCCTGTCCGGCCACATAAAGTTATACCCTGCACACCTTACACATCACATTCCCTGCTGTCCGGCCACATAATGTTAAACCCGGCACACCTTGCACTTCACACGCCCTGCTGTCCGGCCACATAATGTTAAACCCGGCACACCTTGCACATCACAGGCCCTGCTGTCCGGCCACATAAAGTTATAACACAACACATCTTGCACATCACACGCCCTGCTGTCCGGCAACATAAAGTTATACACGGCACATCTTGCACATCACACACCCTGCCGTCCGGCAACATAACGTTATGCCCGGCACACATTGCACATTACATACCCTCCTGTCCAGCCACATAAAGTTATATCCGGCACACCTTGCACATCACACACCCTCCTGCCGGCAACATAAAGTTATACCCGGCACACCTTGCACATCACAAACGCTCCTATCCGGCCACATAAATTTATGCCCGGCACACCTTGCACATCACACACCTTCCTCTCCGGCAACATAAAGTTATACCAGGCACACCTTGCACATCACACGCCCTGCTGTCCGGCAACATAAAGTTATACCCGGCACACCTTGCACATCACGCGCCCTCCTGTCCAGCCACATAAAGTTCTACTCGGTACACCTTGCACATCACACGCCCTGCCGTCCGGCAACATAAAGTTATACCCGGCACACCTTGCACATCACACACCCTCCTGTCCAGCCACATAAATTTCTACTCGGTACACCTTGCACATCACACGCCCTGCCGTCCGGCAACATAAAATTATACCCGGCACACCATGCACATCACATGCCCTACTGTCCGGCATCATAAAGTTTTACCCGCCACACCTTGCACATCACGTGCCCTGCTGTCCGGTAACATAATGTTATACCCAGAACACCTTGCACATCACACTCCCTGATGTCTGGCCACATAAAGTTATACCCGGCACACCTTGCCAATCACACGCCCTGCTGTCCGGCCACATAAAGTTATACCCGGCACACCTTGCACATCACACACCCTGCTGTCCGGCAACATAAAGTTATACTCGGCACAAATTGCACATCACACGCCCTGCTGTCCGGCCACGTAAAGTTATACCCGGCACACCTTGCACATCACACGCCCTGCTGTCCGGCAACCTAAAGTTATACCCAGCACACATTGCACATCACACGCCCTGCTGTCCAGCCATATAATGTTATACCCGGCACACATTGCACATCACACGCCCTGCTGTCGGGCCACATAATGTTATACCCGGCACACCTGGCACATCACACGCCTCCTGTCTGGCCACATAATGTTATACCCGGCACACCTTGCACATCACACGCCCTGCTGTCCGGCCACATAATGTTATACCCGGTATACATTGCACATCACACGCCCTGATATCCGGCCACATAAAGTTATACCCGGCACACCTTGCACATCACACGCCCTGCTGTCCAGCAACATAAAGTTATACCCGGCACACATTGCACATAACACGCCCTGTTGTCCGGCCACATAATGTTATACCCGGCACACATTGCACATCACACGCCGTGCTGTCCGGCCACATAAAGTTATACCCGGCACACCTTGCACATCACACACCCTGCTGTCCAGCAACTAAAAGTTACACCCGGCACACATTGCACATCACACGCCCTGATGTCCAGCAACTAAAAGTTACACCCGGCACACTTTGCACATCACACGCCCTGCTGTCCGGCGACATAATGTTATACCCGGCACACCTTTCACATTACATACCCTCCTGTCCGGCAACATAAAGTTATATCCGGCACACCTTGCACATCACACGCCCTGCTGTCCGGCAACATAAAGTTATACCCGGTACACCTTGCACATCACACGCCCTGCTGTCTGGCCACAAAAAGTTATACCCGGAACACCTTGCACATCACATGCCCTGCTGTCCAGCAACATAAAGTTATACCCGGCACACATTGCACATCACACGCCCTGCTGTCCGGCCACATAATGTTATACCCGGCACACATTGCACATCACACGCCCTGCTGTCGGGTCACATAAAGTTATACCAGGCACACCTTGCACATCACACGCCCTGCTGTCCAGCAACATAAAGTTATACCCGGCACACATTGCACATTACACGCCCTGCTGTTGGCCACATAAAGTTATACCCGGCACACCTTGCACATCACACGCCCTGCTGTCCAGCAACATAAAGTTATACCCGGCACACATTGCACATCACACGCCCTGCTGTCCGGCCACATAATGTTATACCCGGCACACCTTGCACATCACGCGCCCTCCTGTCCAGCCACATAAAGTTCTACTCGGTACACCTTGCACATCACACGCCCTGCCGTCCGGCAACATAAAGTTATACCCGGCACACCTTGCACATCACACGCCCTCCTGTCCAGCCACATAAATTTCTACTCGGTACACCTTGCACATCACACGCCCTGCCGTCCGGCAACATAAAATTATACCCGGTTCACCTTGCACGTCACACGCCCTGCTGTCTGGCCACGTAAATTTATACCCGGAACACCTTGCACATCACATGCCCTGCTGTCCAGCAACATAAAGTTATACCCGGCACACATTGCACATCACACGCCCTGCTGTCCGGCCACATAATGTTATACCCGGCACACATTGCACATCACACGCCCTGCTGTCGGGTCACATAAAGTTATACCCGGCACACCTTGCACATCACACGCCCTGCTGTCGGGTCACATAAAGTTATACCCGGCACACCTTGCACATCACATGCCCTGCTGTCCGGCCACATAATGTTATACCCGGCACACCTTGCACATCACACGCCTCGTGTCCGGCCACATAATGTTATACCCGGCACATGTTGCACATAACACGCCCTGCTGTCCGGCCACATAAAATTATACCCGGCACACATTGCACATCACACGCCCTGCTGTCCGGCCACATAATGTTATACCCGGCACACCTTGCACATCACACGCCTCGTGTCCGGCCACATAATGTTATACCCGGCACATCTTGCACATAACACGCCCTGCTGTCCGGCCACATAAAATTATACCCGGCACACATTGCACATCACACGCCCTGCTGTCCGGCCACATAATGTTATACCCGGCACACCTTGCACATTACACGCCCTGCTGTTGGCCACATAAAGTTATACCCGGCACACCTTGCACATCACACGCCCTGCTGTCCAGCAACATAAAGTTATACCCGGCACACATTGCACATCACACGCCCTGCTGTCCGGCCACATAATGTTATACCCGGCACACATTGCACATCACACGCCCTGCTGTCCGGCCACATAATGTTATACCCGGCACACCTTGCACATCACACGCCTCCCGTCAGGCCACATAAAGTTATACCCGGCACACCTTGCACATCACACACCCTGCTGTCCGGAAACATAAAGTTATACACGGCGCACCTTGCACATCACACGAACTGCTGTCCAGCAACATAAAGTTATACCCGGCACACATTGCACATCACACGCCCTGCTGTCCGGCGACATAATGTTATACCCGGCACACCTTTCACATTACATACCCTCCTGTCCGGCAACATAAAGTTATATCCGGCACACCTTGCAAATCACACGCCCTGCTGTCCGGCAACATAAAGTTATACCCGGTACACCTTGCACATCACACGCCCTGCTGTCTGGCCACATAAAGTTATACCCGGAACACCTTGCACATCACATGCCCTGCTGTCCAGCAACATAAAGTTATACCCGGCACACATTGCACATCACACGCCCTGCTGTCCGGCCACATAATGTTATACCCGGCACACATTGCACATCACACGCCCTGCTGTCGGGTAACATAAAGTTATACCAGGCACACCTTGCACATAACACGCCCTGCTGTCCAGCAACATAAAGTTATACCCGGCACACATTGCACATTACACGCCCTGCTGTCCGGCCACATAATGTTATACCCGGCACAACTTGCTCATCACACGCCCTGCTGTCCTGCCACATAAAGTTATACCCGGCACACTTTGCAAATCACACGCCCTGCTGTCCAGCCACATAATGTTATACCCGGCACACCTTGCACATCACACGCCCTGCTGGCCGGCAACATAAAGTTATACCCGGGACATCTAGCACATCACACACCCTGCCGTCCGGCAACATAATGTTATACCCGGCACACATTGCACATTACATACCCTCCTATCCGGCCACATAAAGTTATATCCGGCACAACTTGCATATCACATGCCCTCCTGTCCGGCCACATAAAGTTATACCCGGCACACCTTGCACATCACACTCCCTCCTGTCCGGCCACATAAAGTTATACCCGGCACACCTTGCACATCACACACCCTCCTGCCGGCAACATAAAGTTATACCCGGCACACCTTGCACATCACACGCCCTGCTGTCCAGCAACATAAAGTTATACCCGGCACACATTGCACATCACACGCCCTGCTGTCCGGCCACATAATGTTATACCCGGCACACCTTGCACATCACGCGCCCTCCTGTCCAGCCACATAAAGTTCTACTCGGTACACCTTGCACATCACACGCCCTGCCGTCCGGCAACATAAAGTTATACCCGGCACACCTTGCACATCACACGCCCTCCTGTCCAGCCACATAAATTTCTACTCGGTACACCTTGCACATCACACGCCCTGCCGTCCGGCAACATAAAATTATACCCGGTTCACCTTGCACGTCACACGCCCTGCTGTCTGGCCACGTAAATTTATACCCGGAACACCTTGCACATCACATGCCCTGCTGTCCAGCAACATAAAGTTATACCCGGCACACATTGCACATCACACGCCCTGCTGTCCGGCCACATAATGTTATACCCGGCACACATTGCACATCACACGCCCTGCTGTCGGGTCACATAAAGTTATACCCGGCACACCTTGCACATCACACGCCCTGCTGTCGGGTCACATAAAGTTATACCCGGCACACCTTGCACATCACATGCCCTGCTGTCCGGCCACATAATGTTATACCCGGCACACCTTGCACATCACACGCCTCGTGTCCGGCCACATAATGTTATACCCGGCACATGTTGCACATAACACGCCCTGCTGTCCGGCCACATAAAATTATACCCGGCACACATTGCACATCACACGCCCTGCTGTCCGGCCACATAATGTTATACCCGGCACACCTTGCACATCACACGCCTCGTGTCCGGCCACATAATGTTATACCCGGCACATCTTGCACATAACACGCCCTGCTGTCCGGCCACATAAAATTATACCCGGCACACATTGCACATCACACGCCCTGCTGTCCGGCCACATAATGTTATACCCGGCACACCTTGCACATTACACGCCCTGCTGTTGGCCACATAAAGTTATACCCGGCACACCTTGCACATCACACGCCCTGCTGTCCAGCAACATAAAGTTATACCCGGCACACATTGCACATCACACGCCCTGCTGTCCGGCCACATAATGTTATACCCGGCACACATTGCACATCACACGCCCTGCTGTCCGGCCACATAATGTTATACCCGGCACACCTTGCACATCACACGCCTCCCGTCAGGCCACATAAAGTTATACCCGGCACACCTTGCACATCACACACCCTGCTGTCCGGAAACATAAAGTTATACACGGCGCACCTTGCACATCACACGAACTGCTGTCCAGCAACATAAAGTTATACCCGGCACACATTGCACATCACACGCCCTGCTGTCCGGCGACATAATGTTATACCCGGCACACCTTTCACATTACATACCCTCCTGTCCGGCAACATAAAGTTATATCCGGCACACCTTGCAAATCACACGCCCTGCTGTCCGGCAACATAAAGTTATACCCGGTACACCTTGCACATCACACGCCCTGCTGTCTGGCCACATAAAGTTATACCCGGAACACCTTGCACATCACATGCCCTGCTGTCCAGCAACATAAAGTTATACCCGGCACACATTGCACATCACACGCCCTGCTGTCCGGCCACATAATGTTATACCCGGCACACATTGCACATCACACGCCCTGCTGTCGGGTAACATAAAGTTATACCAGGCACACCTTGCACATAACACGCCCTGCTGTCCAGCAACATAAAGTTATACCCGGCACACATTGCACATTACACGCCCTGCTGTCCGGCCACATAATGTTATACCCGGCACAACTTGCTCATCACACGCCCTGCTGTCCTGCCACATAAAGTTATACCCGGCACACTTTGCAAATCACACGCCCTGCTGTCCAGCCACATAATGTTATACCCGGCACACCTTGCACATCACACGCCCTGCTGGCCGGCAACATAAAGTTATACCCGGGACATCTAGCACATCACACACCCTGCCGTCCGGCAACATAATGTTATACCCGGCACACATTGCACATTACATACCCTCCTATCCGGCCACATAAAGTTATATCCGGCACAACTTGCATATCACATGCCCTCCTGTCCGGCCACATAAAGTTATACCCGGCACACCTTGCACATCACACTCCCTCCTGTCCGGCCACATAAAGTTATACCCGGCACACCTTGCACATCACACACCCTCCTGCCGGCAACATAAAGTTATACCCTGCACACCTTGCACATCACATTCCCTGCTGTCCGGCAACATAAAGTTATACCCGGCACACCTTGCACATCACACACCCTCCTGTCCGGCCACATAATGATAAACCCGGCACACCTTGCACATCACACGCCCTCCTGTCCGGCCACATAAAGTTATACCCTGCACACCTTACACATCACATTCCCTGCTGTCCGGCCACATAATGTTAAACCCGGCACACCTTGCACTTCACACGCCCTGCTGTCCGGCCACATAATGTTAAACCCGGCACACCTTGCACATCACAGGCCCTGCTGTCCGGCCACATAAAGTTATAACACAACACATCTTGCACATCACACGCCCTGCTGTCCGGCAACATAAAGTTATACACGGCACATCTTGCACATCACACACCCTGCCGTCCGGCAACATAATGTTATGCCCGGCACACATTGCACATTACATACCCTCCTGTCCAGCCACATAAAGTTATATCCGGCACACCTTGCACATCACACACCCTCCTGCCGGCAACATAAAGTTATACCCGGCACACCTTGCACATCACAAATCCTCCTATCCGGCCACATAAATTTATGCCCGGCACACCTTGCACATCACACACCTTCCTCTCCGGCAACATAAAGTTATACCAGGCACACCTTGCACATCACACGCCCTGCTGTCCGGCAACATAAAGTTATACCCGGCACACCTTGCACATCACGCGCCCTCCTGTCCAGCCACATAAAGTTCTACTCGGTACACCTTGCACATCACACGCCCTGCCGTCCGGCAACATAAAGTTATACCCGGCACACCTTGCACATCACACACCCTCCTGTCCAGCCACATAAATTTCTACTCGGTACGCCTTGCACATCACACGCCCTGCCGTCCGGCAACATAAAATTATACCCGGCACACCATGCACATCACATGCCCTACTGTCCGGCATCATAAAGTTTTACCCGCCACACCTTGCACATCACGTGCCCTGCTGTCCGGTAACATAATGTTATACCCAGAACACCTTGCACATCACACTCCCTGATGTCTGGCCACATAAAGTTATACCCGGCACACCTTGCCAATCACACGCCCTGCTGTCCGGCCACATAAAGTTATACCCGGCACACCTTGCACATCACACACCCTGCTGTCCGGCAACATAAAGTTATACTCGGCACAAATTGCACATCACACGCCCTGCTGTCCGGCCACGTAAAGTTATACCCGGCACACCTTGCACATCACACGCCCTGCTGTCCGGCAACCTAAAGTTATACCCAGCACACATTGCACATCACACGCCCTGCTGTCCAGCCATATAATGTTATACCCGGCACACATTGCACATCACACGCCCTGCAGTCGGGCCACATAATGTTATACCCGGCACACCTGGCACATCACACGCCTCCTGTCTGGCCACATAATGTTATACCCGGCACACCTTGCACATCACACGCCCTGCTGTCCGGCCACATAATGTTATACCCGGTATACATTGCACATCACACGCCCTGATATCCGGCCACATAATGTTATACCCGGCACACCTTGCACATCACACGCCCTGCTGTCCAGCAACATAAAGTTATACCCGGCACACATTGCACATCACACGCCCTGTTGTCCGGCCACATAATGTTATACCCGGCACACATTGCACATCACACGCCGTGCTGTCCGGCCACATAAAGTTATACCCGGCACACCTTGCACATCACACACCCTGCTGTCCAGCAACTAAAAGTTACACCCGGCACACATTGCACATCACACGCCCTGATGTCCAGCAACTAAAAGTTACACCCGGCACACTTTGCACATCACACGCCCTGCTGTCCGGCGACATAATGTTATACCCGGCACACCTTTCACATTACATACCCTCCTGTCCGGCAACATAAAGTTATATCCGGCACACCTTGCACATCACACGCCCTGCTGTCCGGCAACATAAAGTTATACCCGGTACACCTTGCACATCACACGCCCTGCTGTCTGGCCACAAAAAGTTATACCCGGAACACCTTGCACATCACATGCCCTGCTGTCCAGCAACATAAAGTTATACCCGGCACACATTGCACATCACACGCCCTGCTGTCCGGCCACATAATGTTATACCCGGCACACATTGCACATCACACGCCCTGCTGTCGTGTCACATAAAGTTATACCAGGCACACCTTGCACATCACACGCCCTGCTGTCCAGCAACATAAAGTTATACCCGGCACACATTGCACATTACACGCCCTGCTGTCCGGCCACATAATGTTATACCCGGCACAACTTGCTCATCACACGCCCTGCTGTCCTGCCACATAAAGTTATACCCGGCACACTTTGCAAATCACACGCCCTGCTGTCCAGCCACATAATGTTATACCCGGCACACCTTGCACATCACACGCCCTGCTGGCCGGCAACATAAAGTTATACCCGGGACATCTAGCACATCACACACCCTGCCGTCCGGCAACATAATGTTATACCCGGCACACATTGCACATTACATACCCTCCTATCCGGCCACATAAAGTTATATCCGGCACAACTTGCATATCACATGCCCTCCTGTCCGGCCACATAAAGTTATACCCGGCACACCTTGCACATCACACTCCCTCCTGTCCGGCCACATAAAGTTATACCCGGCACACCTTGCACATCACACACCCTCCTGTCCGGCCACATAATGATAAACCCGGCACACCTTGCACATCACACGCCCTCCTGTCCGGCCACATAAAGTTATACCCTGCACACCTTACACATCACATTCCCTGCTGTCCGGCCACATAATGTTAAACCCGGCACACCTTGCACTTCACACGCCCTGCTGTCCGGCCACATAATGTTAAACCCGGCACACCTTGCACATCACAGGCCCTGCTGTCCGGCCACATAAAGTTATAACACAACACATCTTGCACATCACACGCCCTGCTGTCCGGCAACATAAAGTTATACACGGCACATCTTGCACATCACACACCCTGCCGTCCGGCAACATAATGTTATGCCCGGCACACATTGCACATTACATACCCTCCTGTCCAGCCACATAAAGTTATATCCGGCACACCTTGCACATCACACACCCTCCTGCCGGCAACATAAAGTTATACCCGGCACACCTTGCACATCACAAACCCTCCTATCCGGCCACATAAATTTATGCCCGGCACACCTTGCACATCACTCACCTTCCTGTCCGGCAACATAAAGTTATACCAGGCACACCTTGCACATCACACGCCCTGCTGTCCGGCAACATAAAGTTATACCCGGCACACCTTGCACATCACGCGCCCTCCTGTCCAGCCACATAAAGTTCTACTCGGTACACCTTGCACATCACACGCCCTGCCGTCCGGCAACATAAAGTTATACCCGGCACACCTTGCACATCACACGCCCTCCTGTCCAGCCACATAAATTTCTACTCGGTACACCTTGCACATCACACGCCCTGCTGTCCGGCAACATAAAATTATACCCAGCACACCATGCACATCACATGCCCTACTGTCCGGCATCATAAAGTTTTACCCGCCACACCTTGCACATCACGTGCCCTGCTGTCCGGTAACATAATGTTATACCCAGAACACCTTGCACATCACACTCCCTGATGTCTGGCCACATAAAGTTATACCCGGCACACCTTGCCAATCACACGCCCTGCTGTCCGGCCACATAAAGTTATACCCGGCACACCTTGCACATCACACACCCTGCTGTCCGGCAACATAAAGTTATACTCGGCACAAATTGCACATCACACGCCCTGCTGTCCGGCCACGTAAAGTTATACCCGGCACACCTTGCACATCACACGCCCTGCTGTCCGGCAACCTAAAGTTATACCCAG
Organism: Narcine bancroftii; assembly: GCF_036971445.1. NCBI lineage: Eukaryota > Metazoa > Chordata > Chondrichthyes > Torpediniformes > Narcinidae > Narcine > Narcine bancroftii. Next base: position 217,618,689 of record NC_091473.1, read on the forward strand.
CACACATTGCACATCACACGCCCTGCTGTCCGGCCATATAATGTTATACCCGGCACACATTGCACATCACACGCCCTGCTGTCGGGCCACATAATGTTATACCCGGCACACCTGGCACATCACACGCCTCCTGTCTGGCCACATAATGTTATACCCGGCACACCTTGCACATCACACGCCCTGCTGTCCGGCCACATAATGTTATACCCGGTATACATTGCACATCACACGCCCTGATATCCGGCCACATAATGTTATACCCGGCACACCTTGCACATCACACGCCCTGCTGTCCAGCAACATAAAGTTATACCCGGCACACATTGCACATCACACGCCCTGTTGTCCGGCCACATAATGTTATACCCGGCACACATTGCACATCACACGCCGTGCTGTCCGGCCACATAAAGTTATACCCGGCACACCTTGCACATCACACGCCCTGCTGTCCGGCAACATAAAGTTATAGACAGCACATCTTGCACATCACACACCCTGCCGTCCGGCAACATAATGTTATGCCCGGCACACATTGCACATTACATACCCTCCTGTCCAGCCACATAAAGTTATATCCGGCACACCTTGCACATCACATGCCCTGCTGTCCGGCAACATAAAGTTATACCCGGCACATCCTGAACATCACACACCCTGCCGTTCGGCAAAATAATGTTATACCCGGCACACATTGCACATTACATACCCTCCTGTCTGGCCACATAAAGTTATACCCGGCACACCTTGCACATCACACTCCATCCTGTCCGGCCACATAAAGTTATACCCGGCACACCTTGCACATCACACACCCTCCTGTCCGGCCACATAAAGTTATATCCGGCACACCTTGCAAATCACACACCCTCCTGTCCGGCAACATAAAGTTATACCCGGCACACCTTGCACATCACACGCCCTGCTGTCCAGCAAAATAAAGTTATACCCGGCACACATTGCACATCACACGCCCTGCTGTCCGGCCACATAATGTTATACCCGGCACACCTTGCACATTACATACCCTCCTGTCCGGCAACACATAGTTATATCCGGCACACCTTGCACATCACACTCCCTCCTCTCCGGCCACAAAAAGTTATACCCGGCACACCTTTCACATCACACTCCCTGCTTTCCAGCAACATAAAGTTATACCCGGCACACATTGCACATCACACGCCCTGCTGTCCGGCGACATAATGTTATACCCGGCACACCTTGCACATTACATACCCTCCTGTCCGGCAACATAAAGTTATATCCGGCACACCTTGCACATCAGACGCCCTGGGGTCCGGCAACATAAAGTTATACCCGGTTCACCTTGCACGTCACACGCCCTGCTGTCTGGCCACGTAAAGTTATACCCGGAACACCTTGCACATCACATGCCCTGCTGTCCAGCAACATAAAGTTATACCCGGCACACATTGCACATCACACGCCCTGCTGTCCGGCCACATAATGTTATACCCGGCACACATTGCACATCACACGCCCTGCTGTCGGGTCACATAAAGTTATACCCGGCACACCTTGCACATCACATGCCCTGCTGTCCGGACACATAATGTTATACCCGGCACACCTTGCACATCACACGCCTCGTGTCCGGCCACATAATGTTATACCCGGCACATCTTGCACATAACACGCCCTGCTGTCCGGCCACATAAAATTATACCCGGCACACATTGCACATCACACGCCCTGCTGTCCGGCCACATAATGTTATACCCGGCACACCTTGCACATTACACGCCCTGCTGTTGGCCACATAAAGTTATACCCGGCACACCTTGCACATCACACGCCCTGCTGTCCAGCAACATAAAGTTATACCCGGCACACATTGCACATCACACGCCCTGCTGTCCGGCCACATAATGTTATACCCGGCAAACATTGCACATCACACGCCCTGCTGTCCGGCCACATAATGTTATACCCGGCACACCTTGCACATCACACGCCTCCCGTCAGGCCACATAATGTTATACCCGGCACACCTTGCACATCACACACCCTGCTGTCCGGAAACATAAAGTTATACACGGCGCACCTTGCACATCACACGCACTGCTGTCCAGCAACATAAAGTTATACCCGGCACACATTGCACATCACACGCCCTGCTATCCGGCGACATAATGTTATACCCGGCACACCTTTCACATTACATACCCTCCTGTCCGGCAACATAATGTTATATCCGGCACACCTTGCACATCACACGCCCTGCTGTCCGGCAACATAAAGTTATACCCGGTACACCTTGCACATCACACGCCCTGCTGTCTGGCCACATAAAGTTATACCCGGAACACCTTGCACATCACACGCCCTGCTGTCCGGCCACATAATGTTATACCCGGCACACATTGCACATCACACGCCCTGCTGTCGGGTCACATAAAGTTATACCCGGCACACCTTGCACATCACACGCCCTGCTGTCCAGCAACATAAAGTTATACCCGGCACACATTGCACATTACACGCCCTGCTGTCCGGCCACATAATGTTATACCCAGCAAAACTTGCTCATCACACGCCCTGATGTCCTGCCACATAAAGTTATACCCGGCACACCTTGCAAATCACACGCCCTGCTGTCCAGCCACATAATGTTATACCCGGCACACCTTGCACATCACATGCCCTGCTGGCCGGCAACATAAAGTTATACCCGGGACATCTTGCACATCACACACCCTGCCGTCCGGCAACATAATGTTATACCCGGCACACATTGCACATTACATACCCTCCTGTCCGGCCACATAAAGTTATATCCGGCACAACTTGCATATCACATGCCCTCCTGTCCGGCCACATAAAGTTATACCCGGCACACCTTGCACATCACACTCCCTCCTGTCCGGCCACATAAAGTTATACCCGGCACACCTTGCACATCACACACACTCCTGCCGGCAACATAAAGTTATATCCGGCTCACCTTGCACATAACACGCCCTGCTGTCCGGCAACATAAAGTTATACCCGGCACACCTTGCACATCACACACCCTCCTGTCCGACCACATAAAGTTATACCCGGCACACCTTGCACATCACACGCCCTGCTGTCTGGCCACATAAAGTTATACCTTGCACAACTTGCACATCACATTCCCTGCTGTCCGGCAACATAAAGTTATACCCTGCACACCTTGCACATCACATTCCCTGCTGTCCGGCAACATAAAGTTATACCCGGCACACCTTGCACATCACACACCCTCCTGTCCGGCCACATAATGATAAACCCGGCACAACTTGCACATCACACGCCCTCCTGTCCGGCCACATAAAGTTATACCCTGCACAACTTACACATCACATTCCCTGCTGTCCGGACACATACTGTTAAACCCGGCACACCTTGCACTTCACACGCCCTGCTGTCCGGCCACATAATGTTAAACCCGGCACACCTTGCACATCACACGCCCTGCTGTCTTGCCACGTATATTTTACCCGGCACACCTAAAACATCACACGCTCTGCTGTCCAGCAATATAATGTTATACCCGGCACACATTGCACATCACACGCCCTGCTGTCCGACCACATAATGTTATACCCGGCACACATTGCACATCACACGCCCTGCTGTCCGGCCACATAAAGTTATACCCGGCACACCTTGCACATCACACGCCCTGCTGTCCAGCAACATAAAGTTATACCCGGAACACATTGCACATCACACGCCCTGCTGTCCGGCGACATAATGTTATACCCGGCACACCTTGCACATTACATACCCTCCTGTCCGGCAACATAAAGTTATATCCGGCACACCTTGCACATCAGACGCCCTGCTGTCCGGCAACATAAAGTTATACCCGGTTCACCTTGCACGTCACACGCCCTGCTGTCTGGCCACGTAAAGTTATACCCGGAACACCTTGCACATCACATGCCCTGCTGTCCAGCAACATAAAGTTATACCCGGCACACATTGCACATCACACGCCCTGCTGTCCGGCCACATAATGTTATACCCGGCACACATTGCACATCACACGCCCTGCTGTCGGGTCACATAAAGTTATACCCGGCACACCTTGCACATCACATGCCCTGCTGTCCGGCCACATAATGTTATACCCGGCACACCTTGCACATCACACGCCTCGTGTCCGGCCACATAATGTTATACCCGGCACATCTTGCACATAACACGCCCTGCTGTCCGGCCACATAAAATTATACCCGGCACACATTGCACATCACACGCCCTGCTGTCCGGCCACATAATGTTATACCCGGCACACCTTGCACATTACACGCCCTGCTGTTGGCCACATAAAGTTATACCCGGCACACATTGCACATCACACGCCCTGCTGTCCAGCAACATAAAGTTATACCCGGCACACATTGCACATCACACGCCCTGCTGTCCGGCCACATAATGTTATACCCGGCACACATTGCACATCACACGCCCTGCTGTCCGGCCACATAATGTTATACCCGGCACACCTTGCACATCACACGCCTCCCGTCAGGCCACATAATGTTATACCCGGCACACCTTGCACATCACACACCCTGCTGTCCGGAAACATAAAGTTATACACGGCGCACCTTGCACATCACACGAACTGCTGTCCAGCAACATAAAGTTATACCCGGCACACATTGCACATCACACGCCCTGCTGTCCGGCGACATAATGTTATACCCGGCACACCTTTCACATTACATACCCTCCTGTCCGGCAACATAAAGTTATATCCGGCACACCTTGCACATCACACGCCCTGCTGTCCGGCAACATAAAGTTATACCCGGTACACCTTGCACATCACACGCCCTGCTGTCTGGCCACATAAAGTTATACCCGGAACACCTTGCACATCACATGCCCTGCTGTCCAGCAACATAAAGTTATACCCGGCACACATTGCACATCACACGCCCTGCTGTCCGGGCACATAATGTTATACCCGGCACACATTGCACATCACACGCCCTGCTGTCGGGTCACATAAAGTTATACCAGGCACACCTTGCACATCACACGCCCTGCTGTCCAGCAACATAAAGTTATACCCGGCACACATTGCACATTACACGCTCTGCTGTCCGGCCACATAATGTTATACCCGGCACAACTTGCTCATCACACGCCCTGCTGTCCTGCCACATAAAGTTATACCCGGCACACTTTGCAAATCACACGCCCTGCTGTCCAGCCACATAATGTTATACCCGGCACACCTTGCACATCACACGCCCTGCTGGCCGGCAACATAAAGTTATACCCGGGACATCTAGCACATCACACACCCTGCCGTCCGGCAACATAATGTTATACCCGGCACACATTGCACATTACATACCCTCCTATCCGGCCACATAAAGTTATATCCGGCACAACTTGCATATCACATGCCCTCCTGTCCGGCCACATAAAGTTATACCCGGCACACCTTGCACATCACACTCCCTCCTGTCTGGCCACATAAAGTTATACCCGGCACACCTTGCACATCACACACCCTCCTGCCGGCAACACAAAGTTATACCCTGCACACCTTGCACATCACATTCCCTGCTGTCCGGCAACATAAAGTTATACCCGGCACACCTTGCACATCACACACCCTCCTGTCCGGCCACATAATGATAAACCCGGCACACCTTGCACATCACACGCCCTCCTGTCCGGCCACATAAAGTTATACCCTGCACACCTTACACATCACATTCCCTGCTGTCCGGCCACATAATGTTAAACCCGGCACACCTTGCACTTCACACGCCCTGCTGTCCGGCCACATAATGTTAAACCCGGCACACCTTGCACATCACAGGCCCTGCTGTCTGGCCACATAAAGTTATAACACAACACATCTTGCACATCACACGCCCTGCTGTCCGGCAACATAAAGTTATACACGGCACATCTTGCACATCACACACCCTGCCGTCCGGCAACATAATGTTATGCCCGGCACACATTGCACATTACATACCCTCCTGTCCAGCCACATAAAGTTATATCCGGCACACCTTGCACATCACACACCCTCCTGCCGGCAACATAAAGTTATACCCGGCACACCTTGCACATCACAAACCCTCCTATCCGGCCACATAAATTTATGCCCGGCACACATTGCACATCACACACCTTCCTGTCCGGCAACATAAAGTTATACCAGGCACACCTTGCACATCACACGCCCTGCTGTCCGGCAACATAAAGTTATACCCGGCACACCTTGCACATCACGCACCCTCCTGTCCAGCCACATAAAGTTCTACTCGGTACACCTTGCACATCACACGCCCTGCCGTCCGGCAACATAAAGTTATACCCGGCACACCTTGCACATCACACGCCCTCCTGTCCGGCCACATAATGTTATACCCGGCACACATTGCACATCACTCGCCCTGCTGTCGGGTCACATAAAGTTATACCCGGCACACCTTGCACATCACACGCCCTGCTGTCCGGCCACATAATGTTATACCCGGCACACCTTGCACATCACACGCCTCGTGTCCGGCCACATAATGTTATACCCGGCACATCTTGCACATAACACGCCCTGCTGTCCGGCCACATAAAATTATACCCGGCACACATTGCACATCACACGCCCTGCTGTCCGGCCACATAATGTTATACCCGGCACACCTTGCACATCACACGCCTCGTGTCCGGCCACATAATGTTATACCCGGCACATCTTGCACATAACACGCCCTGCTGTCCGGCCACATAAAATTATACCCGGCACACATTGCACATCTCACGCCCTGCTGTCCGGCCACATAATGTTATACCCGGCACACCTTGCACATTACATACCCTCCTATCCGGCCACATAAAGTTATATCCGGCACAACTTGCATATCACATGCCCTCCTGTCCGGCCACATAAAGTTATACCCGGCACACCTTGCACATCACACTCCCTCCTGTCCGGCCACATAAAGTTATACCCGGCACACCTTGCACATCACACACCCTCCTGTCCGGCCACATAATGATAAACCCGGCACACCTTGCACATCACACGCCCTCCTGTCCGGCCACATAAAGTTATACCCTGCACACCATACACATCACATTCCCTGCTGTCCGGCCACATAATGTTAAACCCGGCACACCTTGCACTTCACACGCCCTGCTGTCCGGCCACATAATGTTAAACCCGGCACACCTTGCACATCACAGGCCCTGCTGTCCGGCCACATAAAGTTATAACACAACACATCTTGCACATCACACGCCCTGCTGTCCGTCAACATAAAGTTATACACGGCACATCTTGCACATCACACACCCTGCCGTCCGGCAACATAATGTTATGCCCGGCACACATTGCACATTACATACCCTCCTGTCCAGCCACATAAAGTTATATCCGGCACACCTTGCACATCACACACCCTCCTGCCGGCAACATAAAGTTATACCCGGCACACCTTGCACATCACAAACCCTCCTATCCGGCCACATAAATTTATGCCCGGCACACCTTGCACATCACACACCTTCCTGTCCGGCAACATAAAGTTATACCAGGCACACCTTGCACATCACACGCCCTGCTGTCCGGCAACATAAAGTTATAACCGGCACACCTTGCACATCACGCGCCCTCCTGTCCAGCCACATAAAGTTCTACTCGGTACACCTTGCACATCACACGCCCTGCCGTCCGGCAACATAAAGTTATACCCGGCACACCTTGCACATCACACGCCCTCCTGTCCAGCCACATAAATTTCTACTCGGTACACCTTGCACATCACACGCCCTGCTGTCCGGCAACATAAAATTATACCCGGCACACCATGCACATCACATGCCCTACTGTCCGGCATCATAAAGTTTTACCCGCCACACCTTGCACATCACGTGCCCTGCTATCCGGTAACATAATGTTATACCCAGAACACCTTGCACATCACACTCCCTGATGTCTGGCCACATAAAGTTATACCCGGCACACCTTGCCAATCACACGCCCTGCTGTCCGGCCACATAAAGTTATACCCGGCACACCTTGCACATCACACACCCTGCTGTCCGGCAACATAAAGTTAAACTCGGCACAAATTGCACATCACACGCCCTGCTGTCCGGCCACGTAAAGTTATACCCGGCACACCTTGCACATCACACGCCCTGCTGTCCGGCAACCTAAAGTTATACCCAGCACACATTGCACATCACACGCCCTGCTGTCCGGCCATATAATGTTATACCCGGCACACATTGCACATCACACGCCCTGCTGTCGGGCCACATAATGTTATACCCGGCACACCTGGCACATCACACGCCTCCTGTCTGGCCACATAATGTTATACCCGGCACACCTTGCACATCACACGCCCTGCTGTCCGGCCACATAATGTTATACCCGGTATACATTGCACATCACACGCCCTGATATCCGGCCACATAATGTTATACCCGGCACACCTTGCACATCACACGCCCTGCTGTCCAGCAACATAAAGTTATACCCGGCACACATTGCACATCACACGCCCTGTTGTCCGGCCACATAATGTTATACCCGGCACACATTGCACATCACACGCCGTGCTGTCCGGCCACATAAAGTTATACCCGGCACACCTTGCACATCACACGCCCTGCTGTCCGGCAACATAAAGTTATAGACAGCACATCTTGCACATCACACACCCTGCCGTCCGGCAACATAATGTTATGCCCGGCACACATTGCACATTACATACCCTCCTGTCCAGCCACATAAAGTTATATCCGGCACACCTTGCACATCACATGCCCTGCTGTCCGGCAACATAAAGTTATACCCGGCACATCCTGAACATCACACACCCTGCCGTTCGGCAAAATAATGTTATACCCGGCACACATTGCACATTACATACCCTCCTGTCTGGCCACATAAAGTTATACCCGGCACACTTTGCACATCACACTCCATCCTGTCCGGCCACATAAAGTTATACCCGGCACACCTTGCACATCACACACCCTCCTGTCCGGCCACATAAAGTTATATCCGGCACACCTTGCAAATCACACACCCTCCTGTCCGGCAACATAAAGTTATACCCGGCACACCTTGCACATCACACGCCCTGCTGTCCAGCAAAATAAAGTTATACCCGGCACACATTGCACATCACACGCCCTGCTGTCCGGCCACATAATGTTATACCCGGCACACCTTGCACATTACATACCCTCCTGTCCGGCAACACATAGTTATATCCGGCACACCTTGCACATCACACTCCCTCCTCTCCGGCCACAAAAAGTTATACCCGGCACACCTTTCACATCACACTCCCTGCTTTCCAGCAACATAAAGTTATACCCGGCACACATTGCACATCACACGCCCTGCTGTCCGGCGACATAATGTTATACCCGGCACACCTTGCACATTACATACCCTCCTGTCCGGCAACATAAAGTTATATCCGGCACACCTTGCACATCAGACGCCCTGGGGTCCGGCAACATAAAGTTATACCCGGTTCACCTTGCACGTCACACGCCCTGCTGTCTGGCCACGTAAAGTTATACCCGGAACACCTTGCACATCACATGCCCTGCTGTCCAGCAACATAAAGTTATACCCGGCACACATTGCACATCACACGCCCTGCTGTCCGGCCACATAATGTTATACCCGGCACACATTGCACATCACACGCCCTGCTGTCGGGTCACATAAAGTTATACCCGGCACACCTTGCACATCACATGCACTGCTGTCCGGACACATAATGTTATACCCGGCACACCTTGCACATCACACGCCTCGTGTCCGGCCACATAATGTTATACCCGGCACATCTTGCACATAACACGCCCTGCTGTCCGGCCACATAAAATTATACCCGGCACACATTGCACATCACACGCCCTGCTGTCCGGCCACATAATGTTATACCCGGCACACCTTGCACATTACACGCCCTGCTGTTGGCCACATAAAGTTATACCCGGCACACCTTGCACATCACACGCCCTGCTGTCCAGCAACATAAAGTTATACCCGGCACACATTGCACATCACACGCCCTGCTGTCCGGCCACATAATGTTATACCCGGCAAACATTGCACATCACACGCCCTGCTGTCCGGCCACATAATGTTATACCCGGCACACCTTGCACATCACACGCCTCCCGTCAGGCCACATAATGTTATACCCGGCACACCTTGCACATCACACACCCTGCTGTCCGGAAACATAAAGTTATACACGGCGCACCTTGCACATCACACGCACTGCTGTCCAGCAACATAAAGTTATACCCGGCACACATTGCACATCACACGCCCTGCTATCCGGCGACATAATGTTATACCCGGCACACCTTTCACATTACATACCCTCCTGTCCGGCAACATAATGTTATATCCGTCACACCTTGCACATCACACGCCCTGCTGTCCGGCAACATAAAGTTATACCCGGTACACCTTGCACATCACACGCCCTGCTGTCTGGCCACATAAAGTTATACCCGGAACACCTTGCACATCACATGCCCTGCTGTCCAGCAACATAAAGTTATACCCGGCACACATTGCACATCACACGCCCTGCTGTCCGGCCACATAATGTTATACCCGGCACACATTGCACATCACACGCCCTGCTGTCGGTTCACATAAAGTTATACCCGGCACACCTTGCACATCACACGCCCTGCTGTCCAGCAACATAAAGTTATACCCGGCACACATTGCACATTACACGCCCTGCTGTCCGGCCACATAATGTTATACCCAGCAAAACTTGCTCATCACACGCCCTGATGTCCTGCCACATAAAGTTATACCCGGCACACCTTGCAAATCACACGCCCTGCTGTCCAGCCACATAATGTTATACCCGGCACACCTTGCACATCACATGCCCTGCTGGCCGGCAACATAAAGTTATACCCGGGACATCTTGCACATCACACACCCTGCCGTCCGGCAACATAATGTTATACCCGGCACACATTGCACATTACATACCCTCCTGTCCGGCCACATAAAGTTATATCCGGCACAACTTGCATATCACATGCCCTCCTGTCCGGCCACATAAAGTTATACCCGGCACACCTTGCACATCACACTCCCTCCTGTCCGGCCACATAAAGTTATACCCGGCACACCTTGCACATCACACACACTCCTGCCGGCAACATAAAGTTATATCCGGCTCACCTTGCACATAACACGCCCTGCTGTCCGGCAACATAAAGTTATACCCGGCACACCTTGCACATCACACACCCTCCTGTCCGACCACATAAAGTTATACCCGGCACACCTTGCACATCACACGCCCTGCTGTCTGGCCACATAAAGTTATACCTTGCACAACTTGCACATCACATTCCCTGCTGTCCGGCAACATAACGTTATACCCTGCACACCTTGCACATCACATTCCCTGCTGTCCGGCAACATAAAGTTATACCCGGCACACCTTGCACATCACACACCCTCCTGTCCGGCCACATAATGATAAACCCGGCACAACTTGCACATCACACGCCCTCCTGTCCGGCCACATAAAGTTATACCCTGCACAACTTACACATCACATTCCCTGCTGTCCGGACACATACTGTTAAACCCGGCACACCTTGCACTTCACACGCCCTGCTGTCCGGCCACATAATGTTAAACCCGGCACACCTTGCACATCACACGCCCTGCTGTCTTGCCACGTATATTTTACCCGGCACACCTAAAACATCACACGCTCTGCTGTCCAGCAATATAATGTTATACCCGGCACACATTGCACATCACACGCCCTGCTGTCCGACCACATAATGTTATACCCGGCACACATTGCACATCACACGCCCTGCTGTCCGGCCACATAAAGTTATACCCGGCACACCTTGCACATCACACGCCCTGCTGTCCAGCAACATAAAGTTATACCCGGCACACATTGCACATCACACGCCCTGCTGTCCGGCGACATAATGTTATACCCGGCACACCTTGCACATTACATACCCTCCTGTCCGGCAACATAAAGTTATATCCGGCACACCTTGCACATCAGACGCCCTGCTGTCCGGCAACATAAAGTTATACCCGGTTCACCTTGCACGTCACACGCCCTGCTGTCTGGCCACGTAAAGTTATACCCGGAACACCTTGCACATCACATGCCCTACTGTCCAGCAACATAAAGTTATACCCGGCACACATTGCACATCACACGCCCTGCTGTCCGGCCACATAATGTTATACCCGGCACACATTGCACATCACACGCCCTGCTGTCGGGTCACATAAAGTTATACCCGGCACACCTTGCACATCACATGCCCTGCTGTCCGGCCACATAATGTTATACCCGGCACACCTTGCACATCACACGCCTCGTGTCCGGCCACATAATGTTATACCCGGCACATCTTGCACATAACACGCCCTGCTGTCCGGCCACATAAAATTATACCCGGCACACATTGCACATCACACGCCCTGCTGTCCGGCCACATAATGTTATACCCGGCACACCTTGCACATTACACGCCCTGCTGTTGGCCACATAAAGTTATACCCGGAACACCTTGCACATCACACGCCCTGCTGTCCAGCAACATAAAGTTATACCCGGCACACATTGCACATCACACGCCCTGCTGTCCGGCCACATAATGTTATACCCGGCACACATTGCACATCACACGCCCTGCTGTCCGGCCACATAATGTTATACCCGGCACACCTTGCACATCACACGCCTCCCGTCAGGCCACATAATGTTATACCCGGCACACCTTGCACATCACACACCCTGCTGTCCGGAAACATAAAGTTATACACGGCGCACCTTGCACATCACACGAACTGCTGTCCAGCAACATAAAGTTATACCCGGCACACATTGCACATCACACGCCCTGCTGTCCGGCGACATAATGTTATACCCGGCACACCTTTCACATTACATACCCTCCTGTCCGGCAACATAAAGTTATATCCGGCACACCTTGCACATCACACGCCCTGCTGTCCGGCAACATAAAGTTATACCCGGTACACCTTGCACATCACACGCCCTGCTGTCTGGCCACATAAAGTTATACCCGGAACAACTTGCACATCACATGCCCTGCTGTCCAGCAACATAAAGTTATACCCGGCACACATTGCACATCACACGCCCTGCTGTCCGGGCACATAATGTTATACCCGGCACACATTGCACATCACACGCCCTGCTGTCGGGTCACATAAAGTTATACCAGGCACACCTTGCACATCACACGCCCTGCTGTCCAGCAACATAAAGTTATACCCGGCACACATTGCACATTACACGCTCTGCTGTCCGGCCACATAATGTTATACCCGGCACAACTTGCTCATCACACGCCCTGCTGTCCTGCCACATAAAGTTATACCCGGCACACTTTGCAAATCACACGCCCTGCTGTCCAGCCACATAATGTTATACCCGGCACACCTTGCACATCACACGCCCTGCTGGCCGGCAACATAAAGTTATACCCGGGACATCTAGCACATCACACACCCTGCCGTCCGGCAACATAATGTTATACCCGGCACACATTGCACATTACATACCCTCCTATCCGGCCACATAAAGTTATATCCGGCACAACTTGCATATCACATGCTCTCCTGTCCGGCCACATAAAGTTATACCCGGCACACCTTGCACATCACACTCCCTCCTGTCCGGCCACATAAAGTTATACCCGGCACACCTTGCACATCACACACCCTCCTGCCGGCAACATAAAGTTATACCCGGCACACCTTGCACATCACAAACCCTCCTATCCGGCCACATAAAGTTATACCCGGCACACCTTGCACATCACACACCCTCCTGCCGGCAACATAAAGTTATACCCTGCACACCTTGCACATCACATTCCCTGCTGTCCGGCAACATAAAGTTATACCCGGCACACCTTGCACATCACACACCCTCCTGTCCGGCCACATAATGATAAACCCGGCACACCTTGCACTTCACACGCCCTGCTGTCCGGCCACATAATGTTAAACCCGGCACACCTTGCACATCACAGGCCCTGCTGTCTGGCCACATAAAGTTATAACACAACACATCTTGCACATCACACGCCCTGCTGTCCGGCAACATAAAGTTATACACGGCACATCTTGCACATCACACACCCTGCCGTCCGGCAACATAATGTTATGCCCGGCACACATTGCACATTACATACCCTCCTGTCCAGCCACATAAAGTTATATCCGGCACACCTTGCACATCACACACCCTCCTGCCGGCAACATAAAGTTATACCCGGCACACCTTGCACATCACAAACCCTCCTATCCGGCCACATAAATTTATGCCCGGCACACATTGCACATCACACACCTTCCTGTCCGGCAACATAAAGTTATACCAGGCACACCTTGCACATCACACGCCCTGCTGTCCGGCAACATAAAGTTATACCCGGCACACCTTGCACATCACGCACCCTCCTGTCCAGCCACATAAAGTTCTACTCGGTACACCTTGCACATCACACGCCCTGCCGTCCGGCAACATAAAGTTATACCCGGCACACCTTGCACATCACACGCCCTCCTGTCCGGCCACATAATGTTATACCCGGCACACATTGCACATCACTCGCCCTGCTGTCGGGTCACATAAAGTTATACCCGGCACACCTTGCACATCACACGCCCTGCTGTCCGGCCACATAATGTTATACCCGGCACACCTTGCACATCACACGCCTCGTGTCCGGCCACATAATGTTATACCCGGCACATCTTGCACATAACACGCCCTGCTGTCCGGCCACATAAAATTATACCCGGCACACATTGCACATCACACGCCCTGCTGTCCGGCCACATAATGTTATACCCGGCACACCTTGCACATCACACGCCTCGTGTCCGGCCACATAATGTTATACCCGGCACATCTTGCACATAACACGCCCTGCTGTCCGGCCACATAAAATTATACCCGGCACACATTGCACATCTCACGCCCTGCTGTCCGGCCACATAATGTTATACCCGGCACACCTTGCACATTACATACCCTCCTATCCGGCCACATAAAGTTATATCCGGCACAACTTGCATATCACATGCCCTCCTGTCCGGCCACATAAAGTTATACCCGGCACACCTTGCACATCACACTCCCTCCTGTCCGGCCACATAAAGTTATACCCGGCACACCTTGCACATCACACACCCTCCTGTCCGGCCACATAATGATAAACCCGGCACACCTTGCACATCACACGCCCTCCTGTCCGGCCACATAAAGTTATACCCTGCACACCTTACACATCACATTCCCTGCTGTCCGGCCACATAATGTTAAACCCGGCACACCTTGCACTTCACACGCCCTGCTGTCCGGCCACATAATGTTAAACCCGGCACACCTTGCACATCACAGGCCCTGCTGTCCGGCCACATAAAGTTATAACACAACACATCTTGCACATCACACGCCCTGCTGTCCGTCAACATAAAGTTATACACGGCACATCTTGCACATCACACACCCTGCCGTCCGGCAACATAATGTTATGCCCGGCACACATTGCACATTACATACCCTCCTGTCCAGCCACATAAAGTTATATCCGGCACACCTTGCACATCACACACCCTCCTGCCGGCAACATAAAGTTATACCCGGCACACCTTGCACATCACAAACCCTCCTATCCGGCCACATAAATTTATGCCCGGCACACCTTGCACATCACACACCTTCCTGTCCGGCAACATAAAGTTATACCAGGCACACCTTGCACATCACACGCCCTGCTGTCCGGCAACATAAAGTTATAACCGGCACACCTTGCACATCACGCGCCCTCCTGTCCAGCCACATAAAGTTCTACTCGGTACACCTTGCACATCACACGCCCTGCCGTCCGGCAACATAAAGTTATACCCGGCACACCTTGCACATCACACGCCCTCCTGTCCAGCCACATAAATTTCTACTCGGTACACCTTGCACATCACACGCCCTGCTGTCCGGCAACATAAAATTATACCCGGCACACCATGCACATCACATGCCCTACTGTCCGGCATCATAAAGTTTTACCCGCCACACCTTGCACATCACGTGCCCTGCTGTCCGGTAACATAATGTTATACCCAGAACACCTTGCACATCACACTCCCTGATGTCTGGCCACATAAAGTTATACCCGGCACACCTTGCCAATCACACGCCCTGCTGTCCGGCCACATAAAGTTATACCCGGCACACCTTGCACATCACACACCCTGCTGTCCGGCAACATAAAGTTAAACTCGGCACAAATTGCACATCACACGCCCTGCTGTCCGGCCACGTAAAGTTATACCCGGCACACCTTGCACATCACACGCCCTGCTGTCCGGCAACCTAAAGTTATACCCAGCACACATTGCACATCACACGCCCTGCTGTCCGGCCATATAATGTTATACCCGGCACACATTGCACATCACACGCCCTGCTGTCGGGCCACATAATGTTATACCCGGCACACCTGGCACATCACACGCCTCCTGTCTGGCCACATAATGTTATACCCGGCACACCTTGCACATCACACGCCCTGCTGTCCGGCCACATAATGTTATACCCGGTATACATTGCACATCACACGCCCTGATATCCGGCCACATAATGTTATACCCGGCACACCTTGCACATCACACGCCCTGCTGTCCAGCAACATAAAGTTATACCCGGCACACATTGCACATCACACGCCCTGTTGTCCGGCCACATAATGTTATACCCGGCACACATTGCACATCACACGCCGTGCTGTCCGGCCACATAAAGTTATACCCGGCACACCTTGCACATCACACGCCCTGCTGTCCGGCAACATAAAGTTATAGACAGCACATCTTGCACATCACACACCCTGCCGTCCGGCAACATAATGTTATGCCCGGCACACATTGCACATTACATACCCTCCTGTCCAGCCACATAAAGTTATATCCGGCACACCTTGCACATCACATGCCCTGCTGTCCGGCAACATAAAGTTATACCCGGCACATCCTGAACATCACACACCCTGCCGTTCGGCAAAATAATGTTATACCCGGCACACATTGCACATTACATACCCTCCTGTCTGGCCACATAAAGTTATACCCGGCACACTTTGCACATCACACTCCATCCTGTCCGGCCACATAAAGTTATACCCGGCACACCTTGCACATCACACACCCTCCTGTCCGGCCACATAAAGTTATATCCGGCACACCTTGCAAATCACACACCCTCCTGTCCGGCAACATAAAGTTATACCCGGCACACCTTGCACATCACACGCCCTGCTGTCCAGCAAAATAAAGTTATACCCGGCACACATTGCACATCACACGCCCTGCTGTCCGGCCACATAATGTTATACCCGGCACACCTTGCACATTACATACCCTCCTGTCCGGCAACACATAGTTATATCCGGCACACCTTGCACATCACACTCCCTCCTCTCCGGCCACAAAAAGTTATACCCGGCACACCTTTCACATCACACTCCCTGCTTTCCAGCAACATAAAGTTATACCCGGCACACATTGCACATCACACGCCCTGCTGTCCGGCGACATAATGTTATACCCGGCACACCTTGCACATTACATACCCTCCTGTCCGGCAACATAAAGTTATATCCGGCACACCTTGCACATCAGACGCCCTGGGGTCCGGCAACATAAAGTTATACCCGGTTCACCTTGCACGTCACACGCCCTGCTGTCTGGCCACGTAAAGTTATACCCGGAACACCTTGCACATCACATGCCCTGCTGTCCAGCAACATAAAGTTATACCCGGCACACATTGCACATCACACGCCCTGCTGTCCGGCCACATAATGTTATACCCGGCACACATTGCACATCACACGCCCTGCTGTCGGGTCACATAAAGTTATACCCGGCACACCTTGCACATCACATGCACTGCTGTCCGGACACATAATGTTATACCCGGCACACCTTGCACATCACACGCCTCGTGTCCGGCCACATAATGTTATACCCGGCACATCTTGCACATAACACGCCCTGCTGTCCGGCCACATAAAATTATACCCGGCACACATTGCACATCACACGCCCTGCTGTCCGGCCACATAATGTTATACCCGGCACACCTTGCACATTACACGCCCTGCTGTTGGCCACATAAAGTTATACCCGGCACACCTTGCACATCACACGCCCTGCTGTCCAGCAACATAAAGTTATACCCGGCACACATTGCACATCACACGCCCTGCTGTCCGGCCACATAATGTTATACCCGGCAAACATTGCACATCACACGCCCTGCTGTCCGGCCACATAATGTTATACCCGGCACACCTTGCACATCACACGCCTCCCGTCAGGCCACATAATGTTATACCCGGCACACCTTGCACATCACACACCCTGCTGTCCGGAAACATAAAGTTATACACGGCGCACCTTGCACATCACACGCACTGCTGTCCAGCAACATAAAGTTATACCCGGCACACATTGCACATCACACGCCCTGCTATCCGGCGACATAATGTTATACCCGGCACACCTTTCACATTACATACCCTCCTGTCCGGCAACATAATGTTATATCCGTCACACCTTGCACATCACACGCCCTGCTGTCCGGCAACATAAAGTTATACCCGGTACACCTTGCACATCACACGCCCTGCTGTCTGGCCACATAAAGTTATACCCGGAACACCTTGCACATCACATGCCCTGCTGTCCAGCAACATAAAGTTATACCCGGCACACATTGCACATCACACGCCCTGCTGTCCGGCCACATAATGTTATACCCGGCACACATTGCACATCACACGCCCTGCTGTCGGTTCACATAAAGTTATACCCGGCACACCTTGCACATCACACGCCCTGCTGTCCAGCAACATAAAGTTATACCCGGCACACATTGCACATTACACGCCCTGCTGTCCGGCCACATAATGTTATACCCAGCAAAACTTGCTCATCACACGCCCTGATGTCCTGCCACATAAAGTTATACCCGGCACACCTTGCAAATCACACGCCCTGCTGTCCAGCCACATAATGTTATACCCGGCACACCTTGCACATCACATGCCCTGCTGGCCGGCAACATAAAGTTATACCCGGGACATCTTGCACATCACACACCCTGCCGTCCGGCAACATAATGTTATACCCGGCACACATTGCACATTACATACCCTCCTGTCCGGCCACATAAAGTTATATCCGGCACAACTTGCATATCACATGCCCTCCTGTCCGGCCACATAAAGTTATACCCGGCACACCTTGCACATCACACTCCCTCCTGTCCGGCCACATAAAGTTATACCCGGCACACCTTGCACATCACACACACTCCTGCCGGCAACATAAAGTTATATCCGGCTCACCTTGCACATAACACGCCCTGCTGTCCGGCAACATAAAGTTATACCCGGCACACCTTGCACATCACACACCCTCCTGTCCGACCACATAAAGTTATACCCGGCACACCTTGCACATCACACGCCCTGCTGTCTGGCCACATAAAGTTATACCTTGCACAACTTGCACATCACATTCCCTGCTGTCCGGCAACATAACGTTATACCCTGCACACCTTGCACATCACATTCCCTGCTGTCCGGCAACATAAAGTTATACCCGGCACACCTTGCACATCACACACCCTCCTGTCCGGCCACATAATGATAAACCCGGCACAACTTGCACATCACACGCCCTCCTGTCCGGCCACATAAAGTTATACCCTGCACAACTTACACATCACATTCCCTGCTGTCCGGACACATACTGTTAAACCCGGCACACCTTGCACTTCACACGCCCTGCTGTCCGGCCACATAATGTTAAACCCGGCACACCTTGCACATCACACGCCCTGCTGTCTTGCCACGTATATTTTACCCGGCACACCTAAAACATCACACGCTCTGCTGTCCAGCAATATAATGTTATACCCGGCACACATTGCACATCACACGCCCTGCTGTCCGACCACATAATGTTATACCCGGCACACATTGCACATCACACGCCCTGCTGTCCGGCCACATAAAGTTATACCCGGCACACCTTGCACATCACACGCCCTGCTGTCCAGCAACATAAAGTTATACCCGGCACACATTGCACATCACACGCCCTGCTGTCCGGCGACATAATGTTATACCCGGCACACCTTGCACATTACATACCCTCCTGTCCGGCAACATAAAGTTATATCCGGCACACCTTGCACATCAGACGCCCTGCTGTCCGGCAACATAAAGTTATACCCGGTTCACCTTGCACGTCACACGCCCTGCTGTCTGGCCACGTAAAGTTATACCCGGAACACCTTGCACATCACATGCCCTGCTGTCCAGCAACATAAAGTTATACCCGGCACACATTGCACATCACACGCCCTGCTGTCCGGCCACATAATGTTATACCCGGCACACATTGCACATCACACGCCCTGCTGTCGGGTCACATAAAGTTATACCCGGCACACCTTGCACATCACATGCCCTGCTGTCCGGCCACATAATGTTATACCCGGCACACCTTGCACATCACACGCCTCGTGTCCGGCCACATAATGTTATACCCGGCACATCTTGCACATAACACGCCCTGCTGTCCGGCCACATAAAATTATACCCGGCACACATTGCACATCACACGCCCTGCTGTCCGGCCACATAATGTTATACCCGGCACACCTTGCACATTACACGCCCTGCTGTTGGCCACATAAAGTTATACCCGGAACACCTTGCACATCACACGCCCTGCTGTCCAGCAACATAAAGTTATACCCGGCACACATTGCACATCACACGCCCTGCTGTCCGGCCACATAATGTTATACCCGGCACACATTGCACATCACACGCCCTGCTGTCCGGCCACATAATGTTATACCCGGCACACCTTGCACATCACACGCCTCCCGTCAGGCCACATAATGTTATACCCGGCACACCTTGCACATCACACACCCTGCTGTCCGGAAACATAAAGTTATACACGGCGCACCTTGCACATCACACGAACTGCTGTCCAGCAACATAAAGTTATACCCGGCACACATTGCACATCACACGCCCTGCTGTCCGGCGACATAATGTTATACCCGGCACACCTTTCACATTACATACCCTCCTGTCCGGCAACATAAAGTTATATCCGGCACACCTTGCACATCACACGCCCTGCTGTCCGGCAACATAAAGTTATACCCGGCACACATTGCACATCACACGCCCTGCTGTCCGGCCACATAATGTTATACCCGGCACACATTGCACATCACTCGCCCTGCTGTCGGGTCACATAAAGTTATACCCGGCACACCTTGCACATCACACGCCCTGCTGTCGGGTCACATAAAGTTATACCCGGCACACCTTGCACATCACATGCCCTGCTGTCCGGCCACATAATGTTATACCCGGCACACCTTGCACATCACACGCCTCGTGTCCGGCCACATAATGTTATACCCGGCACATCTTGCACATAACACGCCCTGCTGTCCGGCCACATAAAATTATACCCGGCACACATTGCACATCACACGCCCTGCTGTCCGGCCACATAATGTTATACCCGGCACACCTTGCACATCACACGCCTCGTGTCCGGCCACATAATGTTATACCCGGCACATCTTGCACATAACACGCCCTGCTGTCCGGCCACATAAAATTATACCCGGCACACATTGCACATCACACGCCCTGCTGTCCGGCCACATAATGTTATACCCGGCACACCTTGCACATTACACGCCCTGCTGTTGGCCACATAAAGTTATACCCGGCACACCTTGCACATCACACGCCCTGCTGTCCAGCAACATAAAGTTATACCCGGCACACATTGCACATCACACGCCCTGCCGTCCGGCCACATAATGTTATACCCGGCACACATTGCACATCACACGCCCCGCTGTCCGGCCACATAATGTTATACCCGGCACACCTTGCACATCACACGCCTCCCGTCAGGCCACATAATGTTATACCCGGCACACCTTGCACATCACACACCCTGCTGTCCGGAAACATAAAGTTATACACGGCGCACCTTGCACATCACACGAACTGCTGTCCAGCAACATAAAGTTATACCCGGCACACATTGCACATCACACGCCCTGCTGTCCGGCGACATAATGTTATACCCGGCACACCTTTCACATTACATACCCTCCTGTCCGGCAACATAAAGTTATATCCGGCACACCTTGCACATCACACGCCCTGCTGTCCGGCCACATAATGTTATATCCGGCACACATTGCACATCACACGCCCTGCTGTCCGGCCACATAATGTTATACCCGGCACACCTTGCACATCACACGCCTCCCGTCAGGCCACATAATGTTATACCCGGCACACCTAGCACATCACACACCCTGCTGTCCGGAAACATAAAGTTATACACGGCGCACCTTGCACATCACTCGAACTGCTGTCCAGCAACATAAAGTTATACCCGGCACACATTGCACATCACACGCCCTGCTGTCCGGCGACATAATGTTATACCCGGCACACCTTTCACATTACATACCCTCCTGTCCGGCAACATAAAGTTATATCCGGCACACCTTGCACATCACACGCCCTGCTGTCCGGCAACATAAAGTTATACCCGGTACACCTTGCACATCACACGCCCTGCTGTCTGGCCACATAAAGTTATACCCGGAACACCTTGCACATCACATGCCCTGCTGTCCAGCAACATAAAGTTATACCCGGCACACATTGCACATCACACGCCCTGCTGTCCGGGCACATAATGTTATACCCGGCACACATTGCACATCACACGCCCTGCTGTCGGGTCACATAAAGTTATACCAGGCACACCTTGCACATCACACGCCCTGCTGTCCAGCAACATAAAGTTATACCCGGCACACATTGCACATTACACGCTCTGCTGTCCGGCCACATAATGTTATACCCGGCACAACTTGCTCATCACACGCCCTGCTGTCCTGCCACATAAAGTTATACCCGGCACACTTTGCAAATCACACGCCCTGCTGTCCAGCCACATAATGTTATACCCGGCACACCTTGCACATCACACGCCCTGCTGGCCGGCAACATAAAGTTATACCCGGGACATCTAGCACATCACACACCCTGCCGTCCGGCAACATAATGTTATACCCGGCACACATTGCACATTACATACCCTCCTATCCGGCCACATAAAGTTATATCCGGCACAACTTGCATATCACATGCCCTCCTGTCCGGCCACATAAAGTTATACCCGGCACACCTTGCACATCACACTCCCTCCTGTCCGGCCACATAAAGTTATACCCGGCACACCTTGCACATCACACACCCTCCTGCCGGCAACATAAAGTTATACCCTGCACACCTTGCACATCACATTCCCTGCTGTCCGGCAACATAAAGTTATACCCGGCACACCTTGCACATCACACACCCTCCTGTCCGGCCACATAATGATAAACCCGGCACACCTTGCACATCACACGCCCTCCTGTCCGGCCACATAAAGTTATACCCTGCACACCTTACACATCACATTCCCTGCTGTCCGGCCACATAATGTTAAACCCGGCACACCTTGCACTTCACACGCCCTGCTGTCCGGCCACATAATGTTAAACCCGGCACACCTTGCACATCACAGGCCCTGCTGTCCGGCCACATAAAGTTATAACACAACACATCTTGCACATCACACGCCCTGCTGTCCGGCAACATAAAGTTATACACGGCACATCTTGCACATCACACACCCTGCCGTCCGGCAACATAATGTTATGCCCGGCACACATTGCACATTACATACCCTCCTGTCCAGCCACATAAAGTTATATCCGGCACACCTTGCACATCACACACCCTCCTGCCGGCAACATAAAGTTATACCCGGCACACCTTGCACATCACAAACCCTCCTATCCGGCCACATAAATTTATGCCCGGCACACCTTGCACATCACACACCTTCCTGTCCGGCAACATAAAGTTATACCAGGCACACCTTGCACATCACACGCCCTGCTGTCCGGCAACATAAAGTTATACCCGGCACACCTTGCACATCACGCGCCCTCCTGTCCAGCCACATAAAGTTCTACTCGGTACACCTTGCACATCACACGCCCTGCCGTCCGGCAACATAAAGTTATACCCGGCACACCTTGCACATCACACGCCCTCCTGTCCAGCCACATAAATTTCTACTCGGTACACCTTGCACATCACACGCCCTGCCGTCCGGCAACATAAAATTATACCCGGTTCACCTTGCACGTCACACGCCCTGCTGTCTGGCCAGGTAAAGTTATACCCGGAACACCTTGCACATCACATGCCCTGCTGTCCAGCAACATAAAGTTATACCCGGCACACATTGCACATCACACGCCCTGCTGTCCGGCCACATAATGTTATACCCGGCACACATTGCACATCACTCGCCCTGCTGTCGGGTCACATAAAGTTATACCCGGCACACCTTGCACATCACACGCCCTGCTGTCGGGTCACATAAAGTTATACCCGGCACACCTTGCACATCACATGCCCTGCTGTCCGGCCACATAATATTATACCCGGCACACCTTGCACATCACACGCCTCGTGTCCGGCCACATAATGTTATACCCGGCACATCTTGCACATAACACGCCCTGCTGTCCGGCCACATAAAATTAAACCCGGCACACATTGCACATCACACGCCCTGCTGTCCGGCCACATAATGTTATACCCGGCACACCTTGCACATCACACGCCTCGTGTCCGGCCACATAATGTTATACCCGGCACATCTTGCACATAACACGCCCTGCTGTCCGGCCACATAAAATTATACCCGGCACACATTGCACATCACACGCCCTGCTGTCCGGCCACATAATGTTATACCCGGCACACCTTGCACATTACACGCCCTGCTGTTGGCCACATAAAGTTATACCCGGCACACCTTGCACATCACACGCCCTGCTGTCCAGCAACATAAAGTTATACCCGGCACACATTGCACATCACACGCCCTGCTGTCCGGCCACATAATGTTATACCCGGCACACATTGCACATCACACGCCCTGCTGTCCGGCCACATAATGTTATACCCGGCACACCTTGCACATCACACGCCTCCCGTCAGGCCACATAATGTTATACCCGGCACACCTTGCACATCACACACCCTGCTGTCCGGAAACATAAAGTTATACACGGCGCACCTTGCACATCACACGAACTGCTGTCCAGCAACATAAAGTTATACCCGGCACACATTGCACATCACACGCCCTGCTGTCCGGCGACATAATGTTATACCCGGCACACCTTTCACATTACATACCCTCCTGTCCGGCAACATAAAGTTATATCCGGCACACCTTGCACATCACACGCCCTGCTGTCCGGCAACATAAAGTTATACCCGGTACACCTTGCACATCACACGCCCTGCTGTCTGGCCACATAAAGTTATACCCGGAACACCTTGCACATCACATGCCCTGCTGTCCAGCAACATAAAGTTATACCCGGCACACATTGCACATCACACGCCCTGCTGTCCGGCCACATAATGTTATACCCGGCACACATTGCACATCACACGCCCTGCTGTCGGGTCACATAAAGTTATACCAGGCACACCTTGCACATCACACGCCCTGCTGTCCAGCAACATAAAGTTATACCCGGCACACATTGCACATTACACGCCCTGCTGTCCGGCCACATAATGTTATACCCGGCACAACTTGCTCATCACACGCCCTGCTGTCCTGCCACATAAAGTTATACCCGGCACACTTTGCAAATCACACGCCCTGCTGTCCAGCCACATAATGTTATACCCGGCACACCTTGCACATCACACGCCCTGCTGGCCGGCAACATAAAGTTATACCCGGGACATCTAGCACATCACACACCCTGCCGTCCGGCAACATAATGTTATACCCGGCACACATTGCACATTACATACCCTCCTATCCGGCCACATAAAGTTATATCCGGCACAACTTGCATATCACATGCCCTCCTGTCCGGCCACATAAAGTTATACCCGGCACACCTTGCACATCACACTCCCTCCTGTCCGGCCACATAAAGTTATACCCGGCACACCTTGCACATCACACACCCTCCTGCCGGCAACATAAAGTTATACCCTGCACACCTTGCACATCACATTCCCTGCTGTCCGGCAACATAAAGTTATACCCGGCACACCTTGCACATCACACACCCTCCTGTCCGGCCACATAATGATAAACCCGGCACACCTTGCACATCACACGCCCTCCTGTCCGGCCACATAAAGTTATACCCTGCACACCTTACACATCACATTCCCTGCTGTCCGGCCACATAATGTTAAACCCGGCACACCTTGCACTTCACACGCCCTGCTGTCTGGCCACATAATGTTAAACCCGGCACACCTTGCACATCACAGGCCCTGCTGTCCGGCCACATAAAGTTATAACACAACACATCTTGCACATCACACGCCCTGCTGTCCGGCAACATAAAGTTATACACGGCACATCTTGCACATCACACACCCTGCCGTCCGGCAACATAATGTTATGCCCGGCACACATTGCACATTACATACCCTCCTGTCCAGCCACATAAAGTTATATCCGGCACACCTTGCACATCACACACCCTCCTGCCGGCAACATAAAGTTATACCCGGCACACCTTGCACATCACAAACCCTCCTATCCGGCCACATAAATTTATGCCCGGCACACCTTGCACATCACACACCTTCCTGTCCGGCAACATAAAGTTATACCAGGCACACCTTGCACATCACACGCCCTGCTGTCCGGCAACATAAAGTTATACCCGGCACACCTTGCACATCACGCGCCCTCCTGTCCAGCCACATAAAGTTCTACTCGGTACACCTTGCACATCACACGCCCTGCCGTCCGGCAACATAAAGTTATACCCGGCACACCTTGCACATCACACACCCTCCTGTCCAGCCACATAAATTTCTACTCGGTACACCTTGCACATCACACGCCCTGCCGTCCGGCAACATAAAATTATACCCGGCACACCATGCACATCACATGCCCTACTGTCCGGCATCATAAAGTTTTACCCGCCACACCTTGCACATCACGTGCCCTGCTGTCCGGTAACATAATGTTATACCCAGAACACCTTGCACATCACACTCCCTGATGTCTGGCCACATAAAGTTATACCCGGCACACCTTGCCAATCACACGCCCTGCTGTCCGGCCACATAAAGTTATACCCGGCACACCTTGCACATCACACACCCTGCTGTCCGGCAACATAAAGTTATACTCGGCACAAATTGCACATCACACGCCCTGCTGTCCGGCCACGTAAAGTTATACCCGGCACACCTTGCACATCACACGCCCTGCTGTCCGGCAACCTAAAGTTATACCCAGCACACATTGCACATCACACGCCCTGCTGTCCGGCCATATAATGTTATACCCGGCACACATTGCACATCACACGCCCTGCTGTCGGGCCACATAATGTTATACCCGGCACACCTGGCACATCACACGCCTCCTGTCTGGCCACATAATGTTATACCCGGCACACCTTGCACATCACACGCCCTGCTGTCCGGCCACATAATGTTATACCCGGTATACATTGCACATCACACGCCCTGATATCCGGCCACATAATGTTATACCCGGCACACCTTGCACATCACACGGCCTGCTGTCCAGCAACATAAAGTTATACCCGGCACACATTGCACATCACACGCCCTGTTGTCCGGCCACATAATGTTATACCCGGCACACATTGCACATCACACGCCGTGCTGTCCGGCCACATAAAGTTATACCCGGCACACCTTGCACATCACACACCCTGCTGTCCAGCAACTAAAAGTTACACCCGGCACACATTGCACATCACACGCCCTGATGTCCAGCAACTAAAAGTTACACCCGGCACACTTTGCACATCACACGCCCTGCTGTCCGGCGACATAATGTTATACCCGGCACACCTTTCACATTACATACCCTCCTGTCCGGCAACATAAAGTTATATCCGGCACACCTTGCACATCACACGCCCTGCTGTCCGGCAACATAAAGTTATACCCGGTACACCTTGCACATCACACACCCTGCTGTCTGGCCACATAAAGTTATACCCGGAACACCTTGCACATCACATGCCCTGCTGTCCAGCAACATAAAGTTATACCCGGCACACATTGCACATCACACGCCCTGCTGTCCGGCCACATCATGTTATACCCGGCACACATTGCACATCACACGCCCTGCTGTCGGGTCACATAAAGTTATACCAGGCACACCTTGCACATCACACGCCCTGCTGTCCAGCAACATAAAGTTATACCCGGCACACATTGCACATTACACGCCCTGCTGTCCGGCCACATAATGTTATACCCGGCACAACTTGCTCATCACACGCCCTGCTGTCCTGCCACATAAAGTTATACCCGGCACACTTTGCAAATCACACGCCCTGCTGTCCAGCCACATAATGTTATACCCGGCACACCTTGCACATCACACGCCCTGCTGGCCGGCAACATAAAGTTATACCCGGGACATCTAGCACATCACACACCCTGCCGTCCGGCAACATAATGTTATACCCGGCACACATTGCACATTACATACCCTCCTATCCGGCCACATAAAGTTATATCCGGCACAACTTGCATATCACATGCCCTCCTGTCCGGCCACATAAAGTTATACCCGGCACACCTTGCATATCACACTCCCTCCTATCCGGCCACATAAAGTTATACCCGGCACACCTTGCACATCACACACCCTCCTGCCGGCAACATAAAGTTATACCCTGCACACCTTGCACATCACATTCCCTGCTGTCCGGCAACATAAAGTTATACCCGGCACACCTTGCACATCACACACCCTCCTGTCCGGCCACATAATGATAAACCCGGCACACCTTGCACATCACACGCCCTCCTGTCCGGCCACATAAAGTTATACCCTGCACACCTTACACATCACATTCCCTGCTGTCCGGCCACATAATGTTAAACCCGGCACACCTTGCACTTCACACGCCCTGCTGTCCGGCCACATAATGTTAAACCCGGCACACCTTGCACATCACAGGCCCTGCTGTCCGGCCACATAAAGTTATAACACAACACATCTTGCACATCACACGCCCTGCTGTCCGGCAACATAAAGTTATACACGGCACATCTTGCACATCACACACCCTGCCGTCCGGCAACATAATGTTATGCCCGGCACACATTGCACATTACATACCCTCCTGTCCAGCCACATAAAGTTATATCCGGCACACCTTGCACATCACACACCCTCCTGCCGGCAACATAAAGTTATACCCGGCACACCTTGCACATCACAAACCCTCCTATCCGGCCACATAAATTTATGCCCGGCACACCATGCACATCACACGCCCTCCTGTCCGGCCACATAAAGTTATACCCTGCACACCTTACACATCACATTCCCTGCTGTCCGGCCACATAATGTTAAACCCGGCACACCTTGCACTTCACACGCCCTGCTGTCTGGCCACATAATGTTAAACCCGGCACACCTTGCACATCACAGGCCCTGCTGTCCGGCCACATAAAGTTATAACACAACACATCTTGCACATCACACGCCCTGCTGTCCGGCAACATAAAGTTATACACGGCACATCTTGCACATCACACACCCTGCCGTCCGGCAACATAATGTTATGCCCGGCACACATTGCACATTACATACCCTCCTGTCCAGCCACATAAAGTTATATCCGGCACACCTTGCACATCACACACCCTCCTGCCGGCAACATAAAGTTATACCCGGCACACCTTGCACATCACAAACCCTCCTATCCGGCCACATAAATTTATGCCCGGCACACCTTGCACATCACACACCTTCCTGTCCGGCAACATAAAGTTATACCAGGCACACCTTGCACATCACACGCCCTGCTGTCCGGCAACATAAAGTTATACCCGGCACACCTTGCACATCACGCGCCCTCCTGTCCAGCCACATAAAGTTCTACTCGGTACACCTTGCACATCACACGCCCTGCCGTCCGGCAACATAAAGTTATACCCGGCACACCTTGCACATCACACACCCTCCTGTCCAGCCACATAAATTTCTACTCGGTACACCTTGCACATCACACGCCCTGCCGTCCGGCAACATAAAATTATACCCGGCACACCATGCACATCACATGCCCTACTGTCCGGCATCATAAAGTTTTACCCGCCACACCTTGCACATCACGTGCCCTGCTGTCCGGTAACATAATGTTATACCCAGAACACCTTGCACATCACACTCCCTGATGTCTGGCCACATAAAGTTATACCCGGCACACCTTGCCAATCACACGCCCTGCTGTCCGGCCACATAAAGTTATACCCGGCACACCTTGCACATCACACACCCTGCTGTCCGGCAACATAAAGTTATACTCGGCACAAATTGCACATCACACGCCCTGCTGTCCGGCCACGTAAAGTTATACCCGGCACACCTTGCACATCACACGCCCTGCTGTCCGGCAACCTAAAGTTATACCCAGCACACATTGCACATCACACGCCCTGCTGTCCGGCCATATAATGTTATACCCGGCACACATTGCACATCACACGCCCTGCTGTCGGGCCACATAATGTTATACCCGGCACACCTGGCACATCACACGCCTCCTGTCTGGCCACATAATGTTATACCCGGCACACCTTGCACATCACACGCCCTGCTGTCCGGCCACATAATGTTATACCCGGTATACATTGCACATCACACGCCCTGATATCCGGCCACATAATGTTATACCCGGCACACCTTGCACATCACACGCCCTGCTGTCCAGCAACATAAAGTTATACCCGGCACACATTGCACATCACACGCCCTGTTGTCCGGCCACATAATGTTATACCCGGCACACATTGCACATCACACGCCGTGCTGTCCGGCCACATAAAGTTATACCCGGCACACCTTGCACATCACACACCCTGCTGTCCAGCAACTAAAAGTTACACCCGGCACACATTGCACATCACACGCCCTGATGTCCAGCAACTAAAAGTTACACCCGGCACACTTTGCACATCACACGCCCTGCTGTCCGGCGACATAATGTTATACCCGGCACACCTTTCACATTACATACCCTCCTGTCCGGCAACATAAAGTTATATCCGGCACACCTTGCACATCACACGCCCTGCTGTCCGGCAACATAAAGTTATACCCGGTACACCTTGCACATCACACACCCTGCTGTCTGGCCACATAAAGTTATACCCGGAACACCTTGCACATCACATGCCCTGCTGTCCAGCAACATAAAGTTATACCCGGCACACATTGCACATCACACGCCCTGCTGTCCGGCCACATCATGTTATACCCGGCACACATTGCACATCACACGCCCTGCTGTCGGGTCACATAAAGTTATACCAGGCACACCTTGCACATCACACGCCCTGCTGTCCAGCAACATAAAGTTATACCCGGCACACATTGCACATTACACGCCCTGCTGTCCGGCCACATAATGTTATACCCGGCACAACTTGCTCATCACACGCCCTGCTGTCCTGCCACATAAAGTTATACCCGGCACACTTTGCAAATCACACGCCCTGCTGTCCAGCCACATAATGTTATACCCGGCACACCTTGCACATCACACGCCCTGCTGGCCGGCAACATAAAGTTATACCCGGGACATCTAGCACATCACACACCCTGCCGTCCGGCAACATAATGTTATACCCGGCACACATTGCACATTACATACCCTCCTATCCGGCCACATAAAGTTATATCCGGCACAACTTGCATATCACATGCCCTCCTGTCCGGCCACATAAAGTTATACCCGGCACACCTTGCATATCACACTCCCTCCTATCCGGCCACATAAAGTTATACCCGGCACACCTTGCACATCACACACCCTCCTGCCGGCAACATAAAGTTATACCCTGCACACCTTGCACATCACATTCCCTGCTGTCCGGCAACATAAAGTTATACCCAGCACACCTTGCACATCACACACCCTCCTGTCCGGCCACATAATGATAAACCCGGCACACCTTGCACATCACACGCCCTCCTGTCCGGCCACATAAAGTTATACCCTGCACACCTTACACATCACATTCCCTGCTGTCCGGCCACATAATGTTAAACCCGGCACACCTTGCACTTCACACGCCCTGCTGTCCGGCCACATAATGTTAAACCCGGCACACCTTGCACATCACAGGCCCTGCTGTCCAGCCACATAAAGTTATAACACAACACATCTTGCACATCACACGCCCTGCTGTCCGGCAACATAAAGTTATACACGGCACATCTTGCACATCACACACCCTGCCGTCCGGCAACATAATGTTATGCCCGGCACACATTGCACATTACATACCCTCCTGTCCAGCCACATAAAGTTATATCCGGCACACCTTGCACATCACACACCCTCCTGCCGGCAACATAAAGTTATACCCGGCACACCTTGCACATCACAAACCCTCCTATCCGGCCACATAAATTTATGCCCGGCACACCATGCACATCACACGCCCTCCTGTCCAGCCACATAAATTTCTACTCGGTACACCTTGCACATCACACGCCCTGCCGTCCGGCAACATAAAATTATACCCGGTTCACCTTGCACGTCACACGCCCTGCTGTCTGGCCAGGTAAAGTTATACCCGGAACACCTTGCACATCACATGCCCTGCTGTCCAGCAACATAAAGTTATACCCGGCACACATTGCACATCACACGCCCTGCTGTCCGGCCACATAATGTTATACCCGGCACACATTGCACATCACTCGCCCTGCTGTCGGGTCACATAAAGTTATACCCGGCACACCTTGCACATCACACGCCCTGCTGTCGGGTCACATAAAGTTATACCCGGCACACCTTGCACATCACATGCCCTGCTGTCCGGCCACATAATATTATACCCGGCACACCTTGCACATCACACGCCTCGTGTCCGGCCACATAATGTTATACCCGGCACATCTTGCACATAACACGCCCTGCTGTCCGGCCACATAAAATTATACCCGGCACACATTGCACATCACACGCCCTGCTGTCCGGCCACATAATGTTATACCCGGCACACCTTGCACATCACACGCCTCGTGTCCGGCCACATAATGTTATACCCGGCACATCTTGCACATAACACGCCCTGCTGTCCGGCCACATAAAATTATACCCGGCACACGTTGCACATCACACGCCCTGCTGTCCGGCCACATAATGTTATACCCGGCACACCTTGCACATTACACGCCCTGCTGTTGGCCACATAAAGTTATACCCGGCACACCTTGCACATCACACGCCCTGCTGTCCAGCAACATAAAGTTATACCCGGCACACATTGCACATCACACGCCCTGCTGTCCGGCCACATAATGTTATACCCGGCACACATTGCACATCACACGCCCTGCTGTCCGGCCACATAATGTTATACCCGGCACACCTTGCACATCACACGCCTCCCGTCAGGCCACATAATGTTATACCCGGCACACCTTGCACATCACACACCCTGCTGTCCGGAAACATAAAGTTATACACGGCGCACCTTGCACATCACACGAACTGCTGTCCAGCAACATAAAGTTATACCCGGCACACATTGCACATCACACGCCCTGCTGTCCGGCGACATAATGTTATACCCGGCACACCTTTCACATTACATACCCTCCTGTCCGGCAACATAAAGTTATATCCGGCACACCTTGCACATCACACGCCCTGCTGTCCGGCAACATAAAGTTATACCCGGTACACCTTGCACATCACACGCCCTGCTGTCTGGCCACATAAAGTTATACCCGGAACACCTTGCACATCACATGCCCTGCTGTCCAGCAACATAAAGTTATACCCGGCACACATTGCACATCACACGCCCTGCTGTCCGGCCACATAATGTTATACCCGGCACACATTGCACATCACACGCCCTGCTGTCGGGTCACATAAAGTTATACCAGGCACACCTTGCACATCACACGCCCTGCTGTCCAGCAACATAAAGTTATACCCGGCACACATTGCACATTACACGCCCTGCTGTCCGGCCACATAATGTTATACCCGGCACAACTTGCTCATCACACGCCCTGCTGTCCTGCCACATAAAGTTATACCCGGCACACTTTGCAAATCACACGCCCTGCTGTCCAGCCACATAATGTTATACCCGGCACACCTTGCACATCACACGCCCTGCTGGCCGGCAACATAAAGTTATACCCGGGACATCTAGCACATCACACACCCTGCCGTCCGGCAACATAATGTTATACCCGGCACACATTGCACATTACATACCCTCCTATCCGGCCACATAAAGTTATATCCGGCACAACTTGCATATCACATGCCCTCCTGTCCGGCCACATAAAGTTATACCCGGCACACCTTGCATATCACACTCCCTCCTATCCGGCCACATAAAGTTATACCCGGCACACCTTGCACATCACACACCCTCCTGCCGGCAACATAAAGTTATACCCTGCACACCTTGCACATCACATTCCCTGCTGTCCGGCAACATAAAGTTATACCCGGCACACCTTGCACATCACACACCCTCCTGTCCGGCCACATAATGATAAACCCGGCACACCTTGCACATCACACGCCCTCCTGTCCGGCCACATAAAGTTATACCCTGCACACCTTACACATCACATTCCCTGCTGTCCGGCCACATAATGTTAAACCCGGCACACCTTGCACTTCACACGCCCTGCTGTCCGGCCACATAATGTTAAACCCGGCACACCTTGCACATCACAGGCCCTGCTGTCCGGCCACATAAAGTTATAACACAACACATCTTGCACATCACACGCCCTGCTGTCCGGCAACATAAAGTTATACACGGCACATCTTGCACATCACACACCCTGCCGTCCGGCAACATAATGTTATGCCCGGCACACATTGCACATTACATACCCTCCTGTCCAGCCACATAAAGTTATATCCGGCACACCTTGCACATCACACACCCTCCTGCCGGCAACATAAAGTTATACCCGGCACACCTTGCACATCACAAACCCTCCTATCCGGCCACATAAATTTATGCCCGGCACACCTTGCACATCACACGCCCTCCTGTCCAGCCACATAAATTTCTACTCGGTACACCTTGCACATCACACGCCCTGCCGTCCGGCAACATAAAATTATACCCGGTTCACCTTGCACGTCACACGCCCTGCTGTCTGGCCAGGTAAAGTTATACCCGGAACACCTTGCACATCACATGCCCTGCTGTCCAGCAACATAAAGTTATACCCGGCACACATTGCACATCACACGCCCTGCTGTCCGGCCACATAATGTTATACCCGGCACACATTGCACATCACTCGCCCTGCTGTCGGGTCACATAAAGTTATACCCGGCACACCTTGCACATCACACGCCCTGCTGTCGGGTCACATAAAGTTATACCCGGCACACCTTGCACATCACATGCCCTGCTGTCCGGCCACATAATATTATACCCGGCACACCTTGCACATCACACGCCTCGTGTCCGGCCACATAATGTTATACCCGGCACATCTTGCACATAACACGCCCTGCTGTCCGGCCACATAAAATTATACCCGGCACACATTGCACATCACACGCCCTGCTGTCCGGCCACATAATGTTATACCCGGCACACCTTGCACATCACACGCCTCGTGTCCGGCCACATAATGTTATACCCGGCACATCTTGCACATAACACGCCCTGCTGTCCGGCCACATAAAATTATACCCGGCACACATTGCACATCACACGCCCTGCTGTCCGGCCACATAATGTTATACCCGGCACACCTTGCACATTACACGCCCTGCTGTTGGCCACATAAAGTTATACCCGGCACACCTTGCACATCACACGCCCTGCTGTCCAGCAACATAAAGTTATACCCGGCACACATTGCACATCACACGCCCTGCTGTCCGGCCACATAATGTTATACCCGGCACACATTGCACATCACACGCCCTGCTGTCCGGCCACATAATGTTATACCCGGCACACCTTGCACATCACACGCCTCCCGTCAGGCCACATAATGTTATACCCGGCACACCTTGCACATCACACACCCTGCTGTCCGGAAACATAAAGTTATACACGGCGCACCTTGCACATCACACGAACTGCTGTCCAGCAACATAAAGTTATACCCGGCACACATTGCACATCACACGCCCTGCTGTCCGGCGACATAATGTTATACCCGGCACACCTTTCACATTACATACCCTCCTGTCCGGCAACATAAAGTTATATCCGGCACACCTTGCACATCACACGCCCTGCTGTCCGGCAACATAAAGTTATACCCGGTACACCTTGCACATCACACGCCCTGCTGTCTGGCCACATAAAGTTATACCCGGAACACCTTGCACATCACATGCCCTGCTGTCCAGCAACATAAAGTTATACCCGGCACACATTGCACATCACACGCCCTGCTGTCCGGCCACATAATGTTATACCCGGCACACATTGCACATCACACGCCCTGCTGTCGGGTCACATAAAGTTATACCAGGCACACCTTGCACATCACACGCCCTGCTGTCCAGCAACATAAAGTTATACCCGGCACACATTGCACATTACACGCCCTGCTGTCCGGCCACATAATGTTATACCCGGCACAACTTGCTCATCACACGCCCTGCTGTCCTGCCACATAAAGTTATACCCGGCACACTTTGCAAATCACACGCCCTGCTGTCCAGCCACATAATGTTATACCCGGCACACCTTGCACATCACACGCCCTGCTGGCCGGCAACATAAAGTTATACCCGGGACATCTAGCACATCACACACCCTGCCGTCCGGCAACATAATGTTATACCCGGCACACATTGCACATTACATACCCTCCTATCCGGCCACATAAAGTTATATCCGGCACAACTTGCATATCACATGCCCTCCTGTCCGGCCACATAAAGTTATACCCGGCACACCTTGCACATCACACTCCCTCCTGTCCGGCCACATAAAGTTATACCCGGCACACCTTGCACATCACACACCCTCCTGCCGGCAACATAAAGTTATACCCTGCACACCTTGCACATCACATTCCCTGCTGTCCGGCAACATAAAGTTATACCCGGCACACCTTGCACATCACACACCCTCCTGTCCGGCCACATAATGATAAACCCGGCACACCTTGCACATCACACGCCCTCCTGTCCGGCCACATAAAGTTATACCCTGCACACCTTACACATCACATTCCCTGCTGTCCGGCCACATAATGTTAAACCCGGCACACCTTGCACTTCACACGCCCTGCTGTCTGGCCACATAATGTTAAACACGGCACACCTTGCACATCACAGGCCCTGCTGTCCGGCCACATAAAGTTATAACACAACACATCTTGCACATCACACGCCCTGCTGTCCGGCAACATAAAGTTATACACGGCACATCTTGCACATCACACACCCTGCCGTCCGGCAACATAATGTTATGCCCGGCACACATTGCACATTACATACCCTCCTGTCCAGCCACATAAAGTTATATCCGGCACACCTTGCACATCACACACCCTCCTGCCGGCAACATAAAGTTATACCCGGCACACCTTGCACATCACAAACCCTCCTATCCGGCCACATAAATTTATGCCCGGCACACCTTGCACATCACACACCTTCCTGTCCGGCAACATAAAGTTATACCAGGCACACCTTGCACATCACACGCCCTGCTGTCCGGCAACATAAAGTTATACCCGGCACACCTTGCACATCACGCGCCCTCCTGTCCAGCCACATAAAGTTCTACTCGGTACACCTTGCACATCACACGCCCTGCCGTCCGGCAACATAAAGTTATACCCGGCACACCTTGCACATCACACACCCTCCTGTCCAGCCACATAAATTTCTACTCGGTACACCTTGCACATCACACGCCCTGCCGTCCGGCAACATAAAATTATACCCGGCACACCATGCACATCACATGCCCTACTGTCCGGCATCATAAAGTTTTACCCGCCACACCTTGCACATCACGTGCCCTGCTGTCCGGTAACATAATGTTATACCCAGAACACCTTGCACATCACACTCCCTGATGTCTGGCCACATAAAGTTATACCCGGCACACCTTGCCAATCACACGCCCTGCTGTCCGGCCACATAAAGTTATACCCGGCACACCTTGCACATCACACACCCTGCTGTCCGGCAACATAAAGTTATACTCGGCACAAATTGCACATCACACGCCCTGATGTCCGGCCACGTAAAGTTATACCCGGCACACCTTGCACATCACACGCCCTGCTGTCCGGCAACCTAAAGTTATACCCAGCACACATTGCACATCACACGCCCTGCTGTCCGGCCATATAATGTTATACCCGGCACACATTGCACATCACACGCCCTGCTGTCGGGCCACATAATGTTATACCCGGCACACCTGGCACATCACACGCCTCCTGTCTGGCCACATAATGTTATACCCGGCACACCTTGCACATCACACGCCCTGCTGTCCGGCCACATAATGTTATACCCGGTATACATTGCACATCACACGCCCTGATATCCGGCCACATAATGTTATACCCGGCACACCTTGCACATCACACGCCCTGCTGTCCAGCAACATAATGTTATACCCGGCACACATTGCACATCACACGCCCTGTTGTCCGGCCACATAATGTTATACCCGGCACACATTGCACATCACACGCCGTGCTGTCCGGCCACATAAAGTTATACCCGGCACACCTTGCACATCACACACCCTGCTGTCCAGCAACTAAAAGTTACACCCGGCACACATTGCACATCACACGCCCTGATGTCCAGCAACTAAAAGTTACACCCGGCACACTTTGCACATCACACGCCCTGCTGTCCGGCGACATAATGTTATACCCGGCACACCTTTCACATTACATACCCTCCTGTCCGGCAACATAAAGTTATATCCGGCACACCTTGCACATCACACGCCCTGCTGTCCGGCAACATAAAGTTATACCCGGTACACCTTGCACATCACACGCCCTGCTGTCTGGCCACATAA
Source organism: Narcine bancroftii (assembly GCF_036971445.1). Lineage (NCBI taxonomy): Eukaryota > Metazoa > Chordata > Chondrichthyes > Torpediniformes > Narcinidae > Narcine > Narcine bancroftii. The sequence goes on from NC_091473.1 coordinate 217,658,049, forward strand.
ATTTATACCCGGAACACCTTGCACATCACATGCCCTGCTGTCCAGCAACATAAAGTTATACCCGGCACACATTGCACATCACACGCCCTGCTGTCCGGCCACATAATGTTATACCCGGCACACATTGCACATCACACGCCCTGCTGTCGGGTCACATAAAGTTATACCAGGCACACCTTGCACATCACACGCCCTGCTGTCCAGCAACATAAAGTTATACCCGGCACACATTGCACATTACACGCCCTGCTGTCCGGCCACATAATGTTATACCCGGCACAACTTGCTCATCACACGCCCTGCTGTCCTGCCACATAAAGTTATACCCGGCACACTTTGCAAATCACACGCCCTGCTGTCCAGCCACATAATGTTATACCCGGCACACCTTGCAAATCACACGCCCTGCTGGCCGGCAACATAAAGTTATACCCGGGACATCTAGCACATCACACACCCTGCCGTCCGGCAACATAATGTTATACCCGGCACACATTGCACATTACATACCCTCCTATCCGGCCACATAAAGTTATATCCGGCACAACTTGCATATCACATGCCCTCCTGTCCGGCCACATAAAGTTATACCCGGCACACCTTGCATATCACACTCCCTCCTATCCGGCCACATAAAGTTATACCCGGCACACCTTGCACATCACACACCCTCCTGCCGGCAACATAAAGTTATACCCTGCACACCTTGCACATCACATTCCCTGCTGTCCGGCAACATAAAGTTATACCCGGCACACCTTGCACATCACACACCCTCCTGTCCGGCCACATAATGATAAACCCGGCACACCTTGCACATCACACGCCCTCCTGTCCGGCCACATAAAGTTATACCCTGCACACCTTACACATCACATTCCCTGCTGTCCGGCCACATAATGTTAAACCCGGCACACCTTGCACTTCACACGCCCTGCTGTCCGGCCACATAATGTTAAACCCGGCACACCTTGCACATCACAGGCCCTGCTGTCCGGCCACATAAAGTTATAACACAACACATCTTGCACATCACACGCCCTGCTGTCCGGCAACATAAAGTTATACACGGCACATCTTGCACATCACACACCCTGCCGTCCGGCAACATAATGTTATGCCCGGCACACATTGCACATTACATACCCTCCTGTCCAGCCACATAAAGTTATATCCGGCACACCTTGCACATCACACACCCTCCTGCCGGCAACATAAAGTTATACCCGGCACACCTTGCACATCACAAACCCTCCTATCCGGCCACATAAATTTATGCCCGGCACACCTTGCACATCACACACCTTCCTGTCCGGCAACATAAAGTTATACCAGGCACACCTTGCACATCACACGCCCTGCTGTCCGGCAACATAAAGTTATACCCGGCACACCTTGCACATCACGCGCCCTCCTGTCCAGCCACATAAAGTTCTACTCGGTACACCTTGCACATCACACGCCCTGCCGTCCGGCAACATAAAGTTATACCCGGCACACATTGCACATCACATGCCCTGCTGTCCGGCATCATAAAGTTTTACCCGCCACACCTTGCACATCACACGCCCTGCTGTCCGGCCACGTAAAGTTATACCCGGCACACCTTGCACATCACACGCCCTGCTGTCCGGCAACCTAAAGTTATACCCGGCACACATTGCACATCACACGCCCTGATATCCGTCACATAAAGTTATACCCGGCACACATTGCACATCACACGCCCTGATATCCGGCCACATAATGTTATACCCGGCACACCTTGCACATCACACGCCCTGCTGTCCAGCAACATAAAGTTATACCCGGCACACATTGCACATCACACGCCCTGTTGTCCGGCCACATAATGTTATACCCGGCACACCTTGCACATCACACGCCCTGCTGTCCGGCAACCTAAAGTTATACCCAGCACACCTTGCACATCACACGCCTTGCTGTCTGGCCACGTAAAGTTATACCCGGCACACCTTACACATCACACGCCCTGCTGTCTGGCCACATAATGTTATACCCGGCACACATTGCACATCACACGCCCTGCTATCGGGCCACATAAAGTTATACCCGGCACACCTTGCACATAACATACCCTGCTGTACGGCCACATAATGTTATACCCGGCACACCTGGCACATCACACGCCTCCTTACCGGCCACATAATGTTATACCCGGCACACCTTGCACATCACACGCCCTGCTGTCCGGCCACATATAGTTATACCCGGCACACCTTGCACATCACACGCCCTGCTGTCCGGCAACATAAAGTTATACCCGGCACATCTTGCACATCACACACCCTGCCGTCTGGCAACATAATGTTATTCCCGGCACACATTGCACATTACATACCCTCCTGTCCGGCCACATAAAGTTATATCCAGCACTACTTGCACATCACACGCCCTCCTGTCCGGCCACATAAAGTTATACCCGGCACACCTTGCACATCACACTCCCTCATGTCCGGCCACATAAAGATATACCCGGCACACCTTGCACATAACATACCCTGCTGTACGGCCACATAATGTTATACCCGGCACACCTGGCACATCACACGCCTCCTTACCGGCCACATAATGTTATACCCGGCACACCTTGCACATCACACGCCCTGCTGTCCGGCCACATATAGTTATACCCGGCACACCTGGCACATCACACGCCTCCTGACCGGCCACATAATGTTATACCCGGCACACCTTGCACATCACACGCCCTGCTGTCCGGCAACATAAAGTTATACCCGGCACACATTGCACATCACACGCCCTGCTGTCTAGCCACATAATGTTATACCCGGCACACCTTGCACATCACACGCCCTGCTGTCCGGCAACATAAAGTTATACCCGGCACATCTTGCACATCACACACCCTGCCGTCCGGCAACATAATGTTATTCCCGGCACACATTGCACATTACATACCCTCCTGTCCGGCCACATAAATTTATATCCGGCACTACTTGCACATAACACGCCCTGCTGTGCAGCCACATAATGTTATACCCGGCACACCTGGCACATCACACGCCTACTGACTGGCCACATAATGTTATACCCGGCACACCTTGCACATCACACGCCCTGCTGTCCAGCAACATAAAGTTTTACCCGGCACACCTGGCACATCACACGCCTCCAGACCGGCCACATAATGTTATACCCGGCACACCTTGCACATCACACGCCCTGCTGTCCGGCAACATAAAGTTATACCCGGCACACATTGCACATCACATGCCCTGCTGTCCGGCATCATAAAGTTTTACCCGCCACACCTTGCACATCACACGGCCTGCTGTATGGCCACATAAAGTTATACCCTGCACACCTTGCCAATCACACGCCCTGCTGTCCGGCAACATAAAGTTATACCCGGCACACCTTGCCATCACACACCCTGCTGTCCGGCAACATAAAGTTATACTCGGCACACATTGCACATCACACGCCCTGCTGTCCGGCCACGTTGTTATACCCGGCACACCTTGCACATCACACGCCCTGCTGTCCGGCAACCTAAAGTTATACCCAGCACACCTTACACATCACACGCTTTGCTGTCTGGCCACGTAAAGTTATACGCGGCACACCTTGCACATCACACTCCCTCATGTCCGGCCACATAAAGTTATACCCGTCACACCTTACACATCACACACCCTCCTGCCGGCAACATAAAGTTATACCCGGCACACCTTGCACAGCACACACCCTCCTGTCCGGCCACATAAAGTTATACCCGGCACACCTTGCACATCACACACCCTCCTGTCCAGCAACATAAAGTTATACCAGGCACACCTTGCACATCACACGCCCTGCTGTCCGGCAACATAAAGTTATACCCGGCACACCTTGCACAAATCACGCCCTCCTGTCCAGCCACATAAAGTTATACCCGGCACACCTTGCACATCACACTCCCTCATGTCCGGCCACATAAAGATATACCCGGCACACCTTGCACATCACACACCCTCCTGCCGGCAACATAAAGTTATACCCGGCACACCTTGCACATCACACACCCTCCTGTCCGGCCACATAAAGTTATGCCCGGCACGCCTTGCACATCACACACCCTCCTGTCCGGCAACATAAAGTTGTACCAGGCACACCTTGCACATCACACGCCCTGCTGTCCGGCAACATAAAGTTATACCCGGCACACCTTGCACATCACGCGCCCTCCTGTCCAGCCACATAAAGTTCTACTCGGTACACCTTGCACATCACACGCCCTGCCGTCCGGCAACATAAAGTTATACCCGGCACACATTGCACATCACATGCCCTGCTGTCCGGCATCATAAAGTTTTACCCGCCACACCTTGCACATCACACGCCCTGCTGTCCGGCCACGTAAAGTTATACCCGGCACACCTTGCACATCACACGCCCTGCTGTCCGGCAACCTAAAGTTATACCCGGCACACATTGCACATCACACGCCCTGATATCCGTCACATAAAGTTATACCCGGCACACATTGCACATCACACGCCCTGATATCCGGCCACATAATGTTATACCCGGCACACCTTGCACATCACACGCCCTGCTGTCCAGCAACATAAAGTTATACCCGGCACACATTGCACATCACACGCCCTGTTGTCCGGCCACATAATGTTATACCCGGCACACATTGCACATCACACGCCGTGCTGTCCGGCCACATAAAGTTATACCCGGCACACCTTGCACATCACACACCCTGCTGTCCAGCAACTAAAAGTTACACCCGGCACACATTGCACATCACACGCCCTGATGTCCAGCAACTAAAAGTTACACCCGGCACACATTGCACATCGCACACCCTGCTGTCCTGCCACATAATGTTATACCCGGCACACCTTGCACATTACAGACCCTCCTGTCCAGCAACATAAAGTTATCTCCGGCACACCTTGCAAATCACACGCCCTCCTGTCCGGCCACATAAAGTTATACCCGGCACACCTTGCACATCACACACCCTTCTGCCGGAAACATAAAGTTATACCCGGAACACCTTGCACATCACACACCCTCCTGTCCGGCAACATAAAGTTATACCCAGCACACCTTGCACATCACTCGCCCAATGTCTGGCAACATAAAGTTACACCGGGCACAACTTGCACATCACACGCCCTGCTGTCCAGCAACATAAAGTTATACCCGGCACACATTGCACATCACACGCCCTCCTGTCCGGCCACATAAAGTTATACCCGGCACACCTTGCACATCACACTCCCTCATGTCCGGCCACATAAAGATATACCCGGCACACCTTGCACATCACACACCCTCCTGCCGGCAACATAAAGTTATACCCGGCACACCTTGCACATCACAAACCCTCCTATCCGGCCACATAAAGTTATGCCCGGCACACCTTGCACATCACACACCTTCCTGTCCGGCAACATAAAGTTATACCAGGCACACCTTGCACATCACACGCCCTGCTGTCCGGCAACATAAAGTTATACCCGGCACACCTTGCACATCACGCGCCCTCCTATCCAGCCACATAAAGTTCTACTCGGTACACATTGCACATCACACGCCCTGCCGTCCGGCAACATAAAGTTATACCCGGCACACATTGCACATCACATGCCCTGCTGTCCGGCATCATAAAGTTTTATCCGCCACACCTTGCACATCACACACCCTGCTGTCTGGCCACATAAAGTCATACCCGGCACACCTTGCCAATCACACGCCCTGCTGTCCGGCCACGTAAAGTTATACCCGTCACACCTTGCACATCACACGCCCTGCTGTCCGGCAACCTAAAGTTATACCCAGCACACCTTGCACATCACACGCCTTGCTGTCTGGCCACGTAAAGTTATACCCGGCACACCTTACACATCACACGCCCTGCTGTCTGGCCACATAATGTTATACCCGGCACACATTGCACATCACACGCCCTGCTATCGGGCCACATAAAGTTATACCCGGCACACCTTGCACATAACATACCCTGCTGTACGGCCACATAATGTTATAGCCGGCACACCTGGCACATCACACGCCTCCTTAACGGCCACATAATGTTATACCCGGCACACCTTGCACATCACACGCCCTGCTGTCCGGCCACATATAGTTATACCCGGCACACCTTGCACATCACACGCCCTGCTGTCCGGCAACATAAAGTTATACCCGGCACATCTTGCACATCACACACCCTGCCGTCTGGCAACATAATGTTATTCCCGGCACACATTGCACATTACATACCCTCCTGTCCGGCCACATAAAGTTATATCCAGCACTACTTGCACATCACACGCCCTCCTGTCCGGCCACATAAAGTTATACCCGGCACACCTTGCACATCACACTCCCTCATGTCCGGCCACATAAAGATATACCCGGCACACCTTGCACATCACACACCCTCCTGCCGGCAACATAAAGTTATACCCGGCACACCTTGCACATCACACACCCTCCTGTCCGGCCACATAAAGTTATACCCGGCACACCTTGCACATCACACAGCCTCATGTCCGGCAACATAAAGTTATACCAGGCACACCTTGCACATCACACGCCCTGCTGTCCGGCAACATAAAGTTATACCCGGCACATCTTGCACATCACACACCCTCCTGTCCGGCCACATAAAGTTATACCCGGCACACCTTGCACATCACTCACCCTCTTGTCCGGCAACATAAAGTTATACCAGGCACACCTTGCACATCACACGCCCTGCTGTCCGGCAACATAAAGTTATACCCGGCACACCTTGCACATCACACGCCCTCCTGTCCAGCCACATAAAGTTCTACTCGGTACACCTTGCACATCACACGCCCTGCCGTCCAGCAACATAATATTATACCCGGCACACCTTGCACATCACATGCCCTACTGTCCGGCATCATAAAGTTTTACCCGCCACACCTTGCACATCACATGCCCTGCTGTCCGGCAACATAATGTTATACCCGGCACACCTTGCACATCACACGCCCTGCTGTCTGGCCACATAAAGTTATACCTGGCACACCTTGCCAATCACACGCCCTGCTGTCCGGCCACATATAATCATACCCGGCACACCTTGCACATCACAAACCCTGCTGTCCGGCATCATAAAGTTATACTCGGCACACATTGCACATCACACGCCCTGCTGTCCGGCCACGTAAAGTTATGCCCGGCACACCTTGCACATCACACGCCCTGCAGTCCGGCAACCTAAAGTTATACCCAGCACACCTTGCACATCACACACCTTGCTGTCTGGCCACGTAAAGTTATACCCGGCACACCTTTACCATCACACGCCCTGCTGTCTGGCCACATAATGTTATACCCGGCACACATTGCACATCACACACTCTGCTGTCGGGCCACATAAAGTTATACCCGGCACACCTTGCACATAACACGCCCTGCTGTGCGGCCACGTAATGTTATACCCGGCACACCTTGCACATCACACGCCCTGCTGTCCGGCAACATAAAGTTATACCCGGCACACATTGCACATCACACGCCCTGCTGTCTAGCCACATAATGTTATACCCGGCACACCTTGCACATCACACGCCCTGCTGTCCGGCAACATAAAGTTATACCCGGCACATCTTGCACATCACACACCCTGCCGTCCGGCAACATAATGTTATTCCCGGCACACATTGCACATTACATACCCTCCTGTCCGGCCACATAAATTTATATCCGGCACTACTTGCACATAACACGCCCTGCTGTGCGGCCACATAATGTTATACCCGGCACACCTGGCACATCACACGACTCCTGACCGGCCACATAATGTTATACCCGGCACACCTTGCACATCACATGCCCTGCTGTCCGGCAACATAAAGTTTTACCCGGCACACCTGGCACATCACACGCCTCCTGACCGGCCACATAATGTTATACCCGGCACACCTGGCACATCACACGCCTCCTGACCGGCCACATAATGTTATACCCGGCACACCTTGCACATCACACGCCCTGCTGTCCGGCAACATAAAGTTTTACCCGGCACACCTGGCACATCACACTCCTCCTGACCGGCCACATAATGTTATACCCGGCACACATTGCACATCACATGCCCTGCTGTCCGGCATCATAAAGTTTTACCCGCCACACCTTGCACATCACACGCTCTGCTGTATGGCCACATAAAGTTATACCCAGCACACCTTGCCAATCACACGCCCTGCTTTCCGGCCACATAAAGTTATACCCGGCACACCTTGCCATCACACACCCTGCTGTCCGGCAACATAAAGTTATACTCGGCACACATTGCACATCACACGCCCTGCTGTCCGGCCACGTTAAGTTATACCCGGCACACCTTGCACATCACACGCCCTGCTGTCCGGCAACCTAAAGTTATACCGAGCACACCTTGCACATCTCACGCCTTGCTGTCTGGCCACGTAAAGTTATACGCGGCACACCTTGCACATCACACTCCCTCAAGTCCGGCCACATAAAGTTATACCCGTCACACCTTACACATCACACAACCTCCTGCCGGCAACATAAAGTTATACCCGGCACACCTTGCACAGCACACACCCTCCTGTCCGGCCACATAAAGTTATACCCGGCACACCTTGCACATCACACACCCTCCTGTCCGGCAACATAAAGTTATACCAGGCACAGCTTGCACATCACACGCGCTGCTGTCCGGCAACATAAAGTTATACCCGGCACACCTTGCACAAATCACGCCCTCCTGTCCAGCCACATAAAGTTATACCCGGCACACCTTGCACATCACACTCCCTCATGTCCGGCCACATAAAGATATACTCGGCACACCTTCCACATCACACACCCTCCTGCCGGCAACATAAAGTTATACCCGGCACACCTTGCACATCACACACCCTCCTGTCCGGCCACATAAAGTTATGCCTGGCACACCTTGCACATCACACACCCTCCTGTCCGGCAACATAAAGTTATACCAGGCACACCTTGCACATCACACGCCCTGCTGTCCGGCAACATAAAGTTATACCCGGCACACCTTGCACATCACGCGCCCTCCTGTCCAGCCACATAAAGTTCTACTCGGTACACCTTGCACATCACACGCCCTGCCGTCCGGCAACATAAAGTTATACCCGGCACACATTGCACATCACATGCCCTGCTGTCCGGCATCATAAAGTTTTACCCGCCACACCTTGCACATCACACGCCCTGCTGTCTGGCCACATAAAGTCATACCCGGCACACCTTGCCAATCACACGCCCTGCTGTCCGGCCACGTAAAGTTATACCCGGCAGACCTTGCACATCACACGCCCTGCTGTCCGGCAACCTAAAGTTATACCCAGCACACCTTGCACATCACATGCCTTGCTGTCTGGCCACGTAAAGTTATACCCGGCACACCTGGCACATCACACGCCTCCTGACCGGCCACATAATGTTATACCCGGCACACCTTGCACATCACACGCCCTGCTGTCCGGCAACATAAAGTTATACCCGGCACACATTGCAAATCACACGCCCTGCTGTCCAGCCACATAATGTTATACCCAGCACACCTTGCACATCACACGCCCTGCTGTCCGGCAACATAAAGTTATACCCGGCACATCTTGCACATCACACACCCTGCCGTCCGGCAACATAATGTTATTCCCGGCACACATTGCACATTACATACCCTCCTGTACGGCCACATAAATTTATATCAGGCACTACTTGCACATCACACGCCCTCCTGTCCGGCCACATAAAGTTATACCCGGCACACCTTGCACATCACACGCCCTCATGTCCGGCCACATAAAGATATACCCGGCACACCTTGCACATCACACACCCTCCTGCCGGCAACATAAAGTTATACCCGGCACACCTTGCACATCACACACCCTCCTGTCCGGCCACATAAAGTTATACCCGGCACACCTTGCACATCACACACCCTCCTGTCCGGCAACATAAAGTTATACCAGGCACACCTTGCACATCACACGCCCTGCTGTCCGGCAACATAAAGATATACTCGGCACACCTTGCACATCACGCGCCATCCTGTCCAGCCAGATAAAGTTCTACTCGGTACACCTTGCACATCACACGCCCTGCCGTCCGGCAACATAAAGTTATACCCGGCACACATTGCACATCACATGCCCTACTGTCCGGCATCATAAAGTTTTACCCGCCACACCTTGCACATCACATGCCCTGCTGTCCGGCAACATAATGTTATACCCGGAACACCTTGCACATCACACGCCCTGCTGTATGGCCACATAAAGTTATACCCAGCACACCTTGCCAATCACACGCCCTGCTGTCCGGCCACATAAAGTTATACCCGGCACACCTTGCCATCACACACCCTGCTGTCCGGCAACATAAAGTTATACCCGGCACACATTGCAAATCACACGCCCTGCTGTCCAGCCACATAATGTTATACCCAGCACACCTTGCACATCACACGCCCTGCTGTCCGGCAACATAAAGTTATACCCGGCACATCTTGCACATCACACACCCTGCCGTCCGGCAACATAATGTTATTCCCGGCACACATTGCACATTACATACCCTCCTGTCCGGCCACATAAATTTATATCCGGCTCTACTTGCACATCACACGCCCTCCTGTCCGGCCACATAAAGTTATACCCGGCACACCTTGCACATCACACGCCCTCATGTCCGGCCACATAAAGATATACCCGGCACACCTTGCACATCACACACCCTCCTGCCAGTAACATAAAGTTATACCCGGCACACCTTGCACATCACACACCCTCCTGTCCGGCCACATAAAGTTATACCCGGCACACCTTGCACTTCACACACCCTCCTGTCCGGCAACATAAAGTTATACCAGGCACACCTTGCACATCACACGCCCTGCTGTCCGGCAACATAAAGTTATACCCGGCACACCTTGCACATCACGCGCCCTCCTGTCCAGCCAGATAAAGTTCTACTCGGTACACCTTGCACATCACACGCCCTGCTGTCCGGCAACATAAAGTTATACCCGGCACACATTGCACATCACATGCCCTACTGTCCGGCATCATAAAGTTTTACCCGCCACACCTTGCACATCACATGCCCTGCTGTCCGGCAACATAATGTTATACCCGGAACACCTTGCACATCACACGCCCTGCTGTATGGCCACATAAAGTTATACCCAGCACACCTTGCCAATCACACGCCCTGCTGTCCGGCCACATAAAGTTATACCCGGCACACCTTGCCATCACACACCCTGCTGTCCGGCAACATAAAGTTATACTCGGCACACATTGCACATCACACGCCCTGCTGTCCGGCCACGTGAAGTTATACCCGGCACACCTTGCACATCACACGCCCTGCTGTCCGGAAACATAAAGTTATACCCGGCACACCTTGCACAAATCACGCCCTCCAGTCCAGCCACATAAATTTCTACTCGGTACACCTTGCACATCACACGCCCTGCCGTCCGGCAACATAAAATTATACCCGGAACACCTTGCACATCACACGCCCTGCTGTCTGGCCACATAAAGTTATACCTGGCACATCTTGCCAATCACACGCCCTGCTGTCCGGCCACATATAGTCATACCCTGCACACCTTGCACATCACACACCCTGCTGTCCGGCAACATAAAGTTATACTCGGCACACATTGCACATCACACGCCCTGCTGTCCGGCCACGTAAAGTTATACCCGGCACACCTTGCACATCACACGCCCTGCTGTCCGGCAACTTAAAGTTATACCCAGCACACCTTGCACATCACACGCCTTGCTGTCTGGCCACGTAAAGTTATACCCGGCACACCTTGCACATCACACGCCCTGCTGTCTGGCCACATAATGTTATACCCGGCACACATTGCACATCACACGCCCTGCTGTCGGGCCACATAAAGTTATACCCGGCACACCTTGCACATAACATGCCCTGCTGTGTGGCCACATAATGTTATACCCGGCACACCTTGCACATCACACGCCCTGCTGTCCGGCCACATAAAGTTAAACCCGGCACACATTGCACATCACACGCCCTGCTGTCCAGCCACATAATGTTATACCCAGCACACCTTGCACATCACACGCCCTGCTGTCCGGCAACATAAAGTTATACCCGGCACATCTTGCACATCACACACCCTGCCGTCCGGCAACATAATGTTATTCCCGGCACACATTGCACATTACATACCCTCCTGTCCGGCCACATAAAGTTATATCCGGCACTACTTGCACATCACACGCCCTCCTGTCCGGCCACATAAAGTTATACCCGGCACACCTTGCACATCACACTCCCTCATGTCCGGCTACATAAAGATATACCCGGCACACCTTGCACATCACACACCCTCCTGCCGGCAACATAAAGTTATACCCGGCACACCTTGCACATCACAAACCCTCCTATCCGGCCACATAAAGTTATGCCCGGCACACCTTGCACATCACACACCTTCCTGTCCGGCAACATAAAGTTATACCAGGCACACCTTGCACATCACACGCCCTGCTGTCCGGCAACATAAAGTTATACCCGGCACACCTTGCACATCACGCGCCCTCCTGTCCAGCCACATAAAGTTCTACTCGGTACACCTTGCACATCACACGCCCTGCCGTCCGGCAACATAAAGTTATACCCGGCACACATTGCACATCACATGCCCTGCTGTCCGGCATCATAAAGTTTTACCCGCCACACCTTGCACATCACACGCCCTGCTGTCTGGCCACATAAAGTCATACCCGGCACACCTTGCCAATCACACACCCTGCTGTCCGGCCACGTAAAGTTATACCCGGCACACCTTGCACATCACACGCCCTGCTGTCCGGCAACCTAAAGTTATACCCAGCACACCTTGCACATCACACGCCTTGCTGTCTGGCCACGTAAAGTTATACCCGGCACACCTTACACATCACACGCCCTGCTGTCTGGCCACATAATGTTATACCCTGCACACATTGCACATCACACGCCCTGCTGTCGGGCCACATAAAGTTATACCCGGCACACCTTGAACATAACATGCCCTGCTGTACGGCCACATAATGTTATACCCGGCACACCTGGCACATCACACGCCTCCTTACCGGCCACATAATGTTATACCCGGCACACCTTGCACATCACACGCCCTGCTGTCCGGCCACATATAGTTATACCCGGCACACATTGCACATCACACGCCCTGCTGTCCAGCCACATAATGTTATACCCAGCACACCTTGCACATCACACGCCCTGCTGTCCGGCAACATAAAGTTATACCCGGCACATCTTGCACATCACACACCCTGCCGTCTGGCAACATAATGTTATACCCGGCACACCTTGCACATCACACACCCTCCTGTCCGGCAACATAAAGTTATACCCGGCACACATTGCACATCACTCGCCCTCCTGTCCAGCCACATAAAGTTCTACTCGGTACGGGAGGAGTCACGCGATGAAGTAGTGGCCGGACGGTGAACTCCAGCCCTCTCCAGAAAAGTCGGGAAAAACAAGAGAAAACACAAAGGCATAGAAATAAAAGTTACAGAAAAGTGAGTATAAAGGTGGAAAGAAGATGGCGACAAAAAAAGAAAAGTCGAAAGCAACGGTAAGAAGAGAGGAAGAGAAGACAAAGGAGGAAAAAGGTGAAGGCCTTACCTGTCCGAAGAGGCCCGCTGCGGAGAGAGAAACCCGCTCCCTCAGGTCGGTAAATTCTGGACTACAAAAATGGCTCGCAGAGCCGAGCAAAAGTGAGCAACCGCGCATGCGCGATGCGAATGAAAAAAAACACACCGACGGGAGGGGGGACCAGCTGGGGAGTCGATCTCCACAGCCGGCAACGACAGCTGCAGAACACCTGCAGCAAGAAGAGACCACAGAAGACAATAGAAACAAGAAAGAAGAGGAGGAAAGGGCAACAAAGAAACAACAGATGGTCAACCCAGAGGAAGAAGAAGAGGAAGAGTATGGTGAAATAGAAGAAGAAAAGATAGGCAAGGTAAAGGATATACTTGCTCTTATTAAAGGATACATGGAGTCATTTAAAGAATGGCAAACACAGGAATTTAAGGATTTAAGAAAAAGAATAAACAACACAGAGGAGAAAATAATTAAAATGGAGATGACCTTAACAGAAATGGGAAAAAAAATGGACAAGATGGAAGAGCGGGCAGTAGCAGCAGAAATGGAGGTAGAAGACTTAAAAAAGAAATTGGAGAAATCTAATAAAAAAACTAAAGAGACACAAGAACTACTAGCTCAAAAAATAGATACAATGGAAAACCATAACAGAAGAAATAACATAAAGATAGTGGGCCTTAAGGAAGATGAAGAAGGCAAGAATATGAGGGAGTTTATAAAAGAGTGGATCCCTAAGACCCTAGGATGTCCAGAACTACAGCATGAAATGGAAATAGAAAGGGCACATAGAGTATTGGCCTCTAAACCACAACCACAACAAAAACCAAGATTTATTGTAGTAAAATTCCTAAGATATACTACAAGAGAAAAGGTACTGGAGAAGACAATGGAAAAAGTAAGAGAGGGCAACAAACCACTGGAGTATAAAGGGCAAAAAATCTTCATTTATCCAGATATAAGTTTTGAACTCCTAAAGAAGAGAAAAGAGTTCAATACAGCAAAGGCGATTTTATGGAAGAAAGGGTATAAATTTATACTAAAGCATCCAGCGGTATTGAAAATATTTATTCCAGGACAACAAAACAGACTATTCTCGGATCCAGAAGAAGCACGAAAATTTGCAGAACAATTACAAAAATAGACTGAGGGAGGAAGACGGGTAATGAGAGTTAAAATGATCACGACTGATATGTATGTGGGTAAAGACAAAAATAGACTGAGGGATGAAGACGGGTAATGAGAGTAAAAATGATCACGATTGATATGTATGCAGGTAAAGAGGTATAAGAGTGAATAGAGACAATGAGCATACATGAATGTATCTGTACTTAGAGGAAAATATAGATAGTATAGACAAGAATTAATAAGGGAAGGTAATGGAATAGAGAGAATAAGGAGGGAATTAAAAGAGGGACCTTTGTGACATATGAAAAGTGAAATCTTTTCTGGGGGAGGCGGGGTGGGGGGAAATAGCGGTCACTGCAAAATCAGTTGACGCTTGCGAGTGGATTCGCAAATCCAAATGGAGAGGGGAGATGTGGTTGTCCGACAAGGGATAAAGGACAACTCAGGAGGTGAAGGGGAGATTGGGGATAAATAAGATAGAAATAGGAGAATAAGGAAAATGTTAGATGTTGTAGGAATGTTGTCTTATAAAGAGTTGAAAATAAGAAAACAGAAATGGAAAAGGAGGAAAGGTAATGATGGAAAAACGGAAAGAGAAGATAAACAAAATATAAAAGGGCTACGCTGAACTATATGTCTTTAAATATTAATGGAATACATAACCAAATTAAAAGGAAGAAACTACCAAATTTCAATGAATAAATGTATTCCATTAGAAAAAATAACATATTGGTTAAGAAATAATATTGAAATATTCGAACAAGTATAGGAGCCTTACATTAAATACAATAGCGAAAACCTACCGGGGACAAACATTACCTAATTTGATGGAAGGAGAAGGAAAGAAAAGAATGGACTCAGTAGAATTTCTGGTGTAATTTTGTTGAATGACAACATTGTCTGACTGGCTTAATGCAACCTAGATTGTATACCTAAAATGGATGAGAGGGGGGGGTGGGGGGGTGGTTTGGGAGGAAAGGGGGGGGGGGGGGGGAGAAAAAGTCACTGTATATGTGTGAAAAGAAATAGTGTATATCATGGCTAATGTGATTTATGGTGTGAAAAATAAAAAAATTAAAAAAAAAAAAAAAAAAAGTTCTACTCGGTACACCTTGCACATCACACGCCCTGCCGTCCGGCCACATAACCTTATACCCGGCACACATTGCACATCACACGCCCTGCTGTTGGGCCACATAAAGTTATACCCGGCACACCTTGCACATCACATGCCCTGCTGTCCGGCCACATAATGTTATACCCGGCACACCTGGCACATCACACGCCTCCTGTCCGTCCACATAATGTTATACCCGGCCCACCTTGCACATCACATGCCCTACTGTCCGGCATCATAAAATTTTACCCGCCACACCTTGCACAACACATGCCCTGCTGTCCGGCAACATAATGTTATACCCGGCACACCTTGCACATCACACTCCCTGCTGTCTGGCCACATAAAGTTATACCCGGCACAAATTGCACATCACACGCCCTGCTGTCCAGCCACGTAAAGTTATACCCGGCACACCTTGCACATCACACGCCCTGCTGTCCGGCAACCTAAAGTTATACCCAGCACACCTTGCACATCACACGCCTTGCTGTCTGGCCACGTAAAGTTATACCCGGCACACCTTGCACATCACACTCCCTGCTGTCCGTCCACATAAAGTTATACCCGGCACACATTGCACATCACACGCCCTGCTGTCCGGCCACATAACCTTATACCCGGCACACATTGCACATCACACGCCCTGCTGTTGGGCCACATAAAGTTATACCCGGCACACCTTGCACATCACATGCCCTGCTGTCCGGCCACATAATGTTATACCCGGCACACCTGGCACATCACACGCCTCCTGTCCGTCCACATAATGTTATACCCGGCACACCTTGCACATCACACGCCCTGCTGTCTGGCCACATAAAGTTATACCCGGAACACCTTGCACATCACATGCCCTGCTGTCCAGCAACATAAAGTTATACCCGGCACACATTGCACATCACACGCCCTGCTGTCCGGCCACATAATGTTATACCCGGCACACATTGCACATCACACGCCCTGATATCCGGCCACATAATGTTATACCCGGCACACCTTGCACATCACACGCCCTGCAGTCCGGCCACATAAAGTTATGAATGTTGGTGGACAACTCAAGAGCTCACAGGGGACTCCAAGAGTTCAATGATTGTAAAGCAAACTTGAAGAGTTATTTTTACCTCACTTTTGAGACATGGTCATTGCTTGCAAGAATATTGCTAGTTCCTAATTGCAAATCATCTTAAATCATTGCTGGTGTGGTGAGGAAACTCCCACAATACTGCTGGTTTGCGAGTTGCAGGATTTAGACCCAGTGACAATGAAAGAATGGTTCTTTCTTTTCCCCAATTAGGATGATGGGCGTCAAATGGTGTTTTCATGCCCACTTTCTCTCTGGGGGGTGGAGATGGCAGAACTGGGTTTGTTCGTTCTATTGGAGAAGCCTGGGTAAGTAATCACAGAGGATTTTGTAAACAGCCCACTCTGCAGGAAATGAAGTAAAACACAAAAGTCTGCAGACACCATGTAGTGGAAATCAAATCATATTACAAAAATGAATGATAAAATATACTGAAGTTCAACATGCAAAGGTTATTAAAAAACAATCTTCTTGTCCCAAAGAGATGCAAGTAATTATTTAGTTATACAATTCGTGACTTATCCACACGTGGTACATTTTGAACAACTCCCTGAATCACATCTCAGAAAAGGTTTGCTAGCCTCTGATGGGGAGGAAGGGGGAAGTTTAGCAATTTCCCAGAGTTAAAATACACTCACCATTTTAAAATGCAAGGAGAGATCACAGAAATTAGAGTTGTAATTGATGGAGCATAAATGTTTGGGGACATTTTTTGGCTGAATTTTCAAGATATTGAGGGCAACTAATAAGATATATCGATCAACTCAGAGAGGTACAGACTCTCGATCAAAGAGGCAGATTCAAAAAATATGGAGGGACTTTAAGGGGAGGATTGTGATGAAATATAGAACTCACTTCAAATCATGGTAACAGATGCTGACTCATTCGAGTCATATGGAGCCAAGTGCTTTGCCCCTGTGTTATGTCTGGTTATGTGAGTTTTGCACCGAGGACCGGAGAAGGCTGATTCATCGGGTTGTACTTGTGCAATCAGATGACAATGAACTTGACTTGACAAAGAGGTGAGGGTAGAGGGGAGTCAGACAGTACAAAGAGGTGAGGGTAGAGGGGAGACAGTCAGTACAAAGAGGTGAGGGTAGAGGGGAGTCAGACAGTACAAAGAGGTGAGGGTAGAGGGGAGATAGTCAGTACAAAGAGGTGAGGGTAGAGGGGAGTCAGACAGTACAAAGAGGTGAGGGTAGAGGGGAGACAGTCAGTACAAAGAGGTGAGGGTAGAGGGGAGTCAGACAGTACAAAGAGGTGGGGGGAGAGGGAAGACAGTCAGTACAAAGAGGTGAGGATAGAGGGGAGACAGACAGTACAAAGAGAGGGGAAATGGAAGGTGGAGGGGGTGAAATGGAAGGTGGAGGGGGAAAATGGAGTCTCAAGAGTTTGGAGGACTCATAACCAGACACCTCAGGGAACCTGTCAGCTGTCAGGGCCTGTTATTTGAAACTGCTTCCCAGTCCTTGCCCTTTAGGTTCTTTTTTACAATTTCTGAAGTAATTCTTCTACTCAGTTTTGTACATTTAACATTCATGTGCCATTGGACAGCCCAGATGGAATACAGTTGTTGTTCCTCAAGTTTGTGTGGGGTCTCACTGTGGCAGTGGAGTAGGGCAAGGTTGCACAGGTCAGTGTGGGAATGGAAAAATGAGCTGGATTAGATGCAATGGGAGCTCAGGATGGCTGCTGCAGACAAAGCACAGATCATCTGTGAAATGGTCCCAAGGATCACACTTTGTCTCATCAGTGTAGAGGAGCACAAAATGCTGTAGATGTGGTTGGCAAAGATGAATTTCAATCTTCGCCTTACCTGTTTAGGTCCCGTGATGGTGGTGAGGGATTAGATGTAACAACAAGTGTTACACCTCCTGTGGCTGCACGGGAAAATACTAAGGGTCACAGAGAGATGGGTGGGGATGAATGAGCGGAGAAGGGAATCACAGAGAAGCAATCCTAGCAGAAGGTAGGAAGGGGTGGATCTGGCTGATGGTGAGCTCTTGTAGCTGGTTAATGCGGTTAGTTTTTTTTAAACTTAAAAGTGAACTCCTTGAAGCTCCACCTTCAGCCAACACAAACTTACTCATGGGATCCACAGTCCTCTCAAGGTACACTTACCCCATGAATCTGTATCATCACATGCCATACAAGTATCAGTGACGATCAAAACAGTGGAAATTTCATGTATATATTACATCAATGGCCCACATAATACATGCAGGTCTAGGAAGGAAAATCACAGACAATATGCACCATGTGATTACACTTCACTCATTGTACTTTGGAATAGCCTTCCAAAGAGATTATATTTCCCAGCACACATGGCAATAAAATGTGTGCTCGCCCACAGACTGATATAACAAGCCAGCTCTTTCACTTGTATCCTTCAAGAATAAATATGCCAGACTTCCATTTATTTAACTCCAGATTCACAGATTCCGGATCCATTAGAGTCATACAGAGCTAAGCCCTGTGCCCCAATAAGTCTGTGCCAACAATCAAACAGCCATTTTCACTCATCCTGTTTGTAAATCTCCCCACATTCCCATCAACAACATTTTCAATCTCTTATTGTTGTATTCGGAAGTTTCCACCTGCTTCAAAAGGGTACTGATCATAAAGGTGACCAAGAAGAGCAGAGTGAACTGCCTCGATGGGCTTCACCCATTGGCACTCACATCTACTGGGATGAAATGTTCTGAGATGTTGGTCATGGGTGGAATTAACACATACGCAGGTAAAGATCCGGACTATTGCAATTCACCTACCACCACAATCGCTCCTCAGCCGATGCAATTTCACTGGCTCTTCACTCAGCCCTGAATCACCTAGACAACAACAACAGGTATATCAGCTGCTTTTCATCTACCACAGTTCAGCTTTCAAAACCATCTGGTCAGGACTGGTCAGCAAGCTTCAAAACCTGGGCCTCTGCTCCTCCCTCTGCAACTGGATCCTTGATTTCCTCATCAGGAGACCACAGTCGGTCCTCATTGACAATCAACATAGACGCAGCTCAAGGATGTGGCCACTGCTTGATTCGTTCTAAACCCATGACTGTGTGGCCAGGCACCATTCAAATGCCATTTACAAATTTGCTGATGACACAACGGTTGTCGGCAGAATCATGGATGGCTATGAGGATGCGTACAGGAAGTGAGATCGATCAGAGAGTTGAGTAATGTCATGACAACTCTGCACTCAATGTTAGCAAAACTGAGGAACTGATTGTGGACCTCAGGAGAGGGAAATCAGGAGAACATAAAAACCAGTCCCCATCGAGGAGTCAGCAGTGGAAAAGGAAAAGAACTTCAAATTCTTGGGGGTCATCATCTTTGAGGATCCATCCTGGGGCCTCCACGTCAATCCAATTATGAAGAAGGCTTGCCTGTGGCAATATTTAATTAGCATTTTGAGGAGATTCTTGCAAATTTTCGACAGGTGTACCATGAAGAGCATTCTGACTGGTTCTATTACTGTCTGGTGCGGAGGTGTGAACATGGCCAGTGGCATCATGGGCATCAGTCTCCACTCCATTAAGGACATCCACAAGAGGTTGTGCCACAAAGACCCTCACCACCCAGGCCACTCCCTCATCTCACTGTCATTATCAGCAAGGGGGTACAGGAGCCTGAAGACAGTGCAAAAACCTTCTTCGCTCTGTGATCAGATTTCTGAATGGACCATGAGATGGTCCATTTGCACTAATTTATTTATTTATTTGTAATGGTTTTGCACTTATAACGCTGCTTCAAAACAACTAATTTTGTGACATGTTCATGACAATTAATTCTGATTCTGAACCTAACTCCAGATTCGACCACTCACACACACTCAGGGCAGTTTACACTAGTTAACAAACCTACCAACTTGCACGTCTGTGGAATGAGAGAGGTAACAATGCGGTCACAAGGAGGACATGGAAACTCCGCACAGACAGAACTGAAGGTCACCCAGAACCCTGGACATGCTTCATTGTGCTCGCCTGATGTTATATAATTTTTAGAATTTTGATAATTTTAGCATGCAAAATTAGGAAGTCTTTTTAAAATTTTGCTTAGATCATCTGTGAAAAAGACCTCACAGAGAGCAATCAAAATGTTCTCTGTTGATTATCAAAGCTCTGCTACAATTCACGGCCTCCAACACAATGCCCCCTTCTGGATTGGACTATTAAATACATTAAATGACAGTCAAGTAACACAAATGACATACATTTCTGTGCAGAGGCATTGAAATAATATGGACCAATTGGCAGATAAGGATGAATAAAAACACAGAAACGCTGGAGGAACTCAGCCAGTCTCACAGCATCCACAGGAGGTAAAGATATATTACCAACATTTCAGGCCTGAGCCCTGCCTCAAGGTACGAGTGAAAGGAGACCTATGATCAGACATGATTTTACCGAATGCGAAAGCAGAATCAAGGGGCTTAAAGGCTTTTGTTCCGATATTTCTTTGTGTTGTTATTAAAATATTTTTATTAGTTTGATGTTAAAGCAGAAAAACATAAGGGTACAAAAAGCAAATGTAGAGTGTTAAGTGTGAATAACGGATTCAATCATTAAAAAAGATGGAGGAATCATAAGGACATATCCACAATTTGTAAACATACTAATAATTTTATCTTAATTAGAGAAAGATCCAAACCTCATCCCTACTTTATCCATGTTGTAAGATTAATAAGCATACTAAAATGAAAACAGAAAAAAAACCAAAAAGGTCAAGTTTTATATTATATTAAAGACTAAAAAAAATGATTCACAAATGGCCCCCACAGTGACTGAAATCCGAATTATCAATTGAATAACGAATCTTTTCCAAGTTGAACCATGATGTATCTCTCAGCCACTGAGCATGAGCTGGTGGGGCAGCATCCTTCCATCTAAGTAATATCGCTCGGCTCGCCAAAAGAGAAGCAAAGGATAGAGTTCGAAATTTGTTCTTAAATGAGTCCAGAATTCTGTCATTATCACCCTTGAATATACTCAACTAGTCAAGTCAACTTTATTTATCATTCATACCATGCTTGCACGGTAGGATGTGATAGCGTTTCTCTAGGACCACAGAGCATATTTACATAGATATGCTAGAAAAGATGTTAACACATTCAAATACTAAGATGCTAAGACGAATAAACTTAGTCCATGGCGCACCATCTAGATCTGTACTGGGAGTTCAGGAACCTGATGGCTTTGGAGAAAAAAGCTGTTTTCCACTCTGGATGTAAGGGCCCGAGTGCTTCAGTACCTCCTGCCAGATGGCAGAAGGGAGAACAGTTTACGTGTGGGATGAGTGGAGTCCTTCACAATATTTATTGCTTTCCGCATACATCAAGTGCAGTAGATGTGTCCATCATGGTAGGAAGAGGTTCCCCAATGATCTTTTCTGCTGACTTCATTATCCTCTGCAGGGTCTAAAGGACTGAGGAGATACTGCTTCCAAACCAGTCAGTGATAAAGTTGTACAAAATGCTCTAATACATCCTGTGTAAAATGTTGTTAGGATGGAGGGTGGGAGATGGACTTACCTCAGCCTTCAAGGAAGGAGAGGTGCTGCTGGGATTTCTTGGCTATAGACCAGGAGAGATTTTCCACCAGGTACTCACTGAGGAACTTGATGACCTAACGGTAGAACCAACAATGGTCAGCGGAGCATGGTTCCCCCCCCCCCCCCCCCCCACCACACCCGGGATCCCTGAAGTTGACAACCATCTTTTTGTTTTTTTAACATTCAGTTACAGGTTGTATGTTCTGCACCAGTCCGCTAGTTTCTGCACTTCATCTCTGTATGATGCCTCCTCATTCTTATTGATCAGGCCCACCATTATCATGTCATCAGCGGACTTGATGATGTGGTTTGAGCTGTTTGGCTGCACAATTGTGGGTCAGCAGAATGAACAGCAGTGGACTAATCATGCAGCCCTAGGGAGTCCCCATGCTCAGTATGATAGTCTTGGAGGCGTTGTTTCTGATCCATTCTGCCGGAGGTTTCCCCGTCAGGAAGTCGAGAATGCGATTGTGGAGGAAGGTGTTTAGACCCAAAAGGCTCAACTTCCTGATCAGGTACAGAGGAATGATCATGTTGTATGTCGAACTGAAGTCAATAAACATAGTTAGGGGGACAGATAAGAATCCCAGATAGTATGTTGCCTCCCTGGTGCTAGGGTCCAAGATATCTCAGATCGAGTTCACGGCTTTTTCAGTAGGGAGAGAAAGCAGCCAGATGTTGTGGTCCATACAGGGACCAATGTGGGTAGAAAAGGTGAGAAGGTCCTGCAAAGAAAGTTCAGGGAGATAGGTGCTATGTTGAAAGAGAGGACCTCCAGAGTTGTGATCTCAGGATTGCTACCCACGCCACATGCTAGAGGTTACAAATAGGAGGATGATGCAGCTTAACACGTGGCTAAAGACATGGCACAGGAGGGAGGGCTTTAGGTTTCCGGATCATTGGGGTCTCCTCTAGGGAAGGTGGTACCTGTTCCGACGGAACAATTTGCATCTGAATTGATGGGGGACTAATATCCTTGTGGGAAGGTTTGCTAGTGCTGCTCCAGTGGGGTCAAACTAGATTTGCAGGGGGATGGGAACCAGAGTACCAGAGCATATAGGGTAGAGGAGGAAAAAGATGACATTAAAATTGCATGCACCATTAGAAGTCAACAGGTTGTACGTGGTGGAAATGCTCTCAGGTGCATCTATTTCACTGCAAGGAGTGCAGTAGGAAAGGCAGACAAGCCTAGAGTATGGATTAACACGTAGAATTATGACATTATGGCCATTAGTGACACTTGGTACAGGAGCAGGACTGGCAGCTCAATGTTCCAGACCAGAGGGCTTATCTACTGAGGCTATATGGATGGAGCTGAGGACCACATATTATAGATCATATATTATAGGCCATCCAATAGTCAAAGAGAATTGGAGGAGCAATCTGTAGAGAGATAGAAGACAGCTGAGGAAACATAAGGTATTTCCCATACTGTAAAGGGCTGCATGGCTTAGAGTTTTCTGCTGCTGTCTTGCACAATTAAAATGCCAAACAGAAGCAAGGTTTTGGGTTTGGACTGGGTGCTTTCCCTGGGAAACAAAGGCAAACTGACTGCATGCATATAGCCGATGTCTCCCACTGATGGAGTGCACCAGAGCAGAGAGCAACTCCACCATGAATGTGATGCACTGGTGCCCCAATCAGTGCATCACGGGAGACTGAGAAGTTTGCACAAGGTACAACAAGGTGCTACCTTTGAAGAATGTGTTTGGGGGGAGCAATGTCACCAAAATTAAAGAGCTGACTACTAACTTCAAGAAAGGAAAGCCAGAGGTGTACACTCCAGTGATCATTGGAAAGGGTGAGCTTAAGCTTTTCTCTTTAGAGCAAAGACAGATGAGAGGAAACGCAATAGAGGTCGACAGGATGATGAGAGCATAGCCAGGAACCTTTTCCTGGGGCGATAGTAGCAAAAACCAGAGGACATCAGTTTAAGGTGAGGGGAGGAAAGTTTAGTGGAGGCATCAGGGGTCATTTTCTTTTTACACACATTGAGTAGTGAGTGGCTGGGGTATATCGCCTTGGGTGGTGGTGGAGGCTGATACAATAGGGACGTTTGAAAGACTCTTAACCAGGCACACAGATATAAGAAAAAGAGGGTTATGGTCGTGAGGTAGGGAAGGTTTCGATTTTTTAATAAGTTTACATAGGTCAGCACAACATTACAGGCCTGTACTGTGCTGTCATGTTGTAATAGGAGTGGTTTGATTATTAGTTGAGCTCATCTTTGGTGCAGGATTAAGCACAGCTCAAACAGATTATTGAATGCTGACTGAAAATAACCAATGATCAGATTGAAAACATCAATTCAATTAACTCAGCAACCTTTCTTGTAGCTTTCAGACTTTCTAGTCCATGTGCCTTGTTACATCTAATGTAGTGGAGGTTAAAATACAACTTTGAAGATAAATCCATCCTGTCTGCAATGCTTTATCAGCAGTATTGCATATTAATGGTAATTAGGCTAAGACCTACAACTAAAACTGAGCTGAAGGCTGCAGGATTGAATGAAGGAGGTCTTCCAGGTAAATAGACTTTGGACAAGTATTTAAACCAGTCACTATATCTTACATATCACCCAAAAGATCAATGTAAAGATTTTCAATGCACTCATCAATCCTCTTGGTTACATCTTCAAAAACTCAAACTCAGGAGGCACAATTTCCCAGGAAATATATGGTCAAGTCCCTGAGGATTTATCCACTTTCACACACTTTAGACCATCTGCACCTCCTCTTTTGCAAAGTCTATGTACTTCAATGATATTGTGTGATGGCGAATAGCATCAAATCACACAAAGCAGAGTGCAGGTAAAACACCAGTTTTAATAGGCTAATATATACAGCTAGGTCTTGAGGTCTTTCCTCTGTGCAAGCCTAGGCCAGAATGTTGTGGTATGTTATTACACCACTAGGTCACCAGGTGGCTCACCTGGTGATCTTGCATATATAAACCAGGGCAGGGGAACTGGGGGGTAGCGGAGCCTGGGGATCCTGGCCCTGGGCAAGGTTATGTTGTGGGGGTGTAGGGCTTTCCACCCACATGTTGCTCGTCTGTCGCTCGTCGTGCTGCTCTGTAGGGGTCCGCAACCCTCCCGCATCGTCCATGGTGCATTCCTGCTGGTCCGCCAGGGCCTGTGGCTCTCCTGAATCATCCACTGTCCTGTCCTGCCAGTCCGTAGAGGTCTGCAGCTCTTCTGCGCCACCCACGCTTCCTGCCAGTGCGAGGTCCCTGGTGGCCACCGAGTCTTCCCGACCATCCCCAAACCTGACGTATGCGTAGTGAGGGTTTGCATGCCTCACTTCCACGGGCTCCATCAGAGGGTCTGTCCTGTAGCATCTGCAGTGCTTCTGGAGGAGTGCCGGTCCTAGTGTCATCAGCCAACTAGGCAGAACCGTGCCTGTCACGGCTTTCCTCGAGAAAGAAAACATATGGTCATGGGGTGTCATGTTAGTGGCAGTACACAATAGCGAGCATATGGAGTGCAGGACCTCTGGTAACACATCTTACCATCTTGCCTCTGGTAGGTCCTTTGCTTTTAGGATCAGCAGGACTGTTTTCCAGATGGTGGCATTCTCCCTTTCTACCTGTCCATTCCCCCTGGGGTTATAGCTTGTAGTGTGACTGGTCACAATGCCCCTATCTCTCAGGTACTGCTGGAACTCAGTGCTCATAAAGGCAGCACCCCTGTCCGTGTGTATGTAGCTGGGGTACCCACACAAGCTGAAGATGGACTGCAAGCACTTTATTACAGTGGCTGCAGAGACGTCGGGACACAGGATAGCAAAGGGGAAGCGTGAGTATTCGTCAATGGCATTGAAGAAATTAACGTTCCTAACATAGGAAGGGAGTGGGCCTTTAAAGTCAAGGCTGAGACACTCGAAAGGCCTGGTAGCTTTTATTAGTGTAGCTTTATCTGGAACTGCAGTTTGCACTCCGCACAAATGGGGCAGCCCCTGCTTACCATCCGTACCTCCTCTACTGAGAATGGGAGATTTTGGCCCTTATAAAGTGGAAAAGCAACTCCCGGGTGGCCCAGCTCATTGTGCAAGCTCTGCAGCTGGGACATATGGTTAAGGGCTGCACAGGTGCCTCTGGACAGTGCGTCTGGGGGTTCGTTGAGCCTCCCTGGGCGGTATAGAATGTCGTAGCTATATGTAGACAATTCTATCCTCCCCCTGTTCTGGTTATCGAACATAAACACCACGGATCGTAGGTCCGTTACAAGGGTGAAGTGTTTACAGGCCAGAAAGTGTCTTCAGTGCCTCAATGCTTCCACGATGGCTTGGGCCTCCTTCTCCATTGCCGTGTGCCTGACTTCGGACCCCTGCAGGGTCTGCGAGAAAAAGGCCACTGGTCGCCCCTCCTGGTTTAGGGTGGCAGCCAATGCAACATCTGAGGCAATGGTCTCTACCTGAAAAGGGACTATCTCATCTATGGATCACAGGGTTGCTTTTGCAATCAGATCCCTAATCTCCTTAAAGGCTTTGGTAGCTGCTGGGCTGAGAGGAAAAGTTGAGGCTTTGATAAGTGGGGGGGCCCTGTCGGCATAGTTGGGGACCCACTGTGCGTAACATGCGAAAAACCCCAAACATCTCTTTAATGTCTTCTGTGAATGTGGAATTGGGAGGTCTAGGAGTAGGCGCTTGCGGACAGGGTCCGAGCTGATTTCCCCGTTCTGCACCGCGTAGCCCAGAATAGCCGGCTTCCTAGTGCTGAAGACGCATTTATCCTTATTATACATTAGATTGTGGTCCTTTGCTGCCTGAACAAAACGTTGGAGGTTAGTGTCATGGTCAGCTTGCGAGTGGCTGCAAATCGTAACATTGGAACACCACCTGTAAGTGGTACTCAACCATTATGCAGTCCATCTCCCGCTGGAACAAGGATATCCCGTTGGTGATGCCAAAGGGGAGGCGGAGGAACTGGTACAGCCTACTGTCTGCCTCAAACCCCGTGTATATCCGGTCGCTCTCCCTAATGGGCAACTTGTGGTACGCTGCCTTGAGATCAATGGTGGAGGGCACTTTGTACTGGGCAATGCTGTTTACAATGTCGCAATACGTGGAAGCAGGTAGGCATCCAGCCGCATAAATTTATTGATCCTCTGACTATAGTCCACAACCATGCGCCTCTTTTCCCCAGACTCCACTACAACAATCTGTGCTCTCCAGGGGCTGGAGCTCTTCTCTATAATGCCCTCCTGCAGGAGTCTGCGAACTTCTGCTCTAATGAACTCCCTGCCTTTCGGGCTGTACCTCCTGCTCTTGATGGCCACTGGGGTGCAGTCGGGAGTGAGGTGTGTGAATAACAGGGGTGGTTCTATATTCAGGGCCGTAAAGTTACAGTATCGTCTATTAACTAACTCGCCGGGACCAGGACCAGGCGTGCAGCCCACGGGGTTGCTGGTGTACGAACAAGTGTCACGCCAAGCGCGGGTCGAAAGCATGAGGAAAGTCGCCCTACCAATCGCGATTTACCGGCAGGACTGTGGGGACGGACTACTACCCCAGAGCCACCCCCAACCGTCCCCGATTCCCCGGAGGAGGCCCGCATTCCTGCAGGATAGGATGACCACATGGGAGAGGGATCAGGACCAGAACGCGCGACCCATGGCTGCATGCCCGGTCCTGGTCCCGGTGAGTTAGTTAACAGGCAGGGCTCTTGGCCGCTCATTACCTGCTCCGGGATGCTTCTGCCCCTTCCGTAGTCCACCATGACCACTGGGTGGGTTGCTCTCTCTCTCGATCCCAATCTTGCAGCTCTCCATCCAATCCATTTATGGCTGCACGCGCAGGGCCCTTCTCTGTTCCTGGGTCCCTGAGTCGGGGCTCGGCAGAGTTGAGAGCTGGTGGGGCATCCATTCTGGATATATATTAGCCTATTAAATTGATGGCGACTAGCATCAAATCACACGAAGCAGAGTTCAGGTAAAACGCTAGTTTTAATAGGCTATTATATACAGCTAGGTCTTGTCTCTGTGCAAGCCTAGGTCACGTCTCCAGAATGGAGGACCATCGCCTTCCCAAGATCCTGTTATATGGCGAGCTCTCCACTGGCCACCGTGACAGAGTTGCACCAAAGAAAAGGTATAAGGACTGCCTAAAGAAATCTCTTGGTGCCTGCCACATTGACCACCGCCAGTGGACTGATATCGCCTCAAACCGTGCATCTTGGCGCCTCACAGTTTGGCGGGCAGCAACCTCCTTTGAAGAAGACCGCAGAGCCCACCTCACTGACAAAAGGCAAAGGAGGAAAAACCCAACACCCAACCCCAACCAACCAATTTTCCCATGCAACCGCTGCAACCGTATCTGCCTGTCCCGCATCGGACTTGTCAGCCACAAACGAGCCTGCAGCTGACGTGGACATTTACCCCCTCCATAAATCTTTGTCCGCGAAGCCAAGCCAAAGAAGAACATACCACCACATTGTGTTCTCTTCTCTGAAGTCCATGTGTCCCTGGGGTAAAACACCAATAACCTGCCACCCACTGGACCTTGGTGGGTACTCACTCTGGCACAGTTTCCTGACTATCAATACACTAACATGCACATTTTTCAGCCATCATACATCTGTTTAATAAAATCTCCATTGAACCTAGTTAGTTTAAAGGGAGAACAGGAACAGGTGCCTAGCAGTTCAAAAGGAGCATGGTAATATAGCCCTCTGTTTACATTGAGCACTGGAAGGTGTGTTTAAAGTGTGCTAGAGATTAGGGGCCTGTTGAAGCAAATTCTGAAACTCCAGGATTCCAAACAATGGGATCAGAGTTTTATGATTAGTGCATTTTAATGTTTTTCTTCTCAGCTAACAATAGTTAATGTAGATGTAATTTCTGCATCACTCCCTCCTTCACCATCAGACCCAGCCTAACAGTGAGACTCAAAATGTGAATACTATCCATATAATGTGCCTCAGGGCAGCTCCCATCTTAGATTTGAATGGGCCCTGAAAACAGGGGAAAAGAATGAAATCTTTTCACCAATCTGCTATGAAGCCCACACATCTCCGTAAACATTTCTATTTTTATGCATTAATTCACATGTCAATTTGCATTCTCTGCATGACAGAATTTTTTTTAAAGGGAAATGGCTTTTTTTTAAAAAAAACACACAATGCTCATGCCTTCCAGGTGTTCACGATGAGAAGAGCAGAAACAAAATCAGGAACAGACAGGCAGATGGGTTAAAATGCCTAATTTGTTCTGCTGCAGAATTGAGACAATACTGGCTCCTGCTGAATGTCAGATTAGAATCCAAATCAGAATTTATTATTGTGAATAGGTAACGAAATTTGTTGCTTTGCGACAGCTTTACCCTGAAAGTGTTGTTATAAATTACATTTAAAAATAAATAAATAAGTGTGAAAATAAGAGGTGATTCATTGTCTATTCAGAAATCGGATGGCAGAGGGGCAGATGTCCTTGTGAAGCTGGGTGTTCATCTTCAGGCTCCTTTACCTCCTTCCCAAGTGAGAAGAGGGCATGCCTGAGTGGTGAGGGTCCTTGAGGAGAGAGGCGGCTTTCTTTGGACACCAACTGACTCTGACTCTAAGAGGCACTCAGGCAAATCCCGCCGGTGGCGTATAAGTCTGCCTTGCAGCAGGGAAAAAGGAATTTCATGGCATATGACACTGTTTTATTACTACGATAATAAATTGAATCTTGAATCTAGACTCTTGTAGATGTCCCCGATGGAGTGAAAACTGATGACCATGATAGCACTGGCCAAGTTCACAACTCTCTGTAGGTTTTTCCTGTCCATTGCCACTTCCATTGCACACTGTCATGTAACCAGCCAGAATGCTCTCCACAGTATACCTGTAGAAATTTGTGAGAGTCTTTGGTGACAAACCAAATCTTCTCAAACTCCTCATGACGTACAACCGCTGGCGAGCCTTCTTCATGATTGCATCGACATGGAGGCCCCAGGACAGATCTTCAGAGATGTTGACACCCAGCCACTTAAAGTTTTTAAACCTTTCCACTGCTGACCCCTTGAAGAGGACTGGTTTGCATTCTCTTGATTTTCCCCCTTCAAGTCCACAATGAACTCCTTCAATTTGCTAAAGATCCAGATTAGATTTTACATTTATTGTCAGAATATATACATGATATCACATACAACCCTGAGATACTTTTTTCCGAGGGGCGAGGCAGAATTACCACTTATTGGTAATGCCACATTGGTAAACCAAGTTTGCGAAACACTGGATGTCCTGGGCTGTGTCCACTACCTTTTTAGAGGGCTTTACGCTTAGGGGTTTTGGTGTCTCCATATCAGAGCATGATGCAGGTGATGAGCACGCTTTCCACAACACATCTGTAGAAATTTGCCAGGGTTTCTGGTGTCATACAAAACCTCCACAAACTCCTCAGGAAGTAGACATACTGAGGTATTTTCTTCATGATGCCACACATTAGATCCTCCAAGATAGTGATTCCCAAGAAGTTAAATGTGCTCACCCTCTCTACCTCTGTTCCGCCAATAATCACTGGATTGCACATCTCTGGGTTTTCCTTCCTGAAGTCAACAATCATCTCCTTGGTTTTGGTGACATTGAATACAAGTTTGTTGTAGGTGCATGTTTGCTGACTCATTGCCTTTTATAATAATACCCACTACCATGGTATCGTCAGGAAATTTGTAGATGGCATTATTGTCGTACTGAGCTACAGTCGTAGGTGTAAAGTGAGTAGAGCAGGGAACTAAGAACACAGTCCTGATTGTGGTCTGGAGGTGAGGAATCCATGATCCAATTACAGAGTCAGGTGTTGAATCCCAGGCAGTTTGGAAGTTTACTTATCAGTTTTGAGGAGATGATGGTGTAAAATGCTGCTGTTGTCAAAAAAGAGCATCCTGATGAATGTATTTTCTGATGCTACATGGGATTCTATCTTGAAATTGGTTCATTCATCTTCTCTATGTGCCTGACATTCATTATTGCATTTTAAAGTAATACATTGAGCTTTCTTTTCTAAAGTTCAATTGGCTAAACTTTATTCTAATTTTTCATCAAAATGTGATGGGAGTAAGAGTGAAGGTGCTACATTATTTCATATGTTTTGGTCATGTTTCTTGCTTTCCAATTATTGGGAAAGTATCTTCCGCACCTTGTCTTCAGTTCTTAATATTAATTTGGCTCCTAATCTTTTTTAGACCATTTGCAATAAGTAAGTCAGCTGATTTAAATTTGTCTGGGTCACAAACCCATGTTGTGGTCTTTGCTCTTCTTATTGCTAGAAAAGCTATACTTATGAGATGGAGGATACTGTCCCTCCTACACAGACTCAATGGGTATCTAATGTGATGGCATGCTTGACTCTGGGAGAAATTAGATGCTCTACTAATGTAATGAACCTTCATTTCCTAAATTTATGGGGTCCTTTCCTTAACTATTTTCAGATTTTTTAAGATTATTGGATCCCATTTTACAGTTGCTTGTCCTTTCTTTCTTTTTTTTTAAATTTTTTATTTTTCACACCATTAACCACATTGACCATGATACATACATTTTCCTTTTCAAATATATACAGTGTAATTTTCTCCCCCCCCTCCCTCCTCCCATCCCACCCTCCCTACCTCCCCCCCCCATCCATTTAAAGTACAAAATTTAAGATACATTAAACCAGTCAAACAATGTTGTCATTCAATAAAAATATACAAGAAATTCCACTGAGTCAATTCTTTTCATTTTCTTCTCCTTTAGTTAATTTAGGTAGTGAATGTCCCCGGTAGGTTTTCGCCATTGTGTTTCATGTAAGGCTCCCATATTTGTTCAAATATTTCAATATTATTTCTTAAACTATATGTTATTTTTTCTAATGGAATACACTTATTCATTTCTAGATACCATTGTTGTATTTTCAAATTATCTTCCAATTTCCAGGTTAACATAATACATTTTTTTGCTATGGCTAGAGCTATCTTAACAAATCTTTTTTGTGCACCATCCAAATCAAGTCCAAATTCTTTGTTTTTTATGTTACTTAGGCGGAAGATCTCTGGATTTTTTGGTATATTGTTTTCTGTAATTTTATTTAATATTTGGTTTAGATCTTCCCAAAATTTTTCTACTTTCTCACATGTCCAGATTGCATGAATTGTTGTTCCCATTTCTTTTTTAAATCGAAAACATCTATCAGATACTGTTGGGTCCCATTTATTTAACTTTTGAGGTGTAATGTATAGCCTGTGTATCCAGTTATATTGTATCATACGTAACCTCATATTTATTGTATTTCTCATCGTTTTGGTAATTGGTAATTTGTTTTATTCCTTCCTACATGATTCTTTTTCCAAATATTGAGTAGATGATGTAATACTGGAGAACTCCTACGTTGTACCAATTTTTCATCCCATTTATATAATATGTGTTCAGGTATCTTTTCCCCTATTTTATCTAATTCTAATCTAGTCCAATCTGGCTTTTCCCTTGTTTGATAAAAATCTGATAGGTATCTTAATTGTGCGGCTCTATAATAATTTTTAAAGTTTGGCAGTTGTAAGCCTCCTTGTTTATACCATTCTGTTAATTTATCTAGTGCTATCCTCGGTTTCCCCCCTTTCCATAAAAATTTCCTTATTATTTTCTTTAACTCCTTGAAGAATTTCTCTGTCAAGTGTATTGGCAATGCCTGAAATAGGTATAATATCCTTGGGAAAATGTTCATTTTAATACAGTTTATCTTCCTATTAGTGTTAATGGTAAATCTTTCCAATGCTCTAAATCGTCCTGTAATTTTTTTAGTAGTGGATAATAATGGAGTTTATATAGATGGCTGAGATTTTTATTTATTTGTATACCTAGGTATCTTATTGCTTGCATTTGCCATCTGAATGGTGATTCCTTCTTAAATTTTGAGAAATCCGCATTATTCATTGGCATTGCTTCACTTTTATTTACGTTAATCTTGTAACCCGACA
This sequence comes from Narcine bancroftii, assembly GCF_036971445.1. Lineage (NCBI taxonomy): Eukaryota > Metazoa > Chordata > Chondrichthyes > Torpediniformes > Narcinidae > Narcine > Narcine bancroftii. The sequence goes on from NC_091473.1 coordinate 217,691,556, forward strand.
CTTTCCATATTCCTTCAATTTCTTATATAATTCTTTTATTGATAGTTGTGGTTCTGTTAAGTATACTGTAACATCATCCTCAAATAAACTGATTTTATATTCCTTGTCTTTTATTTTTATCCCTTTTATATTATTTTCTGTTCTTATCAATTCTGCTAGTGGTTCTATAGCTAACGCGAACAATAAGGGTGATAGTGGGCATCCCTGCCTTGTTGATCTGCTTAAGTTAAATTGCTTTGATATATATCCATTTACTGTCACTTTCGCCAATGGCCCCTATATAATGCTTTAATCCAATTAATATACTTCTCTGGTAAACTGAATTTTTGCAATACTTTGAATAAATAATTCCATTCTACTCTGTCAAAGGCCATCTCTGCGTCTAAAGCAACTGCTACTGTTGGCGCTTTACTCCCTTCTACTGCATGAATTAAGTTAATAAATTTACAAATATTGTCTGTTGTGCGTCTTTTTTTAATAAATCCAGTTTGGTCTAGATTTACCATTTTAGGTACATACTCTGCTAATCTGTTTGCTAATAGTTTAGCTATTATCTTATAATCTGTGTTAAGTAAAGATATTGGTCTATATGACGCTGGTGTGAGTGGATCTTTCCCTTGCTTTAGTATTACTTTAATTATTGCTGTTTTACATGAGTCTGGTAAGCTTTGTGTTTTATCAATCTGGTTGATTACTTCCAGGAGGGGAGGAATTAATAAATCTTTAAATGTTTTATAGAATTCTATTGGGAATCCATCCTCTCCTGGTGTTTTATTATTCGGTAATTTTTTTATTATCTCTTGTATTTCTACTATTTCAAATGGTTCTGTTAATTTATTTTGTTCCTCTATTTGTAATTTTGGTAGTTCAATTTTGGTTAAAAATTCATCTATTTTCCCTTCTTTCCCTTCGTTTTCAGTTTGGTATAATTGTTCATAGAATTCTCTAAAGTTTTCCTTGATCTCCATTGGATTATATGTGATTTGTTTGTCTTTTTTCCTTGATGCCAATACCATTTTCTTAGCTTGTTCTGTCTTAAGCTGCCATGCTAGAATTTTGTGCGTTTTTTCCCCTAATTCATAATATTTCTGTTTTGTCTTCATTATGTTCTTCTCCACCTTATAAGTTTGTAATGTTTCATATTTTATTTTTTTTATCTGCCAATTCTCTTCTTTTTGTTGTATCTTCCTTCATTGCTAATTCTTTTTCTATATTTACTATTTCCCTTTCCAACTGCTCTGTTTTCTGATTATAGTCCTTCTTCATCTTGGTTACATAACTTATTATTTGCCCTCTAATGAACGCTTTCATTGCATCCCATAGTATGAACTTATCTTTCACTGATTCCGTATTTATTTCAAAGTACATTTTAATTTGTCTTTCAATGAATTCTCTACAATCCTGCCTTTTAAGTAGCATGGAGTTTAATCTCCATCTATACATTCTTGGAGGGATGTCCTCTAACTCTATTGTCAATATCAAGGGTGAATGGTCCGATAATATTCTAGCTTTATATTCTGTTTTTCTTACTCTATCTTGCATACGAGCTGATAACAAAAATAGGTCTATTCTTGAGTATGTTTTATGTCTACCCGAGTAATATCAATATTCCTTTTCATTTGGGTGTTGCTTCCTCCATATATCCAAAAGTTGCATTTCTTCCATTGATTTAATTATACATTTGGTTACTTTGTTTTTTCTGTTAATTTTTTTCCCAGTTTTGTCCATATTTGAATCCAAGTTCAGGTTGAAATCCCCTCCTATTAATATGTTCCCTTGCGTATCTGCTATCTTCAAAAAAATATCTTGCATAAACTTTTGATCTTCTTCATTAGGTGAATATACATTGAGTAGATTCCAAAACTCCGAATATATCTGACATTTTATCATTACATATCTCCCTGCTGGATCTATTATTTCCTCTTCTATTTTAATTGGTACATTTTTACTAATTAATATAGCTACTCCTCTTGCTTTTGAATTGTATGACGCTGCTGTTACGTGTCCTACCCAATCTCTCTTTAATTTCTTGTGCTCCAATTCAGTTAAATGTGTTTCTTGCACAAATGCTATATCAATTTTTTCTTTTTTCAGTAAATTTAGCAGTTTCTTCCTTTTAATTTGTTTATGTATTCCATTAATATTTAAAGTCATATAGTTCAGCGTAGCCATTTCATACTTTGTTTATCTTCCCTTTCCATTTCTCCATCATCACCTTTCCTTCTTATCCATTTCTGCTTTCTTGTTTTGAACACTTTATAAGACAACATTTCTAAAACATCAAACATTTTCCTTATTCTCCTATTTAAAACTTCTTTAACCCCATTCTCCCTCCCCCTCCTGAGTTGCCATTTATCCCTTGTCGGGCAACCACATCTCCCCTCTCCATTTGGATTTGCGAATTCACTCGCAAACGTCAACTGATTTTGCAGTGACCGTAACTCCTCCTCACCCAGCCCCCCCAGAAAAGATTTCAATTTTCATATGTAACAAAGGTCACTCTTTTAATTCCCTCCTTATTCCCTCTATTCCCTTTCCCTCCCTTATTAATTCTTGTCTATACTCTATATATTTTCCTCTAAATACGGATACATTCATGTATACACACTAGATATATATATATATATATATATATATATACACACACATATACCTCTTTACACACATACATATAGTTCGTGGTCATTTTTACTCTCATTACATGTCTTCATCTCTTTGCTTGTTTTGTAGTTGTTCTGCAAATTTCCTTGCTTCCTCTGGATCCGAGAATAGTCTGTTTTGTTGCCCTGGAATAACTATTTTAAGTACCGCTGGGTACTTTAACATAAATTTATATCCTTTTTTCCATAAGATCGTTTTTGCTGTATTGAACTCCTTCTTCTTCTTCAGGAGTTCAAAACTTATGTCTGGATAGAAAAAAAATTTTTGACCTTTGTATTCCAGTGGCTTTTTGTCTTCTCTTACTTTCTTCATTACTTTCTCCAATATATTTTCTCTTGTTGTATATCTTAAGAATTTTACTAAAATGGATCTTGGTTTTTGCTGCGGTTGTGGTTTCGAAGCTAATGTTCTATGTGCCCTCTCTATTTCCATTTCTTCCTGTAGTTCTGGTCTTCCTAGGACCCTGGGGATCCAATCTTTTATAAATTCTCTCATATTCTTGCCTTCTTCATCTTCCTTAAGGCCCACTATCTTTATATTATTTCTTCTATTATAGTTTTCTATTATATCTATCTTCTGAGCTAACAGCTCCTGTGCCTCTTTAACTTTTTTATTAGATTCTTCTAATTTCTCTTTTAAGTCCTCTACTTCCATTTCTACAATTATTTCTCGTTCTTCCATATTTTCCACTCTTTTTCCTATCTCTGATATGGTCATTTCCATTTTATTCATTTTTTCTTCTGCATTCTTAATTCTTTTTATCTCATTAAATTCTTGTAATTGCCATTCTTTCACTGATTCCATATATTCTTTAAAAAAAGATACATCCATTGTCTTGCCTTTCTCTTCTTCTTCCACTTCTTTCTGTTCTTCTTCTTCTTCCTCTGGATTGACCATCTGTTGTTTCCTTGTTTTCTTTTTACCCTCTTCTTTCTTGTTGTCGTTATTGTCTGTGTTCTGCACCTGCTGCTGTGCTGCAGGTGTCTCTCTCAGCTGTGGAGATCGACTCCGCAGCTGTTCCCCCCTCCCGTCAGTGTGTTTTTTTTCATGCGCGGTTGCGCACTTTTACTCGGCTCTGTGAGCCATTTTTGTAGTCCCGAGCCCGGGACTCCCACTGACCTGCAGGAGCGGGCTTCTCTCTCCGCGGCGGGCCTCTTCGGACAGGTAAGGCCTTCACCTTCTTCTTCCGACATTCTTTCTTCCTCTTTTCTTCCCGTTGTTTTCGACTTTTCTCTCTTCGCTGCCATTTTCTTCTCACCTTTATTTTTACTTTATTATAAATTTTAATCTTGTACCTTTGTGCTTTGTGTGTTTTTTTTTAACTTTTCGGGAGAGGGCTGGAATTCCCTGACCGGCCACTACTCCATCACGTGACTCCTCCCTCCTTTCTTTCATGCATTAATGGAACATGTATGTTTAATCATAACTTCACAAAGGAAGAGTTAGATTATTAGAATCGTTTTTGTTATATACATTTTGAGGTTTTTTTTGTCTCCTTCATAGGTTTTTTACAGCTATTTGTTAATATAAATTTACTTTGTTGGATATATATATTCTTGTTATTAACTTTGTATGAGTATATATATAAAATTCAATTAAAAAAAATATTGGAAAGAAAATGTATCTTGGCATTCCAGCTGTTCCAGGGCTTTGTGTAGAGCCAGTAAAATGGCATCCACCATCCACATGTTGCTCTGATAGTTGAATTGGAACGCATCCATGTTGCTGCTCAGACAGGAGCTGATATACTCCAACACCAGATTTTCACAGCTCTTCATCACTGTTGAAGTGAGTACAACTGGTTAATAGTCATAGTTCTTGGTTGACACCTGTTTGAAATAGAGTGAGGTGTTGAAGATATCCATGAATACATTGGTAATTTGGTCAGCACAAATTTTTAGTACTCAGCTGGGTACACCATCTGGACTGGATGCTCTCCTTGAATTCACTCATCTGAAAGCAGCCCACACGTCATCCTTAGATATGTACAGGAGAGGATCATCAAGGGATATGGGGGTGATTCTTCTCTGTTACTGTGATCAAATCAGGCATAGAAGGCATTGAGTTCCTCTGAGAATAAAGCTTTGGTGCCTGCTACTGCACCGGATTTGGTTTTAGTTAATTGCCAGGTTGTTGTGACACTACTCAGCTAGCTGATCTATCTCTCATAGAATCTGTGATTCTGCTGATGACCATGGTATCATAGGCAAATTTGTAGATGGCATTTGAATTGGGCCGAGCCAAACAGACATGGGTATAGAGAGAGTTCAGGCAGTGCACTAAGCATGCATCCTTGAGGTGTGCCTGTGTTGATCATCAGTGTAGAGGAGACAATGTTATCAATTCGTACTGACTGTGTTCGTTGATGAAAAAGGATCCAGTTGCAAAGGGGGAATGTAGAGGTTCCGGTTTTGGAGCTTGATGACCAGCACTGATGGTGTTGAAAGCTGAGCTGTAGCTGATGAAGAGTAGTCTGATGTACATGTTGCTGTTGTCTAGGTGATCCAGAGCTGAGTTAAGAGCTAGTGGCATGGCATCTGCTGCGGAGCCATTTTGACGGTAGTTGAATTGCAGATCCATTAAGCAGGCAAGCTTTGTAAATAACCATGAACTCTGTGTTGACGTTGTTTATATCATGGGCATACGTTTCTTCGGAACATCAGAACAGCTTCAGATTAACGTCAGTTTGATTTTCTTGTTCATCTCCCCATGTTCAATCACCCTTACGAATGACAAAATGAATTTTCCATGCAACTATTTTGTTCTATCAAAATACTGTAATATTAACTTAATCCTAAAGCATGTGACCATTCTTGCTATTGCACATGTCCTGGTACTATGAAAGTCTCACATGACTAATCAATTTTATCACTTTTTCCAATGTCCAACAAATTTCTTCCATTAAATATAATACATTCCATTCAATGCAGTCCATTTGAATGCCACCATTGAAGCTGCTTCCACTATCTTTTCAGGAAAAGCCCACAAAATGCAATAATTTGATGAATAAAATGATGTTGAGTGATATCAAGGCTTGGCACCAAGACAAAAGCATATGGCAAGAATAAAGAACAGAAATTGGGAATTACTTGAGCATAGAAAGTGTGGATGGAAGGTTGAAAAACAAAATTCTAAGGGAGATGAGGGGACATAACACATCGCAAACTTAGAAGATTAAGAAAAATCCCAAATCATTTTGGAAGTTCATTCAGGGTATGAGGTAACCATATCCATTAGGAAACAAAGAGGCAACTTGGAGCCAGGGAACATGGATGGCATCAAATGAACATTTCTTATCGACATTCACTAAAGGGCATTCAGAGGGGTGGTGAATTTCTAAAACACATTGCCATTATAAAAGGAGGGGGTATTAGATGACTATGTGAACGTAAAGGTGAATAAAACCTCAGTACCACAAGGTACATACCAGACTGAAATGAAAGGCAAGAAAGGAGATTGCTGGCCAACTGTTAGTTCCTGGAGGACAGAGCTGTGAATGAACAGCATTTGTGTATTAATAGAGATCACTAGTCTGTTCACAGCTGATATTGTACTGTTCAGTTGAGGCAAGTGACCTGTTCACAAGTTACACCTTACCATTCTATGAGAGGATCCAGCTGCTTCAATATTCTCTGTACTTCCACTGAACTTTTATCAAGGCAAGCCTGCAAAGTGCCAGGGAGACCTTGTTTGGTCTCCATTGGTGCATTCATAGATGAGCTAACCATGTGTTGGGTGGTACCAGGGGGTTGTGCAATGTGTACTAATGATATGTGATGTATGCTCAGTTAGCAGTTGTTTTAGACTTCTGATGAAGAATGTTAGGAAACCACATCAACATTAACAAAAAGCTGTTTTTTTTCAATTTTGGATTAGTAAGATTTGTGTGTCAGTACTGCAAAGGGACTTAATGTCTTTATTTACTTCTCATGATGTTTGGTGATTTCACCCTAGATTCCTCACTGTGTACAATCATCATAATCCTATTTGGCAACATCAGCACCAAAACTAATGTTGGGGGGGTGGGGGAATTAGTATGTTAGGAGGGGGGCACGGTGTAAAGCTCAAACTCGCTCAGGGAGGGGGCTGCCCCTCTACGATGTAGGTGCCAGGAGCACTGCTTTTATGGCATCAAGCGTCCTTAGCCGCTTGATGGACGCTAGTGACGCAGGCAGGGGCAGGTCTGACCGTGAGGGATATCCGCAACCGTATAGGGGCACAGCACCTTGCTTGGAGAGCAATGCCCACAGATGTCCCGCTTGGCGCCGACCCTGCTACTTGGGACTATTTAAATGATCCTACCTTTGTGAGAAGTAGATTCGAGAAGAATTTCACTGATCAAGTCCTCTATCAAACAGTTGATGAGAGAACAAAGTTTTCTAGATATACAATGAACAAAACATTTGCTGCCCTGTTCTTCCTGGCAGAGTTCACCTTTGGATGAGCTGTCAATGGTCATTTGTTGATTCCTAACAGTAAAGATTCAGCCATCATAGGAGATGAGAGTTTTAAGTGCATCTAAGTAGGCTTTTACCAAGCAATAGTTTGAATGGAATTCTGGATACATGAATGTTCAGCATGTTGTTTGCTCGAGTGAGTACAAAATTAGATAATATCTTTGAAGACATCAGTGTGCAACTCAAGATACTTCAAACAAATTAAGTACATTTTTATTGTTCTCACTGTTGTCGTAGTGAAACACAGACAGCCAATTTCTCAAGTTTATTGTTATCTGATTGCAGCAGTACAACTTGACAAAACAGTGTTCTCCAGTCCTCGGTGCAAAAACACACAGGCCCACAACCAGACATAACACACATACAGACAAATAATACATATGCAGGACAAGTATTATAATCTAGAAATAAATAAATAGTTTTGTGCAAATGAGTCTCAGATGGATTAATTGTGAGCATTTTGGTTGTTCAGCAAAGTAACAAACTTATTTGAATTCAAACTTTTTCAAGTTCTGTTGAACCTGAAACCTATCTCTTGCTTCTCCCTCTACGGGGGCTGCCCAAACTACTGAGCATTCTCTATTTTTGTTTCAGATTTTCAGCATCTGCAGCTTTTATCTGCTTCCCCTGAAAGAGTGTCATGGTTGAGAGATCATTTGCCAGGAACAGAGTTGAGGGAGGGAGGATCTCTGTAGAGGAAACCTCCCATCATCCTCATTGAAACCTACACATCCCAATGAAAGGATACACAGGCCTCTTTTAATTTAACATTGATAAATGTGAGCAAATGACATTGCCATGCTCCCTTCAAGCTTCAGCGCCTATATTGTGCTCAGAAATCAGAATGGGACTTGAATCCACAAACTATAGACTGAGAAATGAATATTTTATTACCAAGTTATGGTAATTCATTGTATATGTACTTCAAGAGGTGCAGCTATTCAGTGTTGCGAAGAATTATGATTACATTCATAATTAAGTTATCAACACTTGATTTTGACAAATTTAAATTAAACCACATCAACATGAAAATGATGTAAGTCACACAATACCACAGATTATACAAGAGACTGCGCTGTCACCACTTATAAGGCAAGGTCTATGCCTCGTGTGTGTCAATACTCATGAAAGCAGTGGTTAGTCCAGTCAATGCAAAGGAAGAGATATGACTGTTAATGTTATTTTTATTGAGCTTCCTTTTCATTGCATTGATTGACCTATTTGGACAAGAATGAAATGAAAAATGAAGGAGCATCAGACCAAGTCAAAATGATCAGCTAAAAATGAACCAGATTCCATACTGTCTGTAAATAATTCTGCAATAATCAATGTACAGACATAACCTTCAGTTTTTAGCTTCAGTATTAATGATCAGACAATGAGGTAGGAATTCAAAAATCAAAGTTCAACAGAACTGCATGCTTTTGTCAGTGGATAGCTGAAAGACAAAATCTGGATTTGGAGGAGACAGCCTCATTTTGTGCAGGGGAGGTCAGATCTCAGAAATCCAATTGATTTTTCTTTACGATATTGTCAACTTTGACAAGGTCCCACATGGACAAGTAGTCCAGAAGGTTAAGGCACAAAGGATCAGAGGTATATTGGCAAATTAAATCCAAAATTAGCTTAGTGATAGGAAGTAGAGGATAGTAGATGAAGGCATTTGTTATACACTTGCAGTATATTTCAGATTTATTGTCAAGAGTACATACAGAACATCACATACAACTCCACCATCAGACTCCTCCACAGCAAACTCAATCAGGACTCATTTAAGGACTCTTACTTTTGCACTTTATTGATTTTTTAAAAAATTCTCTGTATTGCACAGTTTGCATACATTTGTTATCTGTTTACGGTTTTGTTTACATGTGTACGATGTGTACAGTTTATTATGCATTACCAATAAGTTGTAATTCTACTTCGCCTCCACAAAAAAAATCTCAGGGTTGTATGTGATGTCATGTATGTACTGGCAATAAATTTGAACAATAAATCTGAAATCTAAGATTCTTTTTCCTCCGCGTGAGGCAGAATTACCACTTATTGGTAGTGCAAAATAAACTGTACACTTTTTATTTACATGAGTACACTGTGTAAACAAACTGACTGTGTAATACAGAGAGAAAAAAATCCATAAAGTGCACAAGTACGAGTCCTTAAATGAGTCCCTGATTGAGTTTGTTGTTGAGGGGTCTGATGGTGGAGGGGGAGCAGCTGTTCCTGAACCTGGGGGTGCGAGTCTGTAGATTCTATAACTGGAAGTCTGTAACAAGTGGATTATGTGTTTTATATATAATATCAACTTTGATGAGAATATCAAGGTATGAGTAGTGATTTTGTATTTACTTGAAAATTGTGGAGCAGTAAACTGCAAGAAAAGTGATTTGAAGTGAACAGGAAATATATGGAAGGTTGGGATAGTGATGGTAGGTGGAATTTAATTCCAATGAGTAAGGATACATTTTAGGAAGTCAAATAATCACCAGACATGCTCAGTAAATGGTAAGGCACCAAGGAATGCTGATGAGCAGGGAGATGTTCATTTAGGTTCATACATAGGTCAGCACAACATCGAGGGCTGAAAGGCTGTACTGTATGTTTTATGTGAGCAGGTGTCCGAATCCATAGCTCCCTGAAAGTAGCACAGGTCAATAGCATTGTGCAGACATGATGATATGCTTGACTTCATAAATCTAGACATAGAACGTAGAAGTTGGGATGGGATGTCACAACTTTACTAGACATGGGTTGGCCCACACAAGAAGTAACGAGAATTGCACATATTACCATTTCACATGGGGAAAGATCTATTGGGCTGGAGAGAGTGCAGACCACAATATTAACTGGATCAGAGGACTTTAGTTACAGGGAGAAATTCAATCAGCTTGGCCTCTTTTGTCTGGAGTGAAGAAGTCTGAGGGGGTCATCTGATCTAAATATAAAGATTATGAGAGGGAAGGTAGTCAAAAGCATTTCTCCCCATGGTTCGAGTATCAAAAGCAAGATGAAGCAAGTTTAAGGTGAAATACAGAATTGCAATGGGAATTTAAGCAGTAAGGTTTTTTTTTAAATACATAGAGTAATTGATATCTGGAACACACTGCCAGATGTGTGGTGAAATCCATACAATGACTATATTTCAGAAGCATTTTAGACATGCACTTCAACAAAGGATGAAAACTAATGAAGATAGGGAGATGGTCCGCATGTGAGATGAGCTGAAGGGCCCACATCTGTGCTTTATGACAATGGTAATGTGCTTGATGTATCCCTAATAGTTAATGCGATGTCATGCCATCGAGGGGCAGCAGAAAAAAATGGCCACAATGGCCAACATATCCCTGCCACATCCCTTCAAAACAAAAGGCATTCTTGGTCAGATTGCAAATTCAAGAACAATGAGCCAGTTCACTTCACTAATATTTTGCCTTTATCTGCTTCTCTGAACATTATCCATGCTCATTTGAGGCATGTGTGCACATCACTCTCTCCCACTGGCATGATCAATTGTGCATTGCCTCTGGATGAATGCCATCACTGTGTTTCCATCATTCCCCACACCAGCAATTTCTTAAAGCACTTCTTTATTTGTGCATTCTGAGTTGATGATGAAGCAATCAATTGTAGAGTTATTTACACATTTCATGTAGCACAATAAAAATTCCTCTGCATCACCAAAAATATAGCATAAAGCTAGGTTGAATGCTCAGGACTCTGGAATGGACAGATCCAGGAGAGAGTTCTATCATGAGTGTTTTGTTTTGTTTGTTTCAAGTGGTGGATCTTTTCCGTGATGATTCTTGAGGATGAGTTATTGTCATATGCCCAAGTACAATATACAGATGTAATGAAATTCTTGCTTAACACAGCTTCCCAGTTACATAAAATATACCAAGTTTAATTATTATGCCACAGAGAGAAAATAAATACAAGTAAAAGAAGAAAAAAAAAATTCATCTATTTGGCTGTTGGTGCAAAAAGAAATGCATTGTCTGTATTTTTGACACAATCTTTAGTTTTTGGAGTAGTGTTATGGTTGGGGCGATGCAGGGAGGTTCAAAAGCCTGAGAGCTGATGGAAGAATTCTGTTCTTGAACCCAGAGATGCTGGACCAGGATTTGTACCCTATGTCTGAAGGTAGCAACAAGGAGATCATGAACAGTATGATTGGTAATGAAGATAGACCTTTCATGATGTTAGCTTCTTGTGTCCTTTGGCTATCTTTTCAATCACTAGATAAACCAATGATACAATTTGATTTGTCTCATTTAAAATCATTTGTGTAAATGAAATCAAAGACAGGAACTACGCAAGACTCCAGATAATACAAATGCACTGTGTTCCTTCATGTAGTAGACAGGCTCTGCGTCAGTGAGACAAATCACAGTGCCTTGTGCCTGTCCTTGCTATTAAAAACAATAATCAATCCATTCACTGGCAAAAGCTCCCTCACTTGCATCTCCATTTCAAAGAAATAAATGACTTATTTTTTAAAAAAAGAGAGGAACAGCCACAATATAAAGCAGCATTAAAGCACTTCAATGGAACTGAGATCTGACAAGACAAATCAGACTCCGTACAGTTTGTAAATGTTCTGTGATCGTCCAAGTTCAGATAGTTCCTTCATCTATTAGTTGTTCATCATTCCCTTGAAGGTCATCGTATGTTTGATCTTCATTCTTGGTGGTTTGAACAAATAGATGCAAGGTAGGAACTCAAATCAGAATTTGATATAGCCCCATGTTTTTCCATCAGCAATTTCCTGGGAAAGAAGCTTGAGCAACAACCAAAACAATTTGTTTCTCCCCTCACTGAAATAGAAGTACACACTATGCATAAAAGTTTCAGCCAAATGAAAGAGGTATTGGAATTGATCTTTTTTTAAAGGAACACATACAAATGTCATTATAATTTAGGGAATGATCATTAGTTTTAATAGACAGCAATGAAATGAGACCAGAAATGTAAGGTCTATGAACAGCATAACTTTATTCATAGAAAATTAAAGAGAGATCGACTTAAAGATCTGACAGTTGAAGTTATTTTCAATAAAGCTGTGATCCCAACTAGGGGACAAAAATATAAATAGGGCCTGAATTTTTTTGGTTTTTTATTTTTTATTCTGTTCTTTGCTTTCTGTTTGGCAACTTCATACAATTTTGATTATTTACAAAAATTGAGTCGAGATACATCAACTTCGAGGAAAGGAGGAAGGAAAACAGAGTAAGCGAGGGAGAGATAGAGAGAGGCTGAGTGGGAGGGAGAAAAGGGGAAGAGAGAGTGGAGAAATAATTTGTGAGTTGCATTGAGAGAGATAGAGGATGGGCAGATGAAGATAGCTGGGGAAAAGGATGAATTGAAGAAGACAGGGATTAACAGATTGAGAGAGTAGAAGGGATAAAATAGAGTGAGAGAGGAGGGTAGACAGAGAGAGAGAGGAGGGTAGACAGAGAGAGAGAGGAGGGTAGACAGAGAGAGAGGAGGGTAGACAGAGAGAGAGGAGGGTAGACAGAGAGAGAGGAGGGTAGACAGAGAGAGGAGGGTAGACAGAGAGAGGAGGGTAGACAGAGAGAGAGGAGGGTAGACAGAGAGAGAGGAGGGTAGACAGAGAGAGAGGAGGGTAGACAGAGAGAGAGGAGGGTAGACAGAGAGAGGAGGGTAGACAGAGAGAGGAGGGTAGACAGAGAGAGAGGAGGGTAGACAGAGAGAGAGGAGGGTAGACAGAGAGAGAGGAGGGTAGACAGAGAGAGGAGGGTAGTAAAAAAAAACAAAAAAAGAAAAAAAAAGTAAAAAAGAAAAAAAAAGAGAGATGCATCAACTTCCTCTCTGAGTTACTGTAAAGAACAACCCAATCAAAATGAGTAATAATGTATGCACGTTGTACTCTTTTTCTTTGAGTTTATTGTTACATTATACCTGGTACGGTGACAAGGTGACAAGAATATGGCAAGCCAGCTCTAGCGTCTGTTAGCGTACCGGTTTGCGCCACTACATCATCAGCAGCCTGAGTTTGTACGTTCTCGCCACGTCTGCGTGGGCTCCTCTGTGTCCTTCAGTCTCCTTCCACCCTTCAAAAATGTGCAGAGATTGTAAGTTTGGAGGGTGCATTTGGAGGGCACAGGCTCATGGGCCAGAAAGACCTGTGACCATGCTGCATGGCTAAATTAAAAGTAGAAGAGCAAGAGCACAAGTGTCGAGTCACAGTAAAAAGATCAATGTGTGCATAGCTACTGTAGCATGAGGTTCATTTCCTACAAAAGTAGTTTGAAAGGATGAAAATTTTTAGAATCATGATAATATACAAATAAAATAGTTGCAAAGAGTTTAATTAAATCTGTTGCTCAAAATCATGGCATGCATTAAGGACGCTGAAGATATTAGAACCCTTTGTTAGTAGTTATTCAAGGCACAAATCTGAGAGAAGGACCACTGTGATTTGCACCGGCTGAAGTGACTGCACCAGTGTTAACAAAGGTGGCATTTGGCCCAGTGCCCTTTTTCATTAACCAACTGCAGCCTCTGATAATCTCCTCCCCAAGCAAAAGAGACTAATCTTGAAATAAAAAGACCGGAGGTGCTGGAATTCAGCATTAAAAAAATAGAAAATGTTGGAAGCTCTCGGGTCAGGTAGAATTCTGGGAAAGAAATACACCAGTTCATGAGAACTGGCAAAGAGAGAAAACTAGCAAGAATTTTAGTTCAAGAGCATTTGAGGAGTGGACATTAAAGGCTATACTCATTGTACCATTCTTGGAGCTTTTGTACAGTGAAGATCACTTCTATTTGGTCTGTAGGTAGATGGAGCCCACACTGATTCAGGGTGCAATAACAGCCACTGGGAAGAGTTGGTTGAGGAAGATACCAATGAGGAAATAAAAGAGAAACCATCCTGTAGCTTCCACAGTTGGATGTCTCCTTTCTTGAAAATGTTCATGACTGCAGTATCTCTGAGGTCCACTGGCAAGATGCTGTGCATTCTCTCCATCCATCAACTATTCTTTAACTCCTGGTTCTTTAGCTGAACATCTCCCTTCTGGTGGGGCAAGAGATGGCTGGAACCAGGGACCAGAAGAAGGCTTGAGGTGTCCTGTTACATAGTTCTGTTCCAGTCACTCAGGTCTGCTTTGACCATTAAAGCACCATCATGCTGAAGTGCTCAAGGCCTCATCTCATCTTCAATACCAATTACTCGTCGACTTCAGTTGTTTAATCCGATTTACTTTGGCCTCAACCTGACAGTGGATGGGGCAGAGGACTGTGCAGGGAAGTTTGAGGGAGTTGAAATGCTTGCCTACAGGAAGCTGAAATTTAGACCCGCAAGCAGAGTGAGGCATTCGGAGAAGCAGTCATCCAATCTCTGTTTGGTTTCACAGATGTGAAGGATGTAGCAGAATAAGTTTGACAAATATGCTTAACAAAGGGTTAATGAATTAGGTGAGAAAATACAGTAGTTGCCTTGTAATATGGTGGGAATATAATTGTCTTCTAACATGACCTTCCATGTGCTGTTGTGAGATAGTAACTAACACCACAAAAAACAATAACTAAACAAAACCAAGAGTAAAGACACCCTGACATTTCCCAGCTATCTGCCATTACAAGGGAACACTTTGTGCAAAAACAGGGAACACCACCTGTGTGAAACTTGTATGGTCTCTCACAGACTACTGCCCAAAAAGTACATAAAAGAGGAATGAAAACTCTCCATACTTTGACTTGGGGCTCAGTGTAGAGAATGAATTACTGAACTTTTTATTCTCCTGCTAGCATTAACACGGTTGAATAAAGTAAACCGTTGTACACTTAATTGGTTCTGCTGTTGATTTAATTACAGCGCGGGCTGACTGCGGTAGATGTGAATGTGAAGCTCTGCCTCACACAGAAGGTCCATTTGCAGCCCTGAATAGAGATGAGGGAGATGCAAAGACAAATTTTTCACTTCCTGTGATAAACAAGAGAACATGTACCAGTCCTCATTGAGGGGTCAGCAGTGGAAAGAGTAAAGAACTTCAAATTCCTGGATGTCAACATCTCCAAAAATCTATCCTGGGGCCTTCATGTTGATGCAATCATGAAGAAAGCTCACCAGAGGCTGTACTTCATCAGGCATTTGAGGAGATTTGGTGCGTCACTAAAGACTTATAAGTTTCTACAGATGTACTGCAGAGGGGATTGATGTGATGTGATACAATTTATTGTCATTATGCTGGTTTACCAGCCAATGAAACATGATTAGCACTGACCGGAATACAAAATAGAATACAGTGCAATAAACATACATTTTAAAACACACAACCATATGCCATAAGAATGCAATATTCTAAAATAAATTGTTTTAAAAAATTACTGATTCTGAAATACAAGTGCAGGACCACTCAATGCCATGAATTGGCATTTAACATTATCATGGCTTCATGAAAAAAAAGCTCTTTTTAAGTCTGATAGTTCTCGAGCGAAGGCTCCTAAAGCATCTTCTCAATGGTAGGAGAGTAAATAGTTCATGGTTAGGGTGTATTGCATCTTTACTGATATTCCTCGCCCTGTCCAAACATCGTCTCCTATGGATTCAATGGTAGGCAATTGCATTCCAATAATTTTTGAGCAGTTTTCACTACCTGTTGGAGTGCACACTCTATAGAAATCCAACAGTACTCCAAGGCTGAGGTGCAACTGCCTCATACATTTTGACTTGTTGCATTACTGTCTGGAATGGAAGTGCCAATGCACAGGACAGAAAAAGACTAATGAGAGTTGGGAACTCTCCCAACATCATCATAGGGCATGAGTTGTCACTCCACTGGGGACAAGAGAAAGCAAACTCTATTCTCATGGACCCTCCTCTTCACACTGCTACCATCAAGGAGGTACAGGAGTCTGAAGACAAATACCCAGTGGCACAAGGACAGCTTCTTCCCCTCTGCTGTATAAGTACCGCGCGCTAACCGATTGCGCCACTGGAGCTCTTGCTTCTTCCCCTCTGCCATCAGATTTCTGAATGGACATTGAACCATAGACATTACTTCTCCAATTTATTTAAAAGTATTATTTAAAGCAACATTCACACTTGTAATGTCACTGTAAAACAAATTTTATGACATGTTCAAGACAATAAATTCTGATTCTGAAACAGTTTCCATTTTTTCAACTTCACCACCCACTACATCAGATGCATTATCCCCAACATAACCACATTACTAAATGAAAAGATAATAAATTTTATTAGGCAGAGATGAAAATTTCTGGAGGACAAAATGTAGGAAGTGCACATAGTACAGATAAATTCCATCTTCCATCACTTTATCCATAACAAGGCAATTTAAGTGCATATCTTAACACATCTCAAATGGTGCAACTCTGCTTCTACTACATGACAGTATATTCATCATTTCTGGGTGAAAAAGGTCACCCTCAGATCTCCTCCAAATCTCTTTCCTTTCACCCCAAATCTATTTCTCTACCTTTATTCACATCTGATAAAAAGATTCCCATTTATCCTACCCATAACCCTCAATTGCTTGATTGAAAGCAGTTTCAGCCACAACCAGCAAATTGCATCCCATTCAGATCAAAGAGCTTCAGTCAGCACACAAAGTTTCAGATACAACTTGAAGGTTAAAATAATTCCAAATTTAAGGATCTTTCATTATGAGGACTTTCTTGAGAATATGGAGTTACTCTCCTTGTAAGAAAGGCCATAATAGTTCTAAAAGGTATCTTCAACTTTGCAGAAAGGAGATAAAGATCAACTATTCCATGCAAAATTGTCAGGATAAAACATTTTGTGCAATGGTTTGGATCTGTAACATAATGTCGAGTATAAAAGTGGGTGCAGCTTTGACTGAAAAAGATTGCTGTTTGGGCATCTGAAAGACACTGATTATTGGATCAGAAAGAGCAGCTGAATTGATCTTTGAGAACATAGTGCAAAATTCATTATCCAACAGTTGATGTCTTAACCATTTGGTAACCCCACCGTCACACAATTTTAGACATGGACATTACAATGCTAGTCAACCACAAATAAAAAACTTATTTCAAAGGATGCAAGAAAGAAGCACTTGGTTTCTTAAAAATCAGTGGTTTTCAACCTTTTTCTTTCCACTCACATAGTAATGCCTATGCCATTTGTGCTGTGTGTTTAGTAAGAGATCTCTTGGTGCCTGCCACATTGACCACCGCCAGTGGGCTGATATCGCCTCAAACCGTGCATCTTGGAGCCTCACAGTTCGGCGGGCAGCAACCTCCTTTGAAGAAGACCGCAGAGCCCACCTCACTGACAAAAGACAAAGGAGAAAAAACCCAACACCCAACCCCAACCCACCAATTTTCCCCTGCAACTGCTGCAACCGTGTCTGCCTGTCCCGCAGCGGACTTGTCAGCCACAAACGAGCCTGCAGCTGACGTGGACATTACCCCTCCATAAATCTTTGTCAGCGAAGCCAAGCCAAAGAGAAGACTTCAGGTGGGATTGCTACAGAAATATTTTGCTTGAGAAAAAAATGGTCATTGGCCCATTTCCTATGGAGTTATGAAACCTAGCACATAACGAGTCAATGAGGTACAATTAAGACAGGGGTTTTTCAAACTTTTTTTTTCTTCGGACTGACATCCCACCTGAAGCAATCCTGTGGCATAGGGATTACTTGAGGGGGAATTTGAGTGGAAAGAAAGTTTGAAAACCATTGTTTTAAATGGATCCAAACATCACAAAGGGAGATTTAACGTGCTTCATCGACTTTACATCACGTGCAGTATTTACCATCGCCAGTGCTGCAGATACACGAGTGATCGGCGCGAGCTTTGCACCTTGAGGGGGCGGAGCCTTCTTTGGCCATGGGCCAATGAGAGCGTCGAACGGAAAGGATTGGCACTTCGCGAGCCTCAACTGAGGGGCATTAGGCGCATGCGCGGGGGTTGGGGGCGGAGAAAGCGAGAGGGTGAGTTGGTGGGAGCAGCTGCTGGGCGCGGAGGGATCGCAGAACCAGCCGGCCGAGCATGGCCACGCGCTCTGTGCACTGGTTTCGCAAGGGGCTGCGGCTTCACGACAACCCAGCGCTGAGAGAGGCTCTGCGGGGAGCGGCCGCCGCCTGCTGCGTCTACATCCTCGATCCTTGGTTTGCGGGCTCGTCCAACGTTGGGGTGAACCGCTGGAGGTGAGTAGGGCACCCAGCTGCGGGGGGAGGGAGGTGCGGATGAACGGGGGATGAGCTTCAATTAACGCGAAGGGTGACGGCTCGCCATGGGGCGAGTTGTTTATTTACGTGGCGATGGCTCCCCATGCGGGTAAGTGGACCGCGTCGTGGGCGGTGGGAACAGAATTGGCGAGCGATGCTGTGCCAGGCTTCAGGGTGCAGGCGAGGTGGTTTTTTTTAAAGGATCCTCGCTCTTTCAGGTCCATGACCTGGTCTTTGTATGAAAATCTCCTGTAATCCTAATGCCCTCCGCGAATGATCAGGGAATTTAAGGTTACGTGCAAGGGATCAGCTCCTTTTGTCCGAGTTAGGGGCTGTTTTTATAATGGAGTCTCCTCGTTTTTCACCTTCTCACTTTTCCTGGTGACGCAGGTCATTTGTGGCTGTGTATAAAATAGTGCTTCTGCCATCAGTCTTCTAAAAAAATATATTTTTATTAACATTGAAATTTCACACCCAAAAATACAGAGTACATCTGGATCTATGTTAAAATCCAATGAAGATGCATTACACTTAAATCCAAGGCACCCCACATTTTAATCAAGCAAATGATATTGTGGTGATACTTTATTGTAAGAAAGGGAAATTCTAAACCCACTGTTTGGCCAAAAAAAAAACACTGGATGATAAATCCATCAAATTTCTGAATGAACAATGAACAGCAGACACTGCCTCACTTGATCTTTTTCTTGCGCTTGCCTTTTACTTTGAAGTGTGGTTTTTAGAGATGTTTGCACTGTGATAGTTGCGGCAAAACACAGAATTTTGTGACATGCTCATGACGATAAATTCTGATTCTGTCCACCAGCTGAAGCGTAGACTCTGGTTTATCCCTGAATGCTATCAGATCTGTGTATTTGCATTTATCTACACAAAAATTGTATTGCGTTCGCAATTCCTGATTACATGTTTTGTGTGCTTAATCCTTCATTGAGTGGGTTCATGTCTTCCTCTGCCTTTTAAAAGTAGCTATTATTTTCAGTGTAAAATAATTGAAGCAGCTTTGGAACATGTAGGAGGTTGGTCTATTGTAGATTTGTTTTTAAATTAAATGAGATAGACAACAGACTCGCCAAGGCAAATAGCGCCTTTGGAAGACTACACAAAAGAGTCTGGAAAAACAACCAACTGAAAAACCTCACAAAGATAAGCGTATACAGAGCCGTTGTCATACCCACACTCCTGTTCGGCTCCGAATCATGGGTCCTCTACCGGCACCACCTACGGCTCCTAGAACGCTTCCACCAGCGTTGTCTCCGCTCCATCCTCAACATCCATTGGAGCGCTTACATCCCTAACGTCGAAGTACTCGAGATGGCAGAGGTCGACAGCATCGAGTCCACGCTGCTGAAGATCCAGCTGCGCTGGGTGGGTCACGTCTCCAGAATGGAGGACCATTGCCTTCCCAAGATCGTGTTATATGGCGAGCTCTCCACTGGCCACCGTGACAGAGGTGCACCAAAGAAAAGGTACAAGGACTGCCTAAAGAAATCTCTTGGTGCCTGCCACATTGACCACCGCCAGTGGGCTGATATCGCCTCAAACCGTGCATCTTGGCGCCTCACAGTTTGGCGGGCAGCAACCTCCTTTGAAGAAGACCGCAGAGCCTACCTCACTGACAAAAGGCAAAGGAGGAAAAACCCAACACCCAACCCCAACCCACCAATTTTCCCCTGCAACCGCTGCAATCGTGTCTGCCTGTCCCGCATCGGACTTGTCAGCCACAAACGAGCCTGCAGCTGACGTGGACTTTTTACCCCCTCCATAAATCTTCGTCCGCGAAGCCAAGCCAAAGAAAAGAAGAACCTTTGTGATTAATGACCTGCAAGTAATTCTGTGATTTCTATTGTAATGTTCCTATGGCTTAATAAATATATGGAATCATTATTGAATATGCTTCTGAGAAATTGCTCCTCAACATGTATATCTGTACGTTAACTTCATGCGATATTGTTGTAACATTTAATTGTTACATTTTCAAAGAGTGTGCCGTTAAATACAACCAGATTTGTTATAATGAACCTTTCAGCACCTTCATATGAGGATTCCATTTAGACAGCAATGCAAAAGGATAGTTTTTTTAAAATAATTTTACAAGATTTTTGTAGAAAATCGTAGGGTTTAGTTATTCATTGGGACTGGGATAGAAGAATGATATAGGAAAGAGAAGGCAGTGTTCATCTTACAGAAGCAGAATTGGGTTCTTGAAGTTCAAGAACTATCTTTTCCAATAACTGTTATGCTCTTGGACCTCCCCTTGGTACACTAATCATAGACTGGACTGACATCACAAAAGAAATGTCCGCACTATTCTTCTTTCTTTTTTTGGCTTGGCTTTGCGGACGAAGATTTATGGAGGGGTATGTCCACGTCTGCTGCAGGCTCGTTGGTGACTGACAAGTCCGACGCGGGACAGGCAGGCGCGGTTGCAAGGGAAAATTGGTTGGTTTGGGTTGGGTGTTGGGTTTTTCCTCCTTTGTCTTTTGTCAGTGAGGTGGGCTCTGCGGTCTTCTTCAAAGGAGGTTGCTGCCCGGCGAACTGTGAGGTGATATCAACCCACTGGCAGTGGTCAATGTGGCAGGCACCAAGAGATTTCTTTAAGCAGTCCTTGTACCTCTTCTTTGGTGCACCTCTGTTTCAGTAGCCAGTGCAGAGCTCGCCATATAACACGATCACACAAAGATCAGCGTGTTCATACCCACGCTCCTGTTCGGCTCCAAATCATGGGTCCTCTACCGGCATCACCTACGGCTCCTAGAACGCTTCCATCAGCGCTGTCTCCGCTCCATCCTCAACATTCATTGGAATGACTTCATCACCAACATCGAAGTACTCGAGCTGGCAGATCCCGCAAGCATCGAATCCATGCTGCTGATGACCCAACTGCGCTGGGTGGGTCACGTCTCCAGAATGGAGGACCATCGCCTTCCCAAGGTTGTGTTATATGGCGAGCTCTCCACTGCACTATTACATGTCAATAAACTACCCTATATTCTCGTGTTTTTTTTTAAAAAAAAAAAAATCTATCTTGTGTGAAAAGTCAACCTCCTATTTTTGGTTTTAAAAAAAATCTATAATTTTCTATATCTCATGTAAAAGTCAGACCTAGTCTCTCACCTCGGCCCAAACTGCCTGTCCATTGCATTTCCTGACTCCTCAAATGTGGACGCGCCTCAGCGCCAGCTGCCCTACAGAGCTCCCGATACCTCAGGTGTGGACTCCTGCCTCTGCCCTGGCCTCCCGCCCATTGGAGTTTCCGAAACCTCAAACATGGACTCTTGCCCTGGCCACCTGCCCATTGGAGCTTCCATTGCCTTGAACATGCACTTTCTCCTTGGCCCCACCACTTGTCCATTGAATCTCCCGACCCCTCTGATGGTGTAGATGCTTACCATGGTCCCGACCTCCGCGGTAAAATGTGCATATGGTGTAATTTTAATTCATTGTGTTTTTGTTCCATATGCATTCAGAGATCATTTGGATTTCTACAACTGATATGGTATTTTGGATTCTAATGTGAATTTCAGCCCTTCAAAAGTAGTATCCATGCAATAGTTGACCCCATAAATTTAACATTAAAATATGGTACACAAAATTCAATTTTTATACAAGATATTGTATTATAGATTGGGTCTATATTTGTCAGGTCAAGTTGACAGGATAGTTGAGAATCTCTAATGAATGCTGGACTTCATTAATTCAGGGATAAAACTTGAAAATCTGCAGACACTGGGTGAAGTGAAAACACAATGCTGGAGAAATTCACCTGGTCAAACAGTGTCCTAAATATAGCAAAGATAAAAATACACAACTAACGTTTCGGACTTGATCCCTTTGTTGAGGTATTGAAAAATGTCGGCAGGCATCCAAATAAAAAGGTAAGGTGAGAGGAGCATGCAGGAAGGAGGTAATAGGTGGAGAAGGGAGGAAGGCACAGCAGTACGCAAGGGGAGGAGGGATGTCTAGGAGAATGGAGAGGAAAAGGAGGTGCAGAGCTGAGGGAAATAAGATGGTGAAAAGGAGAGCAGGTTCGCTGAAACCAGAAAAGTTGATGTTAATGTCATCCGGTAAGAGAGTGCCCAGATGGAGGTGTTAATGCTGTCTGGTTGGAGTCATGAGGTAATGTTGCAGCTCTATAAATCTCCAGTGGGTCCACAGTTTAAAATATAACTTAAGTTCTGGTCACATCATTACAGGAAAGATGTGAAAGCTGTGGAGAGGTGATTTACCAGAAAGCTGCCTGGATTGGGAAAATGATATTGGGCAAAGTTAATAGAGCTAGGGCTTTTCTCTTTGGAGCAGAGAAGGATGAGATGTGACTTAATCGAGATCTACAAGATTATGAGAGGCATGGATAAGGTAAACAGTCAGCACCTTTTATCCCAGGGCTGGAGTAACAAACACCAGAGTACAAAGTGAATGGAGGAAAGTTTAGGAGTAAAGTTCAGGAGTAAGGTTTTTTTTGTATGGAGAGTCATGGGTGCTTGGAAGGCACTCCAGTGGTGGTTGTGAAATCTGGAACAATGGGTCATTTGATAGACTCTTAGACAGACACATGAATGAAAGAACAAGAGGGTTATGAAGAGAGTTTTGTGTTTTTTTTTACAGGTATATGGGTCAGCACAATATCATAGGGTACGGTACGGTGCTGTTGTGTTCTATCTTCTAAGTGTAGGAAATTGATCTTCAGAGTTTGAAAACCTATAACCACTTTAGCTAAGAATCACTTCGTTTCACACATTTGTCAGGTTTAAAATATGGGCAGTGAGTAAGACAGATGGATCTTTGGTAATCTTGAAGTAGTGATATGTTTATGGTAGTATAGAGAAAGTCAAGACCCTTGTGCTGATGGGGGAGGAAAATTATTTTTGAACCTAGAGATGCTGGACTTGAGGCTTATCTAATGGATAGAAAGCAGAATAAATGTAATAAATCCCCCCATGTGTGGGGAAGAAAACTACACAGGCGATGACACAAATAATGCACAAGGAGAGACGCTTTAAAAAAAATGACGAAAAAGAACAACTAATCTGTTCACATGGCTAAATTTAGTTCTAATGATCAAGTCACATGTGTAGAACATGCAGCTTATAAATGCTGTTGTAAACTTAAGGATTTAAACTTGCCAATCAATCATGCAATTTAATTACTATTTGCTGACAGCCAAGGTATGTATAAAACTATTCTTTGACAATTAAACTGGAATACAAGCCAAATGGAAAGAGATGAGATCTGATTTGAAGCTATCTAAAATCTTTAAGTCCGCTCTCTCTATTCTTCGAGGAGATAATTTTTTTCAATTCATTTATGTTTGAACTGGCTGCAAAACATGCTCACTAAATGTTATTTAAATACTGTTATCAAATTTAATATAATAGAATATGTTGGACAGGTCCAACCAGTCAAACATGCAATTGGTAGGTCTGATACTGTCACAGCTTATTTTGACAGTCCTCAATGTGAGTTTGTTTATCATCCAATTGTACAGGTACACAATCCTTTATCTGGACATCTAAAATCCAGCAAGTTGGGAGAGAGACTGGCAGCGTGGGTCACGTGGGTGAGATCGGGGGTGGGGGGGGGGGGAGAGAAGAGAGACCGGCAGCGCGAGTTGGGCCGGCAAGAGAGAGACGACAGTGCGACTGGAAGGGGGTGGGAGTGGATACGGCAGCA
The DNA here is from genome assembly GCF_036971445.1 of Narcine bancroftii. Taxonomy (NCBI): domain Eukaryota; kingdom Metazoa; phylum Chordata; class Chondrichthyes; order Torpediniformes; family Narcinidae; genus Narcine; species Narcine bancroftii. Next base: position 217,715,542 of record NC_091473.1, read on the forward strand.
CAATTCAGGTGGGTTTAAATCTGGCTTTCCGAAATCCCGAAAAATCCGAAATTCGGAACAAGGATTGTGTACCTGTACCAGTACATCCTGAGGAAACTGCATTCTCTGGTCCACAGAGCATGTATAGACAAACAATACAGTGCATATAAATAAATATTTTTAATAAATAGTCCCAAAGAGATGTTTTAGTAGCCATTCAGCAGTTCCTCAGCCTGGTGGTTCTGGCTCTGAAACTTTCTCTTCTTCCCCAAACGGGAGTAGCTGGAAGATACTGCGTGCGGGGTGGTAGGGGTCCTCCCTAATTTTGAGTTCTCTTTAAACAATGAATCACATTGATGGGGGGTGGGGTGGGGAAAGAATAACCCCAATGATCCTCTGATGCTTTTTATGATCCGGTGGATTGAACTCTGATCTGACACCCTGCAGCAACTGTGCCACACTGTGATGGAGCCAGCCAGACCACACTCAATAGCACTCCTGTGGAAAGTTGACAGAATGGTGGACATGCACACCACCTCATAAAGAAATGAAGTTACTGTTGCGCCTCGCTGACAAGTAAGGAGATGTTGAGGGTCCAGGATAGACTCTGAGCAACTTGGTACTCTCCATGCTCTCCACAAGTGTATAGGGGAAGGTGGTTGTCCCTGTTCCTGAAGTCCTCACTCATCTCTTTTGGCTTGTCCATTTTGAAACTCTGATTGTTATGTGAGCACCATTTCACAAGATTTTCCACCTCTTCTGTGTTTCGATTTATTGTTACTGAGGAGGCCAACTACTTCAGTGACATCTGCAAGCTTGATGACTGTGTTGGAGCCTGATATGGCATTGCAGTGATGGGTCAGTAGTGTGAACAGGAGCAGACTGAGCATACAGCCCTGCAGTGCACCAGAGCTCAGCATGACGGTGGTTGATGTTGGCGGCCAACCCGGACAGACTATGGCCTTTCTGTTCTGAAGGCCAGAATCTGGTTACAGAGAGGGGTGTGGAGTCCCAGTGAGGACATGTTCTCCACCAGTCTCTGAGGTATGATTGAATAAAATGCCGAGATGAAGTCGATGACAACCGCCTTGGACATGAGGTGTCGTTCTCCAGGTGGATCAGGTCAGAGTGGAGAAATGAAGCTTTAGCATTGTCAATAGAACAGTTCCTTCTATTAGTAAATTGAAATGGGTCCAGTGCCTCTGGGAGGTGTGCTTTGATATGTTCCATCAGCAGGCATTTGAAGCATTTCATAATGGCAGAGGTCAATGCCACTGGGTGGTAGTCACTGAGGCCTGTTTCTGATGCCCTCTGCTACTGGGATGATGGTGGCTGCCTCGAAACCAGCAGGAATAATAGACTGCTGTAATAATGTCGAAGATCTCCATAAGGAGCTCCGTCAGTCAGTCAGCACAATTCTTCAGGACCTAGCCGGGTATGTAAATCCCCATTGAAAAGCACAGATCTGCTTGGATTCCTCACCATTACAAGTGTTTTGCTTTGTCCTCTTACTTTTTTTCTTTTCTTGGACATTTTGAATTCAAAAAATGTTATTGTTTCTTGGGCTCCAGTTATTGATTTGAGTTTGGGGGATTTGGAGATGCAAAAGTGAAAACTATCAATATTCATGAAAAGCAATTAGTTAGTGAATTTTTTTAAAAGTGCTACGTGTTGGATATCATAATGAATTGCTGATCCCTCTCTGTCAGCTGAAGCTACATATTTCAACAGAGCGTGTTTTATAAATGCTTGTTACTTCTGGTTAGCTGTTATTTGCATAAAACACCTTAAAGTCACAAATAAAATTTCATTTTCCAGACACATTTTACAATGTTTGGTTGTGTGGCTCTGAGATCCCCACATCCTGATCATCCTCTCAAATATGACTTCATGCATATTTCTACAACCTTATGCCTATTTTAATCTCAATCAAGTAACCTCAGTTTGATTAAAATTGTGAATATGTTTGATAAATTTTGCTCCAGTTGACCACAGATCTTGCTCGAAGAATGCAACTTGTACATTACTGTAATTGCTGTTAATTGTTTTGTATTCGTGTTCCCACTTTCTCTCATTCATCCAAATCTTTATTTGTTCAAGAATCTCCTTATACCCTTGTTGAAAGTCATTGGGGGAGAAATGCTTGGATAGCTTCGGTTTTGTATATATTATAATGGGAGGTATGCAAGCAAAGGACTTGCTGAATTTCCTTCTATAAGCATCAATGAATAGAAAATTAAGTTTTGTAACTGTGTCTTGGGTAAACTTATACCTCTCATTTTGTTCATTTTAGATTGGTCACAGTGTTTGAGCTACCGAAAGAAAATAGACACACACACCGAGAGCAGTTCAGTTTATACAAATGTTTATTACTAATTCAAAACTGATTTCACACTACAATATGCAAGCCCTTCCCAACTATACTTATCAACGCTTGGACTGGTCCCAACTGCCGAAGCGAGGCAACAACTGCACACTTGTAGTAGGTTGTCAGGGCGCTGGTAGCAGCTTCTCCACCTCCCCCGACCGGGATGTTGCTCGGACTCTGGCTGTTCTTCCTTCTTGACAAGGGGTGTTCCCACCCCTCGGAGAGTCTAAACTTCAGCAGCAGGACCACAGGCTTATATACCCCAAAAACAATTAATCATGCGCCTACTCCTTCTAATATTTGTCAGTCAAAATCAAAATTGAACATTATATTCTACAATTTAGAAGATTAATTATTATGGAACCAGGATGCTATGATTTCCTGGTTTATCTCGTAGATACAAAGACTTATTAAAACTTCTCGAGCAAGACAGGTTGTGACCAATTCGTCAATTTCAGAGTGTTGCATTTGACAACTGCTTTCCCTGGGCCTCACAGTGGAATTCCATTTCAAAGTGTATCTTCAGATAAGTCCCCATGGCTGAGTTTAATTACATCTGCTAGTTCTGAAAGTAAGGTGACTTGCGTGTGGACCCAGTGTCGTCAGTTCCACATAAGCAAAAAGCATCTGGGTACATGGTTTTAATCCTCCATTACAAACTGTCATCCTGTTGTTTTCCTTTCTATGCTCTTCTGTTTGGACTTGCAGCTGAAGTCACTTTACTTCTGTTCCACCATTAAAGAAACTGATAAATTTTCTGTCTATCAGATTCCTGTTGCAGTGCCTAGAAGATTTGGATGCCAGTCTTCGGAAGCTGAACTTGCAATTGTTTGTTATACGTGGGCAACCTGCTGATGTCTTTCCTCGACTTTTCAAGGTAAGTTTTATGTCTGAAAAGGAAAGATACATGGTTTAATTCTGCACTTAGATTTAGTGTAACTAAGCTCTCTGTCTTTGTATTTTGTTGGACTGGAACTGGAAATGAGCTCTGATCTCAGATATGCTCTCAGGTTGCTACTTGCCAATTTTCCACTTAATTGTATTTGGTTGACAGTGTTATCCAACAATTTCTCCTGATTATAAATATGGCTCTTCTTTAGAGTTTTTAAGTAGGGAATTGATTTATTTCCAAGTTCTGGTGTTTATAGGCTGAAGTTTCTGTTGCAGTGCACCTTTCAACTTGAGGATTTTATACTTCTCAACACAACATATGCTAACTCTGTCTCATTTCCCAGCTTTTCTCCATAGCCCTGGAATGTTTTTGTTCTTCCAGAATCTATGTTCCCTTTATATATGCGACAATTGAATTGGCTTTCACTTTTCAGATAGTGAATTGTGAATCAGGAGGACTCTGCTTTACACAATTGGTGTCTTCTGCATTTTGACCTTTCTGCCAAAGGATACCATTCCATTTCCTGTGATTGTATACATCTCTTCTCATTAACTTTAAAACTTGTTAAAGGAGAACAAATTCTATAAGCCTAAATATGTCTGAGATTGTCTGATCTTGGAAGCTAAGCTGGTCAGTACTTAGAGGGGAGACACCAAGGTGCCTAAGAACACAAGGTGCTGTAGGTTTCTGTGAGGGGTGCTGGACAAAGTGGTGACTCTCTGTCTGCCTTATGGTAGACAAAGGTAAAAGAATTTCATTTATGTTGCATTCTAAGTATAGTATTATGTGACAATAATGGAACCTTTACCTTTAATCAAATTTCTTTAACCTTTTCTAAACTTTGCTACTAGGAATATTTAGAACTCAGTCCTGACCTGCTTTGAGGTCATCCCCTCTAATTGCCACAACAACATAATCCATGGCTATTTTGTACTTGCAGCTCATCCATCTTATTTACCAGATTTTAGTGCCTTTACACGCGTGCACAATTAAGCTTGTTGATCTTGTTCTTGGTCTGATTGAATCTCGTGCTGTGTTTGTTACCCCAATCCTTTGTGCACATTGTTCTGAGCTAATGATTTCCATCCTCCTGCCAAATTAACTTAATCATCCCTCTTCTCTGCCATCTGGATTTTCATTTGCAAACTATTCTCTGAACTGATTGGTCATAGATTTCACGTGGTACATAATGTCCTGATCCCAGAAACTATTTCAATCCATGCAAATTCAATGCCAGCAGAATTTATTGTCATGAACATGTCATAAAATATGTTGCGCAGCTGCATCATTGGTGCAAATATTGCTACAAATTACATTAAAGAAATGAGTCCATTCAGAAATCTGATGACTATGGGGAAGAAGTTATTTTTGTGCTGCTGGGAATTTGTCTTCAGGCTCCTGAACCTCCTTTCTGATGGTAACATTGCAAAGCAGGCATGGCATGGGTGGTGAAGGTCCTTGATGATAGAGGCTGTTTTCTTATGACACTGCCTCTTGTAGATGCCCATAATGTAGTGAAGACTGATGCCCATGAAGATGCTGGCCAAGTTCACAACCCTCTGTAGTCTTTTTCTGTCTTGTTCATTGGCATCTCCATCCCAGAGAATGATGCAACCAACCAGGATGCTCTCCACAGTACACCTGTTCTTTTTTTTTTAAAAATTGCAAGTCTTTGGTGACATACAAACCTCCTCAAACTCACAAAGTATAGATGCTAACAATCCTTCTACATGATGGCAATGACACGGAGGCTCCAGGACAGATCTTCAGAGATGTTGACACCCAGGAATTTGAAGTTCGTGACCCTTTCCACTGTTGACCCCTTGGTAAGGATTGGTTTGTGTTTTCCTGGTTTTTTTTTCTCTTCCTCTCTCCTTCCTGAAATCAACAATCAGCTCCTTGGTTTTGTTCATGTGGTTGTTTTGACACCACTCAACAAGCTGATCTACCTCTCTCCTGCACGCTTCCTTATTGCTGTCTTTGATTCTGTGATGCCCATGGAGTCATCAGTAAATTTCTAGATGACATTTGAATTGTGCCCAGTCACAATCATGGATGTCGAGGGATAGAGAAGTGGACTAAGCATGCATCCTTGAGGTGCACCTCTGTCAATTGTCTGCGAGGAGGAGAAGTTGTTTTCCAATTCATCCTAATTGGTCTTCCGATGAGGAAGTCAAGGATCCTTTGGTCGGACATTTGTCCGTATTTTCCTTTTATTCTTGTTAATAAGTGGTACTGATGCAATGGAGGCTGCTTCCTTTTGTCCTAGTTCAAGAATTCTCCTATTGGTCCTCAGTCCCTGTGCACCATAGTCTTGGATTGTGCCTTGCAAGAGGTTTAACATAATCTCTGGAAATCACATGGGCCGCAGAAATGCTTTTAATACTTTCACTCCACCTCATCTCACATTTAATTATTGATCCATCTGCAATAAGGTTTCTGTGAAGTTCAACTGCAGTGCAATGACATAGCCAGTGCCTTACTAATTGGTACATCACTATTATCCTGCAGTCAGATCGTCCCAAGGATGGAATTTCTGAATATTTGCCTTTCTAACAGGTATAGACCATAACCCATTTGATTTCTTCAGATGTCTGCTAGAGCAGTGGTTCTCAACCTTTTTCCACTCATATGCCTCTTTAAGTAATCCCTATGCCACAGGTGCTTGGTGATTAGAAAGGGATTGCTTAAGGTGGTGTGTGAGTGGGAAGGGAAGGTTGAGAATCACTGCTCTAGACCCAATTGTTACTGAAATATTTGCTTGAGAAAACTTGTAATTGGCTCATTTCCTTTGGAGTTATGAAATCGTGCACATAACGAGTCAATTAGGTATGATTAAAACAGTGATTTTCAAACTTTTTCTTTCCACTCACATATTTTAGTAATCCCTTTCTAATCACAGCACCTATGGCATAGGGAATACTTAGTGGTATGTGAGTGGAAAACAGAAGGTTGAGACCCACTGGGCTATATCAATTTAATTTGCAGCACATTTTTCCATCCCTAAAACAGAATGAAATTCCATTCTGTTACAGGTGAAAATCAGAGCATTGATTCAAATTGGGGTACTGAGGAACGATAGATTTTAATGCACATTAGATTTCAGCTGTCCAACTCCATGTGCTCGAATGAATGGAAAGGGGTATGGAGGTTGACCTTAATGACCAGGTTACAGAGGATCGAGCCATCAGTGGGTGGGACAGCCACTTATACACAGGACAGCACAGAACAGTATATACACATCAACATAGGTTTCCTACTTTTTTTTTTAAAAAAAAAAGGAAAAATAGATATAGCATTTGTACAAAAAATACACTTAACAGAGGCAGTACATTTTAAACTTAAGAGAGACTGGGTAGGTCATGTATTAGTATCATCTTGCAATTCAAAAGCTAGGGGTGTAGCTATCTTAATTAATAAAAATGTTCCTATTAAATAAGAAAAAGTCGTCACAGACCTGGCTGGTAGTAATGTTATAGCATACCAGATTTACTCAGAATCTTGGAACTTATTTAAGATATATGCGCCTAATTAGGATGATCAGAAATGTATGCAAGACATTTTTAAACACAAAAGGGCATATTTTATTAGGTGGAGATTTTAATTTTACCTTTGACTGTTATTAGATAAAACCAGGAAAAATACCCCAAAAAAAGGCAGCTAAATTCACATTAAGCTCAATGCAGGATATGAAACTAATAGATGTATCGAGAAAACAACACCCAAAGGAAAAAGATTATTCATATTATTCTAACAGATATAGGACTTGCTCATTGATGTATTTTATAGTCTGCCCAAGTCCAAGGGAGAGTTCAAAATATTGAATATAAAGCAAGACTTTTATTGGATCATTCACCCTTACTGTTATCAATTGCTCTGGAGGATATTCCACCTAAAGGATATAGATGGAGACTTAATCCCATGCTGCTAAACAGACAAGATTTTTGGGAGTTTATAGAGCAACAAATTAAAATATACTTTGATGTGAATTCTAATTCTGTAACAGATAAATTTATATTATGGGATGGATGAAAGCTTTTAGAGGGCAAATTATTAGTTATACAACCAAAATTTAAAAAGGAACACTCCCAGGGAATAGGACATTTGGGGGGGGAAAAAATTGTAGTAATTTTAGAGAAAGACTTAATGAAATGAGATGATATGAGGGAGGTGGGGGGGGGGGGGAGACAATTGATGGAAAAAATGGAAATATGATACATTACAAACATATCAAGTGGAAAAAATATTATGAGAACAAAACAAAGATATGAATTAGGAGAGAAAACTTACAAAATTTTGGCTGGGCAACTAAAAACAGAACAAGCAACAAGAACTATTGTATCAACGAGGAAGGGAAATAACCAGATTTCATATAAACCACAAGAGATTAATGATAATTTTAGGAGATTTTATAAGCAATTGTATCAATCTGGAGTCCTAGGGAAAACACTGAAATAGATGAATTTTTGTCGCATACTGAATTACATCAATTAGATTTGGAAGAACAATGCAAACTATCAATACCCTCAACTGCTACAGAGGTCTATGGTACATTAATTCTTCTTCTTCTTTGGCTTGGCTTCGCGGACGAAGATTTATGGAGGGGGTAAAAAAGTCCACGTCAGCTGCAGGCTCGTTTGTGGCTGACCAGTCCGATGCGGGACAGGCAGACACGATTGCAGCGGTTGCAAGGGAAAATTGGTTGGTTGGGGTTGGGTGTTGGGTTTTTCCTCCTTTGCCTTTTGTCAGTGAGGTGGGCTCTGCGGTCTTCTTCAAAGGAGGCTGCTGCCCGCCAAACTGTGAGGCGCCAAGATGCACGGTTTGAGGCGTTATCAGCCCACTGGCGGTGGTCAATGTGGCAGGCACCAAGAGATTTCTTTAGGCAGTCCTTGTACCTTTTCTTTGGTGCACCTCTGTCACGGTGGCCAGTGGAGAGCTCGCCATATAATACGATCTTGGGAAGGCGATGGTCCTCCATTCTGGAGACGTGACCCATCCAGCGCAGCTGGATCTTCAGCAGCGTGGACTCGATGCTGTCGACCTCTGCCATCTCGAGTACCTCGACGTTAGGGGTGTGAGCGCTCCAATGGATGTTGAGGATGGAGCGGAGACAACGCTGGTGGAAGCGTTCTAGGAGCCGTAGGTGGTGCCGGTAGAGGACCCATGATTCGGAGCCGAACAGGAGTGTGGGTATGACAACGGCTCTGTATACGCTTATCTTTGTGAGGTTTTTCAGTTGGTTGTTTTTCCAGACTCTTTTGTGTAGTCTTCCAAAGGCGCTATTTGCCTTGGCGAGTCTGTTGTCTATCTCATTGTCGATCCTTGCATCTGATGAAATGGTGCAGCCGAGATAGGTAAACTGGTTGACCGTTTTGAGTTTTGTGTGCCCGATGGAGATGTGGGGGGGCTGGTAGTCATGGTGGGGAGCTGGCTGATGGAGGACCTCAGTTTTCTTCAGGCTGACTTCCAGGCCAAACATTTTGGCAGTTTCCGCAAAGCAGGACGTCAAGCGCTGAAGAGCTGGCTCTGAATGGGCAACTAAAGCGGCATCATCTGCAAAGAGTAGTTCACGGACAAGTTTCTCTTGTGTCTTGGTGTGAGCTTGCAGGCGCCTCAGATTGAAGAGACTGCCATCCGTGCGGTACCGGATGTAAACAGCGTCTTCATTGTTGGGGTCTTTCATGGCTTGGTTCAGCATCATGCTGAAGAAGATTGAAAAGAGGGTTGGTGCGAGAACACAGCCCTACCAAATAATAAAGCACCAGGTGAAGATAGATTCCCCATAGAGTTTTACAAAGCTTTCAATAATTTGTTAATTCTGCCTTTTTTAGATGTAATTAAACAGGTGGAAGAAACTCAGAATCTACCCTGTATCTTGTAAAATGGCAATAATTTCAGTAAGGCCAAAAACCAGAAAAGACCTCCTGTCACCATCTTCATATAGGCCAATATCCTTATTAAATACTGACTACAATCTAATTGCAAAATTATTAGCAAATAGATTAATGAATTGGTGAAGTTAGACCAGACGGGATTTTTTTTAAAATGGGTCAGTGGATAATGTGTGTAAGTTTATTAATCTGATTCATATAGCACGAGCAAGCAAAGAATCAACAGTGGTAATCGCTCTGGATGCAGAGAAGGCCTTCGATAGGCCTGATTGCAGGTTCATCTCTAAAATATTACAGAAATTTAAATTACCCAAAAAATGTATTGATTGAATCAAGGCTCTACATAATGGTCCCAAGGCAAAAGTGTTAGCTCATGGATATATTTCAAGTTATTTAAATTGAGTAGGTCAACTAGACTGCGACGTCCACTTTCACCTTCCCTCTTTGCTTTAGCTATAGAACCATTGGCAGAATTGATAAGAACCGACACAATGATAAAGGGAATAAAAGATGAAAAATTTTAAATTGCTTTGTTTTCAGATGATATCATTGTATATTTAGCACATCCTGAAAAATCAGTAAGGAGATTACATACCAAATTGAAGGAATATGGGCCGACATCAGGATATAAAGTCAATACTGATAAAAGTGAGCCAATGAACACAGCTGATTATACATAATGTAAAAAGGAATCTCCTTTTAAATGGCAATCACAGGCCATTACATTCGGTATCAGAATAGGAAATCATTTGTTTAAGTTGAATTATTAACCATTAATGAAAAAATACAAGAGGATTTAGAGAAATGGAAGGATTTACCCCTAACTCTAATAGGGAGGGTAAACTGCATTAAAATGAACATATTTCCACAATTACAATACTTATTTCAAACATTACCTATTCCCTTATCCAGGGAATTAAAAAAAAACTGATTAAAATAATAATAAAATTCTTATGGAAAGGTAAGAAACCAAGAATAACTTTGGATGAGCTAACATGGACATATAAATAAGGATGATTGCAATGACCAAATTTTAAAAATTACTATTGGGCAGCCCAATTGATTTTTGAACTGCCAAATGCCAAAGATTTTGATAAAACAAAATCAAACAATTCCTTTTAAAATAAATAATGTATTTTTAAAGGAATGGTCAAGAAAAGGAATTACAAGAATAAGACTGCTTTCTGGGCAATACCTTACTGACATTTGATAAATATGAATTATCACATGGCTTAATATTTTCATATTATTAATTAAAAACATTTAAAAGAGAAGCTGGGAACTAATTTAAGGTTTTCTGATGTTAGTTGCTTTGAATATTTAATTTCAGACACTTTGATAGTTAAAAAATTTATTACAAATATGTTATATCAAATTAGAAAGCAAGGGAAAAGATGAAGTAATGTACAGATCCAAACAACATTGGGGAAAAAGATTTAAATATTCAAATAAGTAACAAAACTTGGATGGAACTAAGTGTGGATACCATGAATATACAATAAATGCTTGGTATCGGATGATGCAGTATAACTGGCTCCATAGAGTACATGTTACACCTCAAAAATTAAAAGACTGGAATCCGTCACTATCTGATAAGTGTTTCCGCTGTAAACAAGAAATTGGTACAATAGTACATTCAATTTGGACATGGGAGGATTTAAATTTAAAATTAAATCGAATTACAAAATAAAATAACAAGAGACTCAAAATCTTTCTGTTAAGCAATATAAAGGATAGAGTTACAATTAAAATGAGATCTCAAAAACGATTTATTATGATTGCATTAGTGGCAGGAAAAAATATATAATGATAACTTGGAAAATGGAAACACCTTTGAAAATACAATGGTGGTACATAGAAATGAACAACTGTATTTCATTAGAAAAGATTACCTATAATTTAAGAGACAATTATGCTCAATTTGGGACCTATATATAAAGTTTATTAGTGACCACTAATTTCAAACCTCCAACTCTTAATGAGACATGTTACACATATGGAAATAATGAAGCATGTAATAGTTTTCATTTCTTTTTCTGTTCTGTTTCCTTTTTCTCTAGTTAATTAGGGTGTGGAGAGGGAGGGAGGCTGGGGAGAAAATAGGAAATGTCATTGTGTACATACAAGTAACTGAATCAGTGTCTATATCTTTATTGATTTCGTATATTGTGATGTATTAAATTTTTTTTTAATTTAAAAAAGCTGGGGGTACCCAAAATTATACTTCCTGTCTTTCACCCTTTGCCTGAAATGGCTTATTCCCAATAGAAGCAAAACTTGATTAGCACTTGGCATAAATTATTCCAGCATCTCTCAAGGTATGCTGAGATACATTGAGACGAATTTGACCAAGTTTAATATTTTATAGTTAATAACTGACAGTTGTAATTGAATTAGTTCATCTTGGCTCAGCCACTATAGAGCAAGAAATGCTCTAGTGGAAAAAATATATAAATAATGTTGAATGGATTTATAATTCTGATGGGCTCCATTTTTAAAATATTTTTTTTCTGGTTACCAGGTCGAGAATTGAACTGCCAATCTTAATAAGGCAATAATCTTCAAAAAGTAAAGGTGAACTTCAGGAAGTCGGTGGTTAAACTCTTGAAAATATTTTTGAACTTTTTTTATTTTTAGTTATTCACTTACATTATTGTGAGCAGCATGGATAGTGTAGAGGGTAGCCCAAAGCTATTACAGTGACCTGGGTTCAAATTCTATGCTGTTTGTAAATTCTCCCCATGACTGCATGGGTTTCCTCCAGGTGATCTGGTAGTTTCCCACCCTCCAAAAATATATACTGTTTGTAGGTCAGTTGGTGTATTTGGGATTTACGGGGTCATGGGCTGAAGTGCCTGTTACTGTAGTGTATGTATATTTTAATTTTTACTGTTTCTAATTGTATTCTAATAGGAATGGAATATTAATCGTTTAACATTTGAATATGATTCTGAACCATTTGGCAAGGAACGAGATGAAGCTATCAAGAAGCTGGCTAGTGAAGCTGGAGTGGAGGTCATTGTCAAGATTTCACACACATTGTATGATCTTGATAAGTATGTACAATTTAAATATTTGAACTAATGTAGGGGATTAAATGATATTATGAAATTAAAATTGAACAGAGTAAGAATAAATGGATGAAAACAAAATGAATGCTTGGATGTTAAAGGTTTTATGTAACAACTGAGCACCTAAAAGCAAGTTAGATGTTAAAATATCTGGCCCCTTGAGAGCTGTAGAAATATTATTTGCAAGGAAGAATTGATGGTTGGGCAATTGATAATGCTGCCAAAATGAGATAATGCAACCTCTAATATAATTTAAAATTGTGAGAAATCTTGGGCCACATGCTTGGTGTTGAAGAGGGTCCAGAGAAAGTTTACAACAATGATCCCAGGGATGAGATGATGGGCATATGAGGGGTGTTAGATGGCTCTGGGCCTGTGCTCGCTGTAGTTTAGAAGGAATGGCGGGGGGGGGGGTGTGAACCTCATTAAAACCTACTGAAAGGGCTGGATAGAGTGCATGTGGAGAAGATGTTTCTGATGGAAGAGGACCAGAGAGTGGTGACTGTGAAATTTGTTGCCACAGATCACTGTGGTGGTCAAGTCATTGGGTAGACTTAAAGTGGAGGTTGATGGGTTCTTGATTAATGCAGTACACAAAAGTACTGGAGAAATCTATTACAACACCAGCAATCAAGACTTGGGTTCAAAAACCCATCCTACCTATAAGGAGTCTATGTTCTTCCCATGTCTGGATGGGTTTTCCCCAGGGGCTCTGGTTTCCTCCCACCCTTCAAAAATGTACTGGGTTTATAGGTCAATTGAGTGGCACAGGCTTGTGAGCCGAAAGGACCTGTTACCATGGACCTGTTACCTGGATGCCATGCAGCATCCATAGAAAGCACAAGACAGTCTATGTTTTGGGCCTGAGCCCTTTTTCAAACATTGACTTCCTTGTGCACTGCTGAAGAAGGACTTGGGCTTGAAATATTGAATGTCTTGTATTTTCTATGAAAACTGTGTGACTTGCTGAGTTTCTCTAGCACTCTTGTCTACTGCACTGGACCCCAATATTTGCAGATTTCTTGCTTACTGGGGAACTTGATCAGTGAGGGGTGTCAAAGGATACAGGGCAAAGGCAGGAGAATGAGATTGTTGGGGAAAAATAAAGCAGCCCTGATTTGATTGGTGGAGTAGCCTCAATTGGCTGGATGGCCTAATTCTGCTGCTTTGTCTTGTCGCTCAGCAATGTTCCCAGCCTCTGGAACTTGATGGGTACAATTCTTTGCTGGTGGGGCCAAGGCCGGCCTCTATAATATACTGTTTCTTGTTTTTTAAATCAACATTGGTAACCCTGCAGCCCAATTCTATAATGTTTCAATTTGGCCGATAAAAGACCAACCGTATTCGTGCAGGTCGTGGCACCATTGTTGCTATTCTCATGTTAAAGGCAACTTCAGTCTGTTGTCAAGCATAGCCACTGGAGCGTGTATGTCAACAGTTTGATGCTGAAATGCATAACCCAAAGTTTCTATCTGCCAGGCACCTGCCTTGATTGACACATTGCACCCTGGCAAATCAAATAGGCCAAAACTCTTAAATTTTATTTGCTTTTTTAGGCAATCTTTTTCTTTCAGAATAATTGAGTTGAATGATGCACAACCACCATTAACATATAAGCGATTCCTGACACTAATAAGTCAGATGGATCCTCCAGAGCCACCAGTGGAAACTATTGATCAAGAAAGTCTTGGAAAGTGTACAATATTGCAACTTGATCACAATGAAAAATATGGAGTTCCGTCATTGGAGGAGCTTGGTATGTCTGACAAGCATCTGCATTATGTAGTGGAGAGTAATTTTTGCTTTTTAACAATCTTGCCTAACTAAGTTTCATATAATCTAATCCAGTAATGTTCATGGAATAGTTGTTCCATGAGTATGGGTTTACTTTAATGGAAACTGAAATTGGATGGCCAAACAAACAGCCAATCTAATTCCATCCAACTTTTGCTGAGAGATTCAAATTAACATTTACTGGATCTTGAGTAAGTCATTGCCTACCATAGGGTGTGATTGGGTCTCTTATTTCTGCATTTTATTCTTGGAGCTGTTGGTTTTTTTGCGTCGCTGAATACTATTATCAGGGGCATTTTATTCTTGGAGCTGTTGGGTTTTTTGCGTCGCTAAATACTATTATCAGGGAATATGGGATGTGTTCAAATTTTTGTTGAAGCTAGAAACAGAAAAAAATTGTGGTTGTCTGGGCAACTTTGGCCAACGAAAGATTTTGGTAGTGAGAGTAAGCCAATAATAAGCAAGGTTCTATAACCTTAAAATAAAGCTCTTAATATCATTAAAATATTAATTGACCACTTGACATTTGTCTTGACAGGTTTTGACACAGAAGGTTTGAATCCAGCTGTATGGCCAGGAGGAGAAACTGAGGCTCTAACTCGGTTAGAAAGGCACTTGGAAAGGAAGGCGAGCAATTTTTTTTTTTCTGAATGATTACCTTAATTTTTCAGTCTTGGGGGCAAAGACCTTGTCTTGGAACTGTCACAGTGAACAACATTAAAAGTGTACCAAGGCGACTGGGTTTGAATAATTTGTGTGTGAGTGCTCAGTTGTGGTACTGGAGGCTGGGACTTGATAAAATAAATACTTGAATTTTAACATGACAAAATTTTCACCACCTTTTCTCTTGCAGGCATGGGTAGCAAGCTTTGAGAAGCCCAGAATGAACGCTTTTTCACTGCTGGCAAGTCCAACGGGACTCAGTCCTTATCTTCGATTTGGCTGCCTGTCCTGCCATCTCTTCTATTTCAAGCTAACAGATTTGTATAAAAAGGCAAGTCAAGGATGGGTCTTGCAGTATGTTTATTTGCAACATGGATGTTTCGCTTGCACCCTATTTTGAGGCCATGCTATACAAGTGTCTTCAAGTTGATCCTTTTCTGAATATCTAGGAACCACACTGAAAGATTATTTGAGAAATGCAGTTGTGTGGGTGTTTGTCTCGCACAATGAGATTCTCATCTTCGAGCAACTTGAGAAAATTGAAAATACTATAGAATTATCTTTATAAAGATTGTAGAAGTTTTCATTCAATCCAGGTACTTTGATTAACTTTGTAGAAGTGCAAGCACAATAGCCGAGTTTATCAGATTAGTTTCTTGTGCCATGCAATACTTTACTAATATGTCATATCATTACATAGAATAGTATAGTACAGGCCTTTTGGTCCTCAGTCTTGTGCTGAACTATATATTCCTTCCTTTTAAATAAAAAAACTGGACCCTCCCTACCTCATAACCCTCTATTTTTCTTTCATCCATGTGTCTGTCTGAGTCTCTTAAATGCCCCCAATGTTTCAGCCTCCACCAGCATTCCTGGCAAGGCATTACCAGGCACCCACAACTTGGTTTATATATTTTTAAAACGTTCCCACAATGTCTCCCCTAAATTTCCCTCCCTTAGCTTTGTACACATGGTGTACACCTCTGGTGTTTGCTGATCTTGCCCTGGGAAGCAGGTGCCGGCTGTCCATCCTCTCATAATCTTGTAGACCTCTATCAAGTCTCCTCTCATCCTTCTATGCTTCAAAGGGAAAAGTCCCAGCTCTGCTAACCTTGCCTCATGACTTTTTTTCCAATCCAGGCAACATCCTGGTAGATCTCCTCTGCGCCCTCTCCATAGCTTCCACATCCTTCCTGTAATGAGTTGACCAGAATGGAACACCGTACTCTTACCAGAGATTTGTAGAGTTGCAACATGACCTCTCTACTCCGGAATTCAATCCCACTATTAATGCATCCCATAGGCCTTCTTAACTATCCTATCAACCTGTGCAGTAATCTGTGGATTTGTACCCCAAGGTCCCTCTGTTCATCTACACTCTTAAGTAACTGACCATTAACCCTATACTCAGACTTCTGGTTTGTTCTTCCAAAATGCATCACCTCGCACTTAAAATCCATCTGCCACTTTTCTACCCAACTCTGTATCCTGTCCATCTTGTAACCTTCCACTGTGCATACTCTTATGTTGACCTCTCAGATTATTTCCACTCCCCAGCATCTAACAATTCTGCAGCTTTTCCTCCTTCAAACTATTGATCTAATTCCCTTCTAAATGGTTCTAATTGAATTGTTTGACAATCTTTTCAAGCTGTCCATTCCAGACCACAAAAGCTGTCTTTTTTGGTTGCTTTGTATCTTCTTTTGGTGACTGATCAGACGCTGGAAGTGATTTCTCCCATTTCTATTTGTACTCTTTGATTGTCAAAAGTTCTAATGTTCCATAAAATCAAGGACTACCATATATCTCATTGTGGAAAAGGGGGCCGAGGAAGGGTTGGTGCTGACAGGTAGAGATGCAGAAGACCAGCCATAAAATATCTGAAGAAAATATAGTGCCCATACATATCAAACGCTTTGTTTATTTTTAACAGTCAGAAACGTAGATTCCAAGAGCTTGTTCAAACACTGAATTTTTGCTGGACTGTGATTTTCCCTTTGGGGTTTCTCAGTGGTAAGTGACAAGAAATTATCTAAGCACTGTATGAAAGTGAATGAATGGCCCCTCCCTCTGGCGTTCATCAGCATTATCATCCTCTACTGTTAACATTCTGGTGGGGGGCGGTTGGGTGGATAGTAGGCAGCATAGCAGTAAAGGGCCAATCCCCATGCGAAACCAACCTTGGTTATAAAGAGACCAAAGGAAAAAAATCTGCCTGATGGATTACTGAGGGTGCAAGTGCTCTCAATGTATTTCACACCTTTTGCATTCCTTTGCTTTCCCCCTCTCTAACTGCTCTTATTAATCTTACTCTGCCATCCAATCACTTCAACAGTTTATCCACACCACAAACCTCACCTCAGCATATCTAGAAATGTTGCCATTATCTTATCCATCCTTGCCTGCTAAAACTTGCCTTCTCTCCTTCCGGGTTCTGATGAAAGACCTTCAACCTGAACCATGATCTCTATCGCAGATGCTGCCTAACCTGATGAGGTTTTCCATTTTGATCCCACTTATTATGCATAATTATACATTTTTAGTTGATGCTGATAATTTTTTTTAAATGAATGGTTGTTTGTTTTTCAGGTGAAGAAGAATGGTACGCCAGCACTTTCTCTTTATGGCCAGCTTCTATGGCGTGAGTTTTTCTACACGGCAGCAACAAATAACCCAAACTTTGATAGAATGGAGGGAAATCCAATTTGCATGCGAATTCCTTGGGACAAGAATCCAGTCTCGCTTGCTAAGTGGGCAGAAGGAAAAACGGGCTATCCATGGATTGATGCTATTATGACACAACTGCGCCAGGAGGGTTGGATCCATCACTTGGCTAGACATGCTGTGGCGTGTTTCCTGACACGAGGGGATCTCTGGATCAGCTGGGAGGAAGGAATGAAGGTAGTAATGGGGGAAAAAAATTGCTGTTGGGGAATAAATGCTCTTGATAATTATGTAATGTAATGGGCAATGGCAATGTGATTATTTTTGCATAAATACAGAAGTTGCAACATTTTAAGGAACAACGCAAGGCTGAAGATCTTATTGTCACCTTTTCTGAAACATCTTTCCTCTTTTTAAAATCTTTCTTTCATTCTGCCTGCATGTCATTTCATATGAAATGACTTGTGGTGATGCTATTTTTAACATTCTTATTTTCCCAGCTGAGGCATTTGGTCAGTGGGAACTTTTTCCTCTCCCTTTTCCTTTAATGCTAATGCTGGGGGTCATTGCATATTGGGGGTTCATCATCAAGCATTTCTGAAGCATGAATATTGCTTCCTAGTTATTGGTCCACATCTGAATGGTGTGGAGACCTTCCTGCAAACAGAAGGACGAGCTTGTTGGCTGAGAATTAACGAATGGAATTGTACATTGTGATCATTACCAAACCTGATAACACACCATGAAGTAGCTGAAAATAATTGTCCAAAGGAACTATTGCAGTGATGCCCTGGTGCTGGGATGATTCACTGGATTCTAATAACTGGATCATTTTCCCTCTGCCTGGTAAATGAAAAGGGGTTTCTTGATATGTCACATGGTGAAAAGCTAGTCCTATCACCTTCCCTTTGGTAATTGGCTCTTTAACCATTTGGACCATGGCTGTGTGTGGCGGAGTGGTCCTGGCACAACCCAAAGTGAACACCAGTTTATCGGTGAGCAAGGCCAGCTTGATGACACAATCAATGGCATCTCCCATCACCGATACCCCTTTTACACAGTAATCCCACTTAATCGGTGTTAACACTGAACCATGAAAAGCCGGGTCAATGCACCTTTTAGATAGGAGCCGATGCGAAATGCATTGGTGTGGTAAAACAAGGGATGAAAATGATCTCTGTCCCACATTCATTGGGTTTACACAGGTAAGTGAAGCAGTGAAAAGGCAGTTAATTTCCGTCTTTTAACGTCTGTGTAAAAGGGATATGAGAGCGGTAATTCACTAATTTTTATCACCATACACAAGATTCAAAGACATTGTTATCATACTTGTATGGACCTTGTGTATGCCAAGGATAATCTGATCTCTCAAATCCATCTCATTGCTCTTTTGTTTATTCTTCACCTTCTCTAACATTTTTTCACCATCCTTGTGCACATGATAACCATGAATTCAATAGCGCTAACTCTTCTACAGATGGAGAGCAGAGAGAACTGTTCTCTCAAAATACAAGGCAATGTTCTATGGGTTTTGAAGCGCTAATGGCTCATGAGAAGTAATTGACCAAGTCTCTGAGGCATAGAGTTTTTTGAGCATTTTGTTATTACTTAAATCCATTAAAGTTCCTCTGTGCTTGTTTCTGTGCTTTTGTGGCTTGTACTGTTTGTGAGGCCAGGTTCCTCGCTGCTGGATGTTTCCAGAATTTTCTGATTTTTGTTCCCAATGCTTTGCAGGTGTTTGAGGAGCTACTTTTGGATGCGGACTGGAGTGTGAATGCTGGTAGCTGGATGTGGCTATCCTGTAGCTCCTTTTTCCAACAGTTTTTTCATTGTTATTGCCCAGTTGGTTTTGGACGCAGAACAGACCCCAACGGGGATTATGTGAGGTATGTGCCCAGCGTATTTTGATTTATGGCCAAGAATGTCAGCACATGTGAAGGATGGTGGGGTTTTGAATTATTTTCCAATCTGAGTAACATTGGACCCATGAGAAACTTGAGCACATATTCTTCTTAGAAGCTAAATTTTGTGCTTTTGAGAATAAGTTCATGAGCAGCATGATTTGCATAGCAGTTAGTACAACACCTTTTTTAAAAAAAAAGAGAAGCAGTATTGCTAAAGCTACTGTAAGGGCATCATTGCCACTGGTGTGGACCTAGGGGAGTGGAGACACAATGCTCCCCAAAGCTCCTACCACAGTCTGACTATAGACTGCTCAGACTTTAAACAGCCTGGTAAAGGAACCAATGGTTTTTTATTTAAAACCCTGCGACTGCGGGGTCTGTATACAGCAGTGACCTTGGTGTTGCAGACTCCAGGGGAGCAGTGATCTGGTGCATGATAATTGGAGAACAACTCCTCCCCCACCACTGCTGAAAAAGAGGAACACAGGAGATGATCCCAATGAGGGTGACTATGGTGGCGGACCATAGTCAACATCAGGACAACACAGGTCGCGAACTGTTGGCGCCTTGCAAGCGAGGAGCCCACGCAGGCTGCAGGCTGGAGACTGGCTCATGAGAACCAGGTATCAGGTACCTGGGTGCTGCATGCTGCCTCATCGAGTCGGAGGCTTGGATCTGAAGCTTGGGTTGCTGACGGTTTAAACTGAACTGGAGTCTTGTGTGACTGCAGAGGCTGTGGGAGTGCTGGAGGGGAATCTACAGATGCACAGTGACTGAGGGGACTCTCCATTGTTTCACTTTCTCTGACTGTAAGGGGAGCTGGGCATCTGAAGCTTGGGTTGCTGACGGTTTAAACTGAACTGGAGTCTTGTGTGACTGCAGAGGCTGTGGGAGTGCTGGAGGGGAATCTACAGATGCTCAGTGACTGAGGGGACTCTCCATTGTTTCACTTTCTCTGACTGTAAGGGGAGCTGGGCATCTGAAGCTTGGGTTCTGATGGTTTAAACTGAACTGGAGTCTTGTGTGGCTGCAGAGGCTGTGGGAGTGCTGGAGGGGAATCTACAGATGCTCAGTGACTGAGGGGACTCTCCATTGTTTCACTTTCTCTGACTGTAAGGGGAGCTGGGCATCTGAAGCTTGGGTTCTGATGGTTTAAACTGAACTGGAGTCTTGTGTGGCTGCAGAGGCTGTGGGAGTGCTGGAGGGGAATCTACAGATGCTCATTGACTGAGGGGACTCTCCATTGCTTCACTTTCTCTGACTGTAAGGGGAGCTGGGCACTGCTAATGGTGAATCTTTGTCTGCCTTACGGCAGACTAAAGGTAATTTTGTTTAATATGACATTTTTAAGTGGCAATAAATAGTATCTTATCAGTATCAGTGACTGGTAATACAACCGGCTGCACTCTGACTAGCCTACTGCAGGGGGAAGCCACTTCCTGCAGTTAGGCCACCTGGGAGGCTGGCTCTGCCTGGCTGGCTGTCAATCACCGACCTGCATATAGACTCCAGCTGGCCCCTCCCGGATCAGTCAGACACGTGGAGCTAGCAGAGGACAATCGGCCACACATAGAGCCATCAAGATATGACAACTGCTGCGTACAGAGTTTAAGCCGACTAAAGTCTGTAGTACAGTCTTTTCTCGTGTTTTGTGTTTGCTTGTTGCATCACAGTGACCCAGGTTCAAATCCAACACTGTTTATAAAGAGTTTGTACATTCTCCCTGTGTCTGTTTGGGTTTCCTTTGGGTACTTCAGCGTCATCCCACCCTTCAGAAATATATGGGGATTGTAGATTAATTGGTGTTTTAGGGATCACGGGCTCGTGGGAATGAAGGGCCTGTTATTGTGCTGTATGGCTAAATTTTAAAAATCAAAAAAAATTATTGCTCAATGGTAAATAATTTTTTAAATATTTTACTTTTAATTATTCCTTTTTGATCTGTCATTTTAAATTCCAGAAAACTTGCTGTACAATTTCAAGGCAATTTTAACAGCTGGGGATATATTTTCTTCGAATGGCCAGAACAAACTTTCTCCGTTGTCCTAATGTTACCTAGGGCGATACATCACAGGAACAGCCCCTTTAGCCCATGGATCTTCACCAAACATGATGCCTAAACTAAACTGAAATGCTGCTACATGGCATATGATGGATATTCCTTTATTCCCTCCACTTTCTTGTTCAGACCAGACATGTTTCACGCGATTCCACCGTCTTGCCCTCTTCTATGGCCTCGTCTTGAAGTTTTCTAGTGAGGTGAAAGGTGGGCCTGCATTCATCTCTGCTCACTTTTTGACGTTTCATCATCCATTTCTACATGGTGAGAATTTCCATTCTGGATCACTTTTCTTGACTGGTATGAAGTTGGTGATGGTGGAGGTCCAGGCAATTTATAGGTGTATGTATGCTGAATATCAAAATGTAGTTGGACAAAAAAAGTCAAGGTGCTGAACGTGGAGCAGGCTTAAGTGGCGGATTTACCGCTATTCTCAACTTGCACTCTGCGTTGATCAAGAATTTCCTTCCCCGAATGGTCGAGTAAAGGCACTGGAGGCTGTGTTAATAGGGTCAAACTTGATCTGTGCTGGAATTCAAAAACACAAAATGCAAGAAGCACAGCTAATGTTTCCTCTTGGGAGGGGAAAGCAGTTGGTTTTGATTTGCATGGAGAGTGGAGAAGGCCTACCTAATGCTGGGCTTCATTAGTCGGAGGATTGAGTTCAGGAGTCGCAAAGTGATGTTGCAGCTGTATCAATCTCTGGTGAGACCACACTTAGAATATTGTGTTCCGTTCTGGTAACCTCCTTGCAGGAAGGATGTGGAGAGGATGCAGAGGAGATTTACCAGGACTCTACCTGTATTGGAAAATGTGTCGTAAGAGACAATGTTAGCAGAGGTCGAGCTTTCTTCTTTGGAGTAAAGGAGGAGAGGCAACTTAATAGATTGAGAGGCATAGGTAAATCTTGTTGAGATTATGATCCCAACTTGTAAAGCACCATCATCCTTTAGACCACAGGTAACCAGACATGCTTAATGTAAGAGCCACATACAATAAACCTCTGATGTTTGAACACTGCGAGACATGGAAAAAATATTACGTAGATGGTTTTATTCTTCCATGCACATTTTTTACAAAGATTTTATGTAAATATTAAGAAATACATGTAATAATATGTATTCATGTATGTAATCTTTAAACTGCTAATTTATATTAGCTTCAATCAATCAACAAAAAGGATACCTATGCATACTAAATATTTTCAAAATCCTGACTGAGTCTCCATCTTGGCTGTGAGTTGTTGAAAATCTGGCTGAGACGTTGTCAAGGCTGTATGAATTAGCTCTGTCAGGTGTTGATTTGGCATGATTGCATGATACTTCGACTTTACAAATTTCATTAGAGTTCAACGATTCCCAGCTGAAAATTGAAATGAGTCGCATACCAGTTTTCTTTGTTTCAGGCTGTTTTATTTCTGGAACTTGCTTCCAGAACTCAATGTAGATTGGAATTTAGACCCAGGACCTCCTGTAATTGTATTAGATCCATTTCCATAGCAGGTGAATCTGTAACCAAAGGGCCAAGAATTGGACAACTGTCATTGATCACATCAACCATGAATAGGTTTACAAGAAGGGCTAGAAAATTATCAACCAGTCCTTGTAATTTATCTTTGTATTCTTCCATTTTGTGGTCTTTTATTTCAAAATCATAGATTTTGGAGATTGCAAAAGTGACTGAAGTTTCTTGACATTGTCCCTTTGGGGGGAAAACTTGTTTTACTCTGAAAGCTGAAAATTGAGTAAGATCAGAAACAGTCCCATCCTTCCCTTGGAGTGCCAAGCATTATATCAGTTGGGAACATTAGATCTTGCATCCTTTCCTCATTTTCCAGTTGAGTGTTGAATATTTTCTTCGAGAAAAATAATAATAATAGGGCTCTAGCAGATCCACAAATTTACGCAAGACGTTGCTGGTTGACAGCCACTTCACACTTCACAGAAAGATGCATCACTGGTTTTATATTCAAGCTCCAGTTCTTCAAATCACTTTTTGAATGGTCAGTGGGTCTTCCCATTTAAGTGTATGAAATTGACAATTTCAAGTGTAGGTTTCATGACATCTTCATACTTGAATTATCTGGTGTCTTCAGTGTGCATAAGGGGCTGCTTGTAATACCTTCCACATCTGCTGATGAGACTAGCATGGTATGACTTCACTAAAGGGAAAGAGTTGGTCAGCCTTGTTTATTTTTGCCAAGCAGCATGCAGTCCAAATGCCCATCCTGGATAGAATGCCAGTGAAAGGTATTCCAGCGGAGTACTGAGGAAACAAAGCTTTACAGGTCTCCTTGTCCGTTGGGATGAAGCGTGAAGACCCAGTGTCTTCTGCTCTGGGTTTAAATTGGTTTTGAATGTGGATTTGACCTATACTCCTTTTGATGGAAAGTGAACTGCAGGAGTCTTGGCTCCACTCAGATGATCAGCAAAACCGGTTAACTGCTCAGTCCAACTAACTGATTAGCATAGCAGTTACTTGAATAGTGCAGCACTGTGTAAAGTCTGTAGACACTGTGGTTGAAGTGAAAACACAATGCTGGAGAACTCAGCAGGTCAAACAGTGTCCTTTATATAGCAAAGGTAAAAATGCATAATCAACGTTTCGAGCTTGAGCCCTTTATCATACCTTGACTTGCTGAGTTTCTCCAGCATTGTGTTTTTTTTTAAATTTTGGCGCAACACTATTACAGCCCCAGTGACCAGGGTTCAAATTTGGTGCCGTCAGCAAGGAGTTGGTACACTTTCTCTGTGATTTCCGGGGGTTTTCACCAGGTGTTCTGGTTTCCTGCAACCCTCCAAAAATGTACGTGGTTGATGGGTTAATTGGATGGCATGGGTTTCAATGGAATCTGCTTCTACTATGTTGTATTAAAGTTGAGATTGATAGAGAATCAAGATTTCTTTTCTTGTCATGTACCCGTACAATTGGGAAGATTTCTGCGCCCTAAACTCCTCCAGAGACTCTTGCCCTCTGCAACCTCAAGTCCTAATACCTGGTTTCCTTAAGCTAATCTCCTCATCCTACAGCCTGCACTGGTCCTTCGGCTGCTGATCCCCGCACTGGTCCATTGCTGTAGTCAGCTTCCCTGGTGGTCATCTCCGAAACTTCTCAGCAGGGGGCATTCGACCACTGTGATCCAGTGATACCTGGAGTCCACAACCCCCCCGAGTCTGCTGTAATTTTGGGCATTCCCCCCCCCCCCCCACCAAGATGTTTTAATAAAAACACTACTCTCTTTCACAGGCTCTTCAAAACCTGTATGAGGCCATTCCCCCCCCGCCCCCAGGGCAATCAGACCCCACCCCACAGAAGAGTGCTGTCCCCACCACATTTATCCAGATCCATGCCAGCACAGCCATTACATTAGCTGCAAAAACACTGTCATTTACTTTTAGTGCAGCCCCAGCGACCAGGGTTCGAATCTGGTGCCGTCAGCAAGGAGTTGGTACACTTTCTCTGTGATCTCTGGGGGTTTTCACCAGGTGCTCTGATTTCTTCCAACCCTCCAAAAGTGTACGTGATTAATTGGGTGAACTAATATGCAGGGGTGATTAATCATTTCACACCCAACACCAGAAACACTGGAGGAAACAAACATGTATAAATGAGTTTTCTGGAGTTTGTGACTTTTGGATTTTTTTCCTTGTGTGTGTTAAACCATTTAGTCACCTGATGTCCCTCTGTGTGGTTTCATGAAGTGGCACACTATTAGTCATGTTATCTTTCAGATGTGTTAAATAATATCCCTTCAGTGGACATGAGCACATGGCAGTATTACAAGAAGACCTTGGCAGTCTGCAAGTTCTGGCCAAAGATTCTCTTTCAACCAAAATCACAAGTAGGTTATCTGGTAATTAATAAACTCTGCATTTGAGATTTTTCTCTGAGCAGTTTGGTTGCCACATTTCCTGCAACTATGATTACATTCAATTAGTCAGTTGTTTGGAAAGTCCTGAAACTGAGAGGTTCTATATGAATTCCCCCAAGAAATATACAATTGAAGCTTGTGCGCAGCCCCTAGAACTTGTGCCTTGGCTCATTCAGAATTTATTGTCATGTACGTGTCACAAAATTTATCGTTTTGCGGCAGCATTACAGTGCAAATATTGATATAAAATTGCTTTTAAAAATAATTAAATGAGTACATAAATGAGAGAAAGTGAGGTAGGGTCTGTAGTTCATTGTCCAATCAGAAATCTGATGGCAGGTAAGAAGCTGTCCTTGGGCTGCTGGGTGTTCAGCTTCAGGCTCCTGTCCCTCCTTCCCAATGGTAACAGTGTGAAGAGGGCATAGCCTGTGTGGTGAGTTTCCTTGGTGGAGCAGAGACTGATGCCTGTGATGGCACTGGCTAAGTTCACAACTCTAGTTTGTTTTTCTTGACCTGAGCATTGGCGGCCCCATACCAGACAGTGATACAACCAGTCTGAATGGTCTCCACAGTGCACCTGTGGAAATTTGCAAGTCCTTGGTGACCTACCAAATCTCTTCAAATTCCTCACGAAGTATAGCAACTGGTGAGCCGCCTTTATGATTGCATCGACGTGGAGGCCCCAGGACAGATCCTCAGATGTTGACATCCAGGTACTTGGTTCTTCACCCTTCGGTAAACTTTGAATTGTGGTCACACAAGGCTTTTAACATCTTGATATTGTGAAATTGAATCTGCACAAAACCTTTGACCTTTCAAAAATCTTTATTGGCATCTTGGGTTAAATGGCCATAGACGAGGGCTGCTTTCAAATAGTTGTAATGCTGCTTCTGTTAATGGATGTGAGATGGGGGACTCCATTCCAACAAATGGGAGCAATGATGCTGGAATGATCTTGATGTTAATATTTCTGTTTAACTTTTGTGTTTGCAGACGTTACTTGCCAATTCTTAAATATTTTCCTACAAAGTATATCTATGATCCATGGAATGCTCCAAACTCTGTGCAAATTGCTGCCAAGTGCATAATTGGGGAGCATTATCCAAAGCCCATGGTGATACATGCAGAGGCAAGTCGGCTTAACATTGAGAGAATGAAGCAGATTTATCAGCAACTTTCACGATATAGGGGACTTGGTGAGAAATCTATCATCTCCATTCAACAATTAATCAAGTATGCATTTCAAACAGTAGCTTTTAAGTGTCATTTGATGCAGTTCACATTTGTTTTCCGAATTATAAAACACTGTACCAGGCCCGTCGACCCATCTAGTATGTGCCAAACTTTTTTTCTGGCTCTCCATACCCCTCCCATCCATGTACCTATCCGTATCTTTCTTAAATGTTAAAATCAAGCTGGTAGGTCGGTCCACACTCTCGCCACCCTCTGAGCAAAAAAGTTCCCAGTAATGTTCCTTTTAAACCATGTCATCTTCTTCTTGTCTCACCCAAATTTGGTGGAAAAAGGCCTGCTTACATTTACCCTATCTGTACCTTGATTAAGATTTCCCCTCATTCTCCGATGTTGTAGGGTATAAAGTCCTAATCTATACAATCTTTCCTTTTGGCTCCAATGCTCAAGTCCTAACAATACCTTTGTAAATTTTCTCTGCATTTGTTCAATCTGCAGATTGGTGACCAAAACTGCACACAGTATAATATTTGTATACCATCTTCTGCATAAATGATTTTCTCTTAATTCATTGAACTCCACCTGCAAACAATGAATTCTCTGGCTCATTCTAATATCATGCAAGGCTGGCTCCAAGCATAGTTTAATAAATGTGTACAATTCTAGTCCATACCCCATGTTTTTTTAAAAACACGTTGATAACATCAAAAGGCCTTCCTTAGACTTTGAGTATGTACTGAGACTCCAGTAAATGGGTTGATCAGGGCTCCCTGCATTTACTGTGTTGTCTCATGTTTCCACAAAACAATATTTTGGAGCACTGTCTCTACAACTGGAATACAGTCTATTATAATAATGGTTAAAACCGTGGTTCACAAAACAAGGGCTCAAATCTCAAACAATAAAGACAGGATTATTGCTCTATTGTGATCCACAATATCCTAAATCAAAACTAATTTGCAGTTTAACGTTGAACTTGAATAATTTGGTAAGCTGTTTCCAAAGGCAGTCTGGACAAGGTAAACAAATTTTGAAGTCATGGTATTTTTGTATGTTAGTTGCATTGAATACTTTCTATAACTAAGACACTACATAAATATGAGCATTTTAAAATTGTAATAGATCTGCTTGCATCGATGCCTTCAAACCAAAGTGGAAATGGAGGAATAATGTACTTCTTGGAAGATCAACTACATGAGAACACTGGTGAGTCTAGAGTTTCCTGCTTTCCTTAGAATGAAAAGAAAAATTGCTATGAGGAACAGATGACTTTTAAAATAAAAATCACACATTATTTTAAGAAAAACACTGGACGAACTCTGCAGATAGGGCCACATCTATGGAGGCAAAAGGTAGAAGTCGGTGTTTCATTGAGACCCAACATCAGGACTGGGTGGAAAGATGGTCAGGGTATAGCAGTAAGAGAGGGGTGGTGGGATGGTGGTTAGAGGAGGAAGATGAAATCAGATGGGATGATGAGCAGAGGGGATGAGAAAGGTTTACAAAGGAGGGGAAAACCAGATGGACTATGAGTGTGTATGTGGGATATTTGAAGTGAGAAACATCTGGCACTGTTTATATGTTCTTTCTGTGTCTTCACGGGTTTCCTCTGGGAGGCTCTGATTTCTTCGCACTTTCAAAAACATACAGGGGTTGCACAATCAGTGTATTTGGAGAACACGGGCTACTAAGCTTTGTCTAAATTTTTTAAAATCTCAATGTTCACACTGGGTTGTAAGCTACCCAGGTGCAATATGAAAAACTTCACTGATTTAAAAAGTAGAGCTAGAAAAGACTTTGATAAGGGAATATGAGCACTGAACCTGAATGGAAAGTTCAGTGAAAGAAAATATTAAATCATTCAATATGGATCCAAGATTGGATTGGAACGGTTTTTTTTTGATTACTTTATTTAAGTTTTAAAATACAGAATAGAGGACTTGATTAATATAATAACTGCTGAGATTTGGCACCTCCATACCAGAAGTAATGCAACCAGCCAGAATGTTCTCCATGGTGCACCTGTAGAGGTTTACATGAGTCTTTGGTGACATACTGAATCTCCTCCAACACCTCACAAAGTACAGCCACTGGTGAGCTGCCTTTGTGATTGCATCAACGTGCTCCAGGATAGATCCTCAGAGATGTTCAAACCCATGAATTTGAAGTACTTGATCCTCTCCACTATTGAGCCCTTGATGAGGACTGGGTCGTGTTCCCCGACTTCCTCCTGAAGTCCACAATCATCTCCTTGGTGTTGCAGATGTTGAGCACAAGGTTGTTGTTATACCATTCAATGGTGGTGTGTGTAGAAATAAGACCAGATTTTTTCGGGAGGGGGGTGAAGAGGAGGTGGTAGAGTGGGAGAGAGGGGAGGATGAAGTGGAAAAATTGATTGGGGGAGGGGGTAAAATTGGTCTGCATAGCGGAGGGAAGCTGTGAAGTCTTGCTACTGATTGGAATTCACTGCTTTCTTGTAAGCATTCAGCAAATGTGCCTGTGCTTGGACATGCAGCATGATAACAGGCCATTTGGCACACAAGCCTGTGCTACCCTCAACCTCAGTACACTTTGAAGGGCAGGAGGAGACCCACACAGAGAGAACATATAAACTCCTTACAGACAACGTTGGATGAGACCCCAGTCGTTGGCACAATAAACAGTGCTACACTAACTGTACTCAGTACTGTCTATGCCCAAGTGTCAAGACCCCATTGTCACAGAGACAAGAACAAGATTCACTTTCTAAAAATGGTGAAGCATTTAATTCTGCTAGAAGGAACACTTTAAACATTTCCTCAAATGTGGCTGTGTCCTTGGCATAACCACATAGAAGTTTGGTGAAAATGGTGGAAGGTGTACGGCACCTCTGAAACTCCTCACCTGTGGCAAAATCTGTGGGTCCCATGTTGGCATTGTTCATTACTTCAGAAACCACAACGGTGGAGTGGAAGCAAGTAGTCCTCGATCCCCCAGAAACTGTCAGTCGAAATTTTGGGTGAATTGATTTGCGGAGATTCTGCGATGTCTTTGTAGCTTGAAGGAAAGGAAAACTTACATTCGTAAGGCACATTTCAGAAGTCAAAGTGCTTTCTTCTTCTTTGGCTTGGCTTCGCGGACGAAGATTTATGGAGGGGTAATGTCCACGTCAGCTGCATGCTCGTTTGTGGCTGACAATCCGATGCGGGACAGGCAGACACGGTTGCAAGGAAAAATTGGTTGGTTGGGGTTGGGTGTTGGGTTTTTCCTCCTTTGTCTTTTGTCAGTGAGGTGGGCTCTGCAGTCTTCTTCAAAGGAGGTTGATGCCCGCCGAACTGTGAGGCGCCAAGATGCATGGTTTGAGGCGATATCAACCCACTGGCGATGGTCAATGTGGCAGGCACCAAGAGCTTTCTTTAGGCAGTCCTTGTACCTCTTCTTTGGTGCACCCCTGTCTCGGTCGCCAGTGGAGAGCTCGCCATATAACACGATCATAGCTTGTGAATTGCCTGTTTTTGGTGCAGATACCATTGTCTTATGCGAAATGTCACCAATTGTGCATGGCAAGTTCATTATTGCTTTTCATAGATGATGTCAAGATAGAGGTTTTAGAAATGATGGTTGAAGAGTAAATAAACTAGATGAGAAGAAGCAGCATCCTGTGATTTGTACTGGCTCACTACCCCACCCCTGACCCAGAGTCCCTCCCGTCCAATGTGCACTTTGAAAGGTGACTCGGCCTCAGCCATGCACTGGAGTGTGAGCTAAACAAGAAATCTAAAGATGCTGGGATCCAATGCAGTATTGTACCCAAAAGTGCTGGAGAAACCAGGTCACTCAGCAAGCAATGAAAGGAATAGGCAGTCACCTGAAGAAGGCCTCAGGTCTGAAACATCAGCTGCCTTTTGCCTTCTATAACTGCTGCGTGACTTGCTGAGTTTCTCCAGCACTTTTGTGAATTGCATTGAAGTGAGAGCCTATTTGTGCACAAGACCATGAAGTGGGACTTGAACATGGAGCTTCTCAAATAGTGTCCTTTCTTTGGCTTGGCTTCGCGGACGAAGATTTATGGAGGGGGTAAAAAGTCCACGTCAGCTGCAGGCTCGTTTGTGGCTGACAAGTCCGATGCGGGACAGGCAGACACGGTTGCAGCGGTTGCAGGGGAAAATTGGTTGGTTGGGGTTGGGTGTTGGGTTTTTCCTCCTTTGCCTTTTGTCAGTGAGGTGGGCTCTGCGGTCTTCTTCAAAGGAGGTTGCTGCCCGCCAAACTGTGAGGCGCCAAGATGCACGGTTTGAGGCGTTATCAGCCCACTGGCGGTGGTCAATGTGGCAGGCACCAAGAGATTTCTTTAGGCAGTCCTTGTACCTTTTCTTTGGTGCACCTCTGTCACGGTGGCCAGTGGAGAGCTCGCCATATAACACGATCTTGGGAAGGTGATGGTCCTCCATTCTGGAGATGTGACCCATCCAGCGCAGCTGGATCTTCAGCAGCGTGGACTCGATGCTGTCGACCTCTGCCATCTCGAGTACTTCGACGTTAGGGATGAAAGCGCTCCAATGGATGTTGAGGATGGAGCGGAGACAACGCTGGTGGAAGCGTTCTAGGAGCCGTAGGTGGTAAATAACCAGTGTTTCAACCTTGAGCCCTTCATCAAAGTGTGGAAAAATGTCAGCAAGCATCCATACCTTTTTTCCATATCTTGAAGGGCTGAAGTGTCTGTTATGTATCTTTACCTTTGCTATGTAAAGGACACTGTTTGATCTGCTGAGTTTCTCCAGCTTTGTGTTTTTACTTCATCCATGGTGTCTGCAGACTTTTGTTTTACCTTTGAACATAGAGCCTTCTGACTGTCAAGCGTGCAGCCAATTGAGCCATGGTGGGCACTTCACTGAAAATGCTGTGGTTATCTGCTTTCTTGAATATAAACAGAACTGTGATACGGAGAGCGTGAACGTTCTCCCTGCCTACCCAGTATGTCTGGGGAAGTACATCTGTCAATCATATTCAATAATGCAAATATAACATTGCTGTTAACTGGAGCTCATGTGCATAAATCGACAGCTGTTTCTGACATTTGCAACAATGACTACACTTTATTGATGATTGCAGGGCTCCAAGCCTTGCTTATCCACTGACAGCGTGACATCTTTGACATTGGTTTCTAATCTGAACCGGGCCGGATTTAAGGCTGGGAAGTACAATGGCTAAGTGTAAAGTTCTTTCTACAGCTGTCCAGAGTTAAAATTGGAGATCATTTTAATGTTTGCTTTTTGTCTTTATTTTTCTATAAACCAGACCGGGTTCAAAGTTGTGCAGGTGGAGTAATGACTGTCAAACGTGGATTGGAATACGATGATGATGGTGACGTAGTCGATTCTTCAGCACAAAAGTTCCGTCGTCAGAGCAATGATGTAAGTATTACATTTGGTAGATTAGTTTTCCTGTACTGTTCAATATTTAATCTACTGATGGCATGAACCACCCCGTGTCTCTCTCCCTTCTGATCTCTTCACACCCCCATTTTAATTCCTCTTGTAGAACCATATGGTTATACAACACGCCTTCAGCTCGTATATCCATGCTGACCACCAAGTGTCACTTTATACCAATCCTATCTTCCAGCTAATGGCCTACAGTGTTCTTTACAACTCTGTCACATGACCTCCTCTGTGTTCAGCAGGGGGAATAGATTCCTTGTTGTTGAAGTGTGGTGTGGGTTTCATGCTAGAAGTTTACCTGTGGGAGAATCAATAAATAAATTACACCCCCTTCCCCCTTTCCAGAATATTGGTTTCTCCTGAATATTTTTGTTTCTGCTGTGTTCCTGCAGAGCATGGCAACATTTGCTTGCAGCTCCTAATAGATCTTGCATTCACAAATGTTCTATCCATTTCTATCTCGACAAACACTATCAGATCTTATCTGCTGATCAATATTGAGGATGACTTCCCTGGACAGCCCCAAAGCAAGTTTTGCATGATCTCTCATTCCACGTGACAGTATTCAGTTGAATCATCTTCCCATTATCAGCTTATCCAAGCAGAATGGTGAATTTGAGGGAAAAATTATAACTCCATTGAATGGTAAATTGGTCTTATGAGATTGGAACACAATTGGTCTTGGTCGGCACGGTTAGAGTAGCAGTTAGTGGAATGCTACTACGGCGCCAGTGACCAAGATTCAAATCTAGCACTGTAGTGGCATTGTACTTTCTCCCCATGACTGGGTGGGTTTTCTCTGGGTGCTCAGGGTTTCCTCCCACCCTCAAACATTTGGGGTCGGTAGGTTAATTGTCCTTCTACCATGTTATGTCATTAGAGTGACTGTGGAACATAATCCATAGCTCTTTTATTATTTCTGCACAAGGTGATAGGATAGTTAAGAAAGCCTATGGGATGCTGGCCTTCATTAGTCAGGGGATTGAGTTCAAGAGATGTGAGGTGATGTTGCAACTCTAAAATTCTGGTTAGACCACATGAGAGAAGGATGAGAAGTGACCTAATAGAGAGCTACAAGATTGAGAGAAATCAGGTGGATATCCAGCACCTCTTTTTGGGCAACACACGTACCAGATGTCATCTGTATAAGGTGAGAGGAGGAACATTTAGGGGAGAGAGTAGTGGGTGCCTGGAATGCATTACCAGATGTGGTGGTGGAGGTTGGTGCCATAGGGACATTGTAGGCAGGCACATGGATGCAAGAAAAATATTGATGTTTGAGATAGGGAAGAATTAGATAGAGTTGGTTTATGTAGGTTGGTACAAGATTATGGGCTGAATGGCCTGTACTATGCTTTAATGCTCTATGTTGACATCTGCTGCTGTTTATATTCATTTGCACTCATTCTCAATTAGAATTACTAATGTTGCCAGTGATATTTGAAGCCCTCAATTTCAATGGCTGATTGTCTCTCCCCAGTGAGATCAGTACAACACCTTTTGCTGAACTGGATACCTGACCTAGAAAGTCAAGTCTTGTGACAGAAGGAACCATTGGAACGGATTTGCAGTTAGTGGAGTGAATCACTGCTGACTGCAGAAATAAAGGAGATGAAAATTTATTATGTAACTAACCAAAAATTGTCCAGGGTAATTTATACTGCAGGAGCTGGGCATGTTGCATTATGATACAACAATAATCACAGTTGCATTTGAGTCCACAAATAATTGATTCCTGTTTCTCAGAAGTGTTTGGAATCGTGACTAGAAATTTAATTTTGTTAGCAAAGGCACATGTGAATGTGAGACCCACACTCATGGGAAGGAGAATTGAAGGAAGAAAAGGTGCAGGGTGGGATTGGAGAACAAGGAAAATTGATATTTTATGAGTTGGAGTGTTAAAGGGCTGAGTAATACACCAATATTACTCTTAATCCCTGATCATTGATACACACTCACTTCCACATCTCTTTAACATGTACTTTGGGGAAATCGATCATTACCTTACAATAAAGAGTTCGGGTGCACCTTGTATTTTCAAACTAAGATGGCATCCTTGCCTCCATCTAGTTTTCCTGTTCTCTCTACAGCTATCAAGTACAATTCATGCACCAGCTATAACTCCAACAGGCAGTCATTAGTTTTTTGACTTGCCTGCATATTTGAGGGCTCGGGCCAATGTCTTCAAGCACAGATGAATATTTTTAATGACCTGTGGAACCCAGATCTATCAGAAGTGAAGGCTTCTCAAAGGCTGAAACCTACATGATGAGATATTCCAATGGTATTAAAAAAAAATTGAAGTAAAATTAATCAAATTGTCACTTGATTTTGGCTTAAAACTGTATTTGATCATTTTTTTTGGTGCTTTAGAAAATTCAATAGGTGAGAATTGACGTCTAAGCTCTTTGTACAATTTAATACATTTAAATTATTGAAATATGCTCTTGAGAATTTGCTTTGGAAAAAGCCTTTAAATGTGTCATAAGACCAACCCCAACCAACCAATTTTCCCCTGCAACCGCTGCAACCGTGTCTGCCTGTCCCGCATTGAACTTGTCAGCCACAAACGAGTCTGCAGCTGACGTGGACATTTACCTCCTCCATAAATCTTCGTCCGCGAAGCCAAGCCAAAGAAAGAAGACCAGCAACAACATATATTGACATATCAGCAGTTTTTTTTTTAAATAAGGTAAATTTTCAAATTGCTACAAGTTTTGAAGTATAATTTTGCCTCTGAGTTGGTGTTTATGCCTAATTATCCAGCCATTTCTATTGATATCCATTGACGTGTCAGTGAGTGTTGCAAGATGTCTACACGTGATGATTTTTTTGTTTTGCAGAACAATAAAGTTGTCCAGAGTCCACACTTTGTGTCTTACTGATTTAACGATTTACTGGAGCAGTCTGCAAGAAGGACAGAGTCATGCCAGATTTTTGTTAGATTTTAAATATAATGTGTAGGATACTGTGGTTTGCTTCAATAATGTGAAAATTGAGTCAGGTCTCTTAGGATGTTTTTAAATATTTTGTTACCTGTAGCATATTAATGTTTCAGTGTTTGAAATTTCCCAATACTTTGCCTTTCCTACTCTGGGAAAGATATCTTAAAAGATTGAAAATGCTTCTTTGAAATCAAATTACTGCACTGTTCCCAGATTTTAATTTTAATTTCTTTTTATTTATTTTAAATGTTTAAATGTCGACAAAGAGCACTGTAACAGGCCAATTCGGCCCTACGAGTCCGTGCCACCCAACCTGCACCCCATTAACCTACACCCGGATATATTTTTGAAGGGAGGGAGGAAACTGGAGCCCCTGGGGAAAACCCATGCAGACATGAGGAGAACATACAAACTCCTTAGATAGCGCAAGATTCGAGCCCAGGTCCAGTCCCAATTGCTGGCGCTGTAAAGGCATTGCACTAACGGCTATGCCAACCTTGCCGATGTCTTTTCTGTTCTCATTTCAAGCCAATGTTTACTCTAAGAGTGTGGTTTTAATTATTTTGAGATTCTTACTTTTAGAGGTTTTCCAAATCTAGAATGAACATTATGGAAAAAGTCTGGATGCTGTTGAGGGATTAAAGTCCAAATGAATGTGCAGTGATCACCACTGACATGGCTTAAGTTGCCGGGCCCTTTCCACCAATTGGTCTCCTATTTTATTGACAGTAGGGTATTAATGGACTTGGGAGAATGTGGAACAATACAGCACAGGCCATTTGGCCCACAGTGTTATGCCCTACTGCATAACCCCCCATTTTGTTCAATTCCATGCACCTATCTAATAGTCTCTTAAAAGATAATATTCTACCTGCCTCTAGCAGTGCATTCCATGCACCCATCACTCTCTTTGTGGAAAAACTTGCATCCCCTCTTGTACTTCCAGCAACTTAAAACTATGCCTCTTCATGTTAAGCATTTCAGCCCTTGGGGTAAAAACCTCTGGCTATTTACATTATCAATGCCTCTCATCATCTTGTACTATCAGGTCAGCCCTCATCCTCCATTGCTTCAAGGCAAAAGGACCCAAGTTCACACAACCTATCCTCATAAGGCATGCTCTCAAAACGCGGAAACATCCTTGAAAATCTCTGCATCCTCTATAGCAGTGGTTCTCAACTTTTTCCATGAATACCACCTAAAGTAATCCCTTACCAACCCCAGAGTACCAATGGCATAGGTAGTAAGGGGTTACTTAAGGTGGTATGTGAGGGGGGGGGGGTGGTGGGGAGGGAGAAAGAGAAAAAAATGGGAACCACTGCTCTATAGCATCCATGCCCTTCCTGTGGTGAGGTGACCAGAATAAACACAGTGTTCCAAGTGGAGTCTAAGGTCTTGAACAGCACCATTACCTCATGACTGCTGAACACTCCCTACAACCTGTGCAGCAGTTTTGAGTATCTTGGGGTCACAGGCCCCAAGATCTCTGTTCCTTTACAAATTACACTGTTCAGTCCTCCCATGAACATTGTATTCTGCCTTCAAATTTGACCTGAAATGAATCAGCCCATTTTAAAAAGAATGGGTGGCTTGGAAATAAGGATGCTCCCAATGCCAGAATGGATGATGGGATAAATGACCTCTGATAGTGTAAGTAAATGAAATCTTGATTTGCAGCACTGAAGATGAAGGGGGAGTGAACCAAGCATCAGCAAGGGAGTTGGAAGGGGCAAATATTTCTTGTTGCTGCATTTGGATGTGACCTTATTCCACTCAGCTACATTCCTTTGCCCTGCCCCCTCCTCCCCATCCAGATTTGTGCTGATTTTCTTTTTACATTTTCAATGTAGTTTCTTTGTGTGCATTTCAGAAAATGTATTTGTATTGCAGTTGTCTTCAACAGATTTATGATACAGAGGAGAGGCAATGAGGAAGATTGGATGGCTGGGTGGGGGGAGGCAAGAGATTTTGGAGTAAATTGTGGGGCCAGGCCAGCTGAATGTACAACCACCCCCACTCTAAAACAGCTTTTGAAGAGTGGGGTGCAAGGGTTGGGACGTTCACCTGGTTTCACATGGAGCTCTTGTGAGTGGTGTTTTTTCACGTTCTAGTGTAATAAGGAAAGCAGTGTAGCATACCCCTGTGGTTATGGCTCTCCACATCCTGCTCATTGTGTGCCTTTTCATGTGATATGATCATGTCTTTATTCAGCAAACCTTCAGAGGAGCTTTTCTCTTTCTGACACCTTTTCATTTTAAAATGTACATTGATAGAATCCATATTGCACTGTAATTACAGCATGTACATTCTAGTTCTAAAGATTTGAGATGACCCCAGTCAGATCCTGAGTACCCGTGATTTCTATAATAACCTATTTTTGTCCGAACAAATGCTATTTTTGTAAATTGTTACATTCAATTTGGAACAACTGGCGTCATAATGAACACTGATTTCATTGGAAAATAAAGCATTTTTTGGTTTCTTTGGCACTGTCTCTGTTTCATGAAAGCAGCATGTTTGTGTTGTGCATGAGAGAGCACTGTGGGCAATGCTTGTGGTGGCAGAGAGACTCGAGGGAACAGAGTTTCAAATGTTATCTGTAGGGTTCATATCCCCGTGCCCCAGTGATGACAGGTTAGTGGGACCAGTATAACTGGTCTGGGGCTGTTTTCCCCATGGCCCTCCTGGTTCTCTCTCAAATTCCTCCCTGAAAGAATTTGTGGAAATAGTCTGTAGACTGGACACAGACATTGTCAGGTTTCCCCTGTCTTTTCCCCCTTGTATTTTTCCACTGAAATTTTAAAACCTCTTGTCCTGTTGCTAAAAGGATCAGCTCCCTGCTATTTACCAAGCACTATTTTGCACACCTCTAATTTCCTTTTTTTTGCTATGGGAAGAACAATCACAGGTTCATTAATCCAATTCTGCAGCTGAAATTCCTTGGCATGCAACTATTCTGGTAAACCTCTGCATCCTCTCATTGTGTTCCATCCTCTCAGAACTGAATAGAATAGACCAGACATTGCAGTCAAATACTTTTTGTGCCAAATGGCTGAAATCAAAACTGAGAAGTGTTGGAAATACTTATTTCAAACATCATGGAGGAAAAATTCAGCTCAGTGACCATGCATCTATGTTGCATAGAAAATGGGGAGAGATTTACATGGATGTGTGCCTGCTGTGAGGTGTCGATTATGGTGAGGTCGTCTATTTCCATCATCTGGGGACTGATAAAGCAAAAGGACAGAAATCGGAAGTGCTTGAGTGCCAAGGGAAATAAAATCAAATGCAATCACGACATTTAGGATGTATTTAAATGGAGAAGGTATGGATATTTACACAAGGATATGGTCCTGATGCATGCAAATGAGATGATCCTAGAAAGGGCAAAATTGTCATGATGTAGTGCTGAAGGGCTTGTTTCCTCCACAATTCTACAATGGAAATATTGTGTAGTAAATAAGTAGCCCTTGAGCCCACAAAGTCCATGCTGCCCATTGAGCATGCATACATTCTTACCCTTTGGGTCATGCTGCTGCATGAAAGATGGTAAAGACTGGGGAGGACATGAAACATGTCAGGAGGGTGCATGAGTGGCGACTCGAAGTCTGAAATTGCCAGGGGCGAATCCTGGGAATCGGGTTATGCTGATGAAGAGACCAATTATCTGAAATTTCTTGATTCAAAACGGAGTCCAATAGATGGGGTACCAATCGTCAAATTTTTTTTTATTATTTTTTATTTTTCACAACATAAACCACATTGACCAAGATGCATACATTTTCCTTTTCAAATATATAGTGTCATTTTCTCCCCCCATCCCACCCTCCCTACCTCCCACCCCCCCCCCCATTCATCCAAAGTACAGAATCTAAGATACACCAAACCAGTCAAACAATGTTGTCATTCAATAAAAATAAACAAGAAATTCCACTGAGACAATTCTTTTCATTTCCTTCTCCTTTCATTATTTTAGGTGGTAGATGTCCCTGGTAGGTTTTCTCTATTGTGTTTCATGTATGGCTCCCATATTTGTTCAAATATTTCAATATTATTTCTTAAATTATATGTTATTTTTTCTAATGGAATACATTTATTCGTTTCTATATACCATTGTATTCTCAAATTATCTTCTAATTTCCAGGTTGACATAATACATTTTTTTGCTATGGCTAGGGCTATCACAACAAATCTTTTTTGTGCACCATCCAAATCAAGTCCAAATTCTTTGTTTTTTATGTTACTTAGGAGGAAGATCTCTGGGTTTTTTGGTATATTGTTTTCGGTAATTTTATTTAATATCTGGTTTAGATCTTCCCAAAATTTTTCTACTTTCTCACATGTACAGATTGCATGAATTGTTGTTCCCATTTCTTTTTTACAACGAAAACATCTGTCAGATACTGTTGGGTCCCATTTATTTAACTTTTGAGGTGTAATGTATAGCCTGTGTATCCAGTTATATTGTATCATACGTAACCTCGTGTTTATTGTATTTCTAATAGTTCCAGAGCATAATTTCTCCCATATTTCCTTCTTTATCTTTGTTTAAATCTTGTTCCCATTTTTGTTTAGTTTTACCATTTGTTTCCTCCTTCTCCTTTTCTTGCAGTTTAATATACATATTTGTTATAAATTTTTTGATTATCATTGTATCTGTAATCACATATTCAAAATTACTTCCCTCTGGTAACCTCAGACTGCTTCCCAATTTGTCCTTCAAGTAGGATTTCAGTTGGTAGTATGCCAACACTGTATCTTGAGTTATATTATATTTATCCTTCATTTGTTCAAAGGATAATCTATTTCCTGAAAAACAATTTTCTATTCTTTTGATCCCTTTTTTCTCCCATTCTCTAAAGGAAAGGTTATCTATTGTAAAAGGGATTAACTGATTTTGCGACAGTATTAGTTTTGGTAATTGATAATTTGTTTTATTCCTTTCTACATGAATCTTCCAAATATTGAGCATATGATGTAATACTGGAGAATTCCTACGTTGTACCAATTTTTCATCCCATTTATATAATATATGTTCAGGTATCTTCTCCCCTATTTTATCCAGTTCTAATCTAGTCCAATCTGGCTTTTCCCTTGTTTGATAAAAATCTGATAGGTATCTTAATTGTGCGGCTCTATAATAATTTTTAAAGTTTGGCAGTTGTAAGCCTCCTTGTTTATACTATTCTGTTAATTTATCTAGTGCTATCCTTGGTTTCCCTCCTTTCCATAAAAATTTCCTTATTATTTTTAATTTCTTGAATTTCTCCGTCAAGTGTATTGGCAATGCCTGAAATAGGTAATGTATCCTTGGGAAAATGTTCATTTTAATACAGTTTATCCTTCCTATTAATATTAGTGGTAAGTCTTTCCAATGCTCTAAGTCGTCCTGTAATTTTTTCATTAGTGGATAATAATTGAGTTTATATAGATGGCCGAGGTTTTTATTTATTTGTATACCTAGGTATCTTATTGCTTGCATTTGCCTTCTGAATGGTGATTCTTTCTTAAATTTTGAGAAATCCGCATTATTCATTGGCATTGCTTCAATCTTATTTGCGTTAATCTTGTAACCCGACACTTCTCCATATTCCTTCAATTTCTTATGTAATTCTTTTATTGATAATTCTGCTTCTGTTAAGTATACTATAACGTCATCTGCAAATAAACTGATTTTATATTCCTTCTCTTTTATTTTTATCCCTTTTATTTTATTTTCTGTTAGTGGTTCTATAGCTAACGCGAACAATAAGGGTGATAGTGGGCATCCCTGCCTTGTTGATCTGCTTAAGTTAAATTGCTTTGATATATATCCATTTACTGTCACTTTCGCCAATGGCCCCTTATATAATGCTTTAATCCAATTAATATACTTCTCTGGTAAACTGAATTTTTGCAATACTTTGAATAAATAATTCCATTCTACTCTGTCGAAGGCCTTCTCTGCATCTAAAGCAACTGCTACTGTTGGCGCTTTACTCCCTTCTACTGCATGAATTAAGTTAATAAATTTACAAATATTGTCTGTTGTTCGTCTTTTTTTAACAAATCCAGTTTGGTCTAGATTTACTATTTTTGGTACATAGTCGGCTAATCTGTTTGCTAATAGTTTAGCTATTATCTTATAATCTGTGTTAAGTAATGATATTGGTCTATATGACGCTGGTGCGAGTGGATCTTTCCCTGACTTTGGTATTACTGTAATTATTGCTGTTTTGCATGAATCTGGTAAGCTTTGTGTTTTGTCAATCTGGTTGATTACTTCCAGGAGGGGAGGAATTAATAAATCTTTAATTGTTTTATAGAATTGTATTGGGAATCCATCCTCTCCTGGTGTTTTATTATTTGGTAGTTTTTTTATTATCTCTTGTATTTCTACTATTTCAAATTGTTCTGTTGTATTTTGCTCCTCTATTTGCAATGTTGGTAGTTCAATTTTAGTTAAAAATTCATCTATTTTGTCTTCTTTCCCTTCATTTTCAGTTTGATATAATTGTTCATAGAATTCTCTGAAGTTTTAATTAATCTCCGTTGGATTATATGTGATTTGTTTGTCTTTTTTCCTTGATGCCAATACCATTCTCTTAGTTCACACATGTCAAACTCTGGCCCGTGGGCCAAATTTGGCCCGCGATATAATTATATTTGGCCCACAAGATCATTTCAAAAATGTATTAGAGGTGGCTTGCCCTGCAGCGAGAGCCGATGCTGTTTTTTGGTAATGTCACCCCCACCATCCTCCCCCTTCATTGCACATCCTTCCCCATTGTAACACGAGAAATTGTAACACAAGAAGTCTGTCGATGTCATCAGCCGGCAAGCCGGTTGGAAGGCTCCCCGCACAACCAGTCACTTCTCCCACCTGTCGAGCGGTGCGGCGGATTGGCGAGCGCCTGTGATTTCCTGTTGGTGCGACGGACATGGCAGGCTGCACACGGCCCCTGGGCAGCGTGAGCCCCGCGCAACTGGCACCGGACGGCCCTTCCACAGCGCG
This sequence comes from Narcine bancroftii, assembly GCF_036971445.1. Lineage (NCBI taxonomy): Eukaryota > Metazoa > Chordata > Chondrichthyes > Torpediniformes > Narcinidae > Narcine > Narcine bancroftii. The sequence continues at coordinate 217,757,245 of NC_091473.1, forward strand.
AGCGCACTTCTCCCGGTCGCCATGGCCTTCAGCGCTTGCACCCGCGCGGACCCCAGGGACGGCTGGTTTGGCCCTGCACGTGAAGAGAGAGATGGTGGCTGTCCGCAAAGGCTGATTGGCAGCGCGTTGGGCTTGAGTGGGTGGGTAAACAGGGGTGGGCAGAGGGTGTAGGTGAGGAGTAATGGGCAGGGGAAGTTATGGTGATGCGAGGGGCAGTTAGAGGGAGGGATGAGTAGAAGGAGGGGTGGATAGGGAAGAGGTAAAAGGGGAGGGGCAGGGTGAGTAGGGGAGGGGTGATTAGAGGGTGAGAGATGGGTAGAGGGAGGAACAGGTTGAGGGGAGAGGCAGTAGAGGGGCGTGTATAGGATGGGGTGGGTAGAGGCAGAGCGAGTGGAGTGAGGGATGAGTAGAGGTTGGGTAAAGGACTGATCAGGTAGAGGGATGGTGGGTCGAGGGTGAATAGAGGCCTAGAGCCTGAGGAGTGAGCAGGAAATGCTGAGTCCTGATGCAGGCCAAAATGGACACAGCCTGTGAATACTGACTACATCTCCACAGGGACCAAATATGTTTCCCTCAGGTCAAGCAAAGGGTGAACTTGAGCTACCTACTCCTGATCTGTAACATTATCCTCCTAAAGTTATATCCTAAAGTTTAACATTACATATGTTGAAAGAAGAGAAAACATGCAGATGTTGTTGAAAATTTTCAATAAATATTTAGTTTGGCCCTCGACTTAGTCCAAGTTTTTAACTTTGGCCCTCCGTGAATTTGAGTTTGACACCCCTGTCTTAGTTTGTTCTGTCTTAAGCTGCCATGCTAGAATTTTGTGCGTTTTTTCTCCTGGTTCATAATATTTCTGTTTTGTCTTCATTATGTTCTTCTCCACCTTATATGTTTGTAGTGTTTCATATTTTATTTTTTTATTTGCCAATTCTCTTCTTTTAGTTGTGTCTTCCTTCATTGCTAATTCTTTTTCTATATTTACTATTTCCCTTTCCAACTGCTCTGTTTCCTGATTGTAGTCCTTCTTCATCTTGGTTACATATTATCTGCCCTCTGATGAACGCTTTCATTGCTTCCCATAGTATAAACTTCTCTTTCACTGATTCGTATTTATTTCAAAGTACATTTTAATTTGTCTTTCAATTAATTCTCTAAAATCCTGCCTTTTAAGTTGCATGGAGTTTAATCTCCCATCTATACATTCTTGGAGGGATGTCCTCTAACTCTATTGTCAATATCAAGGGTGAATGGTCCGATAATATTCTAGCTTTATATTCTGTTTTTCTTACTCTGTCTTTCATACAAGCTGATAACATGAATAGGTCTATTCTTGAGCATGTTTTATGTCTACCCGAATAATATGAATATTCCTTTTCCTTTGGGTGTTGTTTCCTCCAGATATCCAAAAGTTGCATTTCTTGCATCGATTTAATTATAAATTTGGCTACTTTGTTTTTTCTGTTAATTTTTTTCCCAGTTTTATCCATATTTGAATCCAAATTAAGGTTGAAATCCCCTCCTATTAATAGGAGTGTCTGCTATCTTCTGCTATCTTCAAAAAAATATCTTGCATAAACTTTTGATCTTTGTTAGATGAATATACGTTGAGTAGATTCCAAAACTCCGAATATATCTGACATTTTATCATTACATATCTCCCTGCTGGATCTATTATTTCCTCTTCTATTTTAATTGGTACATTTTTACTGATTAATGTAGCTACTCCTCTAGCTTTTGAATTATATGACGCTGCTTTACATGTCCTACCCAAACTATCTTTAATTTCTTATGCTCCATTTCAGTTAAATGTGTTTCTTGCACGAATGCTATATCAATTTTTTCTTTTTTCAGTAAATTTAGCAGTTTCTTTCTTTTGATTTGGTTATGTATTCTGTTGATATTTAAAGACATATTGTTCAACGTTGCCATTTCATACTTTGTTTATCTTCCCTTTCTGTTTTCTCATCATCACCTTTCCTTCTTATCCATTTCTGCTTTCTTGTTTTGAACACTTTATAAGACAACATTTCTAAAACATCAAACATTTTCCTTATTCTCCTATCTAAAACTTCTTTAACCCCATTCTCCCCTCCCCCTCCTGAGTTGCCCTTTATCCCTTGTCGGGCAACCACATCTCCCCTCTCCATTTGGATTTGCGAATTCACTCGCAAGCGTCAACTGATTTTGCAGTGACCGTAACTCCTCCCCACCCAGTACCCCCCCGGAAAAGATTTCAATTTTCATATATAACAAAGGTCACTCTTTTAATTCCCTCCTTATTTCCTCTGTTCCCTTTCATTCCCTTATTAATTCTTATCTATACTCTATATATTTTCCTCTAAATACGGATACACTCATATACATATATACATACACATCTATCTATCTATATATATACATGCACATCTATCTATCTATCTATCTATCTATCTATATATATATATATGTATTAAACTCCTTCCTCTTCTTCAGGAGTTCAAAACTTATGTCTGGATAGAAAAAAAATTTTTGACCTTTGTATTCCAGTGGCTTTTTGTCTTCTCTTATTTTCTTCATTGCTTTCTCCAATATATTTTCTCTTGTTGTATATCTTAAGAATTTTACTAAAATGGATCTTGGTTTTTGCTACGGCTGTGGTTTCGGGGCTAGTGTTCTATGTGCCCTCTCTATTTCCATTTCTTCCTGTAATTCTGGTCTTCATAGGACCCTGGGGATCCAATCTTTTATAAATTCTCTCATATTCTTGCCTTCTTCAACTTCCTTAAGGCCCACTATCTTTATATTATTTCTTCTATTATAGTTTTCCATTATATCTAGCTACTGAGCTAACAACTCTTGTGCCTCTTTAACTTTTTTATTAGATTCTTCTAATTTCTCTTGTACTTCCATTTCTACAATTATTTCTCGTTCTTCCACATTGTCCACTCTTTTTCCTATCTCTGATATGACCATCTCTATTTTATTCATTTTTTCTTCTGCACTCTTAATTCTTTTTATTTCATTTAATTCTTGTAATTGCCATTCTTTTACTGATTCCATATATTCTTTAAAAAAATATATATCCATTGTCCTGCCCTTCCCTTCTTCTTCCATTTCTCTATGTTGTTCTTCTTCCTCTGGGTTGGCCATCTGTTGTTTCCTTGTTTTCTTTTTGCTCTCTTCTTTCTTGTTCTTGTTGTTTTCTGTGTTCTCTTCCTGTTGCTGTGTTGCAGCTGTCACTCTCCGCTGTGGAGATAGACTCCTCAGCTGTTCCCCCCTCCCGTCAGTGTGTTTTTTTTCATGCGTGGTTGCGCACTTTTACTTGGCTCCGTGAGCCATTTTTGTAGTCCCGAGCTCGCGACTTCCACTGACCTTAGGGAGTGGGCTTCTCTCTCCGCGGCGGGCCACCTCGGACGGGTAAGGCCTTCACTTTCTTCTTCCGACGTTCTTTCCTCTTCTCTTCTTCCCATTGCTTTCGACTTTTCTCTCTTTGCTGCCATTTTCTTCTCACCTTTACTTTTACTTTATTTTAATTTTTATTCTTGTACATTTGTGTTTTGTGTGTTTTTTTTTCAACTTTTCCGGAGAGGGCTGGAATTCCCTGACCGGACACTACTCCATCACGTGACTCCTCCCCCAATCGTCAAATTTGAGCTAAGCTTCATTGGAGTGGCGCAAGAGCCGAGGTGAGAGTGAATGGAGCAGATAGTGATTGTGAAAGGGGACAAATCCAAATGCCCCAGAGGAAATGGTCCCTTTGGGATGCTGAAACTGGAGGCAAAGGCGATCTCTCTGGTTGTGGGATCTCATTAGAGGTGTTGGAAATTGCAGAAGATTGTGGACTAGTAAGTGTTATGGATCAATTCAATATCACTTCCCTGCTCTGTACCCATGATTATGAATTGTAGGGTTTCCTTTTAAGCTGAGCAATAGAGACTTTGATGTATTTTCCTCTCCTTTTTAGATTCTTAAAGATCTTTTCTCAGATCTTTGTAATCCAGAATAGTAGAAATAGTTTTCCCAGAAACAGTGATTTCTTCCCAGCTTCAGTACCTCGAGTCGCCATTTAATAAACTTACTTAAGCAAGAAAAATAGAAGTAACTTTGGAAAAGGATACGGAAACTGGAGTAATTTTAAACGGTGAGGAGCAGCTAATAGAAGCTGTTACCCCATGGGCTGCCAGCAGGGACAACAATATTGTTTATTGACCATTATTTTCCACACTATTTTGTGCAATAATCTATTTTTTTTTAAACTGTACTTCAAAAAATAGTTGTAAGATAAAGAAAAAATAATACTCGGGTTTTAATGTAAATGTTGTTTGATCCTTTTGACATTTGTGTGCAATAAAACAGTTTGTACTTATGACACAAAACCAAAAAAAATGCCAAACTGAAAGTGCTACAAACTCCATGTGTGGGACATTTTTAAACGAGTCTCATCTGATAGTAAAGCCTCACACTTCTGATCTCGTATGTACAAGTTGCCTTTCCTATAATCTGCTCTGTTTAGACAACTCCTCTTTAGTTGGAAATCTAACTTGACCAGCCACATCTGGGTTAGATGGGGAAACCAAAGACAGGGTATTCTGTGGTAAATGACTTCAGCTGATTCCTCACAGACTTCCCACAACCAGTAAGTTACAAGTCCAGAGTGCAATGGACTTCACTTCGAAGTAAAACATGGAAGTCTGCAGACATTTTGGTTGAAGTAAAAACAAAGCTGGAGAAACTCACCAGGTCAAACAGTGTCCCTTATGTAGCATAGATAAAAGTACATAACCAATGTTTTGGGCTTGTATTTTTACTCTACCTTTTGCTGACCTGGATGAGTGCAACCACCAACATTCTGGTGGTTTGACAGCATCCAGGACAAAGCAGCCATTTGATTGCCACATATCCACCATCCTAAACATTTTGTGTGTACAAGGTTCCCTTCATTACATTGCAGGAGCAGGATCTGTAAAACATCTGTAAAATACATCCTCCTGGTGTCAAGATGTGTACATTTCTTCCTTATATTATGCTCCATGAGGTGCCCTCCCCATCCCAGAATAGGCAAGATATTTCTTCCCCGTATTATACTGTAGAGCTCGTCGAAAGAACCAAAGACTTGTTGATCCAAACCAAGGCTTTTATTAGCAAAAGACAGGAGCTTTTCACAGGTGGCCGACCAGTCCGGAATGATCCGACCTGGCTAGGGACACAACCCTTTAAGGCCCAGACAGTAGGCGTTGCTAAGCTCTCAGCCAATCGCTGTAAGCACAGTCATTACATACTCTAGATAATGTAACTATATACATTGGTGATAGGTCTGTACTATCACATTCACCCCTTTTTGGAGAACTGACCCTGGGGTGGAAGGGCTGAAGAGGGAGAAGGGAAGGAAGGGGTAGGTTAAGGACTGTAGCGGTCAGGGGGTCTGACCATCCTGCGCGACCGCCGTGGTTCCGGGCTCGTCGGGTGCGACCGCTCCTTCGTTCAATTCCCCAGCCGTGTTGTCAGCAGGGTGGCCCGGGTCATTGGGGTGCTGTTGGTCCTTCTGTTCCGGCACGGGGCCTGGGGAATAAAGAGTTGGGGAAGGTTGGGTTGGGGGGGTTGCTGGGCCTACCACATCCTGAGCTAGGTCCCGCACCGAAACAGTGTCCTCCTGCCCGTCTGGGAACTCAATGTAGGCGTAATGCGGGTTCACATGGAGTAGAGTCACTCGGTCGACCAAGGGGTCGTTTTTTGAGTGCCAGACGTGGCGTCGCAAAAGGACGGGGCCAGGGACTGTGAGCCATGCCGGTACAGTGGTTCCTGATTCTGATTTCCTCGGGAAAAGGAACATCCTTTCGTGGGGGGTGGCATTTGTTGCGGAACATAGGAGGGAGCGGATGGAGTGTAAGGCACTAGTGAGAACCTCCTGCCAGTGAGAGGTGGGGAGACCTTTAGACTGGAGAGCCAGTGTAACCGCTCTCCAGATGGTGGCATTCTCCCTCTCGACCTGGCCGTTACCGCGTGGGTTACAGCTGGTGGTCCTGCTTGAAGCGATACCATACTCTAGAAGGTACTGTTGCAGCTCTGCGCTCATGAATGAGTACCCCCTATCACTGTGGATGGAATTGGGGTACCCGAAAATGGCAAAGATACTGTGAAGGGCCTGTATAACTGAGGTGGCAGTGGTGTCTGGGCAGGGCACAGCGAACGGGAAGCGGGAGTACTCATCGATGGCTGTAAGGATGTAGTTATTACGGTTGGTCAACGGTAGGGGCCCCCTTAAAGTCTACACTAAGACACTCGAAGGGGCGGGTGGCTTTGATAACGTGGGAGTTCCTCAGACGGAAGAAGTGGGGCTTGCATTCAGTGCACACTGAACAGGCTCGGGTCATGGAGCGAATCTCCTTGACTGTGTAGGGTAGGTTGCGCGCCTTCACAAAGTGGGCAAACCTAGTGACCCCTGGATGACAGAGCGCCTCATGGAGTTTCTGTAGTCTGTCCATCTGTACGCTGGCGCACGTCCCCCTGGAGAGTGCGTCAGGTGGGTCGTTGAGCTTACCAGGCTGGTACAGGATGTCATAGTTAAAGGTGGAGAGTTCGATTCTCCATCTGACGATTTTGTCGTTTTTTATCTTAACTCGCTGGGTGTTGCTGAACATGAAGGAGACCGCACATTGATCAGTCAACAGTGTAAAGCGCCTCCCAGCGAGGTAATGTCTCCAACGACGCACCGCTTCAACTATGGCTTGGGCCTCCTCAACCAAGGAGTGTCTACTCTCTGGACCCTGGAGGGTTCTGGAGAAGAAGGCTACAGGCCGACCGGCCTGGTTCAAGGTGGCTGCCAGGGCGAAGTTGGATGCATCGCTCTCGACTTGAAACGGGACAGACTCATCGATCGCGTGCAGCATTGCAGCGGCGATGTCAGATTTGATTCGATCGAAAGCCGCTCTGGCTTCGGTTGAGAGGGGAAAGGAGGTGGTCTTGATAAGAGGACGCGCCTTGTCGGCGTAGTGTGGAACCCATTGGGCGTAATATGAAAAAAAGCCCAGGCAGCGTTTGAGCGCTTTCTGGGTATGGGGGAGGGGGTAAGTCCATTAGGGGATGCATGCGGTCAGGATCTGGCATCACTACCCCGTTTTCCACCACGCAACCTAGAATCGCAAGTCGTGTGGTCCGGAAGAAACACTTGTCAAAATTGTAGGTCAGGTTCAGCCGACCGGCAGTTTGAAGAAATTTGTCTAGGTTGGCGTCGTGGTCCTGCGCGTCGTGGCCGCAGATGGTGACATTGTCCAGATACGGGAAGGTAGCGGTTAGCCCGTTCTGGTCCACCATCCGGTCCATTTCCCGCTGGAAGACCGCGACACCATTCATGACCCCGAATGGTACCCTGAGAAATTGATACAGCCGCCCATTCGCTTCGAAGGCCGTGAATGGTCGGTCCTTACAGCGGATCGGGTGCTGGTGGTAGGCCGAACGTAGGTCAATGGTGGAGAATATGCGGTATTGGGCGATCTGGTTCACCACATCCGTGATGCGTGGCAGGGGGTACACATCCAGGAACATGAAGCGGTTAATGGTCTGGCTATAGTCGACCACCATCCGTAGCTTTTCCCCGTTCTTGACAACCACCACCTGGGCTCTCCAGGGACTTGAACTGAGTTCGATGATGCCCTCATCCAGCAATCTACGCACCTCACTCCTAATTAATTGCCTGTTTTCATAACTATATTGCCGACTTTTGGTGGCCACAGGCTTTCAGCTAGGGGTGAGGATTGCGAAGAGTGCTGGCGGGGCAATCCGGAGTGTGGAAAGGCTGCAGGAGTGGCCCCGGGGCACAGGGGCGGGTTGCTCGGGTGCTTCAGGGGTGGCGCGATGACAGACCGAGAGGGGGACGTGGGGTCCCCCAAAGTGTAGGGACACCGTTCGAAACTGACACTGAAAGTCTAATCCCAGCAACACTGGGGCGCACAATTGGGGAAGGATGAATAATTTGAAGTGGGTGACCGTTACGCCCTGTACTTCCAGCGTGGTAATGCAATACCCCTTTATCCCGGTCGAGTGTGACCTCGTCGCTAATGAGATCCACTGGGTAGTGGGGATAATGTCAAGAACGCAACGGAGGGCCAGATCTGGCCGGATAAAACTGTCAGTTGACCCAGAGTCAAATAAGCAATTGGTCTATGCACTTTAATCAGATCCATTGCTTTAGTGAGGGGATGAGAGCATTGCTGATTTAGTGTTATAGAAGCAGCCACTGATCCTGTTGACAGGGGAGTTCCGCGTGTTGACGTCACGCAACGGGATGACGTCATAGTCGCAGTCAGCGCTGGAGGAGCAGATTGGAGGTACTCCCGGAGGTGCTGTTGTGGCGGTGTCGGTGGATGAACGGTAAGTAGTGGGGGTTGTTGCTCGCAGTTGGCGGTGTGTAGGTCATCGGTCGCGGCGGTCGGGCCCCAGCGGTCGTCAGCGATGGATGCTAGGGCGAGTACCTGGTTGGCCGCGGCAGGTCCCCAGTCGGTCGCGGTGGCCGCACCGGTGGTGGCGTGGGCAGCGGTAGCGGTAGCATCGTCTCCGGGGGTGGCTGTGGCAGCGGCAGCGGCAGCAGCAGCGGTAGTGTTGGCCCCAGGGGTGGTCGTGGCCGTGGCAATAGCGGGCTCTACAGTTGGGACCGAGGCCGGGTCGAGTGTTCCGCACGGGGACGAGAGGCGGGCCAACATCATGGTTGCGAGGGTAGACTGCCCCTTCCGGGTTTGGTGTCTCTGTGACATCAGGTGTTGCCGTCCAGGGGAGCCCTCGCTCTCATTGGACGAGAGCTCTGGGGAAGAAGAGTTTGAATGGGATAGTGGCGGTTGGGCTTCACATGAGGCACTGTGTTTGCCGGCGGCCATTTTAGACCTACAGTCTGCAGCAAAGTGGCCGTTTTTATTTTTTATTTTTTTATTTTTCACACTATAAACCATATTGACCAAGATACATACAGACATTTTTTCTCTTGAATATATACAGTGTCATTTTCTCCCCCTTTTTCCCGCTCCCTTCCCTCCCTCTCTCACTCCCTTTCCCATTTCAATCTATAAGATACATTAAACCCGTTAAACAATGTTGTCACTTAATAAAAATAAACAAAAAATTTTACTGAGTCAGTTCTTCTCATTATCTTCTCCTTCTGTCATTTTAGGTGGTGAAAGTCCACGGTAGGATTTCTCTATTGTATTTCATGTATGGCTCCCATATTTGTTTGAATATTGTGATGTTATTTCTTAAATTATATGTTATTTTTTCTAATGGAATACATTTATTCATTTCTATATACCATTGTTGTATTCTCAAGTTGTCATCTAATTTCCAGGTTGACATAATACATTTTTTTGCTACAGCTAGGGCTATCATAACAAATCTTTTTTGTGCTCCATCCAAATCGAGTCCAAATTCTTTATTTCTTATATTACTTAGGAGGAAGATCTCTGGGTTTTTTGGTATATTGCTTTTTGTGATTTTATTTAATATCTGGTTTAGATCTTCCCAAAATTTTTTCACTTTCTCACATGTCCAAATTGCATGAATTGTTGTTCCCGTTTCCTTTTTACAGCGAAAACATCTGTCTGATACTGTTGGGTCCCATTTATTTAACTTTTGAGGTGTGATGTATAGCCTCTTTATCCAGTTATATTGTATCATGCGTAACCTCGTGTTTATTGTATTTCTCATAGTTCCAGAGCATAGCTTCTCCCATGTTTCATTCTTTATCTTTATGTTTAGATCTTGTTCCCATTTTTGTTTCGTTTTACCATTTGTTTCCTCGTTCTCCTTTTCTTGCAGTTTGACGTACATGTTTGTTACAAATTTTTTAATTATCATTGTGTCTGCAATCACATATTCAAAATTGCTTCCTTCTGGTAACCTCAAACTGTTTCCCAATTTGTCCTTCAAGTAGGTTTTCAGTTGGTAGTATGCCAACACTGTATCGTGAGTTATATTAGATTTATCCTTCATTTGTTCAAAAGATAATAATTTATTTTGCAAAAAACAATTTTCTATTCTTTTGATCCCTTTTCTCTCCCATTCTCTAAAGGAAAGGTTATCTATTGTGAAAGGGATTAGCTGATTTTGCATCAATATTAGTTTTGGGAGTTGGTAATTTGTTTTATTCCTTTCTACATGAATCTTCTTCCAAATGTGGAGCAGATGATGCAATACCGGTGAATTCCTACGTTGCACCAATTTTTCATCACATTTATATAGTATATGTTCAGGTATCTTCTCCCCTATTTTATCTAGTTCTAATCTGGTCCAATCTAGTTTTTCCCTTGTTTGATAAAAATCTGATAGGTATCTTAATTGTGTGGTTCTATAATAATTCTTAAAGTTTGGCAGTTGTAAACCTCCTTGTTTGTACCATTCTGTTAATTTATCAAGTGCTATCCTCGGTTTCCCCCCTTTCCATAAGAATTTCCTTATTATTTTCTTTAACTCCTTGAAGAATTTCTCTGTTAGGTGAATTGGTAATGACTGAAATAGGTATTGTATCCTTGGGAAAATGTTCATTTTAATACAGTTTATCCTTCCTATCAGTGTTAGTGGTAAGTCTTTCCAATGCTCTAAGTCGTCTTGTAATTTTTTCATTAATGGATGATAATTTAGTTCATATAGATTGCCGAGATTTTTATTTAGTTGTATACCGAGGTATCACATTGCTTGTGTTTGCCATCTAAGTGGTGATTCTTTCTTAAACTTTGTGAAATCTGCATTATTCATTGGCATTGCTTCACTTTTATTTGCGTTGATCTTGTACCCCGATACTTCTCCATATTCCTTCAATTTCCTATGTAATTCTTTTATTGATATTTCTGGTTCTGTTAAGTATATTATAACATCATCTGCAAATAGACTGATTTTATATTCCTTCTCTTTTATTTTTATCCCTCTTATTTTATTTTCTGTTCTTATTAGTTCTGCTAGTGGTTCCATAGCTAACGCGAACAGTGAGGGAGATAGTGGACATCCCTGCCTTAAGTTAAATTGTTTTAATATATATCCATTTACTGTCACGTTCACCAATGGCCCCTTATATAATGCTTTAATCCAATTAATATAGGCTGAATTTTTGTAGTACTTTGAATAAATAATTCCGTTCTACTCTGTCAAAGGCCTTCTCTGCGTCTAAAGCAACCGCTACTGTTGGAGTTTTATTTCCTTCTACTGCATGAATTAAGTTAATAAATTTACAGATATTGTCTGTTGTTTGTCTTTTTTTAATAAATCCAGTTTGGTCTAGATTTACTACTTTTGGTACATAGTCGGCCAATCTGTTTGCTAATAGTTTAGCTATTATCTTATAATCTGTGTTAAGTAGAGATATTGGTTTATATGATGCTGGTGCAAGTGGATCTTTCCCTGTCTTTGGTATTACTGTAATTATTGCTGTTTTGCATGAATCTGGTATGTTTTGTGTTTTATCAATCTGGTTGATTACTTCCAGGAGGGGAGGAATTAATAAATCTTTAAATGTTTTATAGAATTCTTTTGGGAGTCCATCCTCTCCTGTTGTTTTATTGTTCGGTAGATTTTTTAATATCTCCTGTAATTCTTCTATTTCCAATGGTTTTATTAATTTATTCTGCTCCTCTATTTGTAATTTTGGTAGTTCAATTTTGGTTAAAAATTCATCTATTTTGTCTTCTTTCCCTTCGTTTTCAGTTTAATATAGTTGTTCGTAGAATTCCATGAAGTTTTCATTGATCTCTGTTGGATTATATGTAATTTGTTTGTCCTTTTTCCTTAATGCCAATACCATTCTTTTAGTTTGTTCTGTCTTAGGGTGCCACGCTAGAATTTTGTGCGTTTTTTCTCCTAGCTCATAATACTTCTGTTTTGTCTTCATTATGTTCTTCTCCACCTTATATGTTTGTAGTGTTTCATATTTTATTTTTTTGTTTGCCAATTCTCTTCTTTTAGTTGCATCTTCCTTTATTGCTAATTCATATTCTGTATTTGTAATTTCCCTTTCCAACTGTTCTGTTTCCCAATTGTAGTTCTTCTTCATCTTAGTTACATAACTTATTATTTGCCCTCTGATGAACGCTTTCATTGCGTCCCATAGTATAAACTTATCTTTCACTGATTCCGTATTTATTTCAAAGTACATTTTAATTTGTCGTTCAATTAATTCCCTAAAATCCTGTCTTTTAAGTAGCATGGAGTTTAATCTCCATCTATACATTCTTGGTGGGATGTCCTCTAGCTCTATTGCCAATAACAGGGGTGAGTGATCCGATAATATTCTAGCTTTATATTCCGTTTTCCTAACTCTCCCTTGGATGTGGGCTAATAACAGGAATAGGTCTATCCTTGAGTATGTTTTGTGTCTACCCGAATAATATAAATATTCCTTTTCCTTTGGGTGTTGTTTCGTCCATATATCCAAAAGTTGCATTTCTTGCATCGATTTAATTATAAATTTGGTTACTTTGTTCTTTCTGTTAGTTTTTTTTTCCAGTTTTATCCATGTTTGAGTCCAAATTAAGGTTAAAATCCCCTCCTATTAGTTTGTTCCCTTGCATATCTGCTATCTTCAAAAAGATATCTTGCATAAATTTTTGATCTTCTTCATTAGGTGAGTATACATTGAGTAAATTCCAAAATTCTGAATATATCTGACATTTTATCATTACATATCTCCCTGCTGGGTCTATTATTTCCTCTTCTATTTTGATTGGTACATTCTTATTAATTAATATAGCTACTCCTCTGGCTTTTGAATTATATGATGCTGCTGTTACATGTCCTATCCAATCTCTCTTTAATTTCTTGTGTTCCACTTCAGTTAGATGTGTTTCTTGTACGAATGCTATATCAATTTTTTCTTTTTTTCAGTAAATTTGACAGTTTCTTCCTTTTGATTTGGTTATGTATTCCATTAATTTTTTTTTTAAATCTTTTTTTCTTTTTTTTTTTCTTTTTTTTTTTAGATCAATGAGTCACCAGGAATGATCAAACAACTCATTCATTATCATCCATATTCTACACACCATAAATGACTGTATCCTGCATGGTTTATCTCCTCAGACATGGCAAAACTGAGAAGGCCTAGGAATATACAGGACAGTGACCTCATCAGCCAAGGGACTGGGGACACACTTTCTCTCCAATGTCATGGAACGGGACTGTACATCATAGACCAAAGGTCTATGCTCCCACATGCCACTAGAACAGAGCCAGTCAAGAACAAGCTTGCTGGATGTTCACATTGGGGTATTCCATTAATATTTAAAGTCATATAGTTCAACATAGTCATTTCATACTTCGTTTATCTTTCCTTTCCATTTCCTCATCACCACCTTCCCTTCTTATCCATTTCTGCTTTCTTTTTTTGAACACATTATAAGACAACATTTCTAAAACATAAAATATTTCCACTATTCTCATATCTAAAATTCCTTTAACCCCAATAGTCCCTCCCCTTTCTGAGTTGCCCTTTGTCCCTTGTCGGGCAACCACATCTCCCCTCTCCATTTGGATTTGCGAATCCGCTCACAAGCGTCAACTGATTTCGCAGTGAATGTTATTCTTCCCCACCCAGCCCTCCCAGAAAAGATTTTAATCTGCATATATAACAAAGGTCACTCTCTTAATTCCCTCCTTACTTCCTTTCTTCCCTTTCTTTCCCTTCTTATTTCTTACTTATACTCTATTTATTTATATATATATATATATATATATTGTTGTCATTTTTGTTCTTGTTACATCTCTTCATCTCTCTGTCTGTTTTGTAGTTGTTCTGCAAATTTTCGTGCTTCTTCCAGATCTGAGAATAGTTTGCTTTGCTGCCCTGGGATAACTATTTTAAGTACTGCTGGGTATTTTAACATAAATTTATAACCTTTTTTCCATAGGGTCGTTTTTGCTGCATTAAACTCCTTCCTCTTCTTCAGGAGTTCAAAACTTATATCTGGATAGAAAAAAAATTTTTGACCTTTGTATTCCAGTGGTTTTTTATCTTCTCTTATTTTCCTCATTGCTTTCTCCAATATATTTTCTCTTGTTGTATATCTTAGGAATTTTACTAGAATGGATCTTGGTTTTTGTTGTGGTTGTTGTTTCGGGGCTAATGTTCTGTGTGCCCTTTCTATTTCCATTCCTTCCTGTAATTCTGGTCTTCCTAGGACCCTGGGGATCCATTCTTTTATAAATTCTTTCATATTTTTGCCTTCTTCATCTTCCTTAAGGCCCACTATCTTTATATTGTTTCTTCTATTATAATTTTCCATTATATCTATCTTCTGAGCTAACAACTCCTGTGTCTCTTTAACTTTTTTATCAGATTCTTCTAATTTCTTTTTTAAGTCATCTACTTCCATTTCTATGGCTATTTCTCGTTCTTCCATCTTGTCTACTCTTTTTCCTATATCAGTCATGATCAGCTCTAATCTATTCACTTTTTCATCTGTACTTTTTATTCTTCTTTTTATTTCACTGAATTCTTGTGACTGCCATTCTTTTAATGTTTCCATGTATTCTTTTAAAAAAATATATATCCATGTACTTGCCCTTCCCTTCATCTTCCATCTGTGTTCTTCCTCCTCTTCTTCTGAGTCCACTCCAGGATCTGTGTCCTTTACCTCTGTCTCTTCTGGTTTTCTTGTTGGGTTGTTTATTTTATTTTGTTGGGTATTTTTTCTTTATTATTTTTATTAAAGGTGTCTTGGTGTTGGTCGTCTTCCTCTGGGTTGGTCATCTGTTGTTTCTCTGATTTTCTTTTTTTAATTCTCTTCCTTCTTGTTCCCGTTATTTTCTATGTTTTCCTGTTGAGAGTCTTGCTGTTGTGTTGTAGTTGTCTGTTTAAGCTGTGGAGATTTACTCCTCAGCTGGTCCCCCCTCCTGTCGGTGTTGTTTTTGTCTTGAGCATCGCGCATGCGCGAATCCTTTTGTTTGGCTCCGTGAGCCATCTTTGTAGTCCTGAGTTTGTGGTTTCCACTGACCTCAGGGAGCGGGCTTCTCTCTCCACGGCGGGCCTCCTCATACCAGTAAGGCCTTCACCTTCCTCTTCCAATGTCCTTCTTTCTTCTTTTCTTCCCGTTGTTTTTGGTTTTTCTTTCTTTGCTGCCATTTTCTCCACACTTTCACTTTCAATTTGTTATGGTTTCTGTGTTAGTGACTTTGTTTTTTCTCTACCTTTTTTTTACTTTTCTGGAGAGGGCTGGTATTTTCTTACCGGTCACTACTCCATCACGTGACTTCCCCCAAAGTGGCCGTTTTTAAGACACTTCTGGCACCTGGCTTTTCTTGCTGAGCACTGGGACCTGCTGTGCTTGTCCCTCCTGCAGAATTAACATTTTGGGTTTGCAGGGGGCAGTGTAGCAGCAGCCAACAGGCCATCAGTATATCGGGGGGTGGTAGGGTAGAAGGACACGCTACTCACATCAGAACGTGGGGTCCAGTCCCTAGAGAACTCGTTTGACTTTAAGGCTGCATCCTCCATTGTGATTGCAATCCGGGCCATGTCCTCTAGTTTTTCTACCCCTTGTTCGAGCAAGCGCAGCCTCACTTCGTTCGATCAGAGCCCGGCCACATAGGCATCCCAGACAAGATCGTTTGTGATCTCGGCAGCAGTTTTGTCCACACAGTTACAGTCCTTGCCCAACCCCTTTACTACTTGTAAATATGCCCTGCTGGACTCGCCGGGCTGTAGCTTTCTCGACGCAAGCACGAGCTGGGCATGAACTCTGTTCATTGGTTGATCGTACAGTTCTTTCAGTACCTTTATGGCTGCGGTGTAAGTGGTCTCATCCTGGATGTTCTTGTAGACTCTCATGCCCCTTAACAATTTATATTTGAGATCATATTTATTATCTATGAATGTATATATATATATATATGTGTGTGTGTGTGTGTGTGTGTGTGTGTGTATACACATATGTGTGTGTGTGTGTGTGTGTGTATACACATATGTGTGTGTGTGTGTGTGTGTGTATACACATATGTGTGTGTATACATATATATGTGTGTGTATACATATGTGTCTGTACATATATATATGTATACATACATATATATGTGTATACACATATATGTGTATACATATATATAAATATGTGTATACATATGTATGTGTATATACACATATATGTGTGTATATATGTATACATATATATGTGTGTATATATATGTATATATATGTGTGTATATATATATATGTGTGTGTGTATATATATATGTGTGTATATATATGTGTGTGTGTGTGTGTATATATATATATATGTGTGTGTATACATATATATCTGTGTGTCTGTACATATATATATGTGTGTATATACATATATATGTGTGTGTATGTATATGTGTGTGTATATGTGTTTTTAGGAGACACGAAAGGCTGTGTACGGCCCCTCACCCCAAGTCCAAAGCCATCTGCGCAGCTCAGATGGCGAAGTCCTCCTCAGCGACAAGATCTCCATCCTCAATCAATGGTCAGAACACTTCCAATCCCTTTTCAGTGCCAACCGCTCAGTCCAAGAATCCACCCTGCTCCAGCTCCCTCAACAACCCTCGAGGTTAAAGCTGGATGAGGTCTTTACTCGGGAAGAGACATAAAAGGGAATTGAAAAGTGGCAAAGCAGCAGGTATGAATGGAATCCCCCCCAGAGGTCTGGAAGGCTGGCGGCAAAGCTCTGCATACCAAACTGCATGAGTTTTTTATGCTCTGCTGGGACCAAGGAAAGCTGCCTCAGGACCTTCGTGATGCCATCATCATCACCCTGTACAAAAACAAAGGCAAGAAATCAGACTGCTCAAACTACAGGGGAATCACGCTGCTCTCCATTGCAGGCAAAATATTCACTAGGATTCTCCTTAATAGACTAATACCTAGTGTCGCCAAAAATGTCCTCCCAGAATCACAGTGTGGCTTTCGCGCAAACAGAGGAACTACTGACATGGTCTTTGCCCTCAGACAGCTCCAAGAAAAGTGCAGAGAACAAAACAAAGGACTCTACATCACCTTTGTTAATCTCACCAAAGCCTTTGACACCATGAGCAGGAAAGGGCTTTGGCAAATACTAGAGCACCTCGGATACCCCCCCAAGTTCCTCAACATGGTTATGCAACTGCACAAAAACCAACAAGGTCAGGTCAGATACAGCAATGAGCTCTCCGAACCCTTCTCCATTGACATCGGCGTGAAGCAAGGCTGCGTCCTCGCACCAACCCTCTTTACTATCTTCTTCAGCATGATGCTGAATCAAGCCATGAAAGACCTCAACAATGAAGACGCTGTTTACATCCGGTACCACACGGATGGCAGTCTCTTCAATCTGAGGTGCCTGCAAGCTCACACCAAGACACAAGAGCAATTTGTCCGTGAACTACTCTTTGCAGATGATGCCGCTTTAGTTGCCCATACAGAGCCAGCTCTCCAGCGCATGACGTCCTGTTTTGAAGAAACTGCCAAAATGTTTGGCCTGGAAGTCAGCCTGAAGAAAACTGAGGTCCTCCATCAGCCAGCTCCCCACCATGACCACCAGCCCCCCCACATCTCCATCGGGCACACAGAACTCAAAACGGTCAACCAGTTTACTACCTCAGCTGCACCATTTCATCTGATGCAAGGATCGACAAAGAGATAGACAACAGACTCGCCAAGGCAAATAGCGCCTTTGGAAGACTACACAAGAGTCTGGAAAAACAACCACCTGAAGAAACACACAAAGATCAGCGTGTACAGAACCGTTGTCATACCCATGCTCCTGTTTGGCTCCGAATCATGGGTCCTCTACCAGCATCACCTACGGCTCCTAGAACGCTTCCATCAGCGCTGTCTCCGCTCCATCCTCAACATTGATTGGAATGACTTCATCACCAACATCGAAGTACTCAAGCTGGCAGAGTCCGCAAGCATCGAATCCAAGCTGTTGAAGACCCAACTGCGCTGGGTGGGTCACATCTTCAGAATGGAGGACCATCGCCTTCCCAAGATCGTGTTCTATGGCGAGCTCTCCACTGGCCACCAAGACAGAGGTGCACCAAAGAAGAGGTACAAGGACTGCTTAAAGAAATCTCTTGGTGCCTGCCACATTGACCAATGCCAGTGGGCTGATATCGCCTCCAACCGTGCATCTTGGCGCCTCACAGTTCAACGGGCAGCAACCTCCTTTGAAGAAGACCGCAGAGCCCACCTCACTGACAAAAGACAAAGGAGGAAAAACCCAACACCCAACCCCAACCAACGAATTTTCCCTTGCAACCGCTGCAACCATGCCTGCCTGTCCTGGATCGGACTTGTCAGTCACCAACGAGCCTGCAGCAGACGTGGACATACCCCTCCATAAATCTTCGTCCACGAAGACAAGCCAAAGAAATATGTGTATATATGTGTGTGTGTATATATGTGTGTGTATGTATATATATATATGTGTGTGTGTGCGCATATATGTGTGTGTATGTATGTGTCTGTGTATATGTGTGTGTATATATATATATATGTGTGTGTGTGTGTGTATATATATGTGTGTATATATATATATGTGTGTGTGTGTGTGTATATATATGTGTGTGTGTGTGTGTGTGTATATAAAGATATAATATATATAAATATATGTATGTATCAATATATATATAAATATATATATATATATATATATATATATATATATATGCTATTGTAGAGGCATTTTCAGTAAGTACCTGTTTGGTTGCAGCAAGTGAGAATGTCAGAGCTTATGTACTTTGCAAGATGTATACAGCAATAAACTTGCTATCACTGTCTAAACCAGTGGCTTTCAACCATTTTCTTTTCACTCTCATAGCACTTTAAGTATTCCCTATGGCATAGGTGCTCTGTGATTAGTAAGGGATTCCTTACGTGGTATGTGAGTGGAAAGAAAAAGTTTGACAACCACTGTTTTAACCGTACCTAATTGACTCGTTATGTGCACAGTTTCATAACTCCAAAGGAAATGGGCCAATGACCATTTTTCTCAAGCAAAATATTTCAGTAAAATTTGGGACCAGAACAGTGGTTCTCAACCTCCCCCCCCCCCCCCCCTCACTCACATACCACCTTGAGCAATCCCTCACTAATCACAGAGCATCGATGGCATAGGGATTACTTTTTAAGAGTGGTATGTAAGTGGGGGGAAAAATTTGTTGTAAACTCTGACTAGCCCAACCTGTGTACTCGTAGGTCGGATATTCCAACCACGACCTTTAATCTGGTGTTCTCCCCCCACCCCTGATTCGCACTGTATCCTGGTTCCTCTATATGTATCCAATTCTCTGCCCTGGCAGGTGGTGGGAGCTGGATCATTAGAAGTATTTAAGGGGGGGGGGCAGCTGAATATTTAATAGATTGGGTATTGGAGGGGTACAGAAGAAAGACTAAGTCAGCACATTCATATTAAATAGAGGAATGGGCTTGAAGGGCCTCCCTTGTGCTCCTGTTTTTTTATTGTCCCTTCGGTAAGGAAGCCAGATCTTCACACCATATTCTCAGTGCCTCTCTCACCTGAATTTATATAATTAGTATAGGGCATCTCTACTCTTGTACTCAATTCCTATTACCATGCAAGTAAACTAACCATTTATTTTCATCATTGCTTCCTGAATCTCCAATATTCAGTTATTTATGTACCAGGTCTAAAGATGGGGTAAAATGTGAGCTTGGAGAACCTGCTTTCAAATTTGTTCCAACACAATGTGTTCACCCAGTTTTGTTTTAAGTTGGTGATACAACTGTTGAAACACAGATGTGACAAATTGCCATTAATTCTTTTGCAGGCATCAACTGAAGCTCCAATCGCAGGCTAGAAGTAATGCTTGAATTCACTATCAGGACAGAATTCATCCCCCCCACCCCCAATACCACATCTCGCTGTGGGAAAAATTGAACCATTCCACTTTGGGAGAGGACTGAATGGAGAGTCGTGCCAGCATTTGCTGGCACACAGTCCTTCCTGCGCATGGGTCGCACAGAGCAGCAGGGGAGTGGGAAGGCTGATGGAATGCCTTCAGAGGGGAGTCCCCTCGCCCCCGACCGTGCCGAAGAATCATGTCACCAGAAGGCCTTAGCAGTTCAAGATGAGGGTTCAGGAGGAAGACGGATCAAGAGCAAAAATCACTGAGTCAAATATTATGGCTCTTTCTAACATCTGGAAAAGGGAATTGTTTAAAAAAAAAACACTCCATTTTCTCTGTTCCTCCGTCTGTGGAAAGCCCAAATCCCCTTAACCGCAGCCCTCCCTGTGGTGTACTCTGACACACACAACACACTCTCGTGTTGCTCTCACAACTACTGCTACACTCATCGTGCTCAGTGCTGTCCACTCACTAACTCTCAGTTTCATCAGCTGGACTTGCTAGAACTCTAGTTAAACAAGGTCTGTGGATGCTGTGATTGTAGTTCGATGCTGGAGAAGCTCAGCAGGTCACGCCTTTGTATTGTAGATAGGTATCCAACATTTTGGGCCTGAATCCTTCATCAAGGTAATGAGCAAAAAGCAGGCAGGCATCTGAATAGAACGGTGGGAGTTGGGGCAGGGAGGGAAGACAGGCCCACAGGCAAGACATCATGGTTGGATATGGGTGGGAAAGCAGAAAATAAAAATTTGGGGAGGGTAATTCACTGAATGGAGAGGGAGGCAGTGGGGAGTTTGGAGGAAATGAGACAGAGGGATAGGCAAAGAGACGCCCAATGGAAACCGGAGGTCCATGTTAATGCCATCAGGTTGGAGAGGGCCCAGATGGAATATTAGGTGTCGCCCCCTCCAATTTTCTATAATTCTAGTTGTTCAAATCTGCAGTCACACAACCTGTTGTAAAGTGGAGGACATCACACAGAGATCTGCTAAATAGATTTATTCAATGAAAGGTGTAAAATACAATACTGATAAAAATGTATAGACACATACAATCCCTGTCCGCTATCAAAATGCAGCCTCTATGGAGCAGTTGGTACACAGACAATAGCAGTCAGAGGCTCTGCTGAGTATACTTAATGCATTGTCCATCCAATGTAAATCGGATGTGGACTTCAGCACCAGCATGTCCATCTGACCAAAATCTATTGGTTTTGGGAAGGTGTGCTGGGTTTTGAGGGCAGGGGCTCAAAGAGTCTGTTTGACTCCCATTCCATCACCGCACCCCCCCCCCCCCAGGTTAATCATGCTATGGGCTCAGCAAAGATGGCAGTTCACTAACATCAGACCTGTTGAGTGGAGTCATACTGCTACATCCTCCATGTCCAGGGCAAGGTCTGAATGGTTAAGTGAAAGCATTGGTACAGCTTGCATAGCAGCACTCCCTAGAGCAAGGTGGGGCAGTTAAGATCACTTCTGCTCACAGAAAAAAGAAAATGGCCCGATCGTTATCCTGCACCAACAATCATAGATGCGTGGAATAAGGATATCTTCAATTTATTCGGTGGCATCTCAATTTCAGATTACAAAGGAGATCACAAGATCTGCAATCCCATAATCCAAAGAGGAAGTGACCATGGCCACAGCTTGCTTCCTGTTCAAGCATGGCCCACTCCGACTTCAGAGATAGGAGAGGGGAACAGAGCGTCAAGGCAACAGTGAGATTGTCAGGTTTGGATCACTGGCTTCCTCCTGGATTTCCTTGGTAAACTATCGATCTCTTCCACTATCTGGATGAAAAAAAAACTCAAAGAACAGTCTCTACTGTTTCACAGTTTTAAAATTTGAAATGGTTTCGGAATGCAATGGGGCAGTGGTACATGCTGGAATGGAGTATGTTGCATTTGGGATAGGATTCTGGAGAACTGGGGGAGCTGTAGATCTCATGAATGGCTGATTGCTAACAGGCGTGCGATATTCAGGCTGTTCGAAGGAGAAGTCATTTGGTAAGACTTCCAGTCCATGGTCCCACCACCGAAACATCCATTCTCATGTTCAGGGACCATGCATAAGTCCCTACAACAGTGCTTCTGTTAGCTTTCAACATAACAGTTCAACACTTTAGAAACAAACTCCAAATCCTGTTTATCTATCATGTATGTTGGAGAGAATGAATTGCTCATGCCTTACCAAAATTCAGAGGTAGACCATGAAAGGCTGAGTGTCAACCCGACATTTCTGCCTCTATTGCAACAACCTGCTCTCCATCAAATGGCCCATCTGAGCTAATTAGGCTGTGACCATTCATAACCAGAGTGGTCACTGGACAAACCAAATGACACTTGGTGTAATTCTGCAAGATACAGGCTGATTCCTTTGCCCTGACTTTTGGTGTACACACACAGTGGCAACAGCTGGGCACGCTTGTGCTTAATTTCTGGGACTTTTCATTACAACTGAGGTGGGCTTGGATCTGTTTCTCCTTGATCCACTCTGTGCCCCACAGAGTTACAGAGAGGAGTACCTGGAGAGCTCCCCTTTCCCCAGTGCCAACTCCCTCCCTCATAATATTGACTTGGTGGGGGGGGGGGGGTGTACTGACTATGAAGCTAGGAAATGAAACTTGCTCTAAATATTTACTATGAAAACAAGGAGCCAGTCATCTAGTCAACTAATTCTTTGTGAGACTCATCACTGCCAGAAGGATCAGCCCAGCAGATATTTAAACTGGAGCATTCAGGCTCAGATGCTGGACCTTTGTAGTAGGCTCTCAGTCTGGGTTAAAGGTGCAGCTGTCTCATTGACTACTGCTCCAGATTCCACCCCCCCCCCCCCCCCCCACCACCCTGAACCCGCTCCCTCCAATGTTGGACAACAATTAAGCTTGCACTGGAGATGTTTGGGTAATGGAGTTGACAACTCCCAGGCTGCCAAAAATGGTCATGCAGCTCTTTCTTCTTCCACCCACCCCCTGCCAACATCTTGAAAAGGTTTAAGCTTCTCTTGTGCAAGTGATGGAGTCAACTGGCTCCCCTGGTGATCCACACTAATGTCCCTCTCAGATAGACCAACGCACAGAAAATAAGATTCGGTATGCAGGAGGCTGATGGATTTGAAAAGGTCCAAACCATAACCCTTCCCCCCCCTCCCCCCCCTCCTGGGATCAAAGGTGAAATGCAGCAAATCCTTTTTCCCCCACCCCACCCTCCCCTCTACTCAATAAGTCTGGCAGAGTCCAGGTGACACATGTCCATTTTAGGTCCTCTGCCAGCTGATCTTTAGTCAGATTTGTCCTTCTTCTTGGCAGTAAAAGGTACTTTGCTGGCCACTGTGGACCCCACGGTTGAGACGCCTCCTGCCACAGCGGACATACCGCCCTTCACCAGTCCCATGCCAGCCGCTGGCACAGAGGTAACTGCTGTCTTGGTCACTGATAGCCCTTTGCCACCGAGCCACACCACACCTCCAACTGTGGCACCAACAGCTCCCTTAGTAATGTTGTAGAGGCCGCCAGTAACTTTCCAAATCATTCCACCTTCTGTCTTGGGATGATCTTTTGAAGAGTCAGGAACTAGGAAGGAGAAATAAAGGTCAGTGGTCAAGTCAAAAACACGACTCACTGGGGAAATCATTAGTTGGATTTTCCCTTCTAACTGAAAGGAATAAACTGCATTTTATTTAAAAAACTTTCACAATTTGTCCATATCTCAAATACTTCAATAATAAAGGAACTGTTTAACTGTACATTTTCTCTTCAAACTTGTAGTTTTGTTGCAACACCAATCAGACAATTTTGTTTTTGTTCTCATATTTCTGTATGGGTTGACTTGTCTGGACAGCACACAAAACCAAGCTTTTCATTGTATCTTGGTGCTTGTGACCATAAACAATTCAATTAAACCGAATGCCACAGAAGGTTCTCTCAACTAGCCCGGAGATAACAGCCAATCTTTTGCTTTGAGGAGTTGGTGAAATGAAAATGATGTGGAATAAAGTGGAGATCTCCTTGCTTTGCAATTTTTTGTGTTTATCCAAGAGGGCAGATGTGGTACTGAAAACCTTTGGCAATACATCCTGTCTCACGGCTGCAGTGGAAGGTCAATGCAGGTGTTGTGTTGAAGTGTCAAGCCTCTGCAGTGAGACTGGACTCGCATCCTTTGGTCAGAGTCCGGTACAACACCCTTAGCAATGGCAAAATGTCAGTGGACCACACTAAACAGTATACTGGCCAGACTCAGGTACTGGGGTTCAACTGACTTGCTATTCTTGCCCATGTGCATCAGAAACCTCAAGTGTGTCCCTGACACCCAAAACATAGAGCATTGTGCAAATTTTGAATGAGAGTGTATTGTCATCTATAGTGCTCAGATGCACTGAAATTATTGATTACTGCAGATACACAAAATACACCAAAAACTATAAATTACATAACCACCAGAGAGGAAAAAAAGGCAATAAATATAAAAGGTTAGGTGACTATTCTGTTGCAGTTTGTGCAACAAAAATAGTTATGATGGTGCGGACAGACCTTTGGTGGTCCTGGAATGGTGTTATGGCTCGACTAGTCCAGGAAGGTTCATGAGCCTAATAGCTGTTCTTTTTTTTTTAAATTAGAAATGGTTCTTGAACCTGGAGGTGCTGGACTTCAGGCTTCTGATTTTGACAATGCCAAGGTTTCTCAATGGACATTGATCATGGTTATTGGAAAGGTGTCACGGTTTATGTAGTGGTTAGCAAAATGCTATTACAGACCCAGTGACGCGGATCCAAACCTGCTGTGTCTGCACGTTTGTATGCTCTTCCCATGTCTATGTGCATTTCAATGGAGTGCTCCAGATTCCTCCCACATTCCAAAGACTTAAGGGGTTAGTAGGTTAATTGATTACATGAGTGTATTTGGGTGGTGCAAGCTCAAGAGCCTAAAGGGCTTGTTTCTATGTAGAATCTCAAAAATTTAAAATTAAAATTTCTTGTGGACTCTGCTGTCCCTGTACCCTTCCATGGTTAGGTCCATCCACCAACATCATCCTCCATGGGGTGAAATTTGGAAATCCCAGTAGGACCAGGACCAGGATGACAGAGGCTGATCTCAGCAAGATGATTAAAGGAATAAACAGATAGAGGGCAAGGAAATATTTCCTCTGGCTGGCGCACCCAAAACTTCTGGCCAAGGTCTTAAATTTAGAACCAGGCTTTTCAAGGACAGTGCCAGGAAATATGTCTCCATCAACAGGTCAGTGAAAATTTGAAACTATCTCCTCCAAAAACTGGTGAGACCTCAGTTCAATTTAAAAACTTTCAGAACTGAGATGGAGAGTCTTGGTCGTGCAACAGTGTTCGAGGGAGTAAAACTCTGAAGTCTGAAGACGCTGTGATTGTAGTAAAGATGCAGAAATGCTGGAGGAACTTGGCAGGTCTTGCAGCGCCAATAGGAGGTGAAGATGCATTACTTACATCTCGAGCCGGAGCCCGTCCTCAAGATATGAGCAAAAGGCAGACGGCCCTATATCAAAAAAGCTGGGGAAAGGGGAAGAAGGGGAGGAGTACAAATCAACACACAAAAGGTGTTAATTGGATATGATAGGAGGATAGGAGAGAATTGATTGGGGGATGGGGTAGTTTATGGCTCTGAAAGAAAAGGGGAGAGGGAGGGAAGAAAATACAAACACCTCATTCCATCTAGGCATCTTCCAACAGGATGACATTAAAGTCGACCTCTCTGATTTCCATTAACCACACCCCATCATTTCCTCTAGCGCTCTCTCTCTTCCCTCTGTCTCCTTTTACAGAGCCAAAAACTACCCCCCCCCTTCCCCAATCCAATTCTCACCTTCCATTTCTTCTGTCCTTGCATCCAATTAACACCTTTTGTCTGTTGGTCTGTACTCCTCCACCTCCCATTCTTTCCTTTTCACTGGCCTTTTTAATATACGTCCTATGCTCGTACCTTGAGGAAGGGCTTGGGCCCAAAATGTCAGTAATACATCTTAACTTCCTGTGGATGCTGCGAGACCTGTTGAGTTACTCCAGCATTTCTATATTTTCACAACTGTATCAGAGGACCTGTACTGGAGTTGTAATACCAACCCATCATGATGTATAGAGGAGCTGAGAGCTGAAAACCTTGTTCTTTTGTTTAAAACATTTAATGTTGATTCAGGAACAGGCTTCCAAAGCAGTAACTCACCACAGAGTCAATTCTGATGGAATAGGAAGACAGCATCACCCCAAGCTTCACCCCCACCTGCTGTGAGTTTTTGGATATTATGTACAATGGCCATGACCCAAGGCTCCCAATACAAGGAGATGAAACAATACACTGGATTCTCTTCCCACCAGTTTTCAGATCAACTCCCTTACCTTCTGGTTCACCCTCCAGAATGTTATCCTCCTTGGTGCTTTGAGATGGTGAGCGGTTCATTTCTGCGCCGTTCACAACCTGTAATGACATGGGAGGGAAAGGGGTCAGCTGCATGGGGGAGCGTGAAACAAGGGGTGTTGGTGTGACTTATTATGCTGTTACTCCAGCACATTCAACCTTCAGCCGCACGAGTCTCTCAGCACGAGGCTACACACAGACTTCTTGCCATTTCCTATTATTTCTCCATGCTCTCAACTAGTGAAAGGCCTTTGTGCCTTTGAACTGTCATCTCTTCCTGCTGCTGCAATCCTCAAAAATAATGCCACATCCTTGGAATTAGATCAGGGAAGTTCCATTTATGTCTGAATTTTAAGTATGGAGGGCACTTAACATGGAAATTTGGGCATGTTTTTCAATCTTTGCATTTATTTCTTCCTACTGGTGAACCAAACTGAGTTTTCTCTGGCTTGATTCTCCCCAAAGCTCTATTTTATGTGAATAATGATGGTGTGTGCATCTCTTACCATTATATTTACATAACAATACAAATTGAATCAAAGTCTCCTTTTATTGTCACATCTTCCTTTTCTTTGGCTTGGATTTATGGAGGGGTATGTCTACGTTTGCTGCAGGCTCGTTGGTGACTGACAAGTCCGATGTGGGATAGGCAGGCACGGTTGCAGCGGTTGCAAGGGAAAATTGGTGGGTTGGGGTTAGGTGTTGGGTTTTTCCTCCTTTGTCTTTTGTCAGTGAGGTGGGCTCTGCGGTCTTCTTCAAAGGAGGTTGCTGCCCGCCGAACTGTGAGGCGCCAAGATGCACGGTTGGAGGCGAGATCAGCCCACTGGCGGTGGTCAATGTGGCAGGCACCAAGAGATTTCTTTAAGCAGTCCTTGTACCTCTTCTTTGGTGCACCTCTGTCTTGGTGGCCAGTGGAGAACACGGTAGTCAGAGTCCAAGAGTTCATACCGCATTACAGCCGAGTTGCGGAACCGAGTCATATGTCAGAGTGCCCACGGATAATTACACCCAAATATTACCAGCTTTCAAAGGATCTGCAATCTATAACTAACAATTTCAATGAAAGAAAGTAGTGATTCTTTTAATATTGGGATTCTGAATTTTAATCAACTTATTTGCAAAGTTTGGGGTCCACAGACACCCGTGCTATAATCGATTCCGCGGATTAACGAATCGCATTCTAACGAGGTTTCACTGTATAATATACATGAAATTCTTCAGGTTTTGTTCTGCCTTGAAGCAAACAGTCACTGTGAGCATTGCCCAGCACCCCTAACAATAGGAGAAAGAGAACCAAATAAGAGCCCTTTTAGAGACCCTGAGTCCCCGCAGCCTCTGCAAGCCACTCAGAATCCAGTTCAAACCATAGGTAACCTGAGCGCCAGCTCCAAACCTCCAATGCAATCAGGCACCCTTCAGCACCAGAGCCCCTCTTGCCATCAATTCCAGTTCCCATGAGCCAGTAGCCTGGTATGGATCCTTCAACTGCAAGTCAGCAGTCTTGTGGGTCCTTCAGCCATGAACCCCTCGTTGGTCAACTGCCTTGGTCACTGTCCTGTAGGGTCATCTCCTGTGCTGCACCTGCTCAACAGGTGAGTGTTCTCCACCTTTCTGGTGTGCAGCGCCAGTCCACTGTTCCCCCAGAGTCTGCAACCCTGTGTGGTCTGCTGCCCATCTTGGGAAAGACCCATGCTTGCATGATTTAAAAATAACCACAGTGTCAGCTCCTTTTACAGGCCTTTTAAAACCTGTGCAGTGCTGCCAGCATTAGCCTCGGGCAGTAGACCCTGCTGAGAAGCATTGTGTTTCTGCTCCCTTGCTGCAGTTACGGCAGCTCCCGCAAGGCCACTGATCTTTTTTGTCCTCTGCCATTTTTTTTTGGATCTGCCTGTTGATTTGTGCTTACCTTAGAAAGAAAGATCAACAAACAGTACATTATGTTGTTTCCGATGGTTCCTCAGTACTTCACTCCATATGTTGAACCTCCTTCCTTTTAACTTTTATTAATGGCCTAAACAGAAGAAGGTCAACATTAACTGCAGCATTGCAGTGCGGGCAGTCTTGAGGTCCCAAGGGAAGGAAGTAAGAGTGAACAAAGCAGTGTTAATGAATTGGAATACAATGCAAAAAGGTCTCGTTAAAGAAATTAGAAACAGCGGTTTAGTGTGTACATCCCAGCTTCGAGCTCAGAAAATCATGTACCAGCTGCAAATTAGGCTTCCTGGGACCATTGCAAACCATGCATAATAATGCCTTTATGAAGAACATGGATACAAACCAGCTGACTGAAAAATAAAAGGTGAATTTCACCAATTTACCCATTTGTTCACAGCTAAGCATCAGTGCCCAACGCAACCCTCATTTTATCTAATTCAGGCGCTCTGTATCTCATTACTGGACACTCACTTCAGGACAGAGTAAAGTTCCCACTGCAGTTCCCCTTCAAACCCACTCGGAGCAGGGACATGTGTGTGTCACGTACAAAATTCTTTGGCTTGGCTTCGCGGATGAAGATTTATGGAGGGGGTAAAAGTCCACGTCAGCTGCAGGCTCGTTTGTGGCTGACAAGTCCGATGCGGGACAGGCAGACACGGTTGCAGCGGCTGCAGGGGAAAATTGGTTGGTTGGGGTTGGGTGTTGGGTTTTTCCTCCTTTGCCTTTTGTCAGTGAGGTGGGCTCTGCGCTCTTCTTCAAAGGAGGTTGCTGCCCGCCAAAATGTGAGGCGCCAAGATGCACGGTTTGAGGTGATATCAGCCCACTGGCGGTGGTCAATGTGGCAGGCACCAAGAGATTTCTTTAGGCAGTCCTTGTACCTTTTCTTTGGTGCACCTCTGTCATGGTGGCCAGTGGAGAGCTCGCCATATAACACGATCTTGGGAAGGCAATGATCCTCCATTCTGGAGACGTGACCCACCCAGCGCAGCTGGATCTTCAGCAGCGTGGACTCGATGCTGTCGACCTCTGCCATCTCGAGTACTTCGACGTTAGGGATGAAAGCGCTCCAATGGATGTTGAGGATGGAGCGGAGACAACACTGGTGGAAGCGTTCTAGGAGCCGTAGGTGATGCCGGTAGAGGACCCATGATTCGGAGCCGAACAGGAGTGTGGGTATGACAACGGCTCTGTATACGCTTATCTTTGTGAGGTTTTTCAGTTGGTTGTTTTTCCAGTCTCTTTTGTGTAGTCCTCCAAAGGCACTATTTGCCTTGGCGAGTCCGTTGTCTATCTCATTGTCGATCCTTGCATCTGATGAAATGGTGCAGCCGAGATAGGTAAACTGGTTGACCGTTTTGAGTTTTGTGTGCCCGATGGAGATGTGGGGGGGCTGGTAGTCATGGTGGGGAGCTGGCTGATGGAGGACCTCAGTCTTCTTCAGGCTGACTTCCAGGCCAAACATTTTGGCAGTTTCCGCAAAACAGGACGTCAAGCGCTGAAGAGCTGGCTCTGAATGGGCAACTAAAGCAGCATCGTCTGCAAAGAGTAGTTCACGGACAAGTTTCTCTTGTGTCTTGGTGTGAGCTTGCAGGCGCCGCAGATTGAAGAGACTGCCATCCGTGCGGTACCGGATATAAACAGCGTCTTCATTGTTTTTTTTTGTTTTTTTTTTATTTTTTTATTTTTCACACCATAAATCACATTAGCCATGATACACACTTTTTCTTTTTCACACATATACAGTGACTTTTTCTCCCCCCCCCCTCCTCCCAAGCCACCCCCCCACCCACCCCTCCCATCCATTTTAGGTATACAATCTAGGTTACATTAAACCAGTCAGACAATGTTGTCATTCAACAAAAATACACCAGAAATTCTACTGAGTCCATTCTTTTCTTTCCTTCTCCTTCCATCAACTTAGGTAATGCTTGTCCCCGGTAGGTTTTCGCTATTGTATTTAATGTAAGGCTCCCATATTTGTTCGAATATTTCAATATTATTTCTTAAACTATATGTTATTTTTTCTAATTTATTACCGGTATTTATTCATTTCTATATACCATTGTTGTATTTTCAAATTATCTTCCAATTTCCAGGTTGACATAATACATTTTTTTGCTACGGCTAGAGCTATCTTAACAAATCTTTTTTGTGCATCCTCCAAATCAATTCCAAATTCTTTGTTTTTTATGTTACTTAGGAGAAAGATCTCTGGATTCTTTGGTATATTGTTTTCTGTTATTTTATTTAATATCTGATTGAGATCTTCCCAAAATTTTTCTACTCTCTCACATGTCCAGATTGCATGAATTGTTGTTCCCATTTCTTTTTTACATCGAAAACATCTATCAGATACTGTTGGGTCCCATTTATTTAACTTTTGAGGTGTAATGTATAGTCTGTGTAACCAGTTATATTGTATCATACGTAGCCTCATATTTATTGTATTTCTCATCGTTCCAGAACATAATTTCTCCCATGTTTCCTTTTTTATCTTTATATTTAAATCTTGTTCCCATTTTTGTTTAGTTTTACCATTTGTTTCCTCATTCTCCTTTTCTTGAAGTTTAATATACATATTTGTTATAAATCTTTTGATTAACATTGTATCTGTAATCACATATTCAAGGTTACTTCCCTCTGGCAAACTCAAATTGCTTCCTAATTTATCCTTCAAGTAGGATCTCAGTTGGTAATATGTCAGCACTGTATCTCCAGTTATATTGTACTTATCTCTCATTTGTTCAAAGGATAAGAATCTACTTCCTGAAAAACAATTTTCTATTCTTTTAATCCCTTTTTTTCCCCATTCTCTAAAGGAAAGGTTATCTATTGTAAAAGGGAGTAACTTATTTTGCGTCAATATTAGTTTTGGTAATTGATAATTTATTTTATTTCTTTCTACATGAATCTTCTTCCAAATATTGAGGAGATGATGTAATACTGGAGAAGTTCTATGTTGTACCAATTTTTCATCCCATTTATATAATATGTGTTCAGGTATCTTTTCCCCTATTTTATCTAATTCTAATCTCGTCCAGTCTGGTTTTTCCCTTGTTTGATAAAAATCTGATAGGTATCTTAATTGTGCAGCTCTATAATAATTTTTAAAGTTTGGCAATTGTAAGCCTCCTTGTTTATACCATTCTGTTAATTTATCTAGTGCTATCCTCGGTTTCCCCCCTCTCCATAAAAATTTCCTTATTATTTTCTTTAACCCTTTGAAGAATTTTTCTGTCAGTTGTATTGGCAATGCCTGAACTAAGTATAATATCCTTGGAAAAATGTTCATTTTAATACAGTTTATCCTTCCTATTAGTGTTAGTGGTAAATCTTTCCAATGCTCTAAATCGTCCTGTAATTTTTTCATTAGTGGATAATAATTGAGTTTATATAATTGGCCGAGATTTTTGTTTATTTGTACACCTAGGTATCTTATTGCCTGCATTTGCCATCTAAATGGAGATTCCTTCTTAAATTTTGAGAAATCCGCATTATTCATAGGCATTGCTTCACTTTTATTTACGTTTATCTTGTAACCCGACACTTCTCCATATTCCTTCGATTTCTTATATAATTCTTTTATTGATTGTTCTGGTTCTGTTAAGTACACTATAACATCATCCGCAAATAGACTGATTTTATATTCCATGTCTTTTATTTTTATTCCTTTTATATTATTATCTATTCTTATCAATTCTGCTAGTGGTTCTATAGCTAACGCAAACAATAAAGGTGATAGTGGGCATCCCTGCCGCGTTGACCTGCTTAAGTTAAATTGCTTTGATACATGTCCATTTACTGTCACTTTCGCTAACGGTCCCTTATATAATGCTTTAATCCAATTAATATACTTCTCCGGTAAACTGAATTTTAGCGTCTTCATTGTCGAGGTCTTTCATGGCTTGGTTCAGCATCATGGTGAAGAAGATTGAAAAGAGGGTTGGTGCGAGAACACAGCCTTGCTTCACGCCATTGTTAATGGAGAAGGGTTCAGAGAGCTCATTGCTGTATCTGACCTGACCTTGTTGGTTTTCGTGCAGTTGGATAATCATGTTGAGGAACTTTGGGGGACATCCGATGCGCTCTAGTATTTGCCAAAGCCCTTTCCTGCTCACGGTGTCGAAGGCTTTGGTGAGGTCAACAAAAGTGATGTAGAGTCCTTTGTTTTGTTCTCTGCACTTTTCATGGAGCTGTCTGAGGGAACCACCGGCTGGTTCGCTGCAAGCTCAACCTTCACTTCAAGCCAAAGCCCAGGAACAGTAAATCCCCCAGAAAGAGGTTCAATGTTGGAAACCTGCAGTCAGACGAAGCGAGAGGAAACTTCCAGGCAAACCTCAAAGCAAAGCTCGACGATGCAACCCGCCTCACGGACCCATCCCCTGAAACCCTCTGGGATCAGTTGAAGACTACCATACTGCAATCCACTGAAGAGGTACTGGGCTTCTCCTCCAGGAAAAACAAGGACTGGTTCGACGAAAACAGCCAGGAAATCCAGGAGCTGCTGGCAAAGAAGCGAGCTGCCCACCAGGCTCACCTTACAAAGCCGTCCTGTCCAGAGAAGAAACAAGCCTTCCGTCGCGCATGCAGCCATCTTCAGCGCAAACTCCGGGAGATCCAAAATGAGTGGTGGACTAGCCTCGCCAAACGAACCCAGCTCAGCGCGGACATTGGCGACTTCAGGGGTTTCTACGAGGTTCTAAAGGCTGTGTACGGCCCCTCACCCCAAGTCCAAAGCCCGCTGCACAGCTCAGACGGCAAAGTTCTCCTCAGCGACAAAATCTCCATCCTCAACCGATGGTCAGAACACTTCCAATCTCTTTTCAGTGCCAACCGCTCAGTCCAAGATTCCGCCCTGCTCCAGCTCCCTCAACAGCCCCTAAGGCTAGAGCTGGATGAGGTCCTCACCCAGGATGAGACATATAAGGCAATCGAACAACTGAAAAGTGGAAAAGCAGCAGGTATGGATGGAATCCCCCCAGAGGTCTGGAAGGCTGGCGGCAAAACTCTGCATGCCAAACTGCATGAGTTTTTCAAGCTTTGTTGGGACCAAGGAAAACTGCCTCAGGACCTTCGTGATGCCACCATCATCACCCTGTACAAAAACAAAGGCGAGAAATCAGACTGCTCAAACTACAGGGGAATCACGCTGCTCTCCATTGCAGGCAAAATCTTCGCTAGGATTCTACTAAATAGAATAATACCTAGTGTCGCCGAGAATATTCTCCCAGAATCACAGTGCGGCTTTCGCGCAAACAGAGGAACTACTGACATGGTCTTTGCCCTCAGACAGCTCCAAGAAAAGTGCAGAGAACAAATACAAGATTACTAATCAGGAATATGGGGCAACAGGTTCAAATATGACCTCTATTCTCTGACGGTGCAAGTGAAGCAATGATGTGCTAACCATACATTTGAGCCTTGGATGAGGAACTCTTTGCTATCTTTAATGCCAAACTAAAAAACCAACAACTAAGGCGAGAATCTCATCCACACACGTCTGAAAAATGGCCCTTTGTTGTTCGAGCTACCCCCTTATCATGGAGCAGAACAAACTGCACATATTCCTTGGTCACTCTTGAATCTACCTGGAAATTCAGCTCTCAATTTTTTAAAAATTAAATCAGGATTTTCATTAGCCCTTGCAGTATTTTTTTCCCATCAAGAACTCTCATCCCAAGTGACTATAACAGTCGTGCAACACCCAACCTTCGTTGCAAGTGAAACTTTGTACCATTTCCCAAGGAGGGCAAGGCACCGTCTTAACAACAGGAACACAAATGAGAGTGTCCCGTCTCGATGTATCATTGTGTGGTCTGGTAGCTGCAAAGCATCATTGTGTGATATGGAGGCTGCAAAGCATCAGACCAGAAGCCTGTACAGAGGATCATTAAAACAGCCAAGAGGATCACGGAGGATTCCCTTTCCTCTACAGCTGACATTCACTGGAAGCACTGTCTAAATAGAGCTCAAGGAATTAGAGAAAATTCTTTCCTTCCATTGCACAGTATTTCAACCCACTATCATCAAGAAGGTACAGGTAAAAGAGGTACAAGATGGTAAACCAAAAACAAGGAGCTCATTGTTGACTTCATGAAGGGAAAACCAGGGGCATACGATCCAGTGATCACTGGGGGAAAATCAGAGGTGGAGAGGGTGAGCAAATTTAAGTTCTTGGGAGTCATTATCT
Source organism: Narcine bancroftii (assembly GCF_036971445.1). NCBI lineage: Eukaryota > Metazoa > Chordata > Chondrichthyes > Torpediniformes > Narcinidae > Narcine > Narcine bancroftii. The sequence goes on from NC_091473.1 coordinate 217,791,557, forward strand.
TGGAGGATCTTTCCTGGACCCAAAAGACTAATGGGATCATGAAGAAAGCACATGGGCACCTCTACTTCCTCAGCAGTTTGCAGAGGTTTGGTACGACTTTGGAAACCCTGGCATATTTCTACAGAGGTGTGGTGGTAAGCATGCTGACCGGCTGCATCATGGTCTGGTATGGAGACACCAATACCCCCGAGTGTAAAGCCTTGCAAAAGGCTGTGGATGCAGCCCAGAACATCACAGGCAAAACCCTCCCACCCATCGAGAACATCTGCAAGGAACGCTGCAATCGGAGAGCAGCAGCAATCATCAAGGATCCACACCTCCCAGCACAAGCTCTGTTCTCACTGCTACCATCAGGAAAGAGGTATCGGTACCACAGGACTCGCATCACCAGGTTCAGGAACAGCTGCTCCCCCTCCACCATCAGATTCCTCAAGGACTCATTTATGGACTTATTTTTACAATTTATTGATTTTTTTCTTTCTCCCTGTATTGGTTTATTTACATTTCTTTATTTACATGTCATGTTAAGTCAGTTATTTTTTCGCACTGCCAATAAATAATTCTGCCTTGCCCACAGGAAAAAAGAATCTCAGGGTAGTATGTGATGTCATGTATGTACTCTGACAATACATCTGAAAATCGGAACATCAAAATCAGGACAGCCAGGCCGAGGAATAGCTTCTTCCTGTAGGCTGTGAGACTGATGAACAGTATCAGTGAAGATCATCCCAAATATTTTTTAATTAAAACAATGCTGGAGAAACTCATCTGGTCAAACAGTGGACTTTATATACGGAGCCAACGCTTCATGCTTCAGCCCTTAATCAAGGTGTGGAACCTGCTGAGTTTTTCCAGCATTGTGTTTTTACTTCAATCATGGTGTTTGCAGACTTTCATGTTTTCTATATACTTAACTCGATTATTTATGCAATTTATATGTACCAGGTATTGTGTGTTTTTGTGCATGCACTATGGTCTGGAGAAACACTGTTTCATAGGTTATACAAATATAATCAGATGATGATGAACTTAAACCAGCTTTTACTGATGCTCATTTCCCTCTGGACAGCTCTAATATGGATTATTCAGTGTTTTACTGCAAGGCTGGGGCTGCCACAGAGCCTTCTGCAGGCTGACGGAACATGCTGTTCAATGCTTGACATTGAATCTTTCCCACCTCCTCAATATCGTGCAAAAGCAGCAGACATGCACTGACAATGAGGGAAGGAACATTTACGGGATATGTGTGAGGCAAGCTTTTACCAGGGGAGTGGTAGGTCCTTGGAACAGGCCGTCAGGGATAGTGGTGGAAGCAGATCTGACAGTGATGTTTAAGATGCTTAGAGATAGATACATGAATATGCAGGTGGGTAATTAAGGGATGTGTATTATGATCAAGCAGCAGAATTTTAGTATAGTGTTCAATAGGAAAGTCTGCAGATAATGGGACTGTAGTGCAATACACAAAAGTGCTGAAGAAACTCAGAAGATCACGCAGTAGTTTTCAATTTTTTTCTTTTCTTTCTAATCACAGAGCACCTATGGCATAGGGATTATTTCAGGTGGTATGTCAGTGGAAAGAAAAAGGTTGAGAACCACTGATCTATAGAAAGTAACTGGTTACCCTTTACTTCCTGCAGATGTTGCATGGCCTGCTAAGTTTTTCCAGCACTTCTGTGCATAGCAGAGTTTTAGTTTCACGTTTGGGACTGACATGGTGTGCTGAAGGGCCTGGTCCTTTGGTGTACGCTTCTTTCTCAGTGCTCATGCAGCACTTCACCAAGTCTTCACTCCAACGGGTCCCTCACCAGTCCAAAATGCTGGTGGAACTCGGCAGGTCTTGCAGCGTCCCTAGGAGATAAAGATGTACAGCATAACTGGTGTTTTGGGCCTGTGTCTTTCTTCAAGCTACCTCAGGTCCAAAACATTGGTTTTATTTTTACCTCCTTGGGATGCTGCGTGGCCTGCTGAGTTCCTCCAGCATTTGTGTTTTTACAACAATCACAGCATCAGCAGACTTTTGTTTTTCGTCTCCTCACCAGTCTAAATCCAGGTCACAGTCTCCTGGCTCCTTCACGCGCACGTTGCAGTTTGCTGCTCACTGCTTCAGTTGGTACCACATTTTGGACCATGGGGATGGGGGGGGGGGGCCCAGAGGAGAAAAAAGCAGTGCCTGCAGCAGGCACGTTCCTTATGCCCAGGGGCCACAGCTGCAGCCCCAATGAAGGAGGCTGCTAGGAATGGCTCTTTAAGAAGAAGAGGCCAAACTCAAGACTCTGGCTGCTGACAGAAAGGTAGACAAACTCCTCCCTCTAACTGTGGTGCTCGAGCGACACCCCTCGTGCAGCAAACGGAGATAGGGCAGCCATCGGCAACTGCAGCATCCTACAGTTCGGCAGCTTTGGGTGACTGCTTGCCTGATCCCACCCAGGCATACGCAAGAAATTGTATTTGAGATCACAGGAAGCCAGGGTGAGGGAAAAGAATACAGGAGGAGAGCTGACCCTTTAAATACCCTGGTGTCTGGGGAGAAGATCAGTGAAACCTGTTTTTTTCTGTGATTCATTAGAAGCGCTGTTTCACATTCCAGTGAGATTTATATTTGCATTTGGTGCAGTGCACATTTAGGGAAGCCTTAGAGAACAGATAAAAAGGTACAAGAGGGCCAAAAATACCACTGCCAAAACATGGGAGTGTTGATAAAAAATATTTTACAGAATGAGAAGGAAAGACCATTGTATTTTTTTTAAATATAAGTCATTTGAACTTTTATCTTAAATTTTCCTTTCTCTTTGTTTTGGGTTGGGTTTTTTTCTTTGATGTTATGTTTTACTAGTTATTACCCATGTGTGTTGGTCTTTTGAATTATATTGATATTTGAAATCTTTTTCCTATATTTTAAATATTATTGCACACTGTATAATTGTATCGTTCAATTTTTTAAATATATTAAATACCAATAAAAAATTTTTTAAAGAAAAATGGGATGAACATATGGTGAAAAGTTGCTAAATTCTGGGGAAAGACCAGGAGTTTTGCCGCTGCAAGGAAAAATTTCTTGTCCTTCATGTCGATATCGCAGTGAGGAGGCCCTGTGCAACCTGGTCATTCCTCATTATCCATACACTAGTTTAACTTTTCACATTGAACACCTGATACATCTTAAATTAAAATCACCAAAGGGTAAACCGTGATAAGGAACCTTTCCCATTGCGCTTCGAGTCAAGTGCACTCACGGATATTTGGAAGTAGAACAATGAAGATTCACTTGAGCAGGGAGTACACTCAGTGGCTTAGTGGTCTCATTTAAAAGCCAAACTTTGCATTGCAACCCATTTGGCATTTGAGCTATACAACCACAAAGCCAGGTTTGTACATTGGCACTTGGATCATCTGTGAAAGAAACACATTAGAAATGGCATAAAAGCACAAGGTCTGCAGGCACTGTGGTTGAAGTAAAAACAATGCTGGAGAAACTCAGCAGGTCAAATAGTGTCCTTTATATAGCACAGATAGAGATACATAACCAACATTTTGGGCTTGAGCCCTTCGTCAATAAACTAGCTGTCAACAATGATATCAGGAGACACGTCTCATGATGTGTGCATTGCCCTTTCGTTTTGCAGTTCCAAAATACTTTCAATGCAGAGTTGTAACACTAAATCCCCATTGTAAGCTTTTGAAACATCTGCAACAATCCTCTAATACTTGGCACTGTTAAGCTGCTGGCCACGTTGATTGCTCTTTCAGTTCCAGATTAGAGGTTGGGTAAGTCATTGTGGCTTGAATCATCTTCCTACAGTTCAGCCCAGGTCTTCCCTTCAAACAATTCCAAGGAATGGGCAAAGATCACACATGATTTTATATTCAGTACATGACCTTCGCCCATTTAGCCAAGTGTTCACATGGTGCTGCACAACGCACCCAATGCAGCTGCCTGGTTTACTTGGTGACACTCATGAGGGAGAAACCTACCCCCATGTAGTACCCTGGCACACCCATGGCCTGGCACAGAACAGCCAATCCAAGGTGAAGCGAGGATTTCCCCTAGCTCCGCTGCTGCTCCCATGGGGGTGTCGACATGGACTTCTCTGCACTCCCATTAATCATTGGTAATAGTGGGTTTTATTGTTCTTTCCTTTCCCAGTCACCCAGAACTAGGAGCAGTTAGTAATCAACCACATACACACACCAGATCAAGAAAGAGGAAGAGAATCCCTTCCATGGTGTTCATGAACCTGACTTGTTTATATTACAATCCAACATTGCCTTTCCAATTACTCTCCCTGGATCCTTCAATTTTAGACACCTCGGTTAAGGCTCCTTTCACTGTTCAGTCCTACAGAAACCAACCTAACTAATCTTTCCTGTCACTACAGTTTCTTTTCAATATCCTCACAAACCTCCTGATACACCCTCTGCAGTGCAATCACATCTTTACACAATACTCCAGCTGTGGCCCGATTTGTACAGCACTATCCCCATCCCCTCACCTTCTGCCTCATGAAGAAAACCATTCCAGATGCCTCTTGGATTTGCAGACAAACACAGATCAAAAAGGTTCCTTTCTTCCTCTCATTCAAGACCCGCTCAATTATTGTTAGGTCGCTGCACCTTCCCAAAGCCAGACGGAAGAGCTGGAGAAAGATGCAGAGCTTAAAGCACGTAAACAGGACCTTCAATCCACCGAGCCCATACGAATGGACAAACACCCATTTGCGCCAATCCTTTTTCATTTTCTCCCCTGCACCCCCCTCCCATTAACTTGGCTCAGATTCTATCGATCACTTTCAATCCAAGGGCAATCTGCAGTGGTCAATTAACCTACCATCCTGCAAGTTTCTTGGAACGTGGAAGGGCATTGGAATTCCCGGACAAACCCTGCATGGTCACAGGGAGAAAAGCTGGCGTAGACAGAAGCGGGGCTCGGCACTGAACCAGAGACACTGGTGCTGCAAGGCAGTGGCTCCACCAACTGTATCACTGCGTTCGCCAGAGAAGAGGGATGAAGTTATATCAAACTGCTAATCCACTGGATGAGTAAACAAAACAACTAAGGTGCTTACATAGCCTCCTCTGAAGTAATGGACCAGAATACTTTGAAGGAAACATGTTGTTCTCTTCAGTTTCTGCAGGTGTTTACTGACTACAGTAAAAACCCCAGTATCCGGCATCTATGGGGATTGGTAGATGTGGATAAGTGAATTTTCCAGTTGCTTGAGATTGCATGTTGCGTAGATTAGAAAACTGACCGCTAGAGGGCACCAGTTTTAAACTTTTGTATATTTTAACTTTTTTTTCCTGGTTGCTTGACTTCCAGATAAAAGGGATTTTACTGTACTTGATTGAAAAACAAAGTTTACTAAAGCAGCTATAAAGATTTGCGCAATGAACAACCAGTCAAGTCACCGTGATTTATAGTTGCAGCTCCATCAAAAGACCAGGCTTGTGCTATGGCAAGCAAATATCAGTCAGGGATTGAGCTACAGTAGGAGTCAATTGGTGTAATACCAGCACAGAACAGCCCAGCACCCACTGAAATAGTGATGGAAACATGAGCCTGCAGATGCTGGAGTCAGGAGCAAAATAAAATTACTGGAGGAATTCAATGAGTGGAGCGTCATGGAACCAGGTGCCTTGGAACACCTTGTCAGCAAAGAGGCATATATCAGGATGCTCTTTATCGACAACAGTTTGGCATTTAACACCATCATCCTCTCAAACTGATCAGCAAACTCCAAGACCTGGGAATTAATACCCCATTGGATAATTGGATCGTGGATTACTTCACCTCCAGACCACAATCGGTGAAGATTTGGTATGAACTTCTCCTCCACAATCTCCATCAGTACCGAAGCACCACAGGGCTGTGTTCTTAGCCCCCTGTTTTACTCACTTTACTCCTACGACTGCTTAGCTCGACACAACAATAGCATCATCTACAAATTTGCCGATGATACCAAGGTAGTGGGTTGTATAAAGGATGGGGATGAGTTAACACACAGGATGGAGACTGAAACTTGGCTGAATGGGGCACCAACAACAACCTTGCACTCAATATCACCAAAACTAAAGAGCTGATTGTTGACTTAAGGAAAGCCAGAGGTACAGACCCCAGTGATCATTGGGGGATCAGAGGTGGAGAGGGTGAGCACATTTAGGTTTTTGGGAGTCACTACTTCGGAGGATCTTTCCTGGACCCAACACACCAATGGCATAGCGAAGAAAACCCATCAGCGCCTCCACTTCCTCAGCAGTTTGCGGAGGTTTGGTATGACACCAGAAACCCCTTGCAAATTTCTACAGAGGTGGAAAGTGTGCTGAGAGCTACATCACAGTCTGGTAAGGGAACACCAATACCCTTAAGCATAAAGCCCTCCAAAAGGTAGCCCAGGATATCACGGGAATAACTCTCCCCACTATTGAGTACATCTACAGGGAATGCTGCCTTTGGAGACCAGCAGCAATCATCAAAGACCCTCACCACCCAGCACACATTCTGTTCTCGCTACTGCCATCAGCAAAGAGATATCGGTGCCACAAGACTCACATCACCAGGTTCAGGAACAGCTGCTATCCCTCCACCATTAGACTCCTCAACAACACTCAATCAGGTTTCAAATTATTTAAGGACTCTTGGGCACTTTATTCATTTTCTTTTGTTCTACCTGTAATGCACAGTTTGTTTACATTTGTTATCTGTTTACAGTTCTTTTATTTGTTTCCATGCTTAGGCATTTTTTGCATCTCCAATTTGTGGTAATTCTGCCATGACCGCTGGAAAAAGGAATCTCAGGGTTGTATGTAAATGTTATATATGTATTCTGACAATAAATCTGAAATCTATTAAAGCTTTGGATCAAAAACTGCATCAGGACCAAGAATGAAGAGAGAAGATAGTCAATATAAAGACATGAAGGGGAAGGGCGAGACAGAGGCCAATAGGTTGTTGGTGGACCAAGAGTGAAGGATGACTGACAGACGAGGAGGAATGGAGGAACACCATAGCAGTGGAATAATTGGTGGAAGTAGAAAGGGCCAGATGTACCAAGCGAGGACAGGGAAGGGTGAAGGTGGAGTCAGCTGGATCTATCAATAGTAAATGTGAGCTGATACTGTGTGTGAAACTATTTGGAATTGCTACTCCCAAATGCAGACCTGCTGGGCAACCATCCAAAAGCAATGCTTGCACAAAGCCTGGAGGGTCTTCTTTCACACAGTACATCCCTTCAGCAAGTTATATTATCTATCAGCTTCAGAATCTGGGAGCACAAATCCTGTCACCAACTAAATGGTACAAATCAGCCGCTGCAAGTGTATACCTTTCAGGCCTGTCTGACAAGGTCCTAGCCATCTGGCTACATGCAGGCATCTTCAAGAAATTCAAACAGAGCTTCCCAGAAATGCCACTGAAACCTCAGTTTTGTTTATATAAAAAAAACAAGCAGGAACCAACAAAGATAAAGATTAAGCAAATAATGAGCTGGTGGAGAGACAAAGCGGATCCGGCGGCCTCCATGGTAAAAGTGGTCAGCCAATGTTTCAGGCCTAGACCCTCCCTTTACGGAGATTAACATGGGAAGGTGATCTCATCATTGATATCTACCCTTCTCAATAAAGGGTCCCTCCCCGAAATGTTGACCATTTCTACGCATGGCTGCTGTTTGACCCTCTAAGTCCCTCCAGCTTCTCTCATTGTTTGCCCAAGATCCCAGCATCTGCAGTTTGGCATTTCTCAAGGATGACTTTTAAAATGCAGAGACTTCTTGGAATTCCGGAAAACAGCATTGGAGATGCATACAAACAAGGGAATGTCTGGCCACTGTGGCTACCTCTAACCCTGTCAGTATGGACATGTTGAGCTAACATGACTAAGGCTTCTGTGACTAAAGCGTTTCACAGAAGCAATTTCAAACAACATTTACCAATCTTGAAAAGATGTGTGATGATATAATGGTGGGGGAGGGGGGCTGTTATTATACTGACTGCTTGCTATTGTCTATGGCTGTAGAGATACTCCACCCTACTGGTATAACAGTTGCTTTCCCACTGGCCAGTTTAGTGGTGGTTCTACTCTGTTAATAATAGCCCTGTATTAGTATCACACTTGTCTGGTCCATGGCTATGGCATATCAATTTTATTAACAGACTCTCAATCATAGATACTTCCCTGAAACCCTGAAGACTTGAGATAGATCAAGATGCCACCCAAGCTGGAGAAATTTTTCACCACTGGCTCCAGTGTTTTGAAGCCTACACGCAAGGCAACAATGTTGTGTGAGATGCAGTGAAAATGGACCACCTTGTGGCTCTCCTTGGAGAAGTACCCTACTCAGTGGTTAGGGAGACAGCTGTCTACCAGAATGCACTGAATCTCTACAGCCATAGCCAATAGCAAGCAGTCAGTATAACACGCCCCCACCCCCCCCCATTACATCATCACAAGATGTTACAGAAGGTGGCAAGACGCTTTTCAAACAGAGGAGAATCTTAAAGGAAAGACCAAACAGCAGAACGGTTTGCGATTGGGGTCTGAGAAGAATTTTAGTTTAGAGTCTTGGCCGTTGAAGGTACAAGCACTAGTGGTGGACCGACTATGTACAAGGATGATCAGATTTGGAGGAGTGCAAGCATCAGAAAGGTTTAGGGTGGGTGGGTGGGACTATACAGAGCAGGATCAAAGGGTGGAGTGAAGCATTAAAGTCTACATATGCTAGGATTGTGGTTAAAAACAAGCATATGCTGCAGGAGCTCCCCCAGTCTCGCAATGTCCATAGGAGGTAAAGATATATCACTCACCTTTCAAGGTGAGTAATTTGAAACCTGAGCAAGGACCCCAATAAAGGCCAGCAAGCTCTGCAAAATGGACGTGGCAAAATTTTGAACAGATGGGTTGGACAAGGAAATCCAGCCAAGAGTATGTCAATTCTAGGAGATAACAAAAGAGATTCAGCAAAACGAGTCAAGGCAGTGCCAGATAACGTTACATGGGACAACGAGGATACACTGTTCAAAGTCCACCTTAAATGTCAAATATTTGGTTTCCCCTGCAATATCTCCTTCTGGCCAGGTGCAGTTTTTTTTCCTCTTATGATGCATTGCAGGTTTTTTTATTTGCTCTGATGGTATGACACAACTGGGCTGGAGTCCTGATGGAGCACGTCCTGCCAGCTTATGCATGGAAAGAGTAAACAACATTTCAGTCCTTCTTGTGGGGAGGAGGGCACCAAATATCCAATTTTATAACATCATTGTCAACTTATTCACTGAAGCACAGGAGAGAATAAAACTTTAACTTTACCTCCTCACAAAGTTCCCCATCAACCTTCCCCCACTGCACAGTAGCCTTCTGACAATAAATATCCATGACCAGACTGGGGAAAACACGGACTACCTCTAAAGTCCTTGATGAAGGCAGATATCAATGATAAGATTCGTCGCTTTTTATGCCCCCGAGATAGCCTGTGGTATTCTGAGGAAAACATCTAGTCGTCAAGCCTGGTATAAAACTCTTCTTCATCTGGCTCTCCAACGCTTAGGATGATGATGGTTCCTTTCGGTCAGTTTGTGGGGTTTGCTATGTGCGTCCTGGAGTGGCTGTACAGGCCAATCCTTGATAGGCGCCGCTTGGCAGGTGAGGCCTGGAGGAGCAGCAGGGTTAGAAGCTCTGTTGTGGTGCTTCCTGTGCCTTTCCTCTCTTGCCTCTTTGAGCTTGTTCTCAGCAGCGTCCATACCTTTTCTGATGGCGTCCCTCCACTGCGAGCAATCTTGAGCCAAATCCTCCCATGTTGATGAGGCAATGTCAGTTTTGTTGAGACTCCTGTGCAGAATATTCTTGTACCGTAGTTGCTGGTTTCCTTGTTTTCAGGAACCACTTGACAGTTGTCCGTAAAAGATGCCCTCGGGCAGTCTTTTGTCAGCCATTCTGACAACATGCCGTCCCCAGCGCAGTTGGGCTGACATCACCAAGGTTGAAACTGCTGGGATTCCAGCTTGAGAAAGGGCCTCGATATTGGAGACCTTATTTCGCCAGGTGATCTTCAGCATATTGGAGACCTTGCCTCGCCAGGTGATCTTCATAAAACTAATGATCTAATGGTCGGCCTGCCCTACGACATGCTTCTGAGATAATGGGCTTTCTCCATCAGGCACCTCAAAGCACTGGAGAGATATCACCAATCAGTCTCTGTAAACTCCTTTAAATGCATCGGCAGGATAGGCAACAAAAACCCTGAGATAGACCAACATCCCAATGCCAAGGATTGATCCATGATGGGGAGTCTGCGCGCACAACACACGACATCCTATTCCAAACTCTGCTATAGCAAAGGACTACTCTGTGGATTGAAGATTCAAAGACTGTCTCAAAACTTTGGATAGAGAGTGTAACATCCCCACCAACCTCTAGCAATCACTAATCCATGACTATTCCAATTGAAGAGACAGTGGGACCATAAAGAGTGGAACCATTGTCTCACTTCCCATAAAGCCCACCAATCCTACCAAACCATGCATGTGCCACCCAAGACAGAGCTTGCTGGCACTGAGGTGTGGCCTCATTAGCCACTTCTGAAATTCCACAGCACATTATCCACGACCCTGAAGATGAGTTTAATCAGGGTTACATCAATTCTTATCCCAAATGAAACATTAACAAGGCCTGTCAGGGATTGATAAACTTTCCTTTGCGAAGCCATCCTTTTCTTCAACATGTATAACATGAAGTTCATTTCTTCTCCCTGCACCACATCACACCCAAATAGAGTAAAAGCTCTGTATCCGGAATTCAGAAAACTGGCAGCCTCAAGCAACCGGTTTTAAAAATATGGTTAAAAAAATTGGTTTAAAATTGGCCTGCCTCACCATAAGTTTGCCAATCACGCCACCCGCAATCTCAAGCAACTGGAAAATTCATTTATCCAGCATCTACCAATCCCCATAGGTGCCAGTGTGCAGTTTTCATTTCTAGATTGCTTCGCATCACACTGGAAAGATGATCACCTGCCCCTGTTGTGAGTCACTCTTGCTCCTGGAGCAATATATTGGTCAGCGGCTTGTGGGATGATGCTAATCTCAACGTAATGCTCTTCGTGCAGCATTCCAGGGGAGTTGACACTGATTTGAACGAGGAGCGAATATCTTGGTCATTCGAACACAAGGCCAGATGTGAGCCTTTCAGCCAAGTGTCTGCTTTCTGTCCCCCTCCCCAACATTGTACAGATACCCCTTATGGCCTTGCTTTCTTTGATCCACTGAACTGTTGGCCTTCCTCTTAATCTGCTGCCCCAATGTCATAAGCCCCTACATTCAACATTTACTCCCTCCCACCTCTTATCTCAACATGGAACAATACAGCACAGCATGGGCCCTTCAGCCCACAATGTTGTGCTGACCGAGAATACCTACTCCACAACAATCTAATCTCTCCTTCCCTCACACCCATAATCTTCTATTTTTCATACATCCACTTTCAAATGTCTCTATTCTACCAGTCTCCCCCATCATCCCCAGCAATGCATTCCAGGCACCCAACTCACTCTGAGTGAAAAAATCTCTGACATCTCCCTGAAACTTTTCTCCACTCAACTGAAACAGATTTCCTCTGGTATTTGCTGTTGAAATATTGCCCCTTGGACCCAACTGCAGGTTCTAACTGTGAGCCTGACTGCTCCTCATACTCAAAAGCCTCAGACCATGGTCAATCTCACTTCCCTACCTGGCCACACCAATGGTCACCCACCTCTTCCTAACTCCAACCATGTCACCAGCTCCCATCACTCTTCCTCTCAACCCCAATGGTGGCTGGAATCATGGCTCAAACCTGCAGCAGCCAACCACATTACCAAGCCCTGACCAAGGCACCAGCTAGGTTTGTTCCTCCAACCATTCCTGAATACATGATTATTCTTCCTCCTCGTGACCTAAAGCATTGGCCCCCTCAATATTTCAGTAGCCCAGTCTTCCATCATCCACGACCCTCCCCCACCTCAACATCTACCCCTGCTCTCACCTATTATTCCTTTCCCCATCTGTTTGACCTCACCAGAGTTTCTAGGGCTTTGTAGCTTACCATCTATTTAGGCATGAAATGGGAAATGCGGGCTTCAGTGAGTCTTGAGATACGCTAACAGAAAGTGTCCCAATTACTTCTTAATCAGCAGTCTCGCAATGTTTGAACACAAAGGGCAACTTTTATCTTTGATCATCAAATGAGTGGACTAAGAAACCCATGATCCTTGCTCAGCAGCCTCTGTCAGACAACAGTCTAACTTCAGAATTCTAAAATCAAAATGTGTTGCTGTGTTCAAAATAACTTGCTTATTCATTCCCAATTCTGAGGGAAGGTCACAGTCTTGAAATACGAAGAGCTTCTCTTTCCAAGATACTGCCTGATCTGCTAAGCTTTTCCTGTGTTTCTTTTTTCAGTTTTTAAATCATATTCTTCTTTCTTTGGCTTGGCTTCACGGACAAAGATTTATGGAGGGGTAGTTCTCCACGTCAGCTGCAGGCTCGTTTGTGGCTGACGTCCGATGCGGGACAGGCAGACACGGTTGCAATAATTCCTTTTTTAATTTAATTTTGGAGATAAAATTAAATAAGCATGTCTAGCCCATGCCACCCATATAAACCCTCCAAGCTTTTGAAGGGAACCAGAGCACCCAGAGGAAACCTGTGCAAGTCACAGGAGAACATACAAATTCCTTTCAAACAGCCACCGGTTTGAACCCAGGTCGCTGGTGCTGCAATAACATTGTGCTAACCACCACACTAACTGTGCTCCTCCTGCGATGTGATTTTTTTTTAAATGAAAGAAACATGCAGATTATTACAATGCAGCTGGCTAAATTTGACAAACATATCTTTGGGCTGCTCAACCACATAGGCCAAACCACACAGCCATTCCTGCCCATCATCATGCTCCAAGTGGCTCAAACTTTGCTTCAGTCATGAATAAAAACTGTTACGATTAAATTAGCTTGCATATCAAAGTTATCCAAGTGAAAACCAGAAGGAGTGGTTAAACGTCTAATGTGCGGTAAATGCCCACTGTACTCCACTGAAATTAATTTCAGAAATGGACATGATTTTAGCACATGGTGGAAGATGTAGCCTGCAGATTTGATACTGGAGTTGTAAACCATTCCAAACTTTTTGTTGCAATACTGGACAATTAACACACTACAAAAACAACTTGTTAATAATGCCAAACGCTTCACAGAGGCAAACTCAGACATTAACTAATACTTTGGTAAAGAAGAAACAAGGGGGTAGAATCTGCCAACAGTTCTTGCCATTGACACCCAATAAATGGATCCTTGGAGGAGAGACCCTGTGTGGTATGATGACCTTGCACTCCATGAAGTCACTACCTGGGGAAATCCTCAACAGTAAAATCCTCAATACTCAAACATTCAAGAATAATTACTAACATAAAGTGCAAAGAGAAAGACTCAAAGCAAAACACTGAAGGAGGAAAAATTGACACATGGAACCTAAGAAGTCTTTTCACAATGAAGGAACACATATCTGAGGCTTTTCAATCTTCTTTCTTCCATTCACACCAAGGGGAGCAGCCTCCTCTTGCCTGATGCGAGAGTCCTGGGCAAGGACTCCACACGTGAACTGAACTGCGTAATTCCCATACACTTCCATTAGAAATGTTAGCAAACTTGGCAAATGCCTGGCCATTAGGACAGCTGATTATAACCTTGTCAAGTATTTGGGAATGTCGTAAATTTAAACAGAGTTCGAGGTTCCGATTTTTATGTGCGCATAATGAAAGCATGCACATTGAACATAAAGGGACTTGGGTGATGCATGTGTAGGTGAAACTACGTGGAAAAAAATCTTGGGTGATTTTAGGGTGATAAAATGGGGAGACATTGAGAACCTCTTGGTTCTTACTGACGAAAGGCTTTGAATATTTGAACTAGAGCATACTTCACTAAACAATATGGAATCCACAGCTCTACTGCAGGCCTCACTGACCTCTGGTGCATAATAAACTGCCAGAAAGTCCAATGATAAGAGGAGAATACCAATGAGAAGCCACGGTCATCATATTTAAAGCATATATATTTAATGCTGGGGCTTGCCTGATATATTGGCATGAAATCCCGCTGGTATCATTAATCATAATCTCCCATTCTTGGCGCCAGAAATGTTCCAGTTGTGTCTTTTGCTGTGAAATGCCTTTCATTTTTTTAAAAAAGCATTGCTCAGTTACACAGAATGACATTTTTCAAAAGCACACCTTGCCTCAGGTCATTAACAAACCAACCAGGTTTCATACATTTTTATGCTTGGCATTTGCACCACGCAAAGGCCCAATTGCATCCTCTCTGCAGAGCACCCTGACTCTGCCTGCTCCCAATTTTTTATTATAATTTTTAACACTACGAACCATATCAACCAAAATATGTACAAACATTTCTCATTAAATTTACACAGTGGTCTTTTCTCCCCTTTTTTCCCCCCTTTCCCTCCCCCTACCTCTACCCAACCCCCTCCAAAACCCATAAATATTCAACATATACAATAAAACCATAAAACAATATTTTCACACAAAGGAAAATAAACAAAAAAAATGCGTCATCTATTTATTACACACTGAATCTAGTCGTTTTGTCTTATCATTTTCATTCTCATTTTAGGGGATGGAGGTCGTAGGCAAGCTCTCTCTGATATGTTCCATGTATGGTTCTCAAATTTGTTCAAACATTGTCTCTTTACTTTTTAAATTATATGTTATTTTTTTCAATGGAATACATTTATTCATTTTCATTTCCTGCATTGATTTAACCATAAATTTGGATACTTTTTTTTTTTAACTCGTCTTTTGTCCAGTTTTATTCAACATTGGGTCCAAATTAAGGTTAAAATCTCCTCCTATCAATATATTTCCTTGTGTGTCTGCAATCTTCAAAAATAAATCCTTCATAAACTTTTGATCCTCCTCGTTAGGAGCATATATATTGAGCAAATTCCAAAATTCTGAGAATATCTGACACTTTATCATTTCATACCTCCCTGCCGGATCTATTATTTCCTCCTCTATTTTGATTGGTACATTTTTGTTAACTAGTATGGCTACACCTCTAGCTTTTTAATTATAGGATCCTGCCACTACGTGTCCTACCCAGTCTCTCTTTAATTTGTTATAATCCACTTCAGTTCGATGCATTTCCTGCACAAATGCTATATCTATTTTTTCCTTCTTCAATAAATTTAGTTGCCTCTTCCTTTTATTTGGTTATGTATTCCATTAATGTTTATACTCATATAGTTCAACATGGCCATCTTACACCATCCTTGCATACACCTCTTTTCCATCTCTTCGCCACCTCCATACCCCTTCTCCCTATTTTCATCTCTTAGTTTTCTCTTATTACACTTCTTTGGCTTGGCTTCGCGGATGAAGATTTATGGAGGGGGTAAAAAGTCCACGTCAGCTGCAGGCTCGTTTGTGGCTGACAAGTCCGATGCGGGACAGGCAGACACAGTTGCAGCGGTTGCAGGGGAAAATTGGTTGGTTGGGGTTGGGTGTTGGGTTTTTCCTCCTTTGCCTTTTGTCAGTGAGGTGGGCTCTGCGGTCTTCTTCAAAGGAGGTTGCTGCCCGCCAAACTGTGAGGCGCCAAGATGCACGGTTTGAGGCGTTATCAGCCCACTGGCGGTGGTCAATGTGGCAGGCACCAAGAGATTTCTTTAGGCAGTCCTTGTACCTTTTCTTTGGTGCACCTCTGTCACGGTGGCCAGTGGAGAGCTCGCCATATAACACGATCTTGGGAAGGCGATGGTCCTCCATTCTGGAGACGTGACCCATCCAGCGCAGCTGGATCTTCAGCAGCGTGGACTCGATTATTACACTTAATGTACATTTAAACACATTTAAGACATAAAGTACCCCCGCAGTTCCCACATCCACTAATACCTTAACACATATAACAAAGCTCTCTCTCTCTTCTTTTTTCCCTTATTCCCTTCCTTCCCTTCTTTTTTCCCTCTTTAGTTCTTTACATATACATTGTTTTTATATCTTTTTATATACTTTATCGCCATTCTTCATTCTTGTTGCATTTCTTCATCTCTTCTCCTGTCCTGCCAACATTCTGCGAATTCTTGCACTTTCTCTGGACTCGAGAACAGTCTGTTTTGCTCCCCGCTTATAAATATTTTAAGCACTGCTGGATGTCTTAATATGAATTTGTAGCCTTTTTTTTCATAAAGTTGATTTTGCTGTATTAAATTCCTTCCTCCTCTTTAAGAGTTCAAAACATGTCTGGGTAAAAAAATATTTTTTTACCTTTGTATTCCAATGGTTTGTTATCTTATCTAACTTTATTCCTTGCCCGTTCCAGAATATTTTCTCTTGTTGTGTATCTCAAAAATTTTACTAAGATGGATCTTGGTTTTTGATGTGCCTGTGGTTTCGGAGCTAATGCACTGCGTGCCCTTTCTATTTCCATTTCTTCCTGCATTTCTGTCGTTCCCAGGGCCTTCGGGATCCATCCTTTTATAAATTTCTTCATGTCTGTGCTTTCTTCACCCTCCTTCATGCCCACCATTTTTATGTTGTTTCACCTACTATAATTTTCCAACATATCAATTTTCTGAGATAACAACTCTTGTGTCTCTTTAATTTTTTGTCACTTTCTTCCAATTTTTCTCTTTAGTCATTTACTTCCATTTCTACAGCCGTTTCCCACTCTTCCACATTCTCTACTCTTTTCCCTATTTCTGCCATTACCAGTTCTAACCTTTACATTTTATCTTCTGTTCTTTTCATTTTCCTTTTAATTGCATTAAATTCTAATTCTCTAATGCTTTTAATGCTCTCATTTGTTCTTCAAAAAAACTTTATCTATATTCTGTCCATCAGTTTTACCTTCTATTTCTCTGTGAAGATCTTGGTCTTCTTCCTCTTCTTCGGTGTCTGTACCTGTGTTTGTGTCTTCTTCTCTTCTTTGTGTCTGTGTCTCTTCTGTTTTTCCTGATGAGCTTCTTGTATCTCTTTGTCAGGCCTCTCCTTGCTGGGCCTCTTGTTGCTGGTCCTCCCCTCCTATGCTGCTCGTCTGTTGTTCCTTGCCCTCCAGCTGAAAGCCCTGGTGTCGGGCATCCCTCAGCTGTCACTCTGTGACAGCCCGCTCCTCTGCTGAGCCCCCCTCCCGCCAGTGGCCTCTTTCTCCTTTGATTGTGCAGTTGCGCACTTTTGTTTGGCTCCAAGAGCCATTTATGTAGTGCACCGGCCAGCGGGTTGCGACTCTGCAGAGCAGACACTGACTTCAAGGGTTGGACGCTCCTCGTCACCACAGGTGCAGGTAAGGTCTTCTTCTTTCTTCTCCGACAACCTTTTTACCTCTTTTTTTCCAATTGTTCTTACTTTCTCCTTCTTGGAAGCCATCTTCTTTCTCTTCTCTGTATCTTTATCTTCTAGTTCTTTTATTCTATTTTTGTAATGCTTTGCTTTTTCCTAACTTTTTTCCTATTTTCCTGGGGAGGGCTGGTTTTCCCGACCAGCCACTACTCCATCACATGACTCCTCCTGCCTGTTCCCAATCATCACTGTCCTCAACTGCTCTTTCAAAACCTGGAAACTTTTCAGAATGGGTTCTTACCAAATCCTCTCACTGGTTTCTCTGAAGGATTTGGAAACAGTGCAGAGTTATCTGTGGCATTGATTGATGTGGATCTTGAAGTAAGATCACCACTCCCGCCATTATCCCACACCCGCTCACCCCAAGAGACCAAACTTTTATCTCAATCTCTCCAGAAGTTAAGGCTTACCAAAATACAGAAAAACTCCTGTTATCCAGAATTCAAGCAACTGGCAGCCTCAAGCAACCAGGAGAATTTTTTTTTTTAAAAATCACAGAAAACAAATAGGTACCAAATACAAAAGTTTAAAAATCTCACTTTGCCATTAGTTTACCAATCACACAACATGTAATCTCTAGCAACCGGAAAATTCACTTATCCGGCATCTTCCAATCCCCTAATGTGCCAGATACCAGGGGTTTTTCCTTGGTTGAAATCGAGATGGGAAATCCTTTACAGCCCAAGCTTCAGGTTGATGCCTTGTCTGCTGTCAGATGAGGACAAAGTCACACTAATACTCAATCTCCTAACTTCACAATTATTCTAGGAGGCCACAGTTAATCAGTAATGCTCGCCTACGCTTTACTGTCACCCCAATAAAATCTGTGATGGATTAAACTCTGGAAATGTCTTGCTTTTTTTTCCTTTGAACACAGATGAGGAGACAGCATGGGCACATGGATCTGCCAGTATCCCTGCGGTTCAGCTGATGAAAGCACACATGTACTTTTTCAATCTGCACTTCAGAAACTAAATCTCCTCACAAGGGCAGAGCAGGTACCAGTGGGAAGGAAGAGCAGCAGGCACAAGGAAGGGGTCCCTGCTGTCAACGATGGCTGGATACAACAGAGATTCTCATGTCATATGCAACGAGCTTGGTTCCAACGTACTCACAAGATGTCTGCCAGTTTTGGATAAACTGTACCTAAGCTCCACAATAATCAGCTGCTGGCATGGGAAGGAACCAAAGAAACAGAACAGGGAATTTACGCCATTCTTCTCGTTCCCTTCAGCACAAGCAATTGAAAGACATGTTTAAACATAGCAAGGTTTTCATGACCTACTGTTCAGTTAAACTCTGCTGACTGCATAGCATCTGTCAAAGGATGCAATAATCTTTGTGCCAAGCATTTAAGGTCAGAGTCAAATCAAAAATGGTTGCAAGGTTATAACACAGCTCAAAATTTCATTTCTCCTTGCAACCCTTCACATCAGTCTATCAATTAAGCTAGGCTGCCGTCAGCAGTCTGTGACTACCCCACCTGTGAATTTTTTTTTGTAAATTACTCTGGACAGACTTAACCCCTTGAATAAGGAATGCAAAGCCTTAAGAGCTCACAGATCAGGGAGCATCCATGGAGAGAAATGGTTGGTCAGCGTTTCAGGTTGGGACGATCTTTAAATTAAAGATACATCACAGTAACAGGCCCTTCCTGCATCACTCAAATACACCCATGTGACTGATTAACCAACCAACCCTACACATCTTTGGAACATGGGAGGAAACTGCAACACTCGTAAGAAACCCACACAGACACGGGGAGAGTGTACAAACTCCTTACAGCCAGCAGCAGATTCAAATGCGGGTCACGGGCGCTGTAATACGGGAGCCACTCGGCTAATCAGGTCTTGAGAAAAGATTCCAACCAGAAACACTGATCTACATTTTCCCTCGTGGATGCCGTCTCACCTGCCTGAGGTCTTCCAGCTTCTGTTTGCTCATTTATTTCAGCATCTGCAGTTCTTGTGTTTCTCAGTCTTAACCCTTTTCTGGCAAAACACTTTCATTGGGCAAGTTTCAATCAACAAGGATATTTAAATGAACTTTGGAGTCGATCAGTTCATTTGATGCAAGCCCAGGATCAATGCAAGCAGTAAAGGAAGCCAATAAGATGGCTCTAATTCTATTGACAAGGTTCTATCAGAAATTATGTGAAATACTGACCGATCTGAAAGTAACCATTGATCTTATTGAGCTTATGGAGGAAAGTTCCTCAAACTTATTTAAATAAAAGCTTTCCTTTCAGTAAGTACATTTTCTTAATATTTGCATGATCTCTATGTCAGGGAAGGAAATTCAATGCAGTCCTTTGTGCTCATCAAGGTCAACTATCAATAGGCAGTGCAGGGTTGGATAGATTACCAGAAGGGACAAGTTCAGTGTTGGTGCAGATGATAGTGGCCTGATGCCTCTCGGCAGCATTCTCATCAAGGAATAAGTAACAGGAGGTGCCTAAGAGCTGTCATCTGGCCTGAAGAAGGGCTCCAGCCCAAAACATTTTACTTTCCGTGGATCTGCTAAGTTTCTCCGGCACTTTTGTGCACTGCACTAGACCCCAGCATCTGCATTTAACACTGATCTATTGGTCACTCTACGGAGTTCATGAAGATGGAAATGTTGGGAGGGAAGCCACCGTATAGGGGATCAGGGTCCAATAATTTTAGAGGGGCTGTGATTAGCCTCATTAATTAACCTACAACGGTCTCTGTTCATAGGGATCAACAAGCTATGAATTTTTAAGATTTAAATTTAGACATACTGCACAGTTCTTTCTTTGGCTTGGCTTCGCGGACGAAGATTTATGGAGGGGCACAGTTACAGGCACTTCAAACCCACAAGCTTGTTCTGCCCAAATAGTTCAATTAACCTCCAACCCCGGTATGTTTTGAAAGGTGGGTGGGAGGAAACCCACACAGACACAGGGAGAATGTACAAACTCCTTAAAGGCAGCGCCGGATTCAAACCCGATTCCCTGGCACTGTAATAGTGTTGCACTAACTGTTATGAACTCTGAGGCTACAACACAATTTCTCCTTGAACGAGTACAATGGTAATGTCAAACTACTTCTTCCAAAGTAATGTGACTTGCTACTGCTCTGAAGTTTACAGAGTTGAGGTAGCGACATGGAAGTAGTGCACGATAGGCTCCTAGAAGCTTATTTATTGAAGTCAGAGACCAAGAAACTGGGTCAGTGTCTACACCTGTATCTCTTGTGAATGCAATCAACCTTGTGAAATGGAAGGCAACATGCCCCTTCTCCATAAATGGCCCCTTGGGAGACACAGACCACTGAGCTTTCCAAAGCAATGCACAGCCTCACCTTTCAGATACGATGCACATACCTTTGACTCAATGGAACTGCTGTCTCCCACCATGTTGCATGTGGCTGATTGTGGTATCCTGGCAACAATGGGAGCTGCTGTGCGCTTCTTGTTGGGGTTCTGTTTAAGGGATAAGTAACCTCAGTCAACCTCTACTGAGCATAGCCTTAATGCTCGGCATAACTTTGGTTTTGCATGGAATTTCAACCTTGAAACAAGTGCAAACAAAAATCAGACTTAAGGAGGTCATAATGTGAGGCAAAAATAAGAAAATTGATAACAGCTAAACCAAGTTTATTAGATGAAGAAAACCAAGTGATTGCCTTTCAAATGGTTTTCACCGGTCTGAAGTTACATCAGTGATTTCTCCTGCAGCTGCCTCCTTCCCATAACAGGAGCAGCACGTTCTAATGAGGCCTTGCACAGGAAGGATCATTTTTGGATAGTTGTGCCCCAGCAGCAATGGCTGCAGTCTGGGAAAGGTAGATGTACTGTGCAGGCCATACTCCGTCTCAGTATCGGTGGTAGGAGGAGAAACACTGGGATCCTGGGGGAAGAGACAGGACTCTCATTCTCCATATCCCAGCTGAGACTCTCCAGGGATGAGACAGAAAACTGCATGGCAATAACTGCAGCCTCCTGCTGCTAAACAGCTTCTGGAAATGGCAGTCATCTCCTTGAAGGCATCCCCCTCCTCCCGCAGAATAGCCACATCCTTGACCTGGAGAATACCCTGACACGGGCTCATAGACAGACAGACCATGGAACCTAAGAATCCACTCTGCAAGAGGACTTCAAATGTGCTTCCATGTTGCTGACATGTCCACTGTGGATGGTGAACAAGTGGGCATCACCTCCAGAGTGGATACAATTCTCTCCTACCCCTGCTTGTCCTTGTGCAAAGGAGTGGACTTCTCAGTGGATCCAGCCACCCACTTAATTGGTCCGGAAGATCAATGCAAGATTTTTTTTTTAATTTAGACATACAGCACAGTAACAGGCCCTTTTGGTCCATGAGCCTCTGCCACCCAATTACACCCAATTGACATACAACCCCAGCACCTTCTGAAAAGTGGAAGGAAACCAGAGCAAACCCACTCAGACATGGGGAGAAAGTTAAAAACCCTGGTCGCTGGCACCGCCCAATGCTAACTGTGCCTCCCTTAAAGAAGCATTTAATATTACAGCACAGAAATAGACCCCTTCGGCCCTTCTAGTCTGTGCCAAACTATTTTCCTGCCTAGTCCCTCTTTATCTGCCAAGGCCATAGCCCTTCATACACTTCCCATCCATGCACCTGTCCAAATTCTTCTTAAATGTTAAAATTAAGCCCGTATTCACCACCTCACCTGGCAGCTCATACCACACTCTCATTATTCTCTGTGTGAAGAAGTTCCCCCTCGTATTCCCCTAAACTTTTCCCCTTTCACCCTTAAACCATGTCCTCTCAAGCAAAATATTTCAGTTTCAATTGGGTCCAGAACAGTGGTTCTCAACCTGTTTTTTCCACTCACATAGCACACTTACTAATCACAGAGCACCTACAGCATAAGGATAGCTTAAGGAGGTAAGTGAGTTGAAAGAAAAAGTTTGAAAACCACTGGTTTAGATTCTCAATTTCTATTGAAACATACTGTTGTTGATACTATATTTACTACAAGGTGAAATGGAAAATGAATTTTATTTCCAATCTCATTCCAATGAGGCTCTATGGTATTTGAATTATGCTACTTACATATAGCATTGGACTTTTGTGGATCAAGCCAAACCAACCCGCTACAATTCAAAAAAGGGAACTGTCTCACAATCTTACAATGACCAAGCCAGAAATGGAAAGCAAATCACAACTCCCAAACTCACACTCAAACAGCCCCCAACACACTAAGTCTCTCAACAATCCACATCTACTTGCCAAGGGAGAATGTACACTACCTGGTATCATTATGGTTTGCTTATCAACACTAATACCAATACATCTCTGTTATATGGCATCCAGTTCCAAATCTAGTACCCCTGATCAGCTGTAACCACAGTTCTTCCTCACTTTTGCTCTCCTCCCCCTTGGAATGAATGCCCTGCATGCCACGAATGTTTCTGATTAGTGCAATCCACTGCTTGGAAACCAAACAAGATTCACAGAGCAGATGCATCTCACACACAACTGAGTGGGACAGAAAATCAACTATAGTCTTAATGAAGGGCACTTTAAGCCTGAAATGTTGGTTATGTTTCTTGATCTTTGCTATATAAAATAACCTGCTGAGTTTTTCCAGCAATGCATTTTTCCTTCATCTCTAGCCTGTTATCCTTTTGTTGCAACATGAGGAACAGCTGCATGATCATGGAGAAGGAATCTCCTGGAACCTAAATTAGTGCATTAATACGGTAGGAACTATTAATGCTATAGGAACTATAATTATACCAGAAAATGAGATATAAGCATAACTTCTTCTGTGCCAGGGTCCAGGACAGAGATATTCTACTCTGTACAAGACCCAAGACTGTGGAATAGGAACTGCGTGGAGTCCAACTCGAACTCCAGCCCTCAACTCAGAATCTATGGATTCACCCTCGTGTCACAGCTGGCCAATTAAAATGCACAGCATTTCTTTCTAAAAAATTATAGCTGGAGGAGAATTAAAAAGGCACCATTATCTGCTTCAGCGGGAACTGTAATTCCCCATACATGTGGAACTAAAAATACTCCAGAATTGAGACTTGCTAGAGTTTCCCTGCACGAAAACAGTGCTTATTCACAAATCCACTGGGAATCAGGCACAAAACTAATAAAGCTTAGTTCTCCTGCACACCTGAACAGACCCAAAGGCCAAAATCACCAGCCTCTGCACATTTAGATGCTCAATTATATTTTTGAGTACTCGCATATTTCATACAGCTCACAAAACATGCTATAATTTTAAAATTAGAGAACAGATGCACACTTGGGTCCTGTTTATTTGTTGAGGTGCTATTTAGTTTTATAGTATATTGTATCATTCTCCTATTTACAATGGTATTGTGAGATTGATTAAGAGCTCTAACCTTTGTTCAAAGGGCTGAATGGCATACTCCCACACCTATATTCCATGATTCTATGTTCTCTATCACAGATGGAGTTAGGCAATGCAACATAAATAGATAACTCCTGCAAAATAAATATCAATTGTTTTCCCTTTGGTCATCTTGCAAGTTAAATACAAAGAAAATGAATAGATGATCTTATTAAAAGACAAAGTGAGCAGGCCTTAGTAAAACCAGGATAACAAGGCAAACTTGCCAATGGCTGTTGGAAAGGTGGCAAGATTATTAGTCAAAGCAGAATGACCCAAGTTCACCACAAAACAGAATATGGATTGGAAAATGTCAAAGGAGGTAGAGAGAGAGAGAGAGAAAGGAATGAGAGAGAGAAAAAGGAATGAGAGAGAGAGAGAGAGAGAGAGAGAGAGAGAGAGAAAGGAATGAGAGAGATAAAGGAATGAGAGAGAGAAAAAGGAATGAGAGAGAGAGAGAGAAAGGAATGAGAGAGAGAGAAAGGAATGAGAGAGAGAGATAAAGGAATGAGGGAGAAAGAAAGGAGTGAGAGAGAGAAAGGAATGAGAGAGAGAGAAAGGAGTGAGAGAGAAAGGAGAGAGAGAGAAAGGAGTGAGAGAGAAAGGAATGAGAGAGAGAAAGGAGTGAGAGAGAGAAAGGAATGAGAGAGAAAGGAGTGAATGAGAGAGAAAGGAGTGAATGAGAGAGAAAGGAGTGAATGAGAGAGAAAGGAGTGAATGAGAGAGGAATGAGAGAGAGAGAAAGGAATGAGAGAGAGAGAAAGGAATGAGAGAGAAAGGAATGAGAGAGAGAGAGAAAGGAATGAGAGAGAGAGAGAGAAAGGAATGAGAGAGAGAGAGAGAAAGGAATGAGAGAGAAAGGAATGAGAGAGAGAAAGGAATGAGAGAGAGAAAGGAATGAGAGAGAGAGAGAGAGAAAGGAATGAGAGAGAAAGGAGTGAATGAGAGAAAGAAAGGAGTGAGAGAGAGGAATGAGAGAGAAAAAGGAATGAGAGAGAGAGAAAGGAATGAGAGAGAGAGAAAGGAATGAGAGAGAGAGAGAAAGGAATGAGAGAGAGAGAGAGAAAGGAGTGAGAAAAAGAGAGAGGAATGAGAGAGAGAGAAAGAAAGAGAGAAAGGAATGAGAGAGAGAGAAAGGAATGAGAGAGAGAAAAGAGTGAGTGAGAAAGAGAGAAAGGAATGAGAGAGAGAGAAAGGAATGAGAGAGAAAAGAGAGGAGAGATAGGACAGAAAAGAGAGGAGGAAGAGAAAGAGAGATGGGAGAGTAGAGGAAGAGAGAGGAGGAGAGAAGAGAAAAGAGATAGAGCGGGAGATAGGAGAGAAAAGAGAGTAAAGAGAGAAAAAAGAGAGCAAGAAAAAAGAAAAGGGAAATAAAAAAGAGGGAGATAGCAAAGAGAGAGATATAGACAAGAGAGAAAGGGAGAAAGAAAAGAGAGGAGCAAAAGAGAAAAAAAAAGCAAGAAACAAACATGTAAAATGATCCAAAATTGCTTGAACCCGAATTCCAATGAAGAATCATCTGTGAGGAGTTAAGGGAGAGCTGCCTACATTGTGCAAGTAATAATGAAATGTACTGCTGAAAGAGAACACAAAGGTGAAACAGAGATGCAGGAAGAGGTGGTAGAGGCAGGGGAAGACTGGAGGTTTTAAGAAGAAACAAATTTCATCCATTATTCCAGGGATGACCAGGTTCTTCAGCAGCAGCTATCACAACCACCACCGCACTAAGTTGGTGAGTCAACACATCAGAGAAAAGTCCTTTCCTCCCTAAAACAGCTCACACTTAATCAATCATGAATTTATTATTGTACTGCACCTGCCATTTATTTGACTACTTTTCCTTCAGGTGCATTTTATCTGGTTAGGTGATACCACTTGTAGGGATACAGTGTTCAGACATTAGAATCAGATGTTGGGCAACATAGAAATGAGTACTTCCACCCAACTCATCCATACCAAAGTGTTCCTGAACTACTCCCATTTGCCTTCATCTGACCCGTGTCCACTGTACTTTGCAGATCCACATACCCGTCCAAATATCTTTTAAAGAGCGTTCTTGTATTCTCCTCTGCAACATCCTCTGGTAACTCATTCCATGCACCTACCATTCTCCATATGAAAATTTGCCACTCAGGCCATCTTAAAACCTTGCTCCAAATTAGACTGTAAACAAAATAGTTCAACTTTTGTTTGAATGTACAAGTTACATATCAATGTTACACATTAATGGGCTTGCCTTTATTTCCAGTGGAAATCTCTCCAATCCAGGATACAAAGGAATGGCTAAACATGTTAGGTAGGACTTTATTCCCTGGACCGTAGAAGAAAGAGGAGAGATTTGATAACAGTGTACAAAATTAGAGGCATAGATGGGGCAGGCAGGGTTTTTTTTCCACTAAGATTAGGGAAGGCATTAACAAGAGGACATGGGTTAAGGGTGAAAGGTGAAATGTTTAAAGAGAACATTAGGGAGAACTTCTTCACGCAGAGAGTGGAACGAACTCCCAGCTGAAGTTGTGGATGCAGGCTCAATTTTTACATTTTTAAAAATTGGACGGGTACATGGAGGGCTATGATCCAGGTGCAGGTCACTGGAAGAATAATAGTTCAGCACAGACTAGATGGGCCAAAGGGCCAGTTTCTGTGCTGTTGTGTTCTATGGAGCTCTCTCTTCCTGCCACTATTCATCCTAACACTGGGATCATTTCATTCTACTTTCTACAATTAAAGTTCATGTGTCCAGCATACATTTCTAACGCTGTCCCAGGTGTTGCAAAGGATGGACCTGGCTCCGTTGCCATGCAATGTCCCGGTCAGCTGGACTTTGCTACACCACCTATCCTTCATCAAAGTTTTTCCAGACAGACACCTTTGATAATCAGTCTATCAGGCAGTGGTCAGTATGGAACTTTCTGCAGACACTGAGAGACAAAGATGTGGGCCATTTCCCTGAGCAGACCATCGAGGTCATCTGGTGCCTTCCTGACAAGTGAGGAGATGATGAGTGCAACATTTGTTTACATGTTTACACTGCATAGTTTATTTTGGCATTACCAATTGGTGGCAGTCCTGCTGTGCCCGCAGGAAAAAGAATCTCAGGGTTGTATGTGATGTCATGTATGCACTCTTGACAATGCATCTGAAATCTGAGTGTCCACGATATGTCACTCGTTAAGTGAACTCCAAAGAACTTGGTGCTCTCCACTCTCTCATACAGAATTGTTGATGTGCAGGGGAGGGTAGTCATTCCTGGTCCTCCTCAAGTAACAGTGGGAGGTGGGGGGTGGGGGAGAGTAACTACAAGGGGTCACAGTGGTAGTAATGGTGCTATATAGAAAATGGAAGTTACGGCATGCAGTCATAGAAATTCATGGATATAAAACGAAGGGTGCAGAGAGACTTTGAACAGTTTTCATTTTGTAAATAATTTATTCTGGGTAAAGTCTATTTTTGGTTTTAAAAAAAAGAGTTCATAACACACTAACAGAAACCAGATCAAAAAAAAAGGAAAAATCGCAAATGGCAATCTTGATTGAACAATCACAGTAAAAACAAGTTCATTATCCAGAAAGACATGAACCACATGCAAATAACCCTCCCCCCCCACTCCACATCGCACTGACCCCCTCCATTTGCTATCTTTGTGAAGCTGGGTAGTGCTGTCAAAGATTGTGAAATTTATCAATTTGTCAAGATCGAGAAGAGGAGGCGCTGTCAAGGCTAGCATTTGTTCCAATGCTTAAATGCCCTTGAAAAAGAGATGGTGAGTTACCTTCTTGAACTGCTGAAGTCCTTCTAGTGAAGGTTACTATCTCCCCCACCCCTGTACAGTCAGGATTTAGACCCAGTGACAATGGAAGAATTTAGGTACTAAATGCAGTGGTATGCAGACCCTATCTTGCTGTGGGAGTGGCTCAGTTGCTCCAGGGACAACCCTCCCCCCACCCCATTTCCCAACAATGCACCACTTCAACTGAATTGCACACTTCATCCCTCAATTTCCTCTCCTTCTTCTGCATTTTGCACCCTCTCCACCATACCCACTCCTTGCTCTTATTCTCCACTCCGTGGAAAGCTGCGTAGCTGCCAGAGTGAGCACTTGAACAATGATAACCCACTTCCCAGCAGGCACCGTGCATGAGCTTTGTATTTTACACCCTCTCCACCATGCCCACTCCTTGCTCTTATTCTCCACTCCGTGGCAAGCTGCGTAGCTGCCAGAGTGAGCACTTGAACAATGATAACCCACTTCCCAGCAGGCACCGTGCATGAGCTTTGTATTTTGCACCCTCTCCACCATGCCCACTCCTTGCTCTTATTCTCCACTCCGTGGCAAGCTGCGTAGCTGCCAGAGTGAGCACTTGAACAATGATAACCCACTTCCCAGCAGGCACCGTGCATGAGCTTTGTATTTTGCACCCTCTCCACCATGCCCACTCCTTGCTCTTATTCTCCACTCCGTGGCAAGCTGCGTAGCTGCCAGAGTGAGCACTTGAACAATGATAACCCACTTCCCAGCAGGCACCGTGCATGAGCTTTGTATTTTGCACCCTCTCCACCATGCCCACTCCTTGCTCTTATTCTCCACTCCGTGGCAAGCTGCGTAGCTGCCAGAGTGAGCACTTGAACAATGATAACCCACTTCCCAGCAGGCACCGTGCATGAGCTTTGTATTTTGCACCCTCTCCACCATGCCCACTCCTTGCTCTTATTCTCCACTCCGTGGCAAGCTGCGTAGCTGCCAGAGTGAGCACTTGAACAATGATAACCCACTTCCCAGCAGGCACCGTGCATGAGCTTTGTATTTTGCACCCTCTCCACCATGCCCACTCCTTGCTCTTATTCTCCACTCCGTGGCAAGCTGCGTAGCTGCCAGAGTGAGCACTTGAACAATGATAACCCACTTCCCAGCAGGCACCGTGCATGAGCTTTGTATTTTGCACCCTCTCCACCATGCCCACTCCTTGCTCTTATTCTCCACTCCGTGGCAAGCTGCGTAGCTGCCAGAGTGAGCACTTGAACAATGATAACCCACTTCCCAGCAGGCACCGTGCATGAGCTTTGTATTTTGCACCCTCTCCACCATGCCCACTCCTTGCTCTTATTCTCCACTCCGTGGCAAGCTGCGTAGCTGCCAGAGTGAGCACTTGAACAATGATAACCCACTTCCCAGCAGGCACCGTGCATGAGCTTTGTATTTTGCACCCTCTCCACCATGCCCACTCCTTGCTCTTATTCTCCACTCCGTGGCAAGCTGCGTAGCTGCCAGAGTGAGCACTTGAACAATGATAACCCACTTCCCAGCAGGCACCGTGCATGAGCTTTGTATTTTGCACCCTCTCCACCATGCCCACTCCTTGCTCTTATTCTCCACTCCGTGGCAAGCTGCGTAGCTGCCAGAGTGAGCACTTGAACAATGATAACCCACTTCCCAGCAGGCACCGTGCATGAGCTTTGCTGCCAACAATGAATGCACGTCAGCTTCTCAGTTTCCAATGAAAAAATTACAACTGAAATTTTTAAAAAGTATAAATACCCCAACCAATAACACTTTTTAAATTAAATTCAGGGGAAAATCTAGTGCTAATACAGCAAAACCAGGTGACATCCAATTTCTACGCTTGAATCAAAGGCCATGGAGACAAAATCAAAATGCAATCTTACCCTCAGAAGAGGAGCACAGGGAACTTTGCAAACCTCAGAGTTTTCTCCATTTGCTTATTGCTTAATAATATTCAAATGCACTAGGCAGAAACTAGCACAAGATTGGAAAAAAATGTGCACCCGATCCAAACACCAGAACAAATAGTCCCCTTTCAACAAGCTGCAGGCTAAAAGTTGTGTCACACAGCAGCAACACAACTAAAGCCCATTATTGCCAGATATTCAGAGCCTTCCAACAAAGCCTCAGATCATTCGACATTAAAGTTGAGAGCTCTCAAACCTTTAATTTAGGTTGGATACAGACAGCGACCAATGCTGGCAGCATTGGTCTATTTACAGCGAATTACACCATCCTTCTGAGCAGATTATCAGCGTCAGATAGCGTAATGAGCACTATGGTTCTCAGGCAGAAGGCAAAGGACTCAGAAGTTCCCCTCCTGAATGTCAAATGTGGGCTGAGACACGACTGTTGTACAGAAGGGTTCAGGGCTGCCACCTGTTGCAGATGTTTCTCTGAGGCTCATCAAATGTGACACAAAAGATCCAATGTCAATTCTCTGAAAAACAGGGAGTTCTTTCTGGCATCTGGCTAATATTTATATCTCAACCAACATGTGAATCAGATTCTCCAGCTATCACCATGGGTGTCTGCTGTACACAAATTTGCCGCCTTGTTTCTTGCATTATTGCATAAATGCCCTTCAAAAGATCTGCCTTGAATGTAAAATGCTTAAAGTGAGAAGGGTACAATTGAAACACAATGAGAAGCTGCAGGGACTCAGTGGGACAGGCATTAATCCATAGAGGGAAATGGGCAGTCAAACTTTCAACGGTGCATTTGCATCCATGGAAGCTGCCTGAACCTCTGCATTGTACCAGCTTCTCACTGTTTGCTGAAAGTTGCAACCTCTGCAGTTTCATGTGGCTACAGAAATGCGATTCCCCCCCCACCACCCCCCCCAGAGCAAAACAGAAGAATCTCAATGTCCCAATGGCAGGTGGAAATCACGAATGGCTAGTGATTCATCAGCATCGTCCTGGTGTTCTGTGCGACTGTATGGTCCAATATAGAGGATTTTCCAAAATTGGACATACTATCATTCAGACAATTCAACATTCAATACCCCAAATGGAACTTCCATCCCCAGCAGGGCATCATGGTTCACAGGTCACTGCACTATCTGGTTTCAACATTTTCTGTGCAGTTTATCTCCTCTTTCAAACTTTGATGTTAGGCATAGCAACAAAAAAAAATCACATTTATGATCTGCTATCCTCCAGTAACCAAGTTATTTTCTTTTGAGAGGAGTTCATTCACTCATTTGTTTCAGTGTTACATTCAATCAGATCATGCCTCTTATCCACTTGAACTCCATTTACCTACCTGTGTTCCATATTCCAATTATGTCAATCAATATCTATTCATTTTGTTTCTGTATTTATGTGCAATCAAAACCACAGGGGAATGAATTCCAGATTTCACAATCACCCCCCAAATTTGTTCCTGGTTGTCATTGTAAAATCCTGTCCCTTGATCTGGATTTCCCAACCAAGGGCGGAAACTCTGTAGATGAAATTGGGAGTGTCATTGCACAGGGGATCTGTCCAGTTTCACTTGATTTGGAAGGCAGTGTGTCATGCATATTGGAATCAGAAAATCCTGGCCTTGCAAGCACAAAACACTCAAGGCTCTCAAAGTTGGAGAAAAATGTGAATTTTAAGGGCAATTTGCCGTCACGGTAAGAACAAGAGACAAGGTTATTTACGCTAGCAAAGAACCAACAACTCAGGTTTGAATGCATCGCTGTCTGTGACCACGTGGGTTTCCTCTCACATTCTAAAGACATTTGTGGGTTAGTAGTTCATTTAGCCACGAGTGTAATTGAGGAACGCAGGCTCGAAGGCCTGTTACCGTGCTGTATCACAAAATTTTAAAATGTTAAATGACTGGGAAATGACACACCAAGTACTGGCACTGAATGGCCTTAATCTCCCCTGAAGTGGCACTATAACAAGTAAGGAGACACTGTGGTGTCAGAAGTGGGCACTGACTGATGGCAGGAACCGTGGTGGTTGGAAGCGTTGCCCCAGCCCCACAGTCCAGAAAACAGACAAAGGAATTGCCTCGCAGAAAGGACAACTTGGGAAGGAATGAGAAAGCTTCTTCGAGGCCAGACTCCATGAGGCCTGGATAAAGATAGATGCTCAAACCAACATACAGGAGACCTTCTATTGATGAAGTGCATAAGAAGGAGGGAATGATTATCATTTCAACACTTCCGATGATCACTGTAAAACTGTGTCATCAGCATAAAGGAATGCATCTGATTATTCCAAAGCATGCTACATGGATACTGGAGTTACATTCAGCAACCAGATTTTAAATAGAATTTGATCGTGCAGCACATAAACACGCAGCATTACGCATGAGAATAACTAGGCCATCTTTTCTATGCCTGGTTGATTTTAATTAGCATTTTAAACACTTCGTCAGAACTTCTCTTACTATTCTGTTTTCTTATTTACAGATTCATCAAGTCCCTGTCTGTCATCATCAATGGGTTTTTCATAAAACTCGTGTTAAAAATTCAGGATTATCTCCAAGATATTGAAAGTGGAGTTTCATTATGTTAATGGTGAGGAGAAGAGAAAAGAAAGCAATCTCTTTGCTTACATTTTTCAAAACTTCAATAAAAAATGCGATCTTCATCAATATTGCACCTGAATCTGCCAGGGTTCACAAACAAGCACCAGGACTTGCCCTGGCTGGCAGTGAGAGGAGCTTTCCCAGTCAGTACAACCAGAACATAACCCACAACACACGTCCTCGAGATGAGAGCGGTGGAGTAGAGAAGACAGTCTCCCGTTTCTTTGCAGATTCGCTAAGAGTGTGTGGAGAAGGATGCAAGGGTCCTTGTCACGGTTCACCCCCAGCAGCAGTGTGACAGAGTCAGACTGAGAATTGATGGAAGACCAGCAACTCTTGAAAGACGCACTTTGGTCTGCTTGATGTCGGTGAGGGAATGCTGCCTTCGGGCACATTCCAGGCTGCAAAGAGTACGTGCTGAGGGTGCTGTGGGGAAGTCCCCCCATTACTGGGCAGTGAGAAGCAGAGACCGAGGGGGAAGTCCTTCAAACAAAGGGGGGGGGGGGGGGGTAGATGCAACAAGGTGTCACAGTGGTGGAAATGGAATAGAATGTAGCAAGGCAGTGATGGGAATGTATGGATATGAAAGTAAGGGTGGGAACAAACTCTGAATGGTTTTCTCTTTGCAAATAATTTATTGTGAATAAAGTCTATTTTTGGGGGTTGGGGGGGAAACCTGAATTTAACCCCTAAAGTTCAGAACTCTGCATTGTGATTACATCACAAGTGGACTGACACCAGCCTCTAATCTGGGCACTCAGACAATCCCATAAGAAGTGGGTTTACCATTTGGATAGTTGAACTATCACCGGCACCAACAAGCTTGACAGGAGGCGTCACTATTCAGCAGAAAAGGACTCAGGTTAGGGATTTTCCAACATAGCCCACACACAGCAAGAACTCAACAATATCATTCCAGCATTGAAATATCTCAGAGGCTCAGCCCCATCTGTCCCCATGAACTCTATAATCCCATATTTTAATAAAGGGCTCAAGCCCAAAATGTTGATTCTGTATCTTTTCCTTTGCTATGTTAAGTGCACGGTTTGACCAGTTGAGTTTCTCCAGCATTGTGTTTCTTTTAATTCTGATCTCTTGTGCATTCCATGTTTTTCACTGCTCTCCCAATGGATTCTATTCCTGTCCCCCAATTCCTGAGTATCCTGCTTCAACCTCTCCACCACTCTTTCTACTTGTAAGGCATTAAATAAGAAAAGTCTGCAGGTGCAGTGGTCACATGCAAAGCATAAACATGCTGGAGAAACTCAGCCCGGTCATGCAGAACCCATAGCGGGTAAAGGGTAACTAACATTTCAGACTTGAGCTCTTCGTCAAGGTATAAACAAAATGCTTGCAGGCTTCTGAATAAAAAGATGGGGTGAGGAGAAGAGGGAGGATGGGGTAGTGGGAGGAGCATGAGGCAACAGAAAAGAGGTCATAATTACACCAATGTGCTGAAGAAATTCGCATGTCTGTTAACCTGAACTCTCCCTGCTCCTTCCTACCTCCTCTCCTCCCCTCCCACCACCCAACCTTTTCATTCAAGCACCTGCCTGTTTTCTCCTCATAGTTTGATTAAGGGCTCATACCCAAAATGCTGGTTATTCTTTACTTCCTATGGACTCTGCATTTCCTCCAGCACATTTGTGTATTCCACCTTCAAGGTGCTTTTTCAAGATTTGTCACAATCTAAGCTTTTGATCGTTGGTCACGCACTTCTAAAGCCATGTCAAACTTCCTTCGAAAATGTCAGACACCTTAGGAAGTTCTGAACAAACGACGAGAAGCTGGAGGCCCTCAGCAGGTCAGGCAGCATCCATGGAGAGAAACAGAGAGTCAACATTTGGGCAGGGACCTTTTTCAATACAAAGATGGTAATCAGAGGAACTTCAAGCACCTTAAGTAAGGGAAAAGACAAAGGAGGAGCCAAGATGTAAAGCAATACCGAGGTAAAGATGTAAAGGGTTGAGTCCAGAGGGGGGGCTGGAAGGAGGGAAGAAAAAGGGACACAAATGAAAAGCACGTACTGGAATGGACTTGTAGAATGGGAATAGATGAAGAATAGAAGGAAGCTTTCGAACTGGATTGGGTTGGGACTACCTGAAATTGGAAAATTCCATGTTATATATACTATTGTAGGCTGGGTTGTAGGTTATCCAGGTGGAATACGACATGGTATTTAAAAGCCCCACCTTTTCATCTTAAAATTGGTAAATTCATCTTCTTTGTGTGCCCAACATTCACTTTTACAATTTAAGGTAGTACATTGAGCTTACTTTTCTAAAGTTCAATTGGCTATATTTCATTTTAGCATTTCCTTGATAGGTGACAGGTGTAAGACTGAAGAAGGTACTTTGTTACATATGTTTTGGTCTTGTTCCTCTCTTTCCATTTTTTGGGAAGATATCTTTCGTGTCCTATCTTTAGTTCTCAATGTGAATCTGATGCCTAATCCTATAGGTATCCTTTTAGGATCAACTAAGACAGATGATTTAAATTTAATTATGCCTCAATCAATATATCTTAATCAATATTGGTAGATGTTCAATAGTGATGAGATGGAAAGACCTTGTCTCTCCTATTTATACCCCATGGCTATCCGATATGATGCCATGTCTAACTTTGGAAAAAGTCAGATGTTTTTCTACTGTAACGGATTTAAATTTTCGGGGTCCCATTATTTTGGTAATTTATAAGATCACTTGGATCTTGCTTTATGAGTTTGTGGTTTATTTTAATGGTAGTTTAATGGTAATATGTACTTACTAGATAACTTCAGAAGGGAAGGGGGTAGAATTTGTAGAAGAGTATAATAGTTACCATATAACCATTTACGGAGCGGAAACAGGCCATGTCGGCCTTTCGAGACCGCACCGGTTCACTAGAACAGCTCCACTAGCTCAAACCTCCCGCTCTCTGCCAATAACCCTCCAATCCCCTCACCTCCACGTACACATCCAACCTTTTCTTAAATGACAGAAGGGACCCTTTGCAACACATAACTCTAGTGCCACATTTCACATTACAATTTCTCCACGAAAATGTTTTGTTTTGTTCTTCCCTTTTAAAAAAAATTCAATTAGCCACTTATTGTAATTGTTTGTGTTTGCTACTTTTTTTCTGTTTGACTGCTACATCGTTTATATATAAAATCATTTTATTTTTCTTATATAACTTTTTTATGTACATTCCTTTTTATATATTACCTTTGATGAATGGCTTTTATCGATGTACTATTTCGGTAAAATCCAATAAAAATATTGAAAAAGAAAAGCTCCACCTGAATAACAGTGGTCACTCTGAATGTTTAACATACAATACTTGTCTATTTAATCAACTGCATAGCCCAACTCGGAGTGCAAGGCAGAGGCTTGCCAAAGAAGCCATCTTACCAGAAAGCTGCTGATCCTCACTTGCTATCTACTCTTTAGATCAATTATCATTGTGTGAACACTTTGAAGGAAATCCTATTCTTAAATACTCAGGCTATATGTTTCATAAGATGGGGCTATATCGGGACCAGGCTACAAATCCTGAGACAAGAGGGGCCACTTCAAGGGCCCAAAGAACCATTTCCAAGCCCAATTGGCATCCAACAGGTCGTTAGGAAAAGACTCCAATATGGGGTAGGAACTTGAGCAGCCGAGTCTTCCACAAGCCAATTCCAGAGTTGCACTGTGATGAGTAGGACTGCAATGTCTGGGGTGCACTCTGACCCCGGGTCCTGTCTGGCTGCAACTGTACTTTCTGTGAGTTTCCTTGCTCAGCCAAGAGCGCCTTATTGTTAATCCTTACGTATAGGTGGGTAGCCAGAGAATGGGAAAGGGGCTTGTGGAGCTGAAGGGAAAACAAACGACAGGGAAAATGGGAATAGACTCTATGGGCCGAATTGCCTCCCCTGTTTTATGGAAAATACAAGATCCCATAGTGAGCTGGGCAGCGTTTATCAGATGGATAACAGGCGGAGGAATTTTAAAAAAAATGAAAGTAATTAATCAAAGATGCACAAGAGACAAACGCACCAGGGCTCAGAACGAAGGGGGAACGCGCTGCAAGGGGCACATCTTGCCAGACTCAACCCAAGCGCCCCGTGGTCTGGGGTGAGATGGCGCTGGTGACTTGTCAGTGAGAAGACTACCTGGCAGAGCGAACTCACGGCGACTCCAATGAGCGCAGGGTAAAACTGGAGCAATGATCTTATTCAATTTGTTTGCAAAACACGCCACGCAGATGCACCAAGTAAACCGAAGGGCACAATCGGAGGACTTTTTTTTTTTACCTCGTTTTTGCAGCGTACAAGTGGCAAGTCCCTTCTCTCCCTCTCTCCAAACTACACAGCGTTTTTCGTGGAGATCCTCCGCTCCTGCAACATTTATTTCGACAGTCAATTCTCTCTCCCCCCCCTCTCTGGGGGCACAGTGTCAAGAATAGACGTGAACGTTCATTTTTGTTTAAAGTTAACAACTGATCGCCTTTTAAAACAATGTGCGAATCTTTGTTTATGCCAAATTCTCCCCCCCCCCCAATAAAATACTCAACAAATGAAAAGTTGAGCTTCTCAACCTCGGTGACAATAAAGAGCCGAGCGGCGCCCGCCTGTGTGATACCTTCACCATTCTTGGGTTCCTCTCGTCTCCTCCGCTCTCCTCTCAGAGGACGTCCCGTGCTACTGATCGGGGTGGGGGTAACGCTGATACCTCCCCTGTCCCAAATAGCGCAGACCCTTCCCGGGTGCTCCAAGGCTCCTGGCTCAATGCTGCCGACGTGGCGCTCCGCCCCGCAGTACAACCGGACATGGCGTCAAGTACAGCACGTCAAAACCCCCTGCCAAAACCCAAGGTTAATTGTGGCTGCACATCTGACAGTGTCGTGAGAGGTAAGTTCTGCGAAGCGGGGCTATCTGACTGTTGAGAGCCGCAAAGGTTCCCGGTGTGAAGACTGAATGCACAAAGGCTCCTTTGGACTCCACCACCCCGTCCTTTCTCAGGGATGGAGCAGAGACCCCACGCTCCTTGTGATCTCCTGCAGGGACTGACACACTCCCATAAAGAGTTATCCTTTCCTGGGGCGGGTACATCTTTTAAATAATGAGGGCCTACAGGAGGTTGCCTGTGAATACTGCGGTATCTCTGCCCCAGTGCTCCTCCTCAAGGTAATAAGATCCGCCTCGCACTGTGTGCCTCTCTGTGAATGATGTCCACGTGGAGTTGGAACACTGCGCCGGTTCGAAAAGATTTGGGAGTTTGAATTGGTGGGATGGCACTGACCACCTCTGAACATCCTGTGAATTTAAGTTTGTGTTTTATCTTACAGTATAATACAGATGCTGTAAAATGTGAACCTTTGCTTGACTACAGTATCCTGAGTTTCTGCCTTGTCTTCGTACATTTATTTATCCAATAAAGACTTTAAGCGGAAGACTGGTCACCTGCTTCTCGGGAATCTTTTTCTGGGACTGCCTTGAGGTATTTTACATGCTAGTACGCAGGGATTTTTGTAATTTGAGGGTTGAGGGTCTTTTCATAAATTTTACATTCAGCTGCAGCGCAGTTTTGTGACTGCAGGCAGGCATCGGTGACAAGCCTCTCAGGGGGAAATGCACGAGGATCTGATGTTTCTTTTCATGTTCATACTTTCCTCCTGAGCACCCTTTCGTCCTGTGCACATAATATTCAGTTTGTTCTAAAATATCAGAAGGTGCCCATGGATTCAGACCCTCACAATAGTTTTCTCTTGACATAAGAGAATAATGGGCAACAAATAGGCTATTGTGTTTCAAGTACTACACCTGTAGCACAGAATAACATTCTGTCCATGTTCACTGTGAGTACTTTGGGATGAACAGCAAAACAACGTGGTGCCTTTTGTAGAATCTTTCTCTATCTGGCAAGTGTTTTATTCGTTTACTGAACTCGTGCCCCTGTACATAAGGACGATATGAAAAGAACTTAATACTAAAAAAAATTGATAGGATGGAGTTGGGGGGGGGGGGGGGGGCGCTCACTGATAGGCCATTCTGCAATGCTCTGGCCCTGATTAGCATTGTTCCACTAATGTTGAATTAATATTGCATTGCCCATTGCTTCATCTGGATTCACTAAG
The DNA here is from genome assembly GCF_036971445.1 of Narcine bancroftii. Classification (NCBI taxonomy): domain Eukaryota; kingdom Metazoa; phylum Chordata; class Chondrichthyes; order Torpediniformes; family Narcinidae; genus Narcine; species Narcine bancroftii. Next base: position 217,829,718 of record NC_091473.1, read on the forward strand.
GGTTGGAAAACATGGCTTGAATCAAGAAAAGACACCAATGGTTTGCTTTGACTAGGTACTATTTGCTTCATTATTTGGGAGTTGTGTGATCCAGTGTCCCCATCTGTGGCTGTCTGGGAAGTTTGAATGCTATTGTTCTCCATGGCTCCTTTAGCCCTTTTTCCACTGGCACATTATTCCAGGAATTAATGGGGAATTAACTGGTTAATGGTCGAGTGGAAAAGGAAAACAATCAGCATGCCAGTGTCAAATTATGCTGGGGATTGACGGCCTTGACCCTTACTCCTATCCCTGGTGTCAGCTGATGACAGTGTGCTGATTACACTAGTGGATAAAAGGACAACTCCCATCCATTCCAATCCATTTGAAGGTAGACTCTCCGATCCCTGGGAATGTGTTGTGTTCAGTGGAAAAGCAGTCAGTGTCCCGGTTCAAAATGGCCCAGTGGAAAAGGCATAAACAGCTTCTTATCCTGGAACATGGCACAGCCAATTAACTGGGATATCAGTGGAAAAATGGGTACTGATAATATTAGCTGCACTGTGTGGCCACTCACCCTGGTCTTTTCTCTCTCTTTTGTTCTTCAGCAATGGGAAAATGACAATTTGTAGCAATGGGAAAGCGATAATTTGTGAGGAATGCAATGGCCATTGGACTTGAATTGAAGTATATACAAGTAACATTTCTCTCTATCAAATTAATAAAAATGTTTTTTTTTAAAAGGAATTGAATTGAGATACAATGAAAAGTTTTGTTTTGCATGCTATCCAGACAAGTGAACTCAAACAGGAGTACAAAGTTAGTGCAATAATAAAAAGGGTGTAGTATTATTTTAAATTAAAAAAGAGGAGGGTGAAGTGTTCCAAAGGTGCATTGCAGGGTATACAGAAAAGAACAGTTAAAACAGGGCAAGGATATAATCTCTTACCAGTGTGAGGTTCATTTAGGGGTCTGATAACTGCAAGAAAGAAGCTGTTCTTGAATCTGGATGTTCGAGTTTTCAAGCTCATCAATCCTTTGCTCAACAGAAAGAGGAAAAAAGAAGTGTGACAGGGTCACACTTTCCTGAGACAGCGAGAGGTATAGACGAAGTAAATGGAGGGAAGGCTAGTTTGCAGAGCATCCTGATCTGTGTTTACCTCTGTTCCAAGTAATGATGATGTATCAAGATGAGACTTCACAATAATTCTCAATTTCCTCAAGATTCTCAGAAATAGGATTGTTGGTGCACTTGCTTGGTTGTAGTATCAATGTGGTTGGACCAAGACAGGGTGATGGTGATACTTGGTTGTAGTATCAATGTGGTTGGACCAAGACAGGGTGTTGGTGACACTTGCTGAAATTTACTCCCAAGAACTTTTAGCTCTCCTCCACTTCCGCCTCAGTGTCAATAATAATACACAGGGATTGGAACATGTGCTCACCCCTCCCTCAAGCTTTATTTCCTGAAGGTCATGACCAGCTACTTGGTTTTGCTGACAATGAAGGAAAGGTTGTTTTATCCTTGACATCATACCACCATACCCTCTATCTCCTCCCTGTACACTATTTAATCATGTTTGAGATCTGGACAAGGATAGGTCTGATCCTCAGATTGTACTTCTAAATTGGGGAAAGAACAGTGTTGAGGAAATAAGAAAGGATCTTGGAAATCTCAATTGGGATAGGTTGTTTTCCTGGCAAGGTTGTGCTTGGTAAGTAGGAGGTTTTAAAGGAGAAGCCAGAGAGCTCAGCCAGTCTCACAAAGTCCATAGGAGGTAAAGATATATTACAAAGGCCTGAGCCCTTCTTCAAGGTATCAGAGTCAAAATGTCAGTAATATATGCTCCAACATTTTTGTGTTTTGAGTACAATCACAGCTGTTGTGTTCAAGAATAGATTCAATGGGTTCAAAGAATCAAGGCTTTATTTATGCACAGTGGAATTCACAAAAGGGCACACACTCACACAGACTGATGTACACAGCACACAGGTATGGTGTACTGAGAAACGAGGATTTAACCTTCATTACCCACTAACCACAGGCACGGTATACCCAGAAACAAGAGTTTATCTTCATCAGCACCTATCACCCACAGGCATGGCAGACGCAGAAACGAAGGTTTAACTTCTTCAGCATCCACCACCGACAGGCACAGTATACCACATAACTAATGAATACATTCATATGCACCTGATCTCCAATGTCGCTGCTATCCAGGACAGGCCCATTGAGTCAGCCCATGGCTTGCAGCCTGGAGTTCAGCAATGGTCAAACTAACGAACACATAAGCAGCATTAATACACAAATAATTACAATCAAGTGCAAATAAATCACTGCTAAATGTTCGCAACTCCCAATTGGGAACGCGATACCATCAACTCTGTATATATCTAGCAGGCACAGCACGAACAATAGTAAACTGATTACAACTAACAAGTATATCAAATGAACCTGGTCTCCAGCATTGCCCACAGCCTGGGATCTGGGACGGGTCCATTGCACGTGGCCCTCTGGAGCTGCCCGTGGCCTGCAGCCTGGAATTCAGTGATGGTCTCCATACATGCAGCAGAACACAATGAGAGGGAGAGCAGAGACTCCACATGCTCAACTTTTTCAATGCTAGACCCGTCCATATGACCTGATAGGACCAATCTTGCATCGGCCTTATTTGTGGGCAGATATAACCCTTGATTGGCAGGTAAGATGACTTCTGACTAGGCTCCAGCCAGAGAGATCACATAACTCTCCGCGATCCACATTCCCTCCAGATTCCAGACAGTGAGGCCACATTATCTTCACAATCCACGTTTCCACCAGTTTTTCCAGGCTGAGAGGCCACATGACCTCCACTCCACACCATCTGTATACTTTTGTGTTTCTCTTGGTTGCAAATGATTTCCTCTCTAGCCTGAGGCCTGCGATTAGTGATGTACCTCAGAGATAGTGCTGGGTCCATTAACATCTCTATCAATTCTGGATGATAATATGATCAATTGGATCAGCTACTTTGCAGATGACACAAAGATTTGAGATGAACTGGACAGTGAGGAAGGCTTTCAAAGCTTGCAGCAAGATCAAGATCAGCTGGGAAAATGGGCTGCAAAGTGGCAGATGGAATTCAATGCAGATGTGTGAGGTGTGCATTTTGGTCAGACATAGAGGGTATATGGTCAGGAACTGAGAAGTGCAGTGGAACAGAGGAATCTGGGAATAGAGATATATAATTCCCTGAAGGCGGTTTCATAGTTAGACAGGGTCAGAAAGAGAGTTTTTGACACGTTGGCCTTCATAAATCAAAGTATTGAGTATAGTTGTGATTTTTTTTTGGTGAAATTGCCAAAGTTTGATTACTGAGTCCATTTTTGGTCAACTAACTGCAGAAAAGCTATGAATAAACTTGAAAGACTGCACAGAAATGCTAGAGAAACTCAGGAAAGATGAGAATTAAATCGGGGGAGGGTGTGTATCTATGAATGCAGAGCTGGAGGAGAGTGAAAAGGAAAGAGAGAGAGAGATACAGAGCTGGAGGAGAATGAAAAGGAAAGGGAGAGAGATACAGAGCTGGAGGAGAGTGAAAAGGAAAGAGAGAGAGAGATACAGAGCTGGAGGAGAGTGAAAAGGAAAGGGAGAGAGATAGAGAGCTGGAAGAGAGTGAAAAGGAGAGAGAGATAGAGAGCTGGAGGAGAGTGAAAAGGAAAAAGAGAGAGACAGAGAGCTGGAGGAGAGTGAAAAGGAAAGAGAGAGAGATAGAGAGCTGGAGGAGAGTGAAAAGGAAAGAAAGAGAGATAGAGAGCTGGAGGAGAGTGAAAAGGAAAGAGAGAGAGATAGAGAGCTGGAGGAGAGTGAAAGGAAAGTGAGAGAGATAGAGAGCTGGAGAAGAGTGAAGAGAGATAGAGAGATGGAGGAGAATGAAAAGGAAAGAGAGAGAGATACAGAGCTGGAGGAGAGTGAAGAGAGATAGAGAGATGGAGGAGAATGAAAAGGAAAGAGAGAGAGATACAGAGCTGGAGGAGAGTGAAAAAGAAAGTGAGAGAGATAGAGAGCTGGAGGAGTGAAAAGGAAAGAGAGAGAGATAGAGAGCTGGAGGAGAGTGAAAAGGAAAGAGAGAGAGATAGAGAGCTGGAGGAGAGTGAAAAGAAAAGAGAGAGAGATAGAGAGCTAGAGGAGAGTGAAAAGGAAAGAGAGAGATAGAGAGCTGGAGGAGAGTCAAAAGGAAAAAGAGAGAGAGACAGAGAGCTGGAGGAGAGTGAAAAGGAGAGAGAGAGAAATAGAGAGCTGGAGGAGAGTGAAAAGGAAAGAGAGAGAGATAAAGAGCTGGAGGAGAGTGAAAAGGAGAGAGAGCTGGAGGAAAGTGAAAGGAAAGTGAGAGAGATAGAGAGCTGGAGAAGAATGAAGAGAGATAGAGAGATGGAGGAGAATGAAAAGGAAAGAGAGAGATACAGAGCTGGAGGAGAGTGAAAAAGAAAGAGAGAGAGATAGAGAGCTAGAGGAGAATGAAAAGGAAAGAGAGAAATATAGAGCTGGAGGAGAGTGAAAAAGAAAGATAGAGAGCTGGTGGAGTGTGAAAAGGAAAGTGAGAGAGATAGAGAGCTGGAGGAGTGAAAAGGAAAGAGAGAGAGATAGAGAGCTGGAGGAGAGTGAAAAGGAAAGAAAGAGAGATAGAGAGCTGGAGGAGAGTGAAAAGGAAAGAGAGAGAGATAGAGAGCTGGAGGAGAGTGAAAGGAAAGTGAGAGAGATAGAGAGCTGGAGAAGAGTGAAGAGAGATAGAGAGATGGAGGAGAATGAAAAGGAAAGAGAGAGAGATACAGAGCTGGAGGAGAGTGAAGAGAGATAGAGAGATGGAGGAGAATGAAAAGGAAAGAGAGAGAGATACAGAGCTGGAGGAGAGTGAAAAAGAAAGTGAGAGAGATAGAGAGCTGGAGGAGTGAAAAGGAAAGAGAGAGAGATAGAGAGCTGGAGGAGAGTGAAAAGGAAAGAGAGAGAGATAGAGAGCTGGAGGAGAGTGAAAAGAAAAGAGAGAGAGATAGAGAGCTAGAGGAGAGTGAAAAGGAAAGAGAGAGATAGAGAGCTGGAGGAGAGTCAAAAGGAAAAAGAGAGAGAGACAGAGAGCTGGAGGAGAGTGAAAAGGAGAGAGAGAGAAATAGAGAGCTGGAGGAGAGTGAAAAGGAAAGAGAGAGAGATAAAGAGCTGGAGGAGAGTGAAAAGGAGAGAGAGCTGGAGGAAAGTGAAAGGAAAGTGAGAGAGATAGAGAGCTGGAGAAGAATGAAGAGAGATAGAGAGATGGAGGAGAATGAAAAGGAAAGAGAGAGATACAGAGCTGGAGGAGAGTGAAAAAGAAAGAGAGAGAGATAGAGAGCTAGAGGAGAATGAAAAGGAAAGAGAGAAATATAGAGCTGGAGGAGAGTGAAAAAGAAAGATAGAGAGCTGGTGGAGTGTGAAAAGGAAAGTGAGAGAGATAGAGAGCTGGAGGAGTGAAAAGGAAAGAGAGAGATAGAGAGCTGGAGGAAATTAGAACCAGGGATAGATGGGGCAGGCACTAATGGAAACTGGAGACATCAATGTTAATGCCCCTGATAAATTCTTACCTCCTACCCATGTCCAATTATTACCTGTTGGTCTGTGCTCCTCCCTCTGTTCGTTCTTTCCTTCTGCCCAGCCTTTTAATTCAGGCACCTACCTGAATTTCACTCATACCTTGAAGAAGGGCTCAGGCCTGAAACGTCAGTTATATATCTTTACCTACTATGGACACTGCCAGACCTGCTGATTCCTCCAGTATTTCTGTGTTTTTGTACAGTCACAGTGTCTGCAGACTTTCATGTGTGGCAAACTACTTACCGGCAAGCGAACCAGCTCCCATAATGGTGGTCACACTGCTACAAGCGCGGGGGAGAAGTTCGCGCATGGAGAGGGTTTTTGTCCTATCCGATGATGTCACTTCCAGCCCAAGTAAAAGTGTATAAAAACGCAGGTTAAAGGACTCAGCTCTCCAACGCGTACATTGCTTTCTTTCATAGCTCAATGGGTAGTACTTTGCTACGTTGGTGGTCCCGACAATATTTGGATCCGAGAATGGAGAACTTTTCTTCGCTACACGCATTTTAACTAAAACTGCCAACATTTTGAACTTCACAATCTTGGGTGTGGTTTGATCAGGTGGAAGCCCAATTTCAGTTGCAGCAGATAACATTTGATTCCACAAGGTACTACGACATGACAAGTGGCCTGGATCAGGAAACAGCCCCCAGAGCAAGGCAAGAAAGGGGCACTCAAGGAACCTTTGATCCACACTTTTGGCCTCTCATGGCGCGAGCGAGCGGCCCATTTGCTCCACTTCAACAGCTTAGGAGACTGGACCCCTTCCACGCTAATGAACGGCATGCTAGCACTAGCGGAAGGTCATAGACCCTGCCTGATGTTTGAGCAGGCCTTTCTGAAGTGACTACCGGAGGACATCCATATGTTACTGGCTGACGAGGATTTCAGTGACTCACAAAGGGTCACAGCCTGCACGGATGTACTATGGCGGGCTAAGCAAGAAAGGGGCATCAGTGAAAAGTTACAGTTCAGAATGTACTGCTGGCGTTGTGATGAAGACATTCAAAAGCGAGCTGGATAAGTAATTGTCATTTGTGGATTGTGGAGGAACACATGACTTCTGTCTGAAACTTATTTGGAATTTGCATCACCTGCCAATCAAGGTTGGACTCCGTTTAAATGATTCAGTGACACCATTGGCCAAATGGCCCAGCTCAGAACAGTATAAAGATCGATGCATTCACATTTGTTTCGCTCTGCCTCGTCCAAATGCCAGATATCGTTCCATGCCAGGTCGCTACTGTGGACATCGCTGGAAGAGTTGTGGGTAAGGTGTGCACAACACTTAAGTTGAGCCATAGTTCTCCAATAAATCAGTGCTTGCAGGGATCCGCATCCCGATGGTACAGGGAATTGAGAGTGTCTTTGAAAATCCCTGTCTGTGAGATGTGTACACATGCAGGAGTGTGTAGAAGATAGGTGGCTAGTGGTATCGGAGTCCAAACTGAGTCCAATTTCCATATAGTTGCTTAGTAGTTGAGTAATTAAGTATTGTTTGATGTCTTCAATAAAGTTACCTTTGATTGTAACACTTGTGTCCAGACTCGTCTCTCTGTGAACCCACCAAACCTGATACTCCCCAAACACAACAGAAACAGATAGGAAAATGATTGCAGGGCTATGGTAAAAGAATGGGACAGTAGGATAGCAATTTTGCTCTTGAGTTGGTATGGATAACAGGCCAAATGGCTTCTTTTGGTGCCATAGTCATTCCATGACACTACTGAAATGAAAAATGGGCAATTGAGAGCAGAGTTCGAGAACAATATATTCAATGCAGAATTAAATGGGCTCAGTTTCACATAACACAACAGAAATCAATTATACATTTAAACAGTTTGATACAAACCTATATAAATCTGAATCCCTAGAAGACCTGACAAAGATTGATGACTTTTTATCCACAGTTGAACTACCCAAACCAAGAAGTTCAAGCAAATTTGAACCTCCCCTTTACTTCAAAAGAAATTGAAAAAGCCTTGAGCTCACTACAATCCAATAAATCACCAGGAGGGGATGGTTTCCTGCCAGAATTTTATAGAGAATTTAAGAATCTACTTATACCCCTCATCATGGATATAATTAATTTACCATCTAAAACCCAAAATCTTTCTATTACTATAATTAATTTGATTCATAAAAAAAATCAGGGACCTATTGAAATACTTCTCATTTTGACCCATTTCATTACTAAACTCAGATTACAAATGGATTTCTAAGGCCCTGTCTAACAGACTTGGCTAATACTTCCAAAATTAATAAATCCAAACCAGAAGACTTTATTTTGAAACATCAGTCAGCTAACAACCTATGTAGACTCTTCAATATTATCCACTATGAAAAGTCTAAGGTGGAATGGAGTGTTGCTGTGACTCTGGATGTTGAGAAAGTCTTTGACAGGGTGGAATGGCTGTATTTGTTTAGAGTCTTGGCCAAGCTCAAATTTGGGCAACTGTTCATTAATTGGGTTAAAACTATTACAGACCCAAAACTAGATTTGCCATTAATGGACAGATCTTGGCAGCATTCCCTTTGAGCAGATCGAATTGACAAGGTTACCCCTTGTCTCCAGGACTTGAGGCTTTTGAGCCCTTGGTAGAGGCAACTGGACAAGACTCAGAGATAAAGGGTTTTATGATGGATCATACAAACCACAAAATTAATCTTATGGCAGACAATATAATCCAATTAATTCCCTTACTAAATTACAGATTCTATTAAAATCTTATGGCAAAGTTTCAGGATACAAGGTTAAATTGGGAAAAAGTGAAATCATCCCACTAACAAATTTTGATCACATTGAGCACCAGCAAACGTCCATTCAAATGTCCCTTGGGTAGCATCAAATACCTTGGATGATGATCTTCAGAATTTATACAAATTCAATTATCTCCCATTACTTAGTAAAATTGAAGAAGACTTGAGTAGGTGAATGAATTTGCCCATCATTCTAATTAGCAGAGTCACCTGTGTATAGATGAACATATTGCCAAGATTACAATACCTTTTCCAGTCCTTGCCCATTCCACTACCCCAAACATTTTGTAAAAACCCTTAATAAGCATGTTGGGCAATTTATTTGGAATTGTAAGGTACCTAGAATATCCATGGAAAAGTTAGGTTTGGAGGCATCAGGTTGCCTAGTTTCAAAAAGTATTATTTGGAGCCCAAATGAGATTCATTTCTTCATTTTTTGAGAGGGATGATACCCTCTCCTGAGTACAAATTTGATTGCACTCTCTAAAAGAGAAGGTGTATATGATTTAATGTTCAAATGGAATTCCAGAATTCTAGCCAGCAGAACAGACAACCCCGTTTTAAAACACTTGGTTAAAATATGATGTGAGACCTGTCAAGGCTCTGGACTGAAAAGAGAATTGTCACTGAGGACATCTTTAAGAGAGAATGAACTTATATGCACGTGATAGTTCAGATTCTATCACCAATGTGTATATGTACATATATACAGATGGAAGTGTAGGATGACTGTGATTGGCTGAGAGTGTAGCCACACCTACTGGCAGGTCTTAAAGGATTGCTTCTAGCCAGACCAGGTCGTTCTGGACTGGTCGACCTACTTGTGACATAAAAGCCTTGGTTTGGATCAACAAGTCTCTGGTTCTTTCGACACACACTACAATGACTTTGAACAATAACATTTTGGAAGCCTGGTATCATAAGGGGATAGAATGTCTGGAAGATTGTTATGAAAAAGGACTTTTCATGCAATTTGAACAGCTGAAGAAGAAATATGATTTGTCCAATAAGACCTTTTTTGTTACCTTTAGATATGATCCTTCCTTCGGGCCAATTTGGGCCTTGAAATTACTCTACTGGGACTCACTGAAAAGGAAATACATATAAGTTTACTTCTAGAATATGTTTTTTATTGATGAGTGATGCAAACCAGGTTTACATAAATCTAGTGTGAGATTCAAGTTAGACTTAAGACACAACAATTGACCAACAACTCTGGTCAGATCTGTGACAGGAAAGGTATGGATTGGTCCATTATAATTTTCTCTATCAACTGTACCTCACCCCACAGAATTTAAACCAATATAAACTTGAATTATCAGAGATGTGTTTTAGGTGTGGTGTAGAGGTTGGTTCGTACAACCAACTGAAAAACCTCACAAAGATAAGCATATACAGAGCCGTTGTCATACCCACACTCCTGTTCGGCTCCGAATCATGGGTCCTCTACCGGCACCACCTACGGCTCCTAGAACGCTTCCACCAGCGTTGTCTCCGCTCCATCCTCAACATCCATTGGAGCGCTTTCATCCCTAACGTCGAAGTACTCGAGATGGCAGAGGTCGACAGCATCGAGTCCACGCTGCTGAAGATCCAGCTGCGCTGAATGGGTCACGTCTCCAGAATGGAGGATCATCGCCTTCCCAAGATCGTGTTATATGGCGAGCTCTCCACTGGCCACCGTGACAGAGGTGCACCAAAGAAAAGGTACAAGGACTGCCTAAAGAAATCTCTTGGTGCCTGCCACATTGACCACCGCCAGTGGGCTGATAACGCCTCAAACCGTGCATCTTGGCGCCTCACAGTTTGGCGGGCAGCAACCTCCTTTGAAGAAGACCGCAGAGCCCACCTCACTGACAAAAGGCAAAGGAGGAAAAACCCAACACCCAACCCCAACCAACCAATTTTCCCCTGCAACCGCTGCAACCGTGTCTGCCTGTCCCACATCGGACTTGTCAGCCACAAACGAGCCTGCAGCTGACGTGGTCTTTTTACCCCCTCCATAAATCTTCGTCCGCGAAGCCAAGCCAAAGAAGAAGAAGAGGTTGGTTCGTTTACACAAAGGTGAGGCCTTTCTGGTATGAATTCTGTGACACCCTAACCAATATCACAGGAGGACACTTTCCCAGTAGACCCAAAGCTTTGTCTTCTGGGGAACTTTACCATGGTTGGTAGATTACTAATTCTCAAATTAAATTCACAGAAATTGCCTTGTGTGTTGCCAGGAAGTGCATAGCAGCAACATAGAAGTCTGACTCCCATCTACTCATGGATAGGTAGTCTTTGGAAATGAAAGGCTGCATCCCACTTGAAGAGGTCGCGTACAATCTCAGGAGGGGATATAAGACCTTCCTAAAAATCTGGTAGCCTCAGACCATATAGGTACCTCACTGGTGCCAATATAGAATTACGATCAATACTGGCTAGCCAGTAGACCTCTGTAAAGATTTTAACACTGTGGTATTATCATGTCTCCATGTGTTTTATTGTATGCACTGACAATGGGATGCTTTTTTTGTATTTCTTTTTCTTCATCCTTTCTCTGTTTAATAGGACATATAAAGGGGAGGGGTGGAGGGAGGGGTTCTCGATGTTTTGTATTTGGTGTGATTGTTGATTATTAAATATGTTTAAAATAATAAATAAAATATACAAAAAAGTGAAAAAAGGGATCAAGAAAAGTCTTACCTCACGACAAAAAGATTGGAAACTCTTTGAAGTGATTAAAAGTTAGTAATCTCAACTCCATATTTCCAAAGTAACTCAAAATGTTCCTCAAAACAGTTTTTAGACCCAACTATCTTCATCCTTGCATACATGAGGTGAGAAAGGGGGTACTTTTACTCTCAATTCTTTGTAAAATTTATACTTAGAAGAACCTAAACAACATTCAGCTCTGGACTGAGATATTGCAAGTCATAATGAGGAAGTGTGAAAGAATTGGAATTGGATGAACTCCAAATTATTTGGGAAGCTGAGGGGATGATAGACAGGAATTACACAGAGGCAATCACACTTAGAAGGCATGAGGAAGATAGCTGGGTAACAGGCCGGAGAGGGAAAGGGTAGTGCAGGGTTCCCCCGTGGCTGCTCCCCTCAATAAAACATATACTGATTTGGATGACCTTCCTGGGATATGCTATGGTGGTCAGGTCTCTGGCACAGACTCATGCCCCATGGCTAAGAAAAGGAGGGAGGAGAAGAAGCAAGCTGCAGTAATAGGGGATTCAACAGTGAGGGGAACAGATAAGAGGTTCTGTGGAAGCGATCGAGAATCCTGCATACATTGCCTATTAAGTGCTAGGGTCTGGAATAGCTCATTCTCAAGGGAGGGTGAGCAGTCAGATGTCGTGGTGCATATAGAGATCAATGACGTGGGTAGGAAGGGTGATGAGGTCCCACATAGAGAGATCAGGGAGTTAGTTGTGAGGTTGAAGGACGGGACCTCAAGCGTTGTAATCTCAGGATTCATACATGCGCTGTATGCTAGTTGGTTTAGAAATGGGAAGACAATGCAGGTTAACACATGGCTAAAGAGATGCTGAAAGAGGGAGGGCTTCAGATTTATGATCATTGACCTCTCTTTCAGGGAAGGTAGGACCTGTTCCGATCAGACAGTTTGGATCTGAACTGGAGAGGGACTAATATCTTTGCGGGAAGGTTTGTTTGTGAGTGCTACTCTTGGGGGGCGGTGGGGGGGGGGTGCGGATAATGGAAACAAGAATGTCAGAGCAGATAGTGCAGTGGAGAAGGAAAAAGATTATCTGAAGACTGCTTGTAAAGGGTAGTACATGGTGGAAATGTTCTCAGGTGCATCTATTTCAATGCAGGGAGTACAGTAGGAAAGGTAGACGGGCTTAGAGCGTGGATTGGCACGTGGAATTATGACATTGTGGCCATTCATGAAACTTAATAGCTCAATGTTCTGCGGTTCAGTTGTTTCAGATGTGTTAGAGCTGGAAGGTTGAAAGTGGGAGCAGTAGGATTGCTCCTTAGGTAAAATATCACAGCTGTGCTCAGACAGGTCAGTATAGAGGGTTCATTTACTGAGGCTATATGGGTGAAACTGAGGAATGGGAAAGGTATGACCACTTTTATAGACCACTGAGAATTGGAGGAGCAAATCTGTAGAGAGATAGCAGGCAGCTGAAGGAAACAGAAAGCTGTGATAGTAGATGATTTGAACTTTCCATATAATAACTGAGACTCTCATGATGGAAAAGGGCTGGATGGCTTAGAGTTTATGAAATATGTTCAGGAAAGTTTTCTAAATCAATATATTGAGGTACTGTACAGCGCGTTGAAAGAACCAAAGACTTGTTGATCCAAACCAAGGTTTTTATTAACTAAAAGACTGGAGCATATCACAAGTAGGTCAACCAGTCCAGAATGACCTGGTCTGGCTAGAAGCAATGCTTTAAGACCTGCCAGTAGGTGTGGCTACACTCTTAGCCAATCTCAGTCATTCTACACTACAATCTGCACATATACACATTGGTGATAGAATCTGTACTATCACAGGTACCAACTAGAGAGAGTGCAACACTGGATCTTCTATTAGGGAATGAGACAAAACATGTGACTTAAGTATGTGTCAGGGAAGATTTTGGGTGCAGTGATCATAATGTAATCAGTTTCAAGATAATTATGGATAAGGATAGGTCCTTGGGTTGAGATCCTAAAATGGAGAAGAGCTAATTTTTATGAAATCAGAAATGATCGAGAAAACGTGGATTGGGCTAAATTGTTTCCTGGCAAGGATGTATGTGCTCTGTAAGTGAAAGGCCTTCAAAGGTAACATGTTGAGAGTATAGAGTTTGTATGTTCCCGAAAGGATTAAAGGCAAAGTTAACAAGCGTAAGGAATCTTGGTTTTCAAGGAATATTGGGGATCTGGTTAAGAAGATGTATAGTTAGTGTAGGCAACAAGGAGCAAATGAGGTACTTGAGGAGTATAAAATACAGAAAAAAACATAATGGAAATCAGGAAAGCTAAAAGAAGCCATGATGTTGGTTTGGCAGACAAGGTGAAAGAAACTTCTCAAGGTTTTTACAGGTATATCAAGAGCAAAAGGATAGTAAAGGATAAAATTAGTCCTCTTGTTGATCAGATTGGTCAGCTATGTATCGAGCCAGAAGAGATGGGAGAGATCCTAAATTAGTTAATTGCCTCTGCATTTACCCAGGAAACTGGCACAGAGTCTAGGGAAGTGAGGCAAGCAAGCAGTGAGGTCATGGAACCTAAACATTAAAGAGGAGGAGGTGCTTGCTTTCTTAAAGCAAATAATAGTGGATAAATCCCCAGAGCCTGACAAGCTATTCCCTTGGACCTTGAGATTAGTGCAGAAATTGCCATGGTCCTGGCAAATATATTTTAAATCTCCTTAACCACAGATGTGTTGCCAGAGGATTGGATGGATGCTAATATTGTCCTGATGTTTAAAAAAGGCTCCAAAAATAATTCAGGAAATTATAGACTGGTGTGCATGACATCAGTAGTAGCTAAATTATTGGAAGGTGTTCTAAGAGATTGGATATACAAGAATTTGGATAGTCAGGGATTGATCATGGATAGACAACATGGCTTTGTGCATGGTAGGTTGTGTTTAACCAGTCTTGTACAGTTTTTTGAGTAAGTTACCAAGAACATTGATGAAGGAAAGGCTGAGGATGTTGTCTGGATGGACTTTAGTGTAAGGCCTTTGATAAGGCCTTTGGAAGGTGGTCAGGAAGTTAAGTCACTTGGTATTATGTTGAGGCAGTAAACTGGACTTGATATTAGCTTTACGGGGAAAGCCAGAGTAGGAGTGGATAATGCCTCTCTGACTGGAGGCCTGGGATGAGCAGTGAGCCTCAATGAATGGTGCTGGATTGGGGTCTATATGCTAGATATATGGGTAAAATTATAAAATTTATATTTACTTTTATATTTTTCTTGTTCCTTGAAGTTTTCCCTGAAGAAATAAAATAATGACTTTGTAAAGTCTCTGAGGTTTCTGAGTGTCACCTGATGTCACCCAAATTAATTAATGAATCAATTGTGATTGTTGTTTTATGAAATATTTTGTATTTTAGTTCTGGGACTATTAGAGTTTTTCGGGGAGGACGGGAGGAGTTTTAGTCTTAGTCTTAGCTTTTTTTTAGTTTTAGTTTTAGCTTAGTTTCTAGTTTTAGTTTTTTTTCAGCATATATTTATTAGCATTTATAACGGTATATTATTCTCAATTATTTGAGCTTATATATGTTGATTAATAAAATATTCAAAAAAAAGGAATGGTGCTGGGTCCATTGTTCTTTGCCACCCATATCAATGATCCAAGATCAGCCATTCTCTTCTTTAAACATTTTATTTTCCATTTGTGTCGAAACATACAATATTTATCCTTAACATAAAAATGATAAAAATTATGACACAAAAATAGTTTTTATATCTTCTCATCCCCCACCCTCCCCAAAAAAATAGAAAAGAAGAAAAAGCCAGTCTAATAAACTTATATCTTTTAGTTAATTAATTGCAGTTGACATAACAATCTTAAACGATTACTAATTGGGGCGGGGTGGATGCTGCAGGTAAAGTTGTAGCAATAAAATCCATGTAGAGTTTCCAAATCTTATCAAAATTTTTCGGGTTGATTTCGTAAATTAAATGTTATTCTCTCTAACGGTATACAACTTAATAGTTTCATTTGCCATCTATTCAACCCCACAATATCACCAGATTTTCATGTTACACCTATAGATTTCTTTGCTATAGCTATTGCTACACTTAAAGACTTCTTTTTATAAATATCTAACCAATTGGGAAATATCTCCCAATAGAAATACATTTTGATGCCTCTATTTAAAAGTCCCATTTACTTAAGATGACTCCATAAAGCAATGACCCAAATTGTGATTGTTTTTTTTTTCAATTTGCGTTTATTTTTCCAAAGTATAGTGGTGACTTCAACATAATTCCACCGTATACTCGGGTTGTTTTTTATCACTTGGAAAATGAAGTTCTGCTTCAGGTATGTGAGGAGCTAGACTCAAAACTTGGAATAATAATTTCAAAATTACCAAGCAAACCTTCCTCAACTTGGAATTAAGTCAAACCTCTCATTGAGTTGAATACAAAGGGTGGTTTGGGGAAAGGGTTTTTAATTGGGCCTAATTGAGCTTTTGTGATTGGAAGGATCCCTGTTCAATTTGGCAGGTGCTTATCATGGGTAGGCTGTAATGAAACTGTGCAAATTATTGAAAAGCGCCAAGGCAGTGAGGAGTGCAATTGCACAACTGAGGAATGCTACAGTGAAAATGTGGTCTGTGTTTCTGAGTTGTGATTTGATGAGTGTGAACGATGCAGTCAAATTAATTTGAGGGTAGCATATGTGAGGTAAAGGTTAAATTACCAGCCCATTGACCTTGACATAACTTTAAAGGCCGTGCCATTTCTTCCTTCATAGTAGTGAAGTGCAGATTAATTCACTTTTGAAAGTTAACTCAGTAGCTGCTTCTGTTGATTTTGTGTCATTCTTTACACTACATCGGGGTGGGCCACCTTATAATTTTTAATTTCGATATACAGCACGGTAACAGACCATTTTGCCCTAGCTGGGCGCATAGGTTAATTGGGTGGCATTGGCTCATGGGCCAAAATGTCTGTTATCGTGCTGTATGTCTAACTTAAAAATTAAAAGGTTGGCCACCCCTGCACTAGATTTTTTTTCAGCAACATTTGGCACAGAGGGTATGGTTTTTGATTTCCACTGTCCCCACAAGATCCACGCACATTTCTACTGAAGCCATTCCAGGATTGACACTGATGCAGAAAGGAGAGAGCTTTCTAAGAGGGTACTTTAATTGACTTGACAGCATACACCACAGAGAAACACTGAATGAAGCACGCAAGTTTGCAAATGCTGTATTATAGTAAAAACGCAGAGATGCTGGAGGAGCTCAGCCAGTCTGACAGCGTGCATGGGTGATAAAGTTATATTACTGACGTTTCAGGCTTAAGCTTTTCTGCAACCTTGAGCAAGGGTTAAACGTCGGTAATATATCTGTACCTCCTGTGGATGCTGCAAAATGAGCTGGAGATTGTGAACCATTAAAGCCACGATACATTAACAGCTTAAGCACAGTAACATCACAATGATATACAGCTGTTGTCTTACTCAGGAAAATTTAGTTAGCGCAATCCTGTTACAGTGCAAGCAGCCCGAGTTCAAATTAAGGAGTGTCCGTAAGGGTTTGTATATTCTCCCCGTGTCCTTGTAGGCATCCTCCAGGTGCTCCGGTTCCAAAGACATATGGGGGTGGGGGAAGGAGGGGGCGGTGGTTTAGAAGGTTAATAGGTCTGTGGTTGTGAGGGCTTCATTGCTGATTATAATCAAGACAAGGAGAAATTTAAATATTAATGGTATCAAGGGATGTGGGCGTCAGTGCCAGGTGGCCATATAATTAGACAGCATGGAAACAGGTCTTTTGTCACAACGTGTAATTATTTATCCTACATATATCATTGTGGTAAACTAATATATTAATTGTTGGAAATGAATGTCAAATGGCTAACTCCTATTTCTCATTTTAGAATGAAAATGAAGCATGTGGAGTATGTTTTTTTTTCTTTTTTTTTCTTTTTTATTTTTCACACCATAAATCACATTAACCATGGTACACACTTTTTCCTTTTCACACATATACAGTGCCATTTTCTCCCCCCCCTCCCTCCGAGTATGTTTTTAATGTTCAAATAGCGAGGACATTTAACAGGGTGGCAGAGTGGTTGAGAGCTGAATCGACGGTGTGATGAATAGTAACCGACCTGAACCATTGCCCCACTTCTCTCTAGTGAATGCCAGTTTGGCATTCAACATCATTATCCCCTCCAAACTGATCAGCAAACTCCAAGTCCTGGGCCTCAATACCCCATTGTCTAATTGGATCTTCACTCCAGGCCCCCATCAGTGCAGATTGGCAAGAACATCTCCTCCACAATCTCCATAGCATCACAGGGCTACATACTTAGCCCTTTCTCTTTCCTCTTATGACAGTGTGCCCCAGGACAACACCACCATTTACAAATTTGCTGACGATACTCCAGTAGTGGGTTGCATGATTCAGCATACAGGAGGGAGACTGAAAACTTGGCTGAATGGTGAACTGACAACAACCTCACATTCAATATCACTGAAAGCAAAGTGCTGATTGTAGACTTTTGGAAGGGAAAACCAGAGGTGTATGATCCAGTGATCCAATGGGGGGGATCCGAGGAAGATAGGGTGGGCAAATTAAAATTCCTGGGAGTCACTATCTTGGAGGACCTTTCCTGGCCCAGTACACTAATGTCTTCGTGAGGAAATCACATCAGCGGCTCTACTTCCTCAGGTGTTTTCGGAGGTTCAGTATGACATCAGAAACTTTGGTAAACTTCAACAGATGTGTGGTGAAAATTGTGCAAACTGGCTGCATCACGGCCTGGTATGGGGGTACCAACACCTCTGAGTAGAAAGCCATGCAAAAGGTAATGGACACAGCCCAGTACATTGCAGACAAAACTTGCCCCACCATCAAGAAAATCGACATGGAATGTTGCCTTTGGAGAGCAGCAGCCATCAGGTCATGCTCTGTTCTCGCTGCTGCCATCAGGAAAGAAGTATAGGTGCCGCAAGATTTGCTTCACCAGAGTCAGGAACAGCTGCTACCTCTTCACCATAAGACTCCCCAACTGCAAACTCAATTAGAGACTCATTTAAGGACTCTTTGCACATTATTAAAACAGAATATTTTTTCTCCATATTGCACTTTGTTTACATTTCTTACTTTTGTCTACGAATTTTTCTTCTTGTGTACAGTTTTCAGTTTCTGATAAGTAAAAATTATGCCTGGCCCATGGGAAAAACAATCTCAAGGCCTTTTTATAGTGAAAAAAGTAAATGTAAAAGTGGATATTCTCTGTTTTTACATCCCTTCACTTTCTTTCATAAAAGCTCCAAGGGCGGATTCAGCAGACGATCTCCAATCAGTCTAGAGGATACACTCAGAGGAGGAGTGAAGTTGCTCCACCTTTTCCATAAAGGCAATGCCGCTGAAAGCGGCTGCAAAGGGGAGGGCTGATGACATCATGATGATGCCATCAACCTGCGACCCATGGCTCCCATGGTTATTGGTGCTGGGGATGGCCTGGGGTGCCACAGTCTGGATTGCTGCTGATGTTGGAGGGGCAGAGGGCCATCACGTGTGTGTCACCCACCCCTCTGCCCCTCGATCCTTCGCCAAGGCCATCGAGACCGAGGAGCAGGAGGGCAGCGAGGAGCCGTAGAGAGTGGGAATGGATTGCAAAGTGAGGGGGAGTGGAGGGACAAAGAGTGTGGAGGCCCAGCGGGGGCAAGGAGAGTCAGAGCCCATGGAGCCGCCAGGGCCAGAGGGTGAAGGGACCTGGTGGCTGAGCTCCATGGCCTGGGAGGAAGAAGGAGAGAAGCGAGCCAGTGCCGAGGAGAAGGTGGTGTCGGCGGGAGAGAAGCTGAGGGGATGCAGGGGAGTGGCCAAGCCCAAGCAGCAGCAGAGCCTGGCCCAAGGGAGGAGCAGGAGATGGGAAGGCCCCCGGTGCAGAGGGACAGGGTAATGAGAAGCCCCATGGCAGCTGAGCTGGTGCAGAGGGACCAGATGATGGGAAGCAGCCCAATGACAGCCGAGCTGGGCTGGAAGGAGGCACTCAAGGACGTGGCGGAGCCCAGCAGAGTGAGCCTCAGGCCACTGAGGAGTGGACATGGAGAAGCAGAGCCAGATGAAAGAGGGGAGCAAAGAGCTAGGCTCGACATGCCAGAGGGGTTGCGCCGGGCAGAAGAGCTGGAAGAAGGAGCCTCAGGTTTTATGAGAACTGCTTTTTGTTTTAATGCGGGATCAATGGCCGTCTTTCTGGGGCTGGTGCTAGCACTGACAGAGCGGTTCCAGCTGCCTGGGGGATTACGGGTAACGAAGACAGCCACTGGTCCTACATTGAACCACTGTGAGGTGCCAGAGTGGCCCCGAAGCTGCCCATTGAGCTCTGGCAGCACTGCACCCCCTGGAAGTAAGTAAGTTTTAACAGGAGTTGTGGGGGGGGGGGGCAATTTCAGTGCTTGCCATAGGCCACTTTCCCTTCTCGGTCCGCATGTTTGACATCATGGTGGTGGGCAGCACTACTGCACCACTCGCCCCGCTTTCTTCAGCTCTGGAAGGCAGCTCCCGACTCAATTGGGCAATAAAGGGACTGCAGGATCCACCTTATAGGTCGTCACCATAAAAGGTAAAATCGTCTTTTTTTTACTTGAGCCGACTATAGTGTGGGGTTTCACCATAAAAAGGCCTTCAGGATTGTATGTGATTCCATGTATGTATTCTGTCAATAGATTTCTCTTTTGATACTGTACTGAAGGGTTCAAAGGCTGGACATGGATTAATAGGAAACAATAGCCTTTATTCACACACAGGGGAAATTGCCACAGGGAGCACACTCACTGACATAACTGACATATATTAACAATGGAATCAGCCGGAAGTTAATGACTTATAATTGCAACTCCCAGCAGTAATACAAGGATTAAGGAACAATACCATCACCCCTTTCCAGTGAAGATATGGTACACTACTTAAAGGAGGAAAAGCTAACTAATGTCTATGGTAAATAAGATACAAGAGTTTTTCATGAGTATGCGCCTCCACAGCTCCTACCTTTCACCAGCACACACCTTGCAACTAATTTTATGCTGGGCTTCCGTCTTGAGGCCGGCTCCATCCGTGATCTAAATGGAACAGCCCTAAAAGATTGCTCCTGCACCTCTTTTATGAAGAGCGGTGTCTTGTAGCGTCCTCCGGAGCTTATGGAGGCAGGGCGAGTGGTGTCGTGACACCATCTATCACCATGAGGTCTAACAAACATGTCGAGGAATGGCCGTCTTCATTTACCCATAATTACCCCATAATGCAGAGCAGTTCCAGCTGTGTTGGAGAGACTATTGGGTATGAAGACAACCATCAATCATTCTTCCAGCTCTTCTGCCCAGCACTTCACTCCCTGGCTCTGTTTCTCTGTAATGACTCCTCAGCCTCTGTCCTCCTTCCTCCTGGACCGTGGAGCTCAGCACCCTGATCCCTTCATCCTCTGGTCCCAGCAGCTTGGCAGGCTCCGACTCTCCTTGCCCCCGCTAGGCCTTCGGCTCTCTCCTGCTCCTCAGTCTTGACAGCCTTAGTGAAGGAGCAAGGGGTGGAGGGGGAATGAGAAGAGATTTCCAGATAGCAGGAGGGAGCCCTAACCCCAGCACCAATCATCGTGGGAGCACTGGTGGTGGCTCCAGGGTTGAGGGTTGAAGGCATCATCAGCCTGCCCCTAGTATACTGCTTGCATTTATGTGTGGCAGAGCACACTGGTCCACCGCTGACACTAGATTGAAGAAGGATTGGAGTCAGAACCTTGGAGCTGCCCAAGGAGCATATATGACGGTAAGTTCTGCAACATAAGGGCAGAGAATCTCTGCCTTTACGGTCACATTTTTCACTCTATTAAAGAGCCTAACTCTCCAGCGAACCCCACGATCATAACTGTGAATGGGGCCCAGGGTTAATCTCCACATGGTGGGCTTTATACCCGAATGCCTACATGATCTAAGGTGCAGCAGAGAATCAAATGCGAGGTGGCCTCACCTGAGAGCAGACTTGATGTTGATTGACAGGGGATATGACATCTGACCTGTTCCTGCTGGTGAGATGATGTGATCCTCCTCAGAAGTCACCGTGCTCTGTCAATCCAATAGAAATTGATACTTGACCTCTTAAAGTCTCTCCAGACCTTTTATAAAATTGTTCATTTAATTTACCGGCTTTCATATGTGTTCGCCCCAATTGTTCCCCAATTCTTCCGGAATGTAAGTGCAGCACTCTTTACCAACAATACTCTTGGCTGCGAGCAGATAATCCAGGGTCATCCAATTCCTCTGTATGCTGTCTCATTGGCCAGCGTCTCTATCATGGTGGCCATTAGTCTGGGAGCTCCCGCAGATTATCGTAGATGATAGCACGCATCCTACACAGCTGCAGCTGTACTATCCCATGGGGAACCATACAGTATGTACTGTTTAGCCGTCCAGGGTGCATCCACCTATGCTGGACCGTCGGCTATAGGTGCTCCTGTGCCTGGATGCTGTTCGTGTTGGCACTTTCTGTATCATCTTGATAGGCAGGATCAGTGCTGGTGGCAATTGTCTGCAGAAACATTCCTTAACCCAGCTCACCAGTTTGGGAAATCGTTCTGAGAGATGGGACTTTGTATTGGCCAAATTGCATGCAGGAAAAGACTAGCCCTTGAAACCTCCCCCCACCCTGAGGGTCGCTGGATGCGAGGTGGTTCATCGTGTGAAGCAGTTGGTTGGGAATCATTATCTCCCAGCCTCCAGCCACAGAGCTGGGCATTTTCCCACATCATCCCTTTATTGAGTGTTAGGAGAGATCAGTTCTGGCTGCAATCCTTCGGCGGTGTCTGATTTTTTGGCTCTGCTGGTGAGTTTATCAGCCATGGAGAAAGGTGTGGCAGGTTTATCCACCACCTCCCAGTGCCACTTACACTGCTTCCAACGTCCACAGATGAGTCATCTTGTGAATGGAGGCAAACTCACCCTGATATGTTAATCAGTGTGTGTGCATAAGCAGGTCATTCACCCAGTAGCGCGATACCTCGTGTGCTTCCCAGTCTGTCTGCTACAAGCTCCCCTTTTCTCAGCGGAGATGATTGATTCCCTAAACCCTTGACGGCAACCCAGTACTCCACCATGTGTCAGAGTTGCTGGGGATCTTGGTATTCTCGGCACTGGTGTCCACAAGCTGCCAGCCACTTCTGGACATTACTCTTTCCCTAGTGTATGGCCATAGGCATACAGGGTATCGGGTCTCTCAGCCAGGAAAAGGGTATCAAACAAATCTGCTGAACAACCTGGTGCCAAATCTATGGCACTAGGGTGAAGGGTCACCATTCATTGGTCAATCCATACTACCGCTGCAGCTCCACAACCACTTCCTGTAGGGCTTGGATGTCTTAATGTAGGTATCGCGTGGGGAAGGAGTCAATGGCAGGCTGGGCAAACTCGTACCTTTGGGTGACAGATCCCGTCCTTCGATGGGCTTTCCCTCAGTGCTCCTTCCAGAGCACATACAGGATGAGGGAGAGTTGAAACAATCTTTCTAAACCCCTGCCTGCAACAGCACCACATACGTGCCTTTGCGGGTCATACGGACTCCCTTTTGGACCCAAGCATGTGCTCCCCTCTCTTCATACTCTAACCCTTCTATCAAACAGATGGTCTCCCTCACTGGCTTCAAAGCTGTTGGTCTGATCAAGGACAGAATCGCCTCTTTCAGGTCAGGACGGGCAACAGTGACCACACCAGTCTGAAATTAACTCTAGAGCTCTCAGGGCAGTCACACTCGTGGGCACTCTCGTAAAGCCCAGAAACCAGGGCCTAATACCTGATGGTCTTCGTCCCAAACTCCATCTTATTCCACTCTGCCCAAGACTGTAGATCCCAATCTAGTCAGAAGGGGTACCTCACCCGGACTGTGGCTACCACATGGTCCCACAGGGATGCATGACCTTCTATGGCCGCGGGCAGTGTCCGTAGGTGTTGTTAATAGCTTGCTGGCCAGACAGCCTTCCCAAGATAACTGTTTCCTAAAGGGACAGTCTCACACTGGCACTGCTCTCATCCCAGATTTGGAGCAGCCATGTAGTGAAGGACTCGCCCGGCTTTTTGTTGGTAGTGATCTCCAGACCTGTACAGCTCTTTGGCAGAGTACTCCCGGTCTCAATGGACTCGCAGGGGCCTTAGGCATGATCACATGAGGCTTCCTGGCCCTCCTCTACATCCCCATTCAGAAAGGTCAACAGAAATCCCCATGTCGGGTTGGTGTGAAAAGTGGCGGAAGATGATTAAACTAGCACCGCTCTGCGAAGGGTGATGGAATGCAAAATATGTAGATTAGAGCTTGAAAATAGACAGCACTAACTAGTGGGCCCCTTTCTAATCAGAAACCTCAAGGAGGAAGGAATCTGGTTTGGATTGGCACAGTGACCTAGGGTACCCCATAGTCACCATTGCGTTTGCTTAAGACATGAATATTAACTTAGCGCCCCTAAGGATGGGACTGCCTAATTAACAAAACATGCGATGTATGATGAGGGAAGGACTGTGAGGTATTTGCAGGGATGGAAGGGAAAAGGGGAAGGTTGTAAGGTATTGAAATTCCGATTGGAAGAGACTAAATGAAGGTGTGGTGATGTTGAGCGCGGGACTGTACAAAAGAGTGATGATTCTGGACCTCCGGTGTGTCTTGAGACTAAGAGACACCCGGCTCTGCAGACCCGAAATAAAGCTGAACCTGTTCTCCAAGACTTTGTCTCCAGAGTAGTGATTGTGAACAATTTATATTTCACAAGGAGAATATGATCACTAGTTGGGTCTGCAGGGCCTCAGGCACATAGGGGAGAGGACGTGTGCAATGCTGCTCTACATCCTCAATATCCTTGCTGTCCACCTAGATGTTCCCATCTCCCGATCACATGTCGGCATCATAACCCTGCAGCAACATGGGTCCCAGCTGCCAGCTGGCCCAGCAAGGCCACTTCAAGTTACTGCATTTTTAACTAGCTTACATGACAGTTCCATCTTTCTGGCCCAGGCTTTCAGACCCGGACCACCTCCTCCATGGTGGAGCAACGCTGCTGCAACATCTCCAGCTCACCTTTCAGCTGGGTGTTCTCCTCTTCATAGGGCCTCGAGCTGGTGCCTCAGGATGGGTGACAGCAGCCAAAAGGCACTTCTCTGCTCCCAACTTCCTGGGAAGCCCAATGTCTTGAGGAGAGACACAATGTGGTGCTCCCCTCATGGGTCCATACCATCTGCCTGGTTTGCCAAGGTCTGCCAGCAGGCTGGCCAAACTGCCAACCCACCACTATCATCAGTCAACCCCAGGATTCCATCCCACTACCTGTGAAGCCCTTCTTGTTAACCCTATTCCAGAACATTGCAACTGCACGTGTCCAAATGATATTCCTCGAACCCTGCTCACGCTAATTGTACTGAGGGATTAGGTTTTGACAGGACCAGAGAGTCAAGGCTGTACACAGATTGGAAGCAAGCAATAGCTTTTATTCACATGCAGGGGAAATTATTACAGGGAACACACTCACTCACACATCATAATAGTGGAACCATACGCATCTGGCACAAGTTTTCCACTTACAATCGCAACTCCTGATAGTAATACAAGGATTAACAAACAATACCTACCACCCCTCTACAGTGGATACAGTACATCACTTCCCACCTGCTTTAAAATCATTAGTCTTCCCAGTGCACAAGAGCAGAGCAAGTTGCAATGACTGTCGTCCAGTAGCACTTTCAGCTACTGTGATGAAATGCTTTGAGAGATTGGTCATAGCCAGAATTAACATGTACATAAAGGACTGGATTCACTGCAATTCACCTACCAGCACAATCGCCCCACAGAAGACACAATATCACTGCCTTTCCACTCAGCTATAGATCACCTAGTCAACAACTCACACATGCAGCTGCTCTTCATGGTCTACCGCTCAGCCTTTAACACCATTATTCTCTCAGTGTTGGTCAACAAGCTCCAAACCCTGGGCCTCTGCAACTGGATTCTTGAATGCCTCAATGGAAGATCATAGTCAGTTCAAATTGGAAACATCTCCTCCTCACTGACAATCAACACAGGGGCATCTCAAGGATGCATATTTTGCCCAATGCTCTACTCACTCTACACCCATGACTATATAGCTAGGAACAATTCAAATGCTATCTACAATATTTGTTGATGAAACCATGGTTTTTGGTAGAATCACAGTTGGGAATGAGGGAATGCACAGGAGGGAGACAGATCAGCTAGTTGTGTGGTGTCACAACAACATCTTTGCACTCAACGTGAAGAAAACAAGGGAGAGGATTGTGGATTTCAGGAGGAAATTAGGAGGACAAACTCATCAAGGGGTCAGCAATGGAGAGGATCGAGAACCTCAAATTCCTGGGTTGCCAACATCTTTGAGGATCTGTCCTGGAACCCGCATGTTGATGCAATCACAAAAAAGGCTTGCCAATGGCTATGTAAGGAGTTTGAGGAGATTCTGTATGTCACCGAAGATGGTCAGAAACTTCTACAGATGTACTGTGGAGAGCATTCTGGCCAGTTGCATCACTGCCTGGTATGGAAGCACCAACTCAGGACAAAAATAAACTCCAGAGGGCTGTTAACTCACCCTGTGACATCACGAGTGCCAGTCTTCACTCCATCAAGGGCACCTACAAGAGACGGCACCTTAAGAAACCAGCCTCTACACTCAAGGAACCCCACTACCCAGGCCATGCCCTCCTCATTCTGCCACCATCGTGAAACCTGAAGACAAGCAGTCAGCGGCACAAGGACAGCTTCTTTCCCGGCTGCCGTCAGCTTCCACAGACACCACCTTTTCTTTTGGCATTTTTATTTATTCGGTCAGATGATTTATATAAATATTTGCACTGTGATGGTGCGGCAAAACAACAGACTTCACGAAATGCTCATGACAGAGGGCTATCTAATCCCTGTGGTAAATGAGATTGGAGAGTTTCTCAAGGGTATGGGCCACCATCACCACCACTGTCCCCCATCCCTGGTGTCACATTCATGACAAGAATTTACGTGCAAACACCGCACAGCCCACTCCTGCCTCGCCCACAGTTTCACAACCTGAAGGGGGGCTCAGGGCCAATACCTGAAGTCAAAGGGCGAGAGTTGCCCCACGTGGTGACCTGCACACCTCAGGGCCCATGTGACCTCCGGAACCACGTGCGGGGTGCGGCCCCGATGTTGATTGACAGGGGAGATGATTCCCCCGCAGGAACCTCTCTTTTTACCGATCCGTTCGATTTTCCGTTTCATTGCACATTTTCCCGAGTCTGCGGGTCTCTTTTTATTGTTACAGTTGCCAGGGCTGCAGGCCGCAAAACAGACCCACATCCGGCTTGACGGTTGCCATGGCAGCGGAGAGCGCGGTGCTGATCGACAGTTGCCAAGAGAGCATGAGGTGGGCGGGAATGAGTGACGAGGATGGGGCCGAGTGGGGTAATTGCGGGGCACAGCCGCCGACTAAGGGTTCCCAAGTCAACAATTGGCGGAATGAGGTTGAAACGACTGTTCCCAGGGCAGCAGTGTAGTACATGGCAGGGTGTACTGGCGGATCCGGGGCAGTAGAGGGCGAGCCGAGAGCATGTGAACGGATCCCCGGGACAAGCAGGGGGTGGATAAAGGTCGACATTTGACAGTTCCCGGTGCATCATCGGTGGGCGTGGCCTGGGTAGACTGGGGCAGCAGGGGGGTGAGGCCAGAGTAGACTAGTGGTTGTCGACGTCACAGTGGGCGGGCCGGAGTTGACTGACGGTTGCCGGGAGCGCAGGGGCGGGACGAGACGAGGGTGGCCGCGAGGGCGGAGCCAGAGGAGACTGATGGTTGCCGAGGCCACAGTAGGCGGGGTCACAGTTGACTGATGGTTGCCGAAGCGGGACGAGACGTCGGTTGCCGGAGCAGCAGAGGCGGGATGAGACGTGGGTGGCTGCGGGGGCGGAGCCAAAGTAGACTGACGTCATTGCCGGGAGCGCAAGGGGCGGGGCCACAGCGGGCGGGCGGGCAGGAGTTGGCTGACGATCGTCCGGGTCACCGGGGGCGGGGCCAAACGTTTGCTGATGCCTCAGGAGGCGGGGCCAAACGGTCGCTGATGCCGCGGGGGGCGGGGCCAGACGGTTGCCGTGGCCACAGGGGGGCGGGGCACCAGGGGACTGGTCCAGCAGGTAGCGAGGCGGGACGAGATCAGGGTGGACTGACAGTCGCCAGGGGGGGGTCAGCAGTCGCAGTGTGACCGTGACGAGCCACAGGAATGAAGGACCCGGTGGGCTTCCTGCGGCGGCAGCAGGAGGCCGAGAGCGGGGATGGGGCCGAGCGTTGGCAGAGGATGGAGAACTTCTACAACAGGAGGTGAGGCTGTGGCCGTCGCAGCCGGAGCCGGGCGGAATGGCGCAGAGCCGCGACCACGGTCCCTGCTGCAGCCGGTGTAGGCCTCGGCCTCACGAGGTCGACGTGAAAAGACTCTGCTCCTCGGCGGGGGGACGGACTGAGGATCAGGGTCACCCCCTCACATTGTCATCCCACCTCCTCTCCTGGAGTTAATTTAGGCGACCTCATCCGGAGCAGGCCTGGCAGGGATACTGGGACCCTTTCCTGCTTTATCATCCATGAGAATGGATTCGGGTGACTCCTCCTCCTGAGTTGGAGGGTAGGGCTGGTTCAGGATCTGCGTGCAAGGGCGGAGGTCTGTTCCCTTTGAAATGTAGTCAGCCCTGGCTTTCTGTTGAAGGAGAAAAGTGCAGTGAATGTTTGTCAAGGGTTACCAGTGGGATGGAGCAATGCCCCTTCACTGGCCCACATTCCATCAGTGTGGCTCTTTTCATTGTACTCTCTTGTGGTCCAGTTCAGAAAGACAAATTGCATCGTCATCCTCTTCCATTTGGTATATGAGCACTGCCTTGGGAGATGAGACAAGCATTAACTCTTTCTTTAACGCAGGCTTTGGCATCAACTCACAGTGGAGCTGCTGGAATTCACACTCATTCCTTGTTTCCCATCTGGGGACAATCTCTTGCAGGTAGGAGGTGTAATTTTTTTATTAAAAAAAAACTTTCTTTGTTAAACATAGGCAAGGAAAACACCCAATTACCCCATGTTGCTTTCCCAGCTGAATTAGTAGCTCTCGGGCAGTGGTTTTCAATCATCCCCACTGCGCCCATACCATCTTAAGAAATCCTTCACTAACCATAAGATGCTTTGTGTTTAGTGAGGGATTATTTAAGGTGGTATGTAAGTGGAAAAAAGGTTGAGAGCCATTAGTCTAGGGGACTTGATTGTCGATCATCAAGAATAGAGTAGCAGTACCACTGACAAACAGGTTGAGAGCAATGACCTGGGGGGGGGGGAGTGGAGAGTGATTGGGGAGGGGTTGGGATGGTGGGGTGTAAGAGACCAGGGGAGGATGGTGGGAAAAGAGTGAGGTGAGCCGGGGTTGGGAGATGCTTCCTCTGGATGCTGTGTAACCTGCTGAGGTTCTCCAGCAATTTTGTATGCTTGTATTGCACTACAATCAGTGTTTGAAGACTTTCCTGTTTAACTCCATTTCTAGTTGCACCACTGTGGTTGGGATGTTTCCTCCTCTTCCTGCTCCAGTGACAGCTAGTTTTGCACATCACCTCTCAGTCTCCTGCGTGAACCAACCTTGGTATGATCATCCTTGTGAATATGACTGGTGGTAAACACTAAATGTGACTTCTGCTGACAACATGTTTGACAGGAGAGTTAGCTTAATTTGCGGATGTTTTCAATAGTTTTGTAAATGCCTTGAATTTTTGGCTCTAAATCTTAGAATTACCAAATTCCACTGTTTGGATCATCATTAAGAAGAAAGAGCGTACTGGTGAGCTCAGTAATCGCAAAGGGACTGGTTATTCCAAGGAAGACCCTCCACTGCTGATGACAGAAGAATTCTCATCATAATGAAAAAAAATCCCCAAATGGTTGTCCAACAGATCTGAAATACTCTTCAGGAGGCAGGTGTAGTTGTGAATGACTGCTATCCACAGAAGACTTTATGAACAGAAATACAAAGGTGACACTGCAAGATGCAGACTACTGGTTAGCCACAGAAACAGGATGGCCAGATTGAAGTTTGCCAAGAAGTGTTTAAGAGCCTGTAGAATTCTGGAAAAAAGGTCTTGTGACAGATGAGATGAAGATGACCCTTTATCAGAGTGATGGCAAAAGCAAAGTATGGAGGCATAAAGGAATTACCCAAAATCTAAAGCATACCACCTCCTCTGGGAAACATGGTGGTCGGGATGTTATGGCCTAGGCATGTATGGCTGCCACAGATACTGGCACACTCATCTTCATTGATGATGTAACTGCTGATGGCAGAAGTGAAATGAACTTTGAGGTGTATAGAAACATCTGCTCAAGTTCAAGCAAATGCCTCCAAACTCACTGGACAGCACTTCATCCAACAGCATGACGATGATCCCAAACCTATAGCTAAGCCAACAAAGGAGTTTTTCATAGTTAAAAACTTGAAAACTCTTGAATGGCCAAGTCGGTCACCCAATCTAAATCCAAGTGAGCATGACTTCCATGTGCTGCAGAGAAAACTTAAGTAGACAGCCCCCCAAAACAACTGGGAGCTGAAGATGACTGCAGTAGAAGCCTGGCAGAGCATCAGCAGAGAAGATGCTCAGCACCTGGTGATGTCTCTGAATCACAGACTTCAAGCAGTCATTAAGGGATATGCGACAAAGTATTAAACATGACTGTATTAATATATTGTGTCTTAAATATTATGGTGTCCTGAAATGAGAATGAAATGAATAAAAAGTGCTGTAATTTCTACATGGCCAAACCAAAATGTATACAAATACTCTTTTAATAAAATCTGGAATGTGTACTTTAATCACATGTGAATTGGAGCAAAGGTGCAAATAAAGGAAAAGGAATAGTGCCTTTGTCCTAAACATTATGGAACGCACTGTATATTTTTGTTGGGCTTGACTATCCCAATTTCAAAAAGTTTCTGCGAAGAGGTTTGGGATTTTTTTGGTGCATTAATGGCAATAGATAATCAAATGCATTTGTTAAAATATTTTGATCTTTGATGATGAGTTTTTTTTGTTGTTTATAGGAGGCCATAAAATTTGATGTTAAGGTTTGAGTAAATGAAAATAAAGTTTGTTGTGATAATTACACTTTATCTCCTGAATAATTATAAACTGCTTCTGCTTTAAAATAGTGGTTAGTAACTCAATATAAAATGGCAATGTGCTGTGTAAATATGTTGTTGGAACAGATAAATTTATTGCAAATACAAAGCTCCACATAATACAATATCATTTTTGCATTGCAGTTGTATGAAAACTTCATAAGTGATTTTGAGCATAGGTAAGTACTCAGCCAGATGAAAAATGTCACGTGCAAATGTAATGATGAATTTATTTGTTTTTTATGTAGTAGGGTGGATGTTTAGATGAGATTTTTTTTTTCTTGAGATTCAACAGGACAGGACCAACTCCTGGAAATCAAAAGTCGAGGCATCTGGACACAATAAATGGATGCAATTTTTTGGAATATTTTATTTAAATTTTTTAACCTTCCATGCATTCAAATATATTTCAAAATACACACACACTAAATATATATATATATATACATACATATATATTTATTTATATATATATATTTTTATATATATATATATATATATATATAAAAAATACCAAATACATGATGATAATACCCCCAACACCCCCTCCCCCCACCCCCTACAATCCCAAGAAAAGATGAAGAAAAGAAAGTAAATAATAAAAGTGTTAGAAGAAGGGAAATGAGTAAATGCATTCAATTGACAACATTGTGCATCTTTAAT
This sequence comes from Narcine bancroftii, assembly GCF_036971445.1. Classification (NCBI taxonomy): domain Eukaryota; kingdom Metazoa; phylum Chordata; class Chondrichthyes; order Torpediniformes; family Narcinidae; genus Narcine; species Narcine bancroftii. The sequence goes on from NC_091473.1 coordinate 217,860,577, forward strand.
ATGTAACCTGAAAGTGTTCCAAAATTGAGCACAGGCATTGAAGGGAATCTTGTTCTTCTGGTAGACAACCATCTCTCTATCTCCTAACTCCTTTTTCAATCTATTCTTAAGATACAAATTTGACTCAAAAAACTGAAATTTATTGCCTGTTCTTTGTTCACTTGAGAAAGTTGAGGGGAACTTTCCCTTAAAACAGTTGAGACCAAGCAATGAACGTTTTGGTTTGATGGGTCTGGGATTGCAACTGCTACAAACGAGAAAGTTTGCATCTCAACAGGAATGGGACAAATAACCTTGTATTGGTTGTGGGGTGGGGGGGTGGGGAGGTTTAAGTAAAGGTTTGCAGTGTAATTGAGGATGGGTTTATTTTAAATATTGATGATACAGCATGGTGGAAGTTGATTCCAGCCATTGGAACTCTACTGCCCAATTAACTGACCAACCCCTGTACATTTTAGGAGACCATGCCTAGATTTGAACCTGAGTTGCTGGCATTGTAAAAGTGTTTCACTAGCCGCTACATTAACTGTGCCTCCCATGGTTAATCTAGCTTGGAGGGGAGATGAGGACTGGTAGGTCAAATCAGAAGAGGGAAATATTGTCTGGAAATAGAAAGGGGTTCTGCTGAAGTGTTTTGAGGAAAATAAAGAGAACAGAACAATGAAAGGAATAGCACAGTACCAGCCCGTCAAACAAGATGTGCTGACCTATGGAAACCTACTCCCAGAACAATCTAATTTTTCCTGACCTAGCACCCATATTCTCCTATTTTCTTACATCCATACCCTTATCTAAGTCTTTTGAATGTCCTGATTTCACCAACCTCCCCCACCACCTCTGGCAATACATTCCAGGCATCACTACTCTGAGTAAAGATAATGATTTAAAACTGGTAATGATAAGATTCAATATTACTTTATTGTCATGTACATAAAACACAAAATTTGTTAACTTTTGCCTGTCATAGAGGCACACAGATGCACTAGCCTGGTGCTCCAAACAATAGAGAAAGAGAAACAGAAGAGTATTCTTTCAGAGAGACACAGTGTAGATTTGCATCCTGCTCTCCTGTAACCAATGTATATCAGGACAGAACAGAGCATACATATAAAGGCGCTGACAATGCAGTCAGTAAGGTAAAATGAATAGATGCAGCTAAAGGCCAGAGAAAGCGGACTGCAGATGATCAATCAGGAGCAAAAGAGTTGTTATCGGAATACAGCATTCATGGAGGAAAATGGTGAGTGAACATTTCAGATTAGGACCTTGCATGCAGGCAAAGAGAGAAGAGGACCAATATAGAGCAGTGGAGTGAGACAGGAACAGAAAGTGAATGAAGGACTGAAGGTGGCAAGAATGGAATTTGGAGATGGAGGCAGGTGAGTAATAAATGGAAAAAGTGAAGAAAAAATCAGGCAGATGGAATCAAGTAGGGTGGAGACGGCTGATGGAGGTTGGTAAGCAGGAACACAAAGCCCACTAGTGCTGGCTGATTTCCTCTGATTGCTTGTGTAAGAAAAAGCAACATTTTACACCGAAGGCAGGATGTTTAATAATAAAGGTGTTCTTGCCTTTGAATACTTATTTTCCCCCTGGACTGTTTAAATTCATGTTGTCTTGTCTTTTTTTTAACCATTTCCCTCCTGTTGCATCCATCATCCACTCTCGTATCTTTGCAACACAGGTGTGTGTAGGCGCTTTGATTTAAGCGTTCTGTTGTGCACAGGTAGCTGGTCTGATGCATGGAGGACATGATTTTTGATCCCGTTTTTATCTTGCAACATGCTGAACCGTATAATCTTGCGTGGAACTGACTGAGAGGTGCTTATTTCTCGGGAAGAATCCAGCAATTTGTCCAGTGTTTTGATTCCCTGTTGTATCAATGGAAAGCATTGATTTTTATGATTTTAAGTCGAGTCGCACCATGTTTAGGGCTGAGAAGAAATGCTGCAGATGCTGAAGCCTTGAGCAAATAATGATAAGCTGGAAGTATCCATGGTGGTTCATATTAAGGGGAGGACAAGCTGGAGAGGAACCAAAAGGTATGGGATAGAAGATGGAGGAGGAATGGTGGAGAAATTGAGAAAAAAGCACAAGGTAAAATAAGAGATGGAAATGGTGGATCCAGATAGAGGTGGGGGTTATCTAGGCAAAGAGTGATATCAGCTATATCAAGGGGATAAAAGAGGTGGGGGTAAAAGAAACTGGGGAGGGCCTAAGAGGTGATAGGGAATTGGAACAATGAGAAGCTGGTGGAACTAGTTTGTTGTGGGCTGACATCAGATGAAATCATATCAACTTGTGGAGTGGAACACATCGCCCTATTCATTGCAGCTTTGAAGAATGAGAGAGGATCTCATTGAAATGCATAAAGTTTTGACATGACTCAACAGTCTTAAGGATAAAGAGATGGCCATTTAGGACTCCGATAAGGAGAAACCTCTTCACCCAGTTATGAACTTGTGGAACTTCCTCCCATAGAAAGTTGCTTGAGGCTAGGTTGGATGTGGCCATAATGGCTGAAGGGACCAAGGGGTATGAAGAAACAGGAGGAATAGAGGACTGAAGTGATGTGACCAGCCATGATTATATTGATGGTGGTACAGGCTTGAATGGCTGAATGGCCTCCTGTTCTTATTTTCTGTGATTCAATGGCTTTTCAGCCCAACTTAAACATATTATCCTTCCATAAGTTGAATGAATCTAAATACCCCAATGGTAATTAGGAATCTCTTTGGCTTGGCTTCGCGGACGAAGATTTAGGCAATAAATAAATGAATAGGGTGATGTGTTCCACTCCACAAGTTGATATGATTTCATCTAATGTCAGCCCACAACAAACTAGTTCCTCCAGCTTCTCATTGTTCCAATTCCCTATCACCTCTTAGGCCCTCCCCAGTTTCTTTTACCCCCACCTCTTTTATCTCCTTGATATAGCTGATATCACTCTTTGCCTAGATAACCCCCACCTCTATCTGGATCCACCGTTTCCATCTCTTATTTTACCTTGTGCTTTTTTCTCAATTTCTCCACCATTCCTCCTCCATCTTCTATCCCATACCTTTTGCAGTAGATAATAACATTCAGCATTCTACATTGGAACTGTTCTCCGAAATCCTAAGTGATAGCAGTGGATATGACAGCTATCCTTCACCTGAGTCTTCTTCTTTGGCTTGGCTTCGCGGACGAAGATTTATGGAGGGGGTAAAAGTCCACGTCAGCTGCAGGCTCGTTTGTGGCTGACAAGTCCGATGCGGGACAGGCAGACACGGTTGCAGCGGCTGCAGGGGAAAATTGGTTGGTTGGGGTTGGGTGTCACCTGAGTACATTTAGCAAAAAAGACATGAGCTTGATTTGGATGTGTATTTTTTAAAAATTGTAGTCGCATTATTCAACACAGAAGGTTCACTGATGCTGGGATCAATGCTTTCTCACACAGAATTAACCCATTATCCTTGGTGGAAATTATTCTTCGTGTGGTTCGACAGATGAATGGTATGTTTCTGAACTCCATTGCGGTGTATCAATTTCACCTGTTAGTTTATATTTTGCAAAAGCAAGTCCACATGTTATACAGAGCTTTTAAAATGTAATGTGAAAAATCATTATTTTACAGAATTTTGGCTGAGCTTTGCGGTGTTGAATTTTTTTGTATGCGGGTTGTAATGGACTGGGAGAGGCCACAGTGCAGCAAATGACTCGTGAGCATTAATTCCAATGTTTTGGGAATATGAAGGAATTATAAGGTTTTAAATTCTTAAAGTCATTACAGTGTAAAAACAAGTCCTTGGGTTGACACACTCATAACTATCATCAACTATTTAACTGCACTAAACCCATTTTATCCCCACCCCCCGTGTCTTCTTCAGCTTGCCTCCACCCTGATTCCCCTGGACGGCTTACACACCAGTGGTGATTTACAGCAGCTAATTATCATAGCAACCAGAACACCTGGAAGCTGTGAGAGGAATCTGGAGGAAAGCAAGTGGTGACAGGGATGGCCCTGGAAGTCAGATTTGAGCCTGGGTCTTTTTTTTGCTGTGGAACATTACTAACCACTGCCCTCCTGCTGTTGTATTTGGGATTTCCTGCCAACTGCGATTTTATACTTTTTTTACATAATGAAATACCACGATCAATTGATCATTTGAATTGGGGGAATTGGATTCAGTTGATCTCTCAATTATGCTCTGTCATTCCTTAAGATCGTGACTGATCTCAGATCAAAACATGCAGTTTTGCATCCTGTTATGTGTGGTGAAGGTTAATTAAACAACAAGCGAAAAGTGGTGGTATGCTCGTGATGGCCGATGGTCAGTTTTTTGATGGAAGGAAAGTTTGCAGTGGAATATGAATTGAGTCATAGCATGGTAATGTTGAATAGTTCTGCTCACATCAGTGTTGCTAAAGAATGGAGTATTTAAATAATAAATGGCTTTATTTGTGCCCACCTTCCTAAACTGGAAATGTGTATCTTGACTTCACATTTTGTTGTTTTCTCAGATGCACAAATGGCACTGTCTCTACTGGAAAAAACATGGGAGAAGGTAAACTGGAGGAGGAGGGGTACTAAATAGCTTGTATATTTGAATGTCCATTGTGAACTGTACACTTATTTACTTCGAGTTTCCAGAACCAAATAATAGTCTGGCAACTTTGTGTATGGTTCATGGGGATCAGGAACCATGTAGACGGGAAATGCAAGAATTGCAGATGCTGTAGTAATCTTTAACAAATATTGAGAATGTATAGGGAAAAATGAGGGAGGCTTCTGAATCAGGAGGTGGGGGGAGGGAGGAAGAAAGGGGCATGGCAAGGAGCACTGGTTGCCACATCATAGATGCATACAGGTGGGAGGGTAGAAGAGAAAAAAGCAAGTCCGAGTGACAACTAGGTCAGCAAGGATAACAAAGGTGGGGGTAGAGAGAGAAGCTCTTGCTGAACTCCTTTCGAAGAGAGGGGAAAGTCTTCACATCAGGCATCCCTTGAAGCGACTGCAGTAGAGCAGCTGAATGGAGTATGCGGGAACAAAACCTTGCATTCTGTCTGGCCACTCTCTGTCCAGACTGCATCAAAATCAACTTCTGAAATTTCTATAAACCGCCGCCCTGAGCCTCCCTCCCTCCAGTTCCTCCACCCCTTCCCTCTTCTGTCAGGCAACTACCTGCTTCCTCATCACTTCTCAACTTTTTTTTGTTTTCTATCTTCCCACCTGCATCCACCTTTGATCTCTTCCATGTGCACCTTCGTCCTTGCCCCTTCCTCCCTTCTCTCCTACCTTTTTTATTCAGGCATCTGCCTATTTTTGCTCATACCCCAGCACGAAACATTAGTTATCTTTTTCTTCCTCAGGATGCTGTGTGACCTGCTTTCCAGCATATTTGTGTATTGCAGAGGTGTTGGTGGGTCTCCATCATGATCAGAAATGATCATTGCTTTGATGCAATTTCATTGGAAAATGGAGCAAATCATACTTGAGTGCTTCAGCAGGGATCAGGAGAAATTCTTGTTGGAAAGGGTTCCAAGAATGTTTTCGCTATAAATTCAATTTTATTGAGACTGTACCAAATGCAAACTTGGTTTCACAGAACCATGATCATATATTTATTGGTGATGGTTCTGTGGAAGTAGGCAGTGTAATGCTTTAGAGCAGGGGAGTCAAACTCAAATTCACGGAGGGCCAAAATTAAAAACTTGGACTAAGTCGAGGGCCGAACTAAATATTTATTGAAAATTTTCAACAACATCTGCATGTTTTCTCTTCTTTCAACATATGTAATGTTAAACTTTTTCTTATTAAAATAAATGTTTCATAATAGTTTTGGATAAACTCTTTCCAGAAGCATTAACAAATGAGAAATAAAATATTCAATAAATAATATTTCTCTATAGAGGATTTGTCAAATGTTGCTAGTGTGCTGTCGAATAGTAAAATCTGAGGGCTATTGAGAATGTGGGAGAATAACATGATTCCTGAAACAATCAAATGGGTGACTGATTGTGGGCATGAACTCTAGCAGGGTTATTTGCCATGCCCTTTTTCCATTGGTACAGATATCCTTTGATTTACACACTTTTCAAGTTTTATGCCTAATGAGCTTGTATCCAGGTGCAGGACCATTTTTAACCAGGAATATATTTATCACTGTGACATGAAACTATTGGAAGATCGTTTTATCCTGAGATTAAAGTTCATAATACTTACTCAGGCCTGTGTGCGGGAGGGCGGGGTTTGCGGGCGATCGGGTTGGACAACGACAGTGCGGGGGCATCGGCTCTCGCTGCAGGGCGGTATCTCGGCGGATCAGCGGCCCCGTCACCGTGAGTCGCGGGTCAGCCTGCGGCAGGGAGGGGGAGTGGGCAACGGTCCTGGCGAGGTCAGGCCCCCCCTGAGTTTCTGCTGGACCCGCCTTGACCTGCTGAGTTTCTCCCGGACCCCCCTTGACCTGCTGAGTTTCTGCCGGACCCCCCTAAACCTGCTGAGTTTCTGCCGGACCCCCCTTGACCTGCTGAATTTCTCCCGACCCCTCCCCCTTGACCTGCTGAGTTTCTCTCGGACCCCCCTTTGATCTGCTGAGTTTCTCCCGGACCCCCTTTGACCTGCTGAGTTTCTCCCTTCTGGTGTTTTTACGAGAACCACAGACTTTCGCTCATACATTGATGAGGAGGATCAAGGGCCAAACATTGTCAGGTACCTCTCTGCTGGATAAAGGATACGGTTTAACCCGCTGAGTTTCTCCAGTGTTGGGTTTTCACGAGGTAGAGTCAAAGGGCCGAAGGGCCTGTTTCTGATCTGTAATGTTCTATGAACCCTGCTCTTCTTTCCGTGCCAGTGTCCCAGGACCTTTCCAGGGCAGTCTCCGCGCTCAGGACCGCGCTGGGATCCTGGTCAGCGGTGGAGGAGCAGATGAGCGCGGCTAATCCCGATCCAGCCCACGCCTCTCCCGAGATTGGTGGGGGGTTCCACCCTACCTGCCCGACCAGCCTCGCTCTCCACATGTACTCCGGGCATCCGCCGCTGGTCCGGTGGAAAGGCGCAGGGCGGCCAGCGGCCGGTGTCCCCATCGCCCGGCGGGGAGCCCCAATCTTCCCTCCGGTGTCCTGACTCCATCTGCAGCTCCAAGAAACGCTGTGCCACTGAGGTTCCGGGCGCTGGGAAGCGGCCTTGGCTTCCCCTGACACCAGCCAGGCCTCGCTGCAGTGGGGGGATGGGCGGGGGGACACGACAGCATGTTTATAAAACCACCCACCACTAATTTTCAAGGACCAGGATTTTTCTCTCTCTCTCACCCTGGGACACAGCAGTTACTGTGCATGTTCTATACTGGCACGGCGGCCAGTGGGCTACCTCTAATACATTTTTGATATGATCTTGCGGGCCAAATATAATTATATCGCGGGCCAAATTTGGCCCGTGGGCCAGAGTTTGACATGTGTGCTTTAGAGGACAGAGACTTTGGGGTGGGGGCGGGGTGAGTGGGGGGGGGGGGGTGGGGGGAAGGAGAGATTATCAGCAGGTCACAGTTTAAGGTTTATCAGTGCCTGGGTATATTTCTGGTAGGATCAGGGACAGTATAGCTTGAATATGGTGAACAGAAACTGGTGTCCTTTATTTTTCCTGCACAAATTTCTGTGCGACACTGTTACAATCTGCAAAACCAAAGGAGACTAGTTTATGCCCACTATTTCCAGTTGGCCAGTCAGTTTTTCATGCCAACATATTGCCTCCGACACCATGAGTTTTTATTTTGTACAATCATCTTTGTGGCACCTTGTGAGTGCCATCTGTGAAATCTAGTTACAGTGCATCCACTGGTTTCCCCCTTGTTTATGCCCATACTGCTTCAGAGAATTCTAATAAATTGGTCATGTTTAATTGAGATTAGAAGTGGGTTATATTTGGATGTTATTTCAGCCATGACAGAGTTTGTTCAGTGCCTTGCATGTGAACTTGGGTTGGGGAAAAAGATGCAGCAGTGAGGGAGTTCTGTTTGGGGTACACGAGAGTGCATGGTGTGAGTTGATAAGGAACACAAACCACCAGGTGCATAGAGCTTTTCGGATCAAACAGAAATTGAATTAGTGGATGGCTAACCAAGGCAGGTGAGTCGCAGAGGTAGTTTCCAACAAGGCTTATTAGTTTGCATATCAGAGGATTCAATATCTGCACTGTGCCATCTTGTTAAAGTTGAGTAGAAAAGCGAGGATATAAATCTGCACTTTGTTTCCTGGCTTTAAGCTAATCTCCTATCAACACTTGTACTGAATCCTACAAATGATACAATAATATGCACAACCTTTCTACCAGCTTCAACTCATTTAAGTTCCTGAGCATGTGTATACACTGGTTTAAATTCTTTCAGAAAAAAGACACAATTTGTTTTTAAACTCCAGATGATAGAAATCTATATTTTTTAAAAAAGTAATGGCAATGTGCAGCCAGGTCAAGCATTCACTATGGGAAGAGAGTTTTTTCATACATTTTATACCTCTCATCTTTTTCTCGTGTGTTGTATGTAGCTACAGCAAGACTTTCACTGCATCTGTACGTTGTTCTTGTATATGTGGCAAACTTTGTTGAGAGTTAATTTCTTGGGTCAACCTGAAACTGAACATGCAGTCTTCCCACAGATGTGGCTTGTCCAGCTGAGTATTTCCAGCATGTTTTGTTTGACATTATTTGAGAAAACCCTTTTGGTGAAAATGAAGCATGCTTCAAAATGTGAAATGTCCTGATCACAATGGGTCCCTACTACATGCTACTTTTACTTTAATCTGTCAGGTAAAAGGTGACGATGAAGCTTTAATTCTTTGCAAGACTGCCATCGCTGCCATTAAAATCAAACTTGGAGACCTCCAGGAAACCAAGGTAATAAGGGATTTGAGGATTCAACAAGGGAACAGGAGGGTTGGTTCAGAACTAATGATGGCCTTTTTGCAAGAAGGAAAATGTATAGGGTTTCTAATGGAAGATCACTATTGGATTTCTGCTGAACTCTTGAATTAATGTATGGTTGTGTGTAGAAGAGCACAGTCAAAAGAGAAAACTTGCTTTTACCTCAGAGACTGTGTTTTGGGGATTGTTGGTGCACTAGTAAGTGCTTCTTCCTTTTCCTATGTGAGCTGAAGCTTTAGTGGCACTTTGGCCTTTGATCATGCACTGTCATGTCTGAGAATCAAAAGACTGCGTTCCCTTTGAGTTGCAGTTTGCATGAAAAATTTAACAATGTTGGCTCTTGGAAAATTCTTGAGTCAACATGCTGTGGAGTCAAGCCCCACTTCAGAGACTTGGGCATATAATCTATGCTAGAAATTCAGTGCCAAGAAGGGATTGTAATGTCTTCGATGAAGTAAAACATTCCAAGGTAATTGCCGAAGCATTCGTGAACAATAATTAATATGAAATAAATATTGGGGAAGATGACTAAAAGTTTGGACTCTGCGGTAAGTTTTGAGGGGAGAGAGAGCAGCGAGGTTTATGACCAAATTCAAGCTTGGTATGTAATGGATAGAAAGTTGAAAATTGGTCTGACTTTGCCATAGTGAAGGTCAAGGGTGAGGGATGAATAGCTTTGTGAACGAGAGTGGCAGTATGAACTTTTTTGACACGCTATCGGGAGGTTTGATGCAAGAAGTGCAGTGAACGTTTTCAGAAGCTGTTTTGAATAAGAGATCCACACAAAAGGCGAGTTAGGAAAGGAGACCAAAATTAAAGGGCATGGATAACGTCACCTTCTGCCCAAAAACCCAAGAGATGGAAAAACTGTTGTGCAGACTGGCTGGTGATAGGCTATGGTGATCCCAAGAACCTGCTCTGGGAATGTGAGTGCGCACGATAAACGTTACAATTTTGCAGCTGATGCATTCCTTGGATTGTGGTCAATTAAGTGTCTTGTAATGGAGTGCAAGAAAGCGGATGAGTAGAATGGGCAGATGAAATGTAGCACTGAAGTCTGAAATTATGCACCCTGGAAGAGGTTAGGGGAGGGAAGATAGATTAAATGGCTCCATTTTAAAAAAAGCACACAAGAACAGAGGCAAGGGTGTGCGGATACTTAAATCTACCAGCAGGTGGTAAAACACAAGTTCCTTGGATTTATAAATGGAGGCAAGAATCAAAAGCAGATAGTTTGTGTTGAACCTGTATGAAACATTGGGTAGGCCACATCACAAGTGTTGCATTGAATTCTGGTTACCTCATTTTAGGAAAGATGTGAAGGTCTCAGTGGAATTGATTCTCGACATGAGGGTGAGATTAGAGAAATTGAGATTGTTCTCCTTGGTGTAAGGCAGCTTGAGAAGAATGTTGACAGAGATGAGAAAAACATCAGGTGAAAAAGTAGTCATAATTGTTAACTCTACAAGTGAAATGTGAATTGGACAGGCACTTGGAGGAAAAGAGTGAGCAAATAAAACTGCTGAGACGGGATTGCCCTATAAGGAACCCAGTAGATACTGACCTCAAACTTTTTTATTCATTCTATGATTCCAAACGTTTCTAGTTGTAGGTTCTATCAAACTGGATGCCAGGACAGGTGTCAAAGGGTTTTAGAAAGATTATGATGTGGGAAGTCATGTGTGTACTGCTCAAAAAAAGTCACATTCCAGCATTTGTTTTGTAGCCTTGGAAGTTATGATTCTTCGAGTACAAAAGGGTAATGAGTGAATCAAACTTGGTGTAACAAAGTTATGAACAGCAGAGTTTGATTAAATTTATTCTAACAAGTCAGTGATTGATCCAGCAAAGAAATAATTGTCAATTGCATATCAAGAATGTAGATGCAGTGCACCTCCTGAACCAAGAATAGAGATTTGTGTTTTTGCAATCTCAGGGATAGAAGGTTAGGGTCTAATGGGATACCAAGGTTGCTTTACTGTACTGACTTTCAGTCAAGACCTTTGTTGTCAAAAAGCTTTTGCAAAAAGAATTCTCCTGTTAGAGCAAATATTTATCCCCATCCACGAGCAGTTAAGTAGTCTAACCTTATTCCTTTGTATATTATTTACATCTACTTGCACTTGTGTGAATAAACCTGCTAAACAGTTACTGACTGCATTTCATAAGTAATTCAGTGCTGAGCTATTTGGAAGGGCTTTGGGATGAGAAAGGTTTAACAGAAATACTTTTTTTTCTTCCTTTAATATCGCTAATCAGTAATCACCTGGAAGTGATTACACTACAACGTTCTTGCGAAATGGCCTGGATAATGTTAGTGTTACAACTTTCTTGAATTCTTGACAAAGTTGTTCCTGATTTCTTTTAAACTGGAAATTGGAGTTGCAGTGTGGAAATGTTCACCTTGTAGTGCTGGACATGGCCAAGAAAGACTCCGCTACCACATTAAAAACAGTCGTTAATGACTTTCATTCAAATTCAGCACGCGCCCTTTTAAGGGCAGCATGAGCTCAGTCACCTCGTGCATTGTGACATCATAATCGCTGTCCATGGCGCTCTGGTCAGGAGACATGAGGCAGGGAGAAAACCCTGACAGCACCATCTTTCCATGGCTGCCCCGCCACGTGGTGTTACATGCAGGGCTGGTTTGCCATGAGAGAGTACGCTGGCACACAAACCCCCCCCCAGAACCGGCTACGCGTCCCGCCGCTTGGGTGGGCGGCCCCAGCATTTGGGCGTGGCCGTCTGCACCAGCAGTGATAGGTTTAAGTGCGCTGGCTTCAAACCATCCACGGTGAAAAGTTCATCTTTACCCCCTATGTCCAAAATGAAACTCCTGCCGGTCCGCTGGAGAACCTTGTATGGACCTTCATACAGGCGTTGTAAAGGTGCCGTGTGTGGGCCGCGACGAACAAATATGAATTCTGTCGAGTCCAGCTCTTTGGGACGATGTGTCAGCTGGACGCCATGATGCTGGGGGCTAGCGAGGATAGTTTCTTACTGAGATCTGCCAAAAGGTTCGTGTGCTTGGACGTGACATTGGGCTCCGGGCCAAAGAACACACCGGGCAGCGAGAGCGGCGCGTTGTAGACCAGTTCCGTAGAAGATGGCTGTAGCTCTTCCTTGGGTGCTGTTCTGATGCCGAAGAGGACCCAGGGCAGTTCATCTCCCCAGCCTGGGCCGGTGAGCCGAGCCACGAGGGCGGATTTCATATGACGATGAAACCTCTCCACCAAACCATTTGCTTGTGGGTGGTAGGCTGTGGTGTGGTGGAGTTTAACCCCCAGGAGGTTCGCCAGCTGAGCCTAGACTACGGAGGTGAACTGGGAGCCCCTGCCACTGGTGATGTGCGCTGGAACTCCGAACCTAGCGATCCGTTGACTGACTGGGTTCCTGGCGCACATCTCTGCAGAAGCGTCTTTGATGGGAACGGCCTCTATCCATCTCGTGGTCCGATTGACTGCTGTGAAAAGGTAGCGTGCTTCTCTGGACATCGGCAGGGGGCGTACGATGTCAATGTGGATGTGCTGAAATCTCCGCATGACTGGGTCGAATTGCTGGATTGGGGCCTGCGAATGCCAGTGGACCTTGGAGGCCTGGCACCTGGTGCAGTTCCTCGCCATCTCGGCCACCTCCTTTTTGAGCCCGTGCCACACAAACTGCTCTGCCACCATTTGCACCGAAGTCTTCACCAAGGGCTGGGCTAAGTCGTGGACTAAGCTGAAACCCTCGACCTCCACTGAGGTGGGACTACCAGGCGCGCCGAGTCACAGAGTAGCGTGTCCGGGCTGTTGGTCAACTGAATGTCCTGGAGATCGAGGCCAGAGATGGTGGTCCAGAGAGCCTGCGTTTCTGTGTCCAGCTTCTGGGCCTGTGCCAACTGTGTGTAGTCAAGGCTGGGGGCGAGAATGTTGATCGCCGGATGAGAGAGCGCTGATTGCCAGACGAGAGAGCACATCCGCCACGACGTTGTCTTTGCCTTCCTTGTGCTGGACGTTGGTGGTGAACTCAGACACATTGGAGAGAGGTGGCGTTGCTGGCAAGCCAGCCACGGATATTTAGCCATCACGAGTGCCTGTGTGAGGGGCTTGTCGTCCGTGAGCACTGTGAAGGACCTGCCCTCCAGAAAGTATCGAAAGTGCTGGATGGCCAAGTATAGCCCCAGGAGCTCCCGGTCGAAAGCACTGTACTTGATCTCCGGCGGGCACAGCTGTTTGCTGAAGAAGGCCAGCAGGCGCCACTGTCCATCAAGCCACTCCTCGAGTACGCCCCATACCACCGTGGCTGGGGCATCCACCAAGAGCGCTGTGTGCGCCTCCAGGTGTGGGCGCACCAATAGAGTTGCGTTGGCGAGGGGCTCCTTTATTGCGGCAAAAGCGGTCACATGGTGCAGTCGGTGCCGGGGATGAACTGATGATAAAAATTCACCATCCCCACGAACTCCTGCAGGTCCTTGAGGGTGGTTGGCTTGGGGAACCGCTGGATGGCCGTGACCTTCTCTGGGGGCCGAGGCAACACTTGCTGCCGAGATGGTGTGCCCCAGGAGCTGTAGCGTCCGCTTACCGAACTGGCTCTTAGCCATGTTGACCGTGAGGCCAAGCTCCGCCAGTCAGGCAAACAGGCTATGGGGTAGGCCTTGTGCTCTTCGCAGTTGTGGCTGGCAATAAGGATATCATCCATGTCGATAAACACAAAGTCCAAGTCCCTACCTACTGCGTCCACGAGGCGCTGAAAAGTCTGGGCCACGTTCTTGAGGCCGTAAGGCATATTCAGGAATGCAAAGAGGCCAAAGGGGGTAATGGTCGCCTTCTTGCCGATGTCCTCGGGGTGGACCGGGATCTGATGATACCCTCACACCAGATCGACCTTGGAGAAGACTTGTGCGCCGTGGAGATTGGCCAAGAAGTCTTGAATGTTTGGAATTGGGTACTTGTCCGGTGTGGTCGCATTGTTCAAATGCCGGAAATCGCCGCAGGGTCTCCAGCCCCCGGAGGATTTGGGTACCATGTGGAGAGGGGATGCCCAGGCGCTCTCCGAGTGACAGATGATCCCCAACTCCTGCAGTTGGGAAAACTCCTCCTTTGCCAGCTGCAGCTTCTTGGGCAGAAGTCATCTGGGCTTGGTGTGCAGTGGGGGACCCTACATGGAGATTTGGCGGTACACCCTGTGCTGGGGTAAGGTGGCATTGATTCGTGGTTGAAGGATGGCAGGAATCTCATGGAGTATGTTCATATACTGATCCCTGGAAGTGGCGATGGTGGCGATCTTGGGCCTGCAGGCATTCATGGTGTCCAGGTACACCGAATGGAAGGTGTGAGCGTTTACCAGCCTCTTGCCCTTCATGTTGACCAACAGTCCGTGTGCCCTCAGGAAGTCGGTCCCTAACAACGCAGTACCCACTGAAGCTAACACGAACTTCCAGTGGAATTTCTCTTTCCCGATCTGGATCTGCACCCTGCGGGTACTGAAGATCTTGATGGCGGAACCGTTGGTTGCCTGCAGGGTGGGACCACGAGATCGGGTGCGTATCTCGAGGGCAGTGGGGGGCAGGACGCTCAGCTCCGCTCCTGTGTCAACCAGGAAACGTCGGCCAGTGGACTTGTGGGTAACATGAAGGAGGCTGTCCACGTGGCCAATTGTCGCAGCCATCAACGGTGACTGGCTGGGTCGTTTCCCCTGGTAGTCACACGGTTGTCGGCACTTACGAGCTTGTGCTCCCCAGCGCTGATGGTAAAAGCACCAGGTGGAATGGTGCTCCTCTTGCTTATGCTTGGGGGAGTATTGTGGCCGGCTGGCTTTTGGTCACGCAACCTGACTGGGGGCTGCTTCATTCTCCCTCTTGGTGCGCCAGACGGTGTCCGCTTGGGCTGTGACTTGGCGTGGATTCATGATGTCCTCATCCGCCAGGAGTAGTTGGATATCCCCAGGCATCTGCTTGAGGAAGATCTGATGGAATAGGAAACAAGGTTTGTGATCCTCTCTGCCAGCGCCACCATCTTGTCCATTAGGGGCCATGGTGTGCGGTCCCCAAGCCCGTCAAGGTGCTGGAGCCTGGTGGCACGCTGCTGAGGGGAGAGCCCACAAGTGCCAAGGAGCAGGTTCTTGAGGGCAGGATATTTACCCTTGGCCAGTGGGTTGTGTGTTAGATTGTCCACCCTGGCTGCCGTTTCTTCATCCAGCACGCTCACGACATGGTAGAACATCGTGGCATCTGCTGAAATGTTCCTCAGTTGAAACTGCACCTCCGGCTGCCCGAACCACGTACGCAGGCGATGGGTCCAGAAGGGGGGCAGTTTGATGGCAACGGCATTGATCTCTGCCGGATCCATGTTCTTGAGACCAGAGAGGGGTCTGGGCTCAATGGGATCACCAATGTAGTGCTGGACACAGCCAAGAAAGACTCAGCCACCACGTTGAAAGTTGTTAATGACTTTTTATTCAAATTCAGCGCGCTCCCTTTTAAGGGCAGCACGAGCTCAGTCACCTCGTGCATTGTGACATAATCGCTGCCCCAGGCATGCGCTGGGCAGGAGACTTGAGGCAGGGAGTGTGGTGTTACTTGCGGGGCTGGTTCGCCACGAGAGAGTGCACTGCCACAACCTAAAAATTAATGGCAGTGAATTAAGCTAAAAATACGCAAATGATTTTAGTCTTGTTACAAGAGCAGGCTTTGTATCTCTGCATGTGAAACTTTTCTAAGCAAAACCTGCTTTTTAGAAAAAAAACACACAAAAATAAACCGCATTGGTATATCATCTTTCACATTTGTTTCAGAACATCCAAAAATGCTTTGCAGCAAATGAAGTACTATTTTTACATGTAGTTACTGTTGAAGGAAACATGGTGACCGATTTGTCCACTGCAAGATCCCACAACAGCATTGTGATAATAACTAGAACATATGTTCTTGTAACATTGATGGTGGGATAAATATTGCTCAGGACACTAGTGAAGGATGCTTGATTTCATGGAGCCATTGCTCAATATCTGATCCAAAACAAGGTATAAGACTTGCTCAATTCTTGCAGTAGAGAGTCTATCTAGATTTTATGCTCAAGTGCAAATATAGAGACTGAAAATATACAATTGGTATTTTGATATCACAAAGTCTGCCAAGTTATGAAGTGTGACTAAACTTCAACTCACCAAGTATTTCTTGATGTAAAACAGGGGATACAGCAGGACAAGTGAAATGGCAATGTTTTTTATGAAAGAAGGTCTTTGTCCAGCATTCAAAGCAGAAGAGCAAACACTGTGCCCTGGATATTCATTTGTACAATGCTGCTTTATTTAATGAATTGAAATCTTCTTTTATACTGGGACTGACACAGAATGATGGTCATTTTGCATCATTCTAAAACTGCAATCTGGCACTTCCTGCCAATAGTCATCCTTCTGATCCCAACATAATTTTTGTGTCACCTGGGATGGTGCCGTTCATCTCAATTGGAGCATTGCTGGGGAACCTGGATCATGCTATCCTCGGGTGCAAGTCACTGGGCCTCCTGTGGCAATATGGTCTTCCATTTTCAACATTGAACTTCAAGGCCTTCTAGGGAATATTTTACCCTTCTACATTCTTTTGCATATTTTCCTCTCCCTACTAAAATAATGTCACCAATCCAAATACCCCTCCAATTCCAATCCATACACAATTCCTCCTCCCTGACTTACTGCAGGTCCTGGCATCCTTCTTCCACCATTTCACACAATTATTGCACTCTCTGCCCTTCCCACCTCCTGAACTAGTCTGTTGTTTGCTGACATCTCCCCAGACAATCTTCCAGTCCTTACCCCATCTACGCAATAAATCTCTCTCTTCCCCACCAAAGCTACGGTATCTACCTGTCTTGTCTCCTAACCCAACCCTTATTTCCCCTCCAACAACCCATAAATTAGGGTAACACAGATAGCATAGCAGTTAATGCAATACATTACCAGCATCCTGGGTTTGAATCTGGTGCTTTCTGTAAAGAATTTGTATGTTCTCCCTGTCTGGGTTTCCTCCCACCCTCCAAAAACATATGGGCTTTGAAAATTAATTGATATATTTAGGTGTCACAGGTTCGTGGGCCAGAAGGGCTGTATCTCTAAATCTAAATGGTGGGCACTGGAAAAGTTAAGCACATATATTTTTGCTTCCAAGAACCTTGCAGCACCTGAAATTTGGCTGTGGGTGCAATTGAATGTCTGTGTGACTAAATTGCATGGTGCCCTGCTTGCATGCCATTCCAGTCCTCCCTAATTGCTGCAGTAAAAAACTTGAACCACAGTCACTGGGATTGAGTGTTTATAAGGTTTTATCCCAGGAAAATACTTATGTTTGCTGTCTACACAAATGCTTGTGTTGAAAATGAGAACACCAGCTGCTGGATGCCCTGAAGGTGTTTGTAATTTAGATTTCTCAGAGTATCAGTTAGTGATGGATGATGCCGCCATGGGAGGGTTGATCTTCTGTCTATAGTATAAGGATCCAATAATATTTATTTCTCCCATCACTTTGTTTGCCAGTAATTGCTAGAAGCTATTTTTCCCTATCTAATCTGCATGATCCTTCCACTTATCAGAAACTCATTGAAGAAGTTGACGAGATGCTGGAGAAGTTGCCGGGAGTGACGTCTGTGCATGGCCGGTTTTACGACACTTCCAGCAGTTACTATCAGGTGGTGGGCGACCACGCTGCTTACTACAGGGAGGCTCTGCGGTATCTCGGCTGTACCGAACTCTCTGACCTGTCAAGTAATCACTGGTGCCCTCCTTTTACAAATGTAACGATAACTCTGTATCCGTCGTTGGGGAGTTGGTTGGAAATATCTGTAGTTTCTCACACTTTGCTTGTTTCCCTTTTTAATTTTTTCCCAAGATTTAGCTCCCACTCCAAAGTTGCTTTATAATTTTGCATCTCTCTGCAAGGTCTTCTTAAACCTCTCCTCTACAAAGAGTTTCTGAAGGCAATATAGCTTCATTAACATAACATTTCAGAAATTAAGTGAGCCCCCTCTCCACTGTTGTACATCTTTGCCAAAATAGAGAGAATTCTCTTTTCAGTAAAAACATGCAGAAATGCTGGAGGAACTCAGCAGGTCTCGCAGCCTCTGCATTACCAACATTTCGAGCCTGAGACCTTGAAGGGCTCAGGCCCAAAATATTGGTAATATATCTTTGTCCTTTGGGTGCTGCAAGACCTGCTGAGTTCCTCCAGTATTTCTGTGTTTTTAACTACAATCACAACATCTGCAGACTTGTGTTTTACACTAGAATTCTTTCAAAACAGAATTTGATTTGTACTTGACAAATTAATTGATTGATACTTACAAAGTGCCAGGATAGGCAAATTGTCCAAATGGTCTTTTTATATTTTATTTGTGGTTTGTCCTTGTGCTTTAGTTGAAGGTAAATTAAAGATAAAAAGATTCCCCCTTGTCAGTATAACCACCATAAAGAACCAAGGGAGAAGGGAAAGATTGTTAAGGAACAGAATTTCTTCCCATCCTTTGATTCTACAGTTTTGAATAACTGAAATCTTCAGAAATCTGCCATTAATTTTAAAATGTTTTTACCACTGCATTGGAAAATTGTTCTCTATAGTTACGATCATTGAAACATCGAGGCTAGTCATCTGAATGATAGCTCTCTGCAGAGCAACCCAATTAGTCCCATTGCCCTTTTTATCCCTGCAAATGTAAAGCCATCAGTGCTTATCCAAACTCCTTTTGAAATTATTTCCCAGACCTCTACTACCCTCCAATGGCTGCAATTTCCAACTCATTACCACACTGCATTTAAAAACTAGCTTTTCCCCACACGTCTCTCCAAGCCCCATGGTTGTAAACACTGGTTCCCTCATCTTCCAACTATCAGCTGATGGGAACAGCTTTGATTTATATGTTGAACTTGCCATTACCATGCACACCTCTGTGAGCTCTCCTCCCCCTCACAGCCTCCTTTGCTCCAAGGAGAACAATCCCAACTTCTTAAAGTAACACTGGAACTAAAGTCCCTCTCTATCTGGGACCATTCTGGTCAATCTTCTCTATTTTTTTCCAGCAATCAAATATCTTTCCCAAAATGTGCTGACCAGAACCACATGCAATACTTTCTTTGTATCTGAACCAGTGAACCAGTTCATTGTCTTCAGGAAGGGTTTCAAATGAGCTTTGCTGCAAGATTGATACTTGTGAGTTTGTATGAATGTGATCTCAATCTCTATTGAATAATTTATTGTCTGAAGTGAGACAGTTGCTTCACATTCCATCACAACCGTGTTTGAAAGGTACAATGTACATATTCACTCTTTCCTGAATGTGTGTTGAATCAATCTTGATCTTCTGTCCAATTATCAAACAAGTTTGCAACCTATGTTGCAGACAGGTGCAAGTGGCACCAACATTGCCTACTTCTGAGTGTGGAGCAAGGAGTTTTCATTTCAGCAGAGTGGCCTGAAAACCAACAGCGATGAGGCTTTGCATGTTACTGAATGCTAGATATTTTTCACCCCATCCAAACATGATTCCAGATTTCATTGCAAAATGAAATCTTAATGAGTTGGTGAGAAAGGCACACTGGATGATGTTCTTTGTTTTTTAAGTCATGGCATACATGAACAGAGGGGTTTTTCTGGAACTGAACATGACACTAATTAGACTGAGTGGAGAGATTTAGGGGGATTTTGCCAAGAATGATTTGTTTTGACGCAGAAGGCAGATGAGGTAGGATAGGATATTTTCCTTGGAAACTGAGGAGACATTTAATTATGAAGGACCTAGACAGAGTAAATAAGAACCTTCAGCAGATGGGTTTTAAAAAAAACTAGGAGATGTGCATTCAATGTACCAGTATTTGGCAAAAGAATTAGAGGGGCAATGTTTTTAATCTAAAGGTCAGAGTTTGGAACTTGACACCTGAAAGGGTGGTAACCAAAAATGCACTTGATGCTTGTTAGGCTATGGACAAAGTGATAGAAGGTGTAATTAGTTTGGGGTGGGGGGGGGGGGGGAGGCTTTCTTTGTATAAGCTCGCATCATTGAAAATACATAATTCCTCATTCCTCGGGATGTCATCATAAATCTCATCTTTCTGTTATATGCTTTTTGTAGCTTATGACCTGAACTGCACATTGTATACCTCTTTTGTTTGAAACAATCCTGACATGACTCCCTGCTCCTATCAGACCATAAAAATAAGCAACACATATGCCTTACCTGTTTTGATAT
The DNA here is from genome assembly GCF_036971445.1 of Narcine bancroftii. Lineage (NCBI taxonomy): Eukaryota > Metazoa > Chordata > Chondrichthyes > Torpediniformes > Narcinidae > Narcine > Narcine bancroftii. Next base: position 217,880,686 of record NC_091473.1, read on the forward strand.
CTTCAAAGATCTGTGGATGTCGGCTACAAGGCCTCTCCTCATTACTTTGCATCTCAATATGTGGTATTTATTGTGTGTTCCCATGTCTTGTTTATCCTCATCCAAGCAGTACCTTGCACTTCTTGAGATTGAATTCCATGCACAACATCTGTACAATTAATATGTTCCTGCGACTTAGCAACCTTCCACACTCAATTGCACTGCCAGTTTTTGTCTAAAAATGTGCACATGGCCCCTAAATTTAAATCCAACTATATCAGATAAAGCTGCAAAGTCCCACTCCACACAGATCATCAGTCGGTGCTCTAGATCATTATCCTTTGCTCTTGTGTATTGAATGAATTTTCAGTCCAATACCATTTTGATTATTCCTGGTATCCGGCACCTGGGGATAAGTGTACTTTCTAGTTGCTTGAGACTTGCTCCTACAATGCCTAACTAATACACCTGTATTAAGAACAAACAGTTTAAAAGACAAAAATACTATACTGTACTTACACTGATCAAACATCACTTGCATACATATATACTATAAATCTTAAAGCATTTTACTTCAATCACATTCTTTGAAAACATTTAACTGTCACTCCATATGCTGATTCCTTCCCCCTCCATGGAGTCGCCCGAAAGATGAACAATAACATCATAGATAATTAACCCCCTCCCCTAAGTTTACAGACAAATCTTCTGACAGGCGCCACTTTTACTCAGCAGGGATAAGGAGACACTTTAAGAGAGTTACCCTTACGGCAAGTGGCATCAACCAGGTCTTCATCCTGGACGATGCCACTGCTGTTGCACACAACTACGTTCAAACAGTTGCTACAAGCAAAGCACAATCAAGGCACTCCAATGGCGGAATTTTTGCTCCCATCTTTACCAAAGGTTTATGTGTTATTTCAGAGAATATTCACTTTTATAATTTTAAACTTGCATATTTTACCTATTATTTTATTCTTATTTATGTTAATTTTCAAAATTTCCTTTTTTTGCCGTTTGCTTAAGGCTGCCAGTTGCTTGACTTCCGGATACAAGTGGTTTTACTGTACCTTGAGTTTGAAAGTTCAGCTTTGTAACTCTGGTTGTATAAGAAATGGAGATTCTACATTGACTAGTTTGTGTAGAATTGAGCATTGTTCTGGTTGCTGTGACTTTGTTGCAATTTTTCCAGTCATTTCTCATCCCCTGTGCTATTTGGTCTTAACCCATTCAAAAATCAAAAGAAGTGTAGATGTTAGAAATCTGAAATAAAAGCATGAAATGCCAGAAGCATGGAAAGATTAGACAGCACCTGTGGAAAGAAAAACTGAAGTCTTTGACCTGAAACCTTAATTCTGTTTCTCTTTTCAAACATGCTAGCTGACCCGCAAAATGATTCTACAGAGTCCTGCTTTTACATAGCCCATTCTAAGAAGGTTCATTTTATGTAATCAAATATCTTTGGCCTTTTCAAAGAAAATATACCCTCCAACTTCTGATCTCTATTCACACCTTTAGAACTCGTCCAGAACTCTGCCTCCTCCAATGCTGACCAAAAATGTGTTGCCAAGATGAAGTCAAACCTGTATAGTTCTCTGGTTTTGCTTAGTCTTATGACTTTTGTATCCTGCGTCATTATTTGTAAAACCTGGACCCAGATAGCTTTATTTACGGCTTCCTTTGCTGGTTCATCAGTCTTCAAGGGTGTCTGCACAAATGCTTTATTTGAAATATTAATTTTCTTGGAATCTGTTTATCGTGGACAAGACCAGAATGAGTTGCCCATCTTTCAGTCCCCTTGAAGGTAAAGCCAACACCTTGAGCTGCCTTTTTACCTGATGAAGGGTCCAGGCCTAAAACATGGATTAACCTTTTACACCTGTACTGTGTGACCTGCTGAGTTCCTTCAGCACATTTGTGTATTGCACCTTAAACTGCTGCGGCCTTCTTGTGAAAGTACTCCTACACTACAGGGGCCTCATCCAAAGTAGGTAGCTTCTTCACGACTCGTGAATTCTCTTGGAGTATCCACCTGATAAAGATAGCAGGCAGGAGACCATAGTGATCTGTCATTTTACTTAAATGTCTTCGCAAAAAGAAGCTACTGATTAATTCTATACAGCTTTATAATTTAATGCTGGTTTCTTGGTATCTGTTACCAAATTATTTTAAGTTTATCTACCAAGATCTAATTGCTACTGTATATTTATTTGAGGCCTTTACTTGCAGTCTGCAGGAGCGCATTAGCTACCCCCGTCACCCCCTGCCTCAGCCCAGACTACCCCCTCCACAGGACTGGCTACCCTTGCTCCCCGCCACTGGCCAAGCCATCACCCTTCACTCCCCGCCATGGTGCCGAGGCCACCCCCACTGACCCTCACTCTCCAGCGAAGGCCTGGCCACCTGGGCATCATTTGCGACTGCTCTCTCCTTTAGTAATACTTGCCTCTGGCCGTGCGCCCTTCTTGTAGTTCACTTAATGCAGGTGACTGGTATTTCTGAGCTCCCTCCTCACACATGCTGCAAATTTTTATGCTGCTGCTACCAGCTCCCAGAAACTGCCACACGTCACCCAGGCAACAGCACGACACAGACACAGTCACGCCCACATTCACTGCTTCACCCTCACAGAATCTGGGTGTTGGAGAACACTACGCATGCTCTTTAAATCAATTCTGAATTGTGACTGCCACCTTGACTCCTTCAGTAGAGATAAAGTACATTCTCGCCATGGGGTTTCTGGGTATTTCTAGCGGCTATGAAACTGGCTACTGCGCTATTTGGTGTTCTGTGATGTTCACCATAGCCATTTATGAAAAGACCCAGCGCCACAGATTTCTGGAGTCTGGTTTGGCATTTTGGAGCCTTGATTGATGGATCGACCTAGGACTAGCGCGAGCCCATATTGACAAGTGGTTACATTGGTGTACTGTGGTTGTGACGCCACAGGCCCCCTTATCTTTTAGGCCCCGAGGCTTCATCCTAATGGTTAATCTGCCACTGTGCATATATATATATATATATATATTTTTAAATCATTTAGTTTGTATTATCTCGCTCCATTCTACATCACCAAGTATAATGCCCCACACTTCTCAACATTGAGCTTTATCTGTCCCTTCCAACAGCCTCCTTGAAGATAGTCATGGTCAAAATTGCAGTTTACTTCATTTTGTGCTTTGTGTTGTTACATACTTTGAAGTGATAACCTTTAACCCAAATCCAAGTTATATATTCAATAGCAGCAGAACAGTGCTCCAATTAAAGCTCAGGGAATGCCTCCTCCTCACCTGAAAAAAGAGCAAACGTTCAGCACCACTCTGTAATCCATCACTTCACCGATTTCTATCTAGGCTGCAAGTTTTATTTCCTGATCTTATAATTTCTCTAATGAGCTCCATGTGACCTAATTTATCAAAAACATTTTTAAAGTACTGATGTAGAATTACTATATCCATAATTTCTGTTCAAGTATTTAAGTTAATTAAAAGTTTATTCTTGACCTATAATTGTTGGCTCTTTTTTTTTTTTTGGAGCTATTTAATAGCCATTTGGACAAGCATGAACCAAGGTTATTACTTCTAAAAGCTTCCATTGCCTCCCATTAAAATACTCAGTTTGTATTTTGGTTTGTATTGCTTGTTCTTTTTAAACAAGGGAGGAATATTTGCCCTTCTATAATTCTATGGGAATATTCCAATATCCAAGGAGGAATGGAAAATGGTGACCAATGTTTCCTATTTCAGTACAGTATCGGAGGATGCCAGTTGGCCTATTGAGTCCCTGTTAGGTGTCAGAGCTATCTCTTTGCCCTAGATATTTTTCTCTAACCTCTAGCTTTCCCCACCTCTTTACTCAGAATTTGTGATCCATCTCATTGTGCCTGGATGACGTATTTTTGTCTGGAAAGAATTAGACATTTTAGTTCTTCCACTTTTTTCTCTCACTTTCTCTTTTTTTAAATTATACTTTTTGCTCCAGTCCTTTGGTAAAACTTGGATGTGGCTGTTTCTGTTCATTTGTATTCGTTGATTTGGACGTGTTGCACTCAACCTGGGTTGTGAGGTATGTCTGAAGCTTGCACATTGAAACTTTCCAGACTAATTTCTTTTTTTCACTTTTCATTCTCACTAGTGGGCTCACAGCAGCAGAGAGCATTCACCCTGGGCCTGGCTGCACTACTGGGGGAGGGGATTTATAACTTTGGTGAACTGGTAAGTTCAACATTAAATAATTTGTGAAACTAGTTCTGACTTTGATTGCAGAACGTCTGCCAGATTTAGAAATGTCAAAATTATTCACTGTCCAAAAGCGATTTTCAATTTGTAGAAAACACATTTGGTTATGTGCAGTTCTTCTGAATCGCAGTAAAAATTTCATTCTGACAGTTATTTAAAACCTGCAGAATTATTTTAACAGTCATGTGAACTGTTTGATTTTTTTTTGGAATTTGAATTCAATAATACATTGTGTGCATGCTCACTTTATGCACTCCATTTGAGCTTTTCAATTGAATTGTATCATGTGTAATCTGTCTCTTTCTTGCTCTTTTCAAAGTTAGTTTCATATTTCATTTAAAATGTATTTCTATGCATCTGTCTTTCCATCCTGAATTTACTTTCCCCATTGTGATTTGTGAACTCAGTGAGAATGGAATGAATTGGCGAGAGGATAGGTATGGGGTTGTGAAGATGATTCATATTGGAATGGTTTGAAGTTGTTGATTGAGGGAGGTCAGAATGGATTAAAGCAGTGGAGTTGATGTGGTCCATATAGAAGATATTTGATAAATATCTCAATACAGTGGTAGTCCATGAGATGAAAGGATTGGGATTAATTGTTTTATAAGTGCAAGATTATCTAAGAAACTGAAGGGAATGATGAAAAGTTGATACCTTGAAGACTAGAGGAAAATGTGGAGCGCTATTCTTCCAGTGCAGTAAAACCTCGTTAGAACGCGGTAGTTGGGGTCCAAGATTTCATTTCGTGTTCCAGCTGAGTCACGGAACAGATGGATACATGTCAGAGTGTCCCATGGATAATCAAACCCAAATAGCCTCCCTCCCTGCTCCCCACAATATTGTTGTAGATAATACTCCAAATCTAAGAACACTACAGCACAGAAATGGGCCCTTCAGTACTTGTATTCTACCTAATCCCTCTGGCCTGCACTAGGTCTATATCCCTCCCAACCATGTACCCATCCAAATTTTTCTTAAATGTCAAAACTGAGGCTAATTCACTAATTCAGATGGCAGCTCATTCCACACACCCACCACACTGAAGAAATTCTCCTCAAATATTCCCTTTAAACGTTACATCTTTAACCCATGTTCTCTTGTTTTGAGCTCTCCTAATGTCAGTGGAATAAATAGAGATGGATGGCAAACAAAAGCATCGAAGAATCCAATTTTGGCAATGTTTAGCAGAGCAAAAATGGCTTGAGAACAAAAATACAGTCAAAAATGCTTTTTTTCCCCACATCAACAAAACAGGGTTTGTTTTATGCAATTTTTTTTTCCTCCAAGTTGTTGCCATCTGCAGCCCCAAAGGCACCGTGGAGTGAAAGCAGAGGGATCAATGGATGTTGGGGGAATTCTTACTCCTCCATGTGCTGTTGGTAATGAAGCTTCTTTCTTTGCAGCTAATGCACCCAATCTTGGAATCATTGCGCAATACAGAGAACCAGTGGCTGATTGATACCCTGTATGCTTTCAACGGTGGGGATGTGGAGACCTTCTTCTGTTTGAAAACCTACTGGGGATCACAGGCAAGTTGAATGCTTTTGACACTAACTCAAGTTTTGTAGCAATAATGTGTTCCATAAGATTCTAGTTTTTGTTTTAAAACACACTTGGGCAGATGGTTTCAGAAACTTGGTTAAGGTTCATTTAGATGCAATTCCATTCACAACCTGAATCACTGGATTATAATTCACTAGAAAGGCAGTGTTGAGTACAAGCCCATGTCAGGCTATCATCCTAGAGTTCTAACTCATTACTTCAGAGGTGCTGTCTGAACAGCTGAATATTTTCAGCATTTTCTTTTTGTATTGGAGCTCGGGTGTGGATTAAACAGGAGTCTGTGTGGCTGTGGAAATACTGACAACAAATCCATGGACACTCTCTGAAGGAATCCTCTTTTGATTGCCTTATGATAGGCAAAAGTTGAAGTATATCACATATTTTACATATTTTGGGGATGACGTGGTTAATGTAGTGGTTGGTACAGAACCAGCGACTGGCATTCATATCCGATACTGTAAGGAGTTTGCACGTTCTCCCCATGTTTGCGAGGATTTCCTCTAGATAGATGCTCTAGTTTCCTTCCATTATTCAAAATATACTGGGTTGTTGGTCATTTGGGTGTAATTGGCCAGCACGGGCTTGAGGGTCGAAAAGGCTTATTTCCATGCTATATGTCTAAATTAAAATTTAATGAAAATTAAACGAACCTTGGATTTCTAGCATCTGCATATTTTTGCCCTTACAATCTTAATTATTATTTTCACATTCTTGCCAATACATTTTCTGTAATCTCCCCATTCTTTACCTCAAAGAAATACCTGAATTTTTTTTGTTTTCTGGTCTTTAATGAGCTTCTACCAGTGGCTGTCATGCTGTAACTCCTAAGGTTCTGCATTTCTGGGATATACTTGGTATTTTGGGATTAATTGTGTGAAGTTCTGGATAAGAAAGATGCCCTTCAGATCGGTGCAAAAAAGATCCACAAGAATAGTGCGATGACTGGAGAGCTTAAGTTTTAAGGAGAGATTGGAAAGGCTGAGGCTTTTTCCCCCCCCTGGAGGAAAGTGACCTTGTCGAGGTATATAAAATGAGGAGCATTGATTATGGTGAATAGTCGTATGCTTTTCCCCAGAGTAGTGGCGACTAAAACTAAAGGGCCGAGATTTAAGGTGAGAGGGAAAAGAGTTAAAGGGTAACTTTTTTTTCCACTCAGATGATGGTGTATATGTGAAACAAGTTGCCAGAAGGTGTGTACAATTACAATATGGATTTGGGTGTGTACATGGATACGGAATGTTGAAAGTGATGTGGGCCAAATTAAGGCAAATGGAACTAACTTGGGGAGACAGCTTGATCAACATGGATGTGTTTGGCCAAAACAGTTGTTTCCATGCTATATAACTGTGTAATTCCTTGTCCCAATGTCTTCATAAATCTTTCATTTATTTTTGTGATGTAGAAAGAGACCATTCAGCTCATCAACCTTCTACCAAATCAGTACATTCCCATCAGTCCCATTCTTCAATTGCACCTCAATACTCCTGCCATCCAGCAACATTAGGGAAAATTTACAGCAGCCCAAGTCATTCACCAGCACTTTGTTTTATCTCCACACGCACCCTTTGGCCCACTAAGTCCATGCTGAGTGTCAACCACCAATTTACACTAATTCTATATACTTTCCCCTACCCCAGACCTTCATAATCTACCTATACACCAGGGATAATTTACAATGGCCAATTAACTTCAACCCACATATCTTTTGGATGTTAGATAAACATAAAGCATACTTTTAAAGTTTTTCCTTCATTACTCAAAGAAATGAGGGGGCAACATAAAACGTGGTTGCATTCTGAAATTTGTATGTAAAATGATTGTCCCAGTGAAAATGATTTTCTGGAAAGGTTTGGGTGTTAAAGTGATATTTTGGTACAGAGGCCAGCAGCTGTGTCATTGTAGGACATAGAGGATTGCAACTGACATTAGAGAGAGTAGCAGCTGCTTCTCTTTCATTAACAAATAAAAGCAGAATGAGTGTTTGAATTACAGAGAACTATGCCAATTCAGCCCAATGGAAATACTAACAGGAATAAATGCAGGAACTAACCTGTTGTCTTGCTTCTCTCTGACAGTCAGACCTGGCCAGTAATGAACAGCGACTGAAGGAAAAACTCCAGATGCTCTGCTTAATGGAGGTAAGTCCTGCTGTGACAACGTGCCATGAGAGGCGCACAGGACTCGGAGAGTGCAGGGATAGTTAAGTTCAAGTTACCACTTGTAGGATCATTGCTTCAGAATGGTCCAAACTGAGAAATGCCTGACAAATATTTCCATTCCAATCGGTGCAGTCAAACTGAATGTTAGTGCAGATATTGTGTTACTATACTGTGTCGGTTACTCTAAGGCCGAATCAGTTCATCTGGAGGTTTTGGCATTGAAATCCCAATGTGGCATTTAGGCAATTTGAACTGTGTTTTTGAAAAAACACAGTTGATATCAGTAAAAGTGAGCATCGAGCCATCAGATTTGAGATTTTTAAGAACCCACCTGGTTGCAAAATTTCCTTTTGGAGAAGGAAATAGCCCATTCTTCCATAGACCATTCTATGTGGCTCCATTCCCATTCCTGTTTGAAGTGATGTTTAACCTGGAGAAATGTTTGGGGCCCTGAAGAATAGCAATTTAAAAGGTAAAAGGAGGGCATTGATTCTCCTGCAGTTGGAGTGGAAGATGCCATTACAAAAGGACTGGGTATTAGAGAGGGACCCAGATTGTCATTGAGGAATTAAAAATGGATGAAGGTACTTTGTAAATTAGTGAGAAACTGAAAAAGACAGATCAGAGGGAAATGCTTCCATGTACAAATGGATCTGAAGTAAGAGGTTATAAAAATATAATGGCTGTAAATACGTTAAATCAAGAGGATTTAGAAATTTTGTTAGAGTGGTAAGAGTTTTATACAGAGTGTTGGAGGAATTAATCCATTTAACCGGAAACTTAGTTCCCATCACCTCAAGATTCGGGGAGTAGACTTGGAACAGAGATGAGGAGGAACTGCTTTTCCCAGAGAACAGTGCATCTGGAATTCTCTGCCCGGGGAAACAGGAAAGACTGCTACATTAAATATATTTGAGAAGCAGTTAGATTTTTTTCATAGTAGGGTAATTCTGAGTTATGGGAGCGGGGAGGGTAGATGGAGAGGAGTTCATGGCTAGATCAATCATATTAAATGACAGTATGCTCAACGGGCCTGATGGTTGATTCCTGTTCCTATTTCTTGTGTCTTGTTTATAACAGTATATATTTTAAAATGCTACAAAATATTTTGAGTTACAAATAGAAGCTGAATAAGCTGGGGATGTGAAAAAAGGGTAACTTTGTAGAGATGTACAAAATCTTAAGGGATGAAGATAATGAATAGACCATGTTTTACCCAAGATATATAATATCTTAATATAATATTAATATAATAAGATATATAATAAGAGTCTAAAACTAAGGATCATGGGTCTGAAGTGAGACTGAAAAGATTTAAAAGAGAACGGAGGGACAATGTTTTTTTTCCCCCACATAGAGTGTAGTGGGTTTATGGGATGAACTTCCAAAAGAAGCTGTTTAGTCAGGTATACATGTGATTTTTAAAAGGTATTTAGACAGTTGGATAAGGGGTTGATAGAATATTGGACTGGTTGAATGGACAACCTGGATTGGGCCATAGGGCCTATTTCAGTGCTGTCTAGCTTTCTGTGCACTTGGTTTAGAAAGCAGTTACAAAAAAGTAGAGGTATTGTGAACATGTATGTTGCTTTGAGGACTTAAGAAAAATTGTCTACGGATAAATGTGCTGATCAATGAGGTCAGCCAGTCGCTCAGAGTTGCATTACCTAAGCAACCCATAAAGTTCTGCAATACTTTATACAATGTAATCACATCTGTGATTTAATATAGTTCTGTATAGATTAATCCTGTGAATAATGAAAGGCTTCAAGTTCAGTTTTATTATTATCTGACTGTACATGTACAACAAGCCGAAACAGCATTTCTCTGGACCACGGTGCACACATATATTCACACAATGCATAGCATATTATCACATATACTTAAAGATATAATCTCTCACTCTCGCTCGCTCACTCTATCAATCTATATATAAAAATATAATTTGCTCATTAATCTCACAGCCTGCAGGAAGAAGTTTGTAATTTCAGCTACATTCTCCTCTGAGTTGAGTGAGCTCAAGGTCTCCCATATTATCCTCTCTGAATTTACTAATACAGGAGGACCAAGTAAATTTACTGGCATCCTTCAACCAAGGAATTAAACATATGTTCCTTCAAGAAAGAGTAGGGAATTGCTTAATTCACCTCGTTCTCCATGTCATTTCTCTGTGGGATTTTGCTGTTTGTAAATTCCTTCACTTCTTTCATTAAAATTCTCTTGCTACTTCTGAAAGAGTTTGCCTGTAAGGTACATTTGAGTCATCCTGGGATTATTTTCCAGTTAAATGTGGGAGTCTTCCTTTTACTTTGAGTAATCACCTTGTCATAAAAGGATTAGCTGTTGAAAGGTGGGAGGTTCTGTGCAGCTATGGAATATTGTGTTCAATTCTGGTCATCTCGCTACAGAAAGGTTGTGAATGGTTTAGAGAGGGCGTACAAGGATTTTTCCTAGATTGGAGAGCATGCCTTATGAAAGTGGGTTGAGTGAGCCTGGCCCTTTCTCCTTGGAGCAATGGAGAATGAGCGGTGGCATTTTGGACGATGAGGGACATTAATAGTGTGGGTGGCCAGAGGCTTTTTCCTATGGCAATGGCTAGTGAGGGGACATGATTTTAAAGTGTTTGGGAGCAAGTTCAGGGGGTACATTTTTCACAGAGTGGTGGGTGAATGGTGTCGTTCAGGTTTGTGTGGGTCCCACAGGATAAGAACCAAAGTTGAGGTACAAAGCATATGTTAATTTCAGAGATGGAAACTGGACAATGGGGTTGATATGTTAGGTAAATCTCTATATATACACACACACACCCACACACCCACCCATCCACGGCTCTTCCTACCTGACCTCAAGACTTGCCCCAACCCAATGTGAAAGGTGCTACTAAGGTGCCACGAGGAGTTCAAAGAGGCAGAACAAAGGGGCACATAGTCTTTTATAGTCTGCAAGCAGTACTGGGGGGCTCGAGGCCAAGAGCAGGGATCAGCTGAGGTGATTCACCTAGGCCAATTGGGTGAAGGTCAGGGCTGAGTTTGGGTGGGCTGCCTGGACTAGAGCACCTGGCATTTTAGGTAGGCGAATCGGAAGGGTAACCTTGATGGCTTGGGATGAGTCTTTGACCTTGATTGGCAGGCAGTGTATCCACAGAACAGGAGCACAGTGGCACCACCAGATGGACGCTGCCTCTCCATTACAGATGGTATGCACTGCCAGAAACAATGATGAGGCAGGTACAATAGGATCTTTTAAAATACTATTAGATAGGCACAAGGAACTGAGAAAAATGGACAGTTAAGCAGTGAGGATGTTCTAGGCATTTGTTAGAGTAGGTTATTGGGTCAGCACAATATTAGGGTGAAGGGCCTATACTGTGATGTGGATTTCTGTTATTTTAATGGATTTTATGATTTATGTCCATACTTTCACTAAATCTAAATTATTTGTGAAATAAGTGTATAAAACTTGAAGGAGGATTGAAGGGAGAAATGGTGGTTGCAGGTAACTGTCTTTGCCTCTTCACAACTCCACTGTGTTCTACACCATGTTTGACATCCAAATTCTCCTTTCAGTTGAATTTCTCTGCTTACTTAACTGGCATGAAAGTGGTCAGTTCCCCAACTGCCAGCTTCCACTCACTTGGCCAAACTACCTCCAATTCATTCCCACGTGGTCAAGCATGATTTCAGTTCTTACTAAAATTCTTTTTCTGTTTCTGAGATGGTGTTTGCAAGACCAGCCAATCATCGGCAGATGACGTTCCAGCAAATCTCCCATCAGGCCAAGGTGCCGGTCGACGAGGTGAGCTTCGGGGAGGATTATGAGAGCATAGAATGGTTCAGCACAGGAAAAAGCCCTTTTGGCCATCACGTTGGCTTCTGTTTAATGAATCCTCAGTGTTTGTTATTTTTGATGGTCACATCTCCCAGTCCATCACCGCAGCAGGAAACACCCCCAATTCTGTTTAGCTCTATTTTTGGAATGTATCATTCTAACACTGCACACAAATTTGTACTTTCATTTGATTCTTCCCTTAAGCACTGCTGTAAGTTTGTAGAATGAGACCATGTGGCAATGTGATGAACGTGGTTTGCAGGAAGACTCCAGCCTTTTGAGGACAGAACCACACTGTGGTGTCTCTTCTTGCACATTGCTAACTTGCATGCCCTAATGTGATTAGTACTTTCCCAACTATAAATTCATTGATAGAATATCAATGAAAGAGTTGCTGCGGCGCTTCATCTTAATCTGTAAGGGTTGTTTACAACCTGTGCTCCCAATACAGCCTCCTCTACATTGGGGAGATTGGATGCAGATTGGGAAATTGCTTCATTTAGCACCTTCTATCTGTCTGCTCCAAAAACAAGGACTTCCCATTTGTCAACCATTTTAATTCCCCACAGTGTCATGTCTGTCCATGGCTCGTGCACTGTCAATCCGAGGCCATCGCAAAATGGAGAAAAACTTCATCTTGGCACTCGTGAACCAGGTGGCATCATCATAGTCTTCTCCAATTTCTGTTAAACCCCTCCCCTCCATCTCTCTTTTTCCCTATCTCTGTCTCCTTTCCTCCAGCTCTCCAACCCTTCCTTCTATCAAAGAGCTGCCCTCAACCTTCTCCCTATCACTTAGCTTTTTTTAACTCTCTTACCCTCCCACATGTATATACCTATGAACTCTATTAGCCTTTCTTCCAACTTCCCCTGCTCCCCATCTGCCTGTTTTTGTTTATTCCTGACAAAAGGCTCAGGCCAAAATCGTTGGTTACCCTTTGCTTCCATGATGCTTTTTTTTATTTTTTTTTTCACACTATACACCACATTGATCAAGATACATACATTTTCCTTTTCAAATATATACAGTGTATTTTTCTCCCCCCCCCTTCCCATCCCACCCTCCCTACTTCCCCTCCCATTCATTTAAAGTTCAGAATCTAAGATACATTAAACCCGTCAAACAATGTTGTCACTCAATAAAAATAAACAAGAAATTTCACTGAGTCAATTCTTTTCATTCCCTTCTCCTTCTGTCATTTTAGGTGGTAGATGTCCCCGGTAGGTTTCCTCTATTGTGTTTCATGTATGGCTCCCATATTTGTTCAAATATTGTAATATTATTTCTTAAATTGTATGTTATTTTTTCTAATGGAATACATTTATTCATTTCTATATACCATTGTTGTATTCTCAAGTTGTCTTCTAATTTCCAGGCTGACATAATACATTTTTTTGCTTCAGCTAGGCCTATCCTAACAAATCTTTTTTGTGCACCATCCAAATCAAGTCCAAATTCTTTGTTTTTTATGTTACTTAGGAGGAAGATCTCTGGGTTTTTTGGTATATTGCTTTTTGTGATTTTATTTAATATCTGGTTTAGATCTTCCCAAAATTTTTTCACTTTCTCACATGTCCAGATTGCATGAATTGTTGTTCCCATTTCCTTTTTACAGCGAAAACATCTGTCAGATACTGTTGGGTCCCATTTATTTAACTTTTGAGGTGTAATATATAGCCTGTGTATCCAGTTATATTGTATCATACGTAACCTCGTATTTATTGTATTTCTCATAGTTCCTGAGCATAACTTCTCCCATGTTTCCTTCTTTATCTTTATGTTTAGATCTTACTCCCATTTTTGTTTAGTTTTACCATTTGTTTCCTCATTCTCCTTTTCTTGCAGTTTAATATACATGTTTGTTATAAATTTTTTGATTATCATTGTCTGTAATCACATATTCAAAATTACTTCCCTCTGGTAACTTCAGACTGCTTCCCAATTTGACCTTCAAGTAGGATTTCTGTTGGTAGTATGCCAACACTGTATCGTGAGTTATATTATATTTATCCTTCATTTGTTCAAAGGATAATAATTTATTTCCTGAAAAGAAATTTTCTATTTTTTTGATCTCTTTTCTCTCCCATTTAAAGTTTGGCAGTTGTAAGCCTTCTTGTTTATACCATTCTATTAATTTATCGAGTGCTATCCTCGGTTTCCCCCTTTCCATAAAAATTTCCTTATTATTTTCTTTAACTCCTTGAAGAATTTCTCCGTCAAGTGTATTGGCAATGTCTGAAATAGGTATTGTATCCTTGGGAAAATGTTCATTTTAATACAGTTTATCCTTCCTATTAGTGTGAGTGGTAAGTCTTTCCAATGCTCTAAGTCGTCCTGTAATTTATTCATTAGTGGATAATAATTGAGTTTATATAGATGGCTGAGGTTTTTATTTATTTGTATACCTAGGTATTGTATTGCTTGCATTTGCCATCTGAATGGTGATTCTTTCTTAAATTTTGAGAAATCCGCATTATTCATTGGCATTGCTTCACTTTTATTTGCGTTAATCTTGTATCCCGACACTTCTCCATATTCCTTCAATTTCTTATGTAATTCTTATGAGGTTCTGTTAAGTATACTATAACGTCATCTGCAAATAAACTGATTTTATATTCCTTGTCTTTTATTTTTATCCCTTTTATTTTATTTTCTGTTCTTATCAATTCTGCTAGTGGTTATATGGCTAACGCGAACAATAAGGGCGATAGTGGGCATCCCTGCCTTGTTGATCTGCTCAAGTTAAATTGTTTTGATATATATCCATTTACTATCACTTTCGCCAATGGCCCCTTATATAATGCTTTAATCCAATTAATATATTTCTCTGGTAAACTGAATTTTTGTAGTACTTTGAATAAATAATTCCATTCTACTCTGTCAAAGGCCTTCTCTGCGTCTAAAGCAACTGCTACTGTTGGAGCTTTATTTCCTTCTACTGCATGAATTAAGTTAATAAATTTACAAATGTTGTCTGTTGTTCGTCTTTTTTTAACAAATCCAGATTGGTCTAGATTTACTATTTTTGGTACATAGTCGGCTAATCTGTTTGCTAATAGTTTAGCTATTATCTTATAATCTGTGTTAAGTAAAGATATTGGTCTATATGACGCTGGTGCGAGTGGATCTTTCCCTGCCTTTGGTATTTCTGAAATTATTGCTGTTTTGCATGAATCTGGTAAGCTTTGTGTTTTATCAATCTGGTTGATTACTTCCAGGAGGGGAGGAATTAATAAATCTTTAAATGTTTTATAGAATTCTATTGGGAATCCATCCTCTCCTGGTGTTTTATTATTCGGTAGTTTTTTTTATTATCTCTTGTATTTCTACTATTTGAAATGGTTCTGTTAATTTATTTTGTTCCTCTATTTGTAATTTTGGTAGTTCAATTTTAGTTAAAAATTCATCTATTTTGTCTTCTTTCCCTTCATTTTCAGTTTGGTATAATTGTTCATAGAATTCTCTGAAGTTTTCATTAATCTCCGTTGGATTATATGTGATTTGTTTGTCTTTTTTCCTTGATGCCAATACCATTCTCTTAATTTGTTCTGACTTAAGCTGCCACGCTAGAATTTTGTGCGTTTTTTCTCCTGGTTCATAATATTTCTGTTTTGTCTTCATTATGTTCTTCTCCACCTTATATGTTTGTAGTGTTTCATATTTTATTTTTTTATCTGCCAGTTCTCATCTTTTAGTTGTGTCTTCCTTCATTGCTAATTCTTTTTCTATATTTGCTATTTCCCTTTCCAACTGCTCTGTTTCCTGATTGTAGTCCTTCTTCATCTTGGTTACATAACTTATTATTTGCCCTCTGATGAACGCTTTCATTGCATCCCATAGTATAAACTTATCTTTCACTGATTCCGTATTTATTTCAAAGTACATTTTAATTTGTCTTTCAATTAATTCTCTAAAATCCTGCCTTTTAAGTAGCATGGAGTTTAATCTCCATCTATACATTCTTGGAGGGATGTCCTCTAACTCTATTGTCAATATCAGGGGTGAGTGGTCCGATAATATTCTAGCTTTGTATTCTGTTTTTCTTACTCTGTCTTGCATGCGAGCTGATAACAGGAATAGGTCTATTCTTGAGTATGTTTTATGTCTACCCGAATAATATGAATATTCCTTTTCCTTTGGGTGTTGTTTCGTCCATATATCCAAAAGTTGCATTTCTTGCATCGATTTAATTATAAATTTGATTACTTTGTTCTTTCTGTTAATTTTTTTTCCAGTTTTATCCATGTTTGAATCCAAATTAAGGTTGAAATCCCCTCCTATTAGTATGTTCCCTTGCGTGTCTGCTATCTTCAAAAAAAATATCTTGCATAAATTTTTGATCTTCTTCGTTAGGTGAATATACATTGAGTAAATTCCAAAACTCTGAATATATCTGACATTTTATCATTACATATGTCCCTGCTGGATCTATTATTTCCTCTTCTATTTTAATTGGTACATTTTTACTGATTAATATAGCTACTTCTCTAGCTTTTGAATTATATGACGCTGCTGTTACATGTCCTACCCAATCTCTCTTTAATTTCTTGTGCTCCATTTCAGTTAAATGTGTTTCTTGCACGAATGCTATCTCAATTTTTTTCTTTTTTCAGTAAATTTAACAGTTTCTTCCTTTTGATTTGGTTATGTATTCTGTTAATATTTAAAGTCATATAGTTCAACATAGCCATTTCATACTTTGTTTTTCTTTCCTTTCTGTTTCCTCATCATCACCTTTCCTTCTTATCCATTTCTGCTTTCTTGTTTTGAACACTTTGTAAGACAACATTTCTAAAACATCAAACATTTCCCTTATTCTCCTATCTAAAATTTCATTAACCCCATTATCCCCTCCCCTTCCTGAGTTGCCCTTTATCCCTTGTTGGGCAACCACATCTCCCCTCTCCATTTGGATTTGCGAATTCACTCGCAAGCGTCAACTGATTTCACAGTGACCATATCTCCGCCCCACCCAGCCCCCCCAGAAAAGATTTTAATTTTCATATGTAACAAAGGTCACTCTCTTAATTTCCTCCTTACTTCCTCTCTTCCCTTTCTTTCCCTTATTAATTCTCATCTA
Source organism: Narcine bancroftii (assembly GCF_036971445.1). Classification (NCBI taxonomy): domain Eukaryota; kingdom Metazoa; phylum Chordata; class Chondrichthyes; order Torpediniformes; family Narcinidae; genus Narcine; species Narcine bancroftii. The sequence continues at coordinate 217,897,536 of NC_091473.1, forward strand.
TACTCTATATATTTTCTTTTAAATACGGATACACTCATGTACACACACATATATATATGTATATGTATATATATATATATATGTATATGTATATATATATATGTATGTATATATGTATATATATATATGTATGTATATATGTATATATATATATATGTATATATATATGTATATATATATATGTATATATATATATGTATATATATATATGTATATATATATATGTATATATATATATGTATATATATATATGTATATATATATATGTATATATATATGTATATATATATATATGTATATATATATATATGTATATATATGTGTATATATATATATATGTGTATATATATGTATATGTATATATATATATGTATATGTGTGTGTATATATATATATGTATATATATATGTATATATATATGTATATGTGTGTATATATATATATATGTATATATATATATATGTATATGTGTGTGTATATATATATGTGTATATATATGTATATATATGTATATATATATACACACACACACACATACATATACTTCGTGGTCATTTTTGCTCTCATTACATGTCTTCATCTCTCTGTCTGTTTTGTAGTTGTTCTGCAAATTTTCATGCTTCCTCCGGATCATAGAATAGTCTGTTTTGCTGCCCTGGAATAACTATTTTAAGTACCGCTGGGCACTTTCACATAAATTTATATCCTTTTTTCCATAGGATCGCTTTTGCTGTATTAAACTCCTTTCTCTTCAGGATTTCAAAACTTATGTCTGGATAGAAAAAAAAATTTTTGACCTTTGTATTCCAGTGGCTTTTTGTCTTCTCTTATTTTCTTCATTGCTTTCTCCAATATATTTTCTCTTGTTCTATATCTTAGGAATTTTACTAAAATGGATCTTCGTTTTTGCTGTGGCTGTGGTTTCGGGGCTAATGTTCTATGTGCCCTTTCTATTTCCATTTCTTCCTGTAATTCTGGTCTTCCTAGGACCCTGGGATCCAATCTTTTATAAATTCTCTCATATTCTTGCCTTCTTCATCTTCCTTAAGGCCCACTATCTTTATATTATTTATTCTATTATAATTTTCCATTATATCTATCTTCTGAGCTAACAGCTCTTGTCTCTTTAACTTTTTTATTAGATTCTTCTAACTTTTTTAAGTCCTCTACTTCCATTTCTACAGCTGTTTCTCGTTCTTCCACCTTGTCCACTCTTTTTCCTATATCTGACATGACCATCTCTAATCTATTCATTTTTTCTTCTGTACTTTTAATTCTTCTTTTTATTTCACTAAATTCTTATGATTGCCATTCTTTTACTGATTCCATATATTCTTTAAAAAAAAATCCATTGTCTTGCCCTTCCCTTCTTCCATTTCCCTATGTTCTTCTTCCTCTGGGTTGGTCATCTGTTGTTTCCTTGATTTCTTTTTACTCTCTTTCTTGTTCTCGTGGTTTTCTATGTTCTCTTCTTGTTGTTGTGTTGTAGCTGTCATTCTCAACTGTGGAGATTGACTCCTCAGCTGGTACCCCTCCTCCCGTCAGTGTTTTTTTTTGTCACGCGCATCATGCATGCACGACTCCTCGCGCATGCGCGGTTGCGCACTTTTGTTTGGCTCCGCGAGTCATTTTTGTAGTCCCGAGCTCGGGACTTCGACTGACCTGAGGGAGCGGGCTTCTCTCTCCGTGGCGGGCCTCCTCGGACAGTTAAGGCCTTCACCTCCTTCCTCCGATGTCTTCTCTTCTTCTCTTCTTCCCGTTGCTTTCGACTTTTCTTTCTTCGTTGCCATTTTCTTCCCACCTTTACTTTCACTTTATTTTAATTTTTGTGTTTGTACCTTTGTTTTCTGTGTTTTTTTTTTAACTTTTCCGGAGAGGGCTGGAGTTCCCCTACCGGCCACTACTCCATCACGTGACTCCCCGCTTCCATGATGCTTCATGACCTGTTGAGTTGTCCTGCACTTGTGTGGATTGCTGACATGCTGTTATTGTGACTGCAAGAAGGCTTCCAAATCCACGCTGCACTTTTCCTGAATTGGAAACCAGTCGAGTTTTGATTTGATTGAGGAAATTAGGGATTGCAAGGAATGGCCTTTGGTTACTCACTTTCTTTGATGTCTAAGTCAGCTATGCCTGACTTGCAGCTAAAAGGTTAACAATCTGTCGTCTGACTCAGTTTGTAATATCAAACCAACACTTGAGCTGAAGCAACAGAAGAACCTGCTGGAGGAACTTGGCAGGTCAAGCAACAGCAGTGGGAGTAAAAAGAACAGTCAACATTTCAGACCAGAATCCCTCATTCATTGTTTTTCTCTCATTGGCCTGCTGAGTTCCTCCAGGAGATTCTTTAATCCTTTAATTTTCCACAGTATCCTGTGAGTCTCTGCACTCGAACTAAGATCGAATTGGAGCCCTGCTCTCTCACGCAATTCAGTGCGAGTCACTTCCCTCCCCATCACAAACCATGAGCTGACAGGGTGATGCTTTATAGATTGAGAAGATCAACCCCAGCGTGATTCCAGGTACAGGAATTTGATTTGAAATAGCACCTGTTCAATTTTACTCGCTCTTCTGTTTACTCAGGTCGAAATGCTTGTTATGAAAGCACTGTCTGCGGGCCTGGTGAAAGGCAGTATTGACGAGGTAGACCACAAAGTTCACATGACATGGGTTCAGCCACGAGTCATGGACCTACAACAGGTAAAATACATCAGAACGCAGTGCCATCTTGTTGTGCAATGTGAGGGTGGGGGGAGAGGGATGGACAGGAGAGGGTCTGGGAAGAGGGGGGAGGAAGCAGCAGCAAAGGGTCTGGGAAGGGGGGGGAGGAAGCAGCAGGATAGGGTCAGGGGTGGGGGGGGTGGGGGGAAGAGGGATATGAGCCATGACAGGCTCAGATGGGCGCGTCGACATAAATGAATAGGGTCCAAGAATTGTGCAGGTCTATGACACCCCAAACTAGAAACAACTATCAGTTATACCATTGTATAAACAACCTCTGTATAAAAGGCAGTGCAAAAGTTGATCTTTAAAGTGACTGATAAGCATGTGAGAAAATCTTTGATATTATCTGTTCTTTATACTCTTTATTTGACTAAACCTGGTCTCTTGTGGTCCTCATGTTGACCTGTTATCTTGGGCATGTCATGGTTATGCAAGTTTTATCAAAGTTTCTCGTGATGCAATCTGATTATTCCTCAGGAGCATCAGATGCTTGTGGAGGTCAGTTTCACACATTGAGCCGTAAATGCTAATTAAATGTGTAAGATGTTAAATATTTATAGGATTCTATAGTGCACAGTGGGAATGAGGATATTGCTGAGTCTTCTGTTCCCTGGAATGTAGAAGGCTGAGGGATGACCTTAATGAGTTTATTAAATCATGAGGGGCACCAATAAGGTCACCACCTTTTTGTCTCAGAGTGGCAGAGTCCAAATTTAAATGGCATAGATTTGGGGAAAGAAGGGCAACTTTTCCCCACTCAGAGGCTGATGTCTTCATGGAACAAGTTGCCAGAGGAATCTGTAGAAATGGGCACAACTATGATGTCCCAATGACATTTAGAGCTATACATGGATAGGAAAGGTTTGGAGGGGTTTAGGCCAAATGGAGGAAAATAGACAAGCTCAGGTTGACAATTAGTTGGTGTGGATAACTTGGGCCAAAGGGGCTGTTCATGATCCAGTTAATTCTGACTAAATCAGTATTGAGTGAGCTACATATGGACCCCATCCTGGGTCTTTGGTGGAATTTCTGCCAAATGTTAGATTAATGGAAGTAATTGAATTTTTATTTTAACTGTGCCATGAAATTATTTGCAAATCCATATAAAAATAATCCTTCTCTTGAGACCTGCATTGATCTGTGTTTGCTGCAGTTATTAGCAGTGCTGTGCTGTCCCTGAGTGTTGATGTTGAGTTCCTCCAGCAATTTGTTATTTCTAAATAAGTCGAGTAGCATCCATGGAGAGGAAAGGATGATCCGCATTTCACTTAACAGTCCATAAGCTTGAGTTCCTTCAGCAGTTTGGTTTGTTTCATTCCAGAATCTAACATCTGCTGTCTTTCTCTTGGCATTAATTAGATGAAAGAGTGCCTATATTCTTAATCCTCAGGTGTCTTGTATGAAGCAGCGCCTAGAAGCCTGGTGTGCAGATGTGAAGAACATCTCCATTCTGGTTGAGGACCACGCACATGAGGTTCTTGGCTGAAACCCCATCATGGTTGCATGCAATTTGGTGTTTGTTTATGTAAAATTGCAAAACCATTCTAAAGTTTTATGTTTAATGCAAAAACAACTAGTTAAATTGTTATTTCCTTCTGAAATTAAAAGAGAATTCTTTCTGTGTACACAGGACATGAAGATCATTAATACAGTTATTTAGGAGAATGGTCAATGTAATATCTAAATATCAAAACATATACCATATATGCTCAAAATATTTCCTTTTGAATATATTTCTATGTCAGAGAGGAATTAAGCAGTCCTGGACCAACTTTTGGGAAGATGGAGCATGTTTCAGTGGATAAACATCTGGAAAGCTAAGTTTTACTGCAGAATGAGAAAGGGAAAGGAGAAATTAAATATAAAAATGCCTAAGGCCAATTTTGAATGCAAAATGTCCTGGAACAGAGAAATAAGAGTTAATGTCTGGCAGGAAAAGCAGTGAATGAGCAGTGGAACCACAAAGATCAGGTAAGATTTTTCTAAAGGGTAAACCGGAGATTACTGGGAACATTTTTTAAACTTATGGTAGTCATAATACTTGGAGATCCAAATACAAATTGTAAAGAGACACTGGCAAAGGGCCTGTTTCAAATAGATAGGAGTGTAACAGAAAAGGAACCTAAAAGCTTTGAACTACAAGCAATAAAGTAAGCAAAATGTCATTTCTTTTGGATCCAAGAGCAGCATCTTCACCAAACAGCAGAATACTGACTGTCCCCGGAAAGAGTTAAAACGTTGGTGGTCTGTAATGTTTTTCCTATTGTTATGGGTGCTGGGCAATGCTCACAGCAACTTTGTTTGCCTTATGGCAAACAAAGGTTGAAATATATCATGTATGTTATTTTTTTATTGTATTATGGGACAACAAAAGGAATCTTTGAAACTTGAGCAAATGGAAATGAGCAAGTCCAAATTCACCCCACAGGCTGTTAACATGAACTGATTATAACTGGTGCATGGGGAACTGAGAAGCTGAAGATAGAATTACAAGAGACTGATTCAAGCCACTGATTTATTGTCAAATGTTGTACTAATTCTGACAACCAGGCACTTGTATTTATGAGATTAGATTCCTTTTCAGTATCATGTAATAATACAAAAAAGTAATATACACAATATTTGCTTTTGTCTCCCATAAGGCAAACAAAGTCACCATTAGCATTGCCTGACTCATCTAACAATAAGAGAAAGAGAAGCAAAAGAGTCACTTCAGAGACACTGAGTGTCTATTGATTCACTTCCAGCCCTCCTGGAGTTTCTTCAGCCTCACAGACTCCATTGGCAACCCAAGCTCCAGATCCAAACCTCCAATGTGATCAGGAAGTTTCAACGTCCAAGGCTCTTTGGGTGCCCTTTTTGGCCTGATACCCTCTCAAATCCTGGTTCTGATACCTGGTACCCATAAGCCACTCTCCAGAGCCCACAGACTAATGCAAATTCTTCAACCACAAATCACCAACAGCTGTTAGCCTGTGTGAGTAGCTGAGGTTTATTAGCAAAGCAGCAACTTGCTGAGACGTGTGAACTGGAGATTGGCTAATGGGGATCTGAGTCACTGAACTCATTTGCTGTTGGTGACTCCGGAAGTGACTGAGTCAGGATGGAATCATTAACTGACATTGGATCACTGGGGGCTGATTAATTCCAAACTGACCCACAGGGTACTGACAGATTAATTTGGGATTCATTCATTGCAGTCATACTGGGAATTGATTTTGCCATGTAATTTTAAGAGTTTTGATTGAGAGGATTTTTTTTACTGGAAGCTCTTTTTTGAAGATTGATCCACTGGGGATGTGATTCATTTCTGCTAAGGAGCCACACGGCAGAAACTGAACCACAAGAAGACTGGTGCGCTGAGTGATGGACTTGTTCAGCAGTGGACTGCCCCAAGGGATGTCATTAATCTGGAAAAGGCACAGAAAAGATTTGTGGGGTTTTCACTGGCTATGAATTATGTAAATAAGCGGGGACTGTTTTCCCTGAAGTGAAGGGGGCAGAGAAGTAAAATCATGAGATTAGGTCAATCTTTTTATTCCCAGGATAAGAGAGTCTAACACTGAAGGTTCAAGATGAAAGGATAAAGATAAAGGGAGCTTGAGGGGCAACTTTTTCCAAACAGGCTGGTGGGTATCTGGAATGTTATCTGAGGAAGTGCCAGAAGCAGGCATAGCTTGAACAGCAAAGTGCAGGCCCTTCAGCCCACGATGTTGTGCCCACCTTTGTCAACCTACTCCATAATTATTCTTCCCAACCTCACATTGATAATCCTCTTTTTCTTGCATCGAAGTGCCTATTGAAGAGTCTTTTGAAACCCTTTATTATATGAGCCTTTACCATCACATTGAGCAATGCATTCCAGACATCCATCACTGTGAATGGAGAGAGAAATCCTCTGACATCTCCCTTAAACTTTCCTCCACTCATCTTAACCAGATGTCCTCTGGTATTTGCTTTAATCACCCCAGGAAAAAGGTGCTTGATGTCCACCCCTCATAATCTTGTACCTCTACTACAGTGTGTCTCATTCTTCTCTTAAAGAGAAAAGCACTGTCATCCTTGCCTCAATATGCATGTTTTTCTTTAAAACAGCCAGGTACGTGGATGGGAAAGGTTCAGAGGGATATAGACCAAATACTCAGGTAGACAACATGGCTGCTGTAACTAAAGGATCTAGTGCATCATGAAAAGCAATTAACAAATTGTGCATTGGGAATTGATTAACTGATGATCTGAGAATGGAAGTCAGGAAATTAAGTGATGAGAAATTACTGGGAAGAGATTCATTTATGAATTCATTCAAGGTGTAACGCAGGGAACTGATTCACTGAGAAAAACCTGGTAATCCAATGATGTCAACACAACTCAGCTTTGTGGATACACCTAACTGCAATCTGAAAATAAACTTGGCTGCAATGGTGGATAGGAACCCTGAGATGCTGCAGCTCTGTGACACCTTTCAGGTGATGCCTGAAGAATATTTAAGAATCATACAACTTAGAAACAGGCCCTTGAGCCCACCAAGTCTAAGGAAACTCCACGTTTACACTATACTAATCCTTTTTGTTTCTCCTGTATTCCTATTACAAATTCTTGGGACAATTTACACAAGCCAATCACCCTGCCATCCTGCATCTCTTTAGCACGAGGGAGGAATCTTGAGATTGAATCCGGGTCCCTAGAGCTGAGGCAGAAGTTGTCAGTGCCACAGATTTCCTCGAGCTAATTTGAAACTTCCACAGTTAATGCAAACCAAAAATGTATTGTGAATTATTTATCAACGAGAAGCTCTCTCTCTCTCTCTCTCTCTCTCTCTCTCTCTCTCTCTCTCTCTCTCTCTCTCTCTCTCTCTCTCTCTCATTTTCAACATCTGCAGTGATTGGTTGTCATGAACAGGAAAATCAGAGAATAATTACCTTTTTAAGATTTGTCTGGAACTCTACAATGTCCTGATTTACTAGAAACCATTGAATCAGTTCCCAATGGATTATGATATGATTGGAGCATACCACATTACAGCAAAAAAAAAACAGGCCCTTCTGCCTATCATATCTGCACCAACCATGAAACCTGTCCAAACCAATTCTATCTGTCTGTGCAGGGTCTGTATCCCTCCATTCACTGCCTGTTCACATATCTGTCAAAATGCCTTTTACATATTTGCTGAGAGTTGATTACACAGGTGAACAAGTCAGATAAACGTGGGATAAACAACAGCAGTCAGGTCTCTGACAATGAGTGTGGCCAAGGAGTGAATGGAGGAGAAGAGGCGAGCTGTGTTAGGGGAACAGATGAGAGGTTCTGTGAAAGAGATTTGAGAATCTCAGATGGTATGTGGCCTAGGGAGTCAGTGATCCAGTTCATAGCATTCTTTTTCTTTTTTAAAATACTTTTGAGTTTTAACAAAAAACTTTCTGCACAAGGTATATTAATGATAACATAAATAAAATCATGTCATATATATGTCACAGATCAATTGAATATAAGCATAACCATAATGATTACATTAACTTATTTTGTTCAGGGCATCAAATTCAATAACTAAACAATTAAATAATAACTTGTGTCCAAAATCAATATTGAATACAAATAATGTACATCAAATTCCCTTACATAAGATAGTTTGTACTTCTCTGATGTGCTCACATTGTTCTGTGATATGACCTGTCATTTGTAGTTAAACACACCCCTCCCCCTTGTTAGTCTTAATATTGAAAAGGGGAAAAAAGTGTTTTCCCTACTAATTCCCCCTCCCTGTAAACAAGGTTATCTGTATATATTGTAAATATGAATCAAATAACAGACTCCAGGCGGGAATTCGAGGAGCATCCATACCACTTAAATCCTCAGATTATGATAATAATCCATTAATGCATCTTTAATGTATTTTTCCAAACTTAACTAAGGTGTGATATGTAACCCTTGAATATGAGTGGGTGAAACAATGTCTTCCCACTTCATTAAAATTGCTTGTCCCGAGCTATCAATGAAGCAAAAGCTAAGATTCTCTTCTGGGTTTGAGGAGAGAGATATATCCTTTTCCAGATTAAAAAAAAACAAATAAAGCAATCAAAGAACATGGTTCTAATTTAGTCTTAAGAATCATTGATAAAGTTTGGAAAATCTCTTTCCAAAAATGTTCTAAGTTCAGACACTCAAAACATATCAAGTTTCACAAATTTTACACATCATAATGGATCATATCAGGATTTTTAAAAATTAGATAATTTAACTTTAGACTTGGGTATTCTGTGCAACCCTTCAATTACAACAATGAAGACTCATTCATCATTAAGAATGTTCCTAGCATTCTCAAGAGGGAGGGTGAGCAGTTAGATGCCATGGTCCATATCAGACTAATGACATGGGGAGGAAGGGTGATGAGGTCTTGCAAAAAGAGTTCAGGGAGTTGAAGGACAGGACCTCCAGGGTTGTGATTTCAGGGTTGCTCCCTGTTGTGCCACGTGCTCGTGAGATTAGAAATAGGAGGATAATGCAGCTTAATACATGGCTAAAGATGTGCAGGAAGGGAGGAGTTCAAATTTCAGGCTTGTTAATCTCGGTTTCCAGATAAGGTAGGACCCATACTAGAGGGATGGTTTGCTTCTGAACTGGAGAAGTCTTAATATACTTGCAGGAAGGTTTGTGAGTGATCTTGTGAGGGGTTTAAACTAGATTTGCAGGGGCATGGAACCAGAGTACCAATGCAGATATTGGAGGGGGGTGAAGAAAGACAGGAATTGAATGATTGTGGATGGCAGGAAAAATGTGCTGAGGTATCTGTTTCAATGCATGGAGTGCAAGGAGTATTGTAGGAAAGGCAGATGACCTAAGAGCATGGTTGGGTACGTCGAATTCTGACAATATTGCCTTTAGTAAAACTTGATTGCAGATGGACAGGACTGGTAGCTCAATGTTCCAGGATGGCATTGTTGGGCATTGAAAAATGCTCAGACAGGACATACCAGATGGCCCATCCGCTGAGGCTATATGGGTAGAACTGAGGATCAGGAAAGATATGACCACATTAATGGGATTGTATGATTAACCACCCAATAGTCAGTGAGAATTGGAGGAGCAAATCTGTAGAGAGAGCAGACAACTGTAAGAAACAAAGTTGTGATAGTAGGTGACTTTAACTTTCCACATAATGACTGTGACTTCCATATTGTAAAAGAGTTGGATGGGTTAGACTTTGTCAGATGTGTTCAGGAAAGTTTTCCAAATCAACGTATAGAGGTACAAATGAGAGAGAGTGCATGTCCTTTCTTGGTTTGTCCTTCCAAAATACAACACCTCATACTTGTCTGCATTAAGTTCCATCTGACATTTACAGCCCATTTTTTCAGCTGGTCCAGATTCCTCTGCAAGTTTTGAAAACCTCTCTTCACAATGCTTCAAATCTTGGTGTTATCTGCAATTTTGCTGATCCAATTTACCACATTATCATTCAGATCATTGATATAGATCACTTATTCCTAAAGTGAGCAGTGCTCCCTCCAGGGGGTGGAAAGATCCAAGGAGGCAGTAAGGAAAAAGGGGGCACACCATATCGTAGCCCTTAGCTGCCAGCACCTTGAGGGCAGCCAATGAGAGGCTGTGCTGCTCCTTGGTGGCTGCTGACAGGACATGCTCAGTCATTGTGGGGTGGGAGGCCTCCTTTCCTTTGTGACTGCTGCCCCCTCGCCGACCCCTTCTGCCCTGGGGTTCTCAGCCATGGCAAGTCCTCTGTCTGTCTCCTCTTAGCCTGCTATTCCCACCACTGCACCAAAAGGGATGAGAAATTGAGCAGGCAAGCCCCTTTATACCCAGGAAGTGGACGGAAAGGAGTAACCCACCACCCTTGCACCTTGGCCACTTAGCTCATTTTGTGTTTCTCACTTATGCTAACCCCCCACCACAGAACACTGGCATTGCTCCTCTTCCTTTTTTCTGCTATAATCAAGTAAGTGGTTCAAGTCTCGCTACCCTCAGCACCCTCCTGTATGGTAGCAAGACTTGGACCACCTACTCCAAGACGGAAAGGAAACTCAACCTGCACAGGTTTTCACCTGTACAGCTTTTGTTGCATGCTCAGCATCACCTGAAGAGTTCCAAATTCTGAGATCCTCTCCTGTGCTGGACTTCCCACAATGTTTACATTTTCAAGACAATGCAGACTGGCCTGGTTGGGCCAAGTCTGTCATAAGAAGGATGGTAGACCGCCAAAGGACATCCTCGACGTAGAACTAGCAATAGGCAAGAAGAACATTGGTAGATCCAAGCTTTGCTTTAAGGACTTCTGCAAGCGCGACATGAAAGCCTTAAAAATCAACAGAGTGCTGGGAGGATACAGCAGATGACAGCGACAAAGTGCTCTTCTTCAACACCTAGAGCAAGGTAAAAGAGTGATCTTGAGTCCGTTTGAGGAGCAGAGAGCTAAGCGAAGAGCACAGTGGCAACAATTCGATGATGCCCTGTATTTGCAGCAACTGTGGCCGAGCCTGCCGTTCTAGGATCTGCCTCCATAGCCACAGCCAATCCTGTGAAACTACCCATGGTTGATCCCGACCGATGGAGGCCAGGAAAGAGAACCAAGTCAAGGTAAATGTGCCATTATTGTCATATAATATTGTAGCGGCCCACCCACAAAATGGCCAACGAATGCAGCGACCTCACAGACCTGGGGGTAACACCAGTCGTCATCCCAGGTGACCTCCCGCATGGCAGGATCTCTGGCAGGATCGTCAGCCAATCCCAGGCCAGTGCTCCAATGACATGGAACCCCCAGCTCTTGGGGTCCATAAAAGTGCCACGGCCAGAGCAATAAACCAGTCTCGTTTTACAAGGTTTTGGTGTGCGTGTCCTTCTTCTCCACACTCGCATAGCATGAACGCTACAATACTACATTTATAATGTAACATGCATGAAATAACAAATACCTTTGCCAATGCTTTTCAACATTCCTGCTGGAATGGGATGGCTGCAAGATGTTGACCCAGGGACAGTGACAAGACTGTGGAGCACTTGGTAGGAACTTTCTCCGCGACCGACTGCCCTCGTTTGACATACCAAATTGATTAACTAGTATGGATTGACAGAGACACGAATACACCTGACAGAATTCAAGGGCAAGTCACCTAGGAAGTAATCCATGGGAGATAATGAGCCAATAATGGCAGGCGGGACAGGGATATACTCCTCATGCAGTATGTAAATATTCAGGGAAGCCGGCAATATATTGGGAACGTTTTGGCTGGTAATAATTAAAGTGTAATATTTGAGAATGAATTTATCCAGGTGCGTTTTAATTAGAAGTGATTCCCTCTCCATTCACAGAGGTCGCCCCCCCCCCCCCCTATTCTTTTGTTGGCAGGTGTGTTTACCCACTTATGACCTCCTGCCTGTAGGATTGTACTCCTGATCTTAACGTTGTTTCTTTGTGGGGTTCTTTTAATTATTTTCATAATTTGTAAGATTAACTCGTTTTTCGTTTTTGAACCCAATGTTTACCTTCTTTTTTTAAAAATTATTATTAATGGATTGTTTGTTAGCTAGTAGCCTCTGAAGAGAGGGGATTGAATTAGTACTTTTTCTATTTTTTTTTATTTTTGAAATTTTTTATTTTTCACACTATAAACCACATTGATCAAGATACATACATTTTCCCTCTTGAACATATACAGTGTCGTTTTCTCCCCCCCTCCCCTCCCTACTTCCCCTCCCATTCATTTAAAGTTCAGAAAATAAGATACATTAAACCCGTCAAACAATGTTGTCACTCAATAAAAACAAACAAGAAATTCCACTGCGTCCGTTCTTTTCATTCTCTTCTCCTTCTGTCATTTTAGGTGGTAGATGTCCCTGGTAGGTTTTCTCTATTGTGTTTCATGTATGGCTCCCATATTTGTTCAAATATTGTAATGTTATTTCTTAAATTATATGTTATTTTTTCTAATGGAATACATTTTTACTGATTAATATAGCTACTCCTCTAGCTTTTGGATTATATGATGCTGCTGTTACATGTCCTATCCAATCTCTCTTTAATTTCTTGTGCTCCACTTCAGTTAAGTGTGTTTCTTGTACGAATGCTATATCAATTTTTTCTTTTTTCAGTAAATTTAGCAGTTTCTTCCTTTTGATTTGGTTATGTATTCCATTAATATTTAAAGTCATGTAGTTCAACATAGCCATTTCATACTTTGTTTATCTTTCCTTTCCGTTTCCTCATCATCACCTTTCCTTCTTATCCATTTCTGCTTTCTTTTTTTGAACACTTTATAAGACAACATTTCTAAAATATAAAATATTTCCCTTATTCTCCTATCTAAAATTTCTTTAACCCCACTATCCCCTCCCCTTCCTGAGTTGCCCTTTATCCTTTGTCGGGCAACCACATCTCCCCTCTCCATTTTGGATTTGCGAATTTACTCGCAAGTGTCACCCAGCACCCCCCAGAAAAGATTTTAATTTTCATATACAACAAAGGTCACTCTCTTAATTCCCCCCATACTTCCTTTCTTCCCTTTCTTTCCCTTCTTAGTTCTTACTTATATTCTAATTTTTTTATATACACACACACACACACACACACACACACACACACACACACACACACATATATATACACCTACATACACACATACATATAGTTTGTGGTCATTTTTGTTCTCGTTACATATCTTCCTCTCTCTGTCTGTTTTGTAGTTGTTCTGCAAATTTTCTTGCTTCCTCCGGATCCAAGAATAGTCTGTTTTGCTGCCCTGGAATAACTATTTTAAGTACTGCTGGATACTTTAGCATAAATTTATATCCTTTTTTCCATAGGATCGTTTTTGCTGCATTAAACTCCTTCCTCTTCTTCAGGAGTTCAAAACTTATATCTGGATAGAAAAAAATTTTTGACCTTTGTATTCCAGTGGTTTTTTTGTCTTCTCTTAATTTCCTCATTGCTTTCTTCATTATATTTTCTCTTGTTGTATATCTTAAGAATTTTACTAGAATGGATCTTGGTTTTTGTTGTGGTTGTGGTTTCGGGGCCCTTTCTATTTCCATTTCTTCCTGTAGTTCTGGTCTTCCTAGGACCCTGGGGATCCATATTCTTGCCTTCTTCATCTTCCTTAAGGCCCACTATCTTTATATTGTTTCTTCTACTATAATTTTCCATTATATCTATCTTCTGAGCTAACAGCTCTTGTGTCTCTTTAACTTTTTTATCAGATTCTTCTAATTTCTTTTTTAAGTCCTCTACTTCCATTTCTATGGCTGTTTCTCGTTCTTCCACCTTGTCCACTCTTTTTCCTATATCTGACATGATCATCTCTAATCTATTCATTTTTTCTTCTGCACTTTTAATTCTTCTTTTTATTTCACTAAATTCTTGTAATTGCCATTCTTTTACTGATTCAATATATTCTTTAAAAAAATATATCCATTGTCTTGCCTTTCCCTTCTTCTTCCATTTCTCTATCTTCTTCTTCTTCTTCTTCCTCTGGGTTGGTCATCTGTTGTTTCCTTGTTTTCTTTTTACTCTCTTCTTTCTTGTTCTCGTTGTTTTCTGTGTTCTTTTCCTGTTGTCATCCTCAGCTGTGGAGATCGACTCCTCAGCTGTTCCCCCCTCCCGTCAGTGTTTTTTTTTCATGCGCACCCGAGCTCGGGACTTACACTGACCTTAGGGAGTGGGCTTCTCTCTCCGCGGTGGGCCTCCTCGGACAGGTAAGGCCTTCACCTTCTTCTTCTGATGTTCTTTCTTCTTCTCTTCTTCCCATTGCTTTCGACTTTTCTTTCTTCGCTGCCATTTTCTTCCCACCTTTACTTTTACTTTGTTTTAATTTTTATTCTTGTACCTTTGTGTTTTGTGTATTTTTTTTAAACTTTTCCGGAGAGGGCTGGAGTTCCCTGACCGGCCACTACTCCATCACGTGACTCCTCTCCTTTTGGCGATTTTTGATGAATCTGTCGACTGCTCGCTTCACTTCGTACTAATTAACTACTAAGTGATCCACGGAGGAACAGATTAACCAAGGAAGCAATACAGTGTGGTGGCTTCATGGAGAACTGATTGAACGTGTTCAGTGGCGATTGAAGGTTTAGCAACCAAGAACCTTTTCGGCCCACAATTCTTGCAATACTACACCCGCGGAGAAACGACGTTAGGACTACGGCAGCGTGAGAATACCTGAGTGTTCCTGATACAACCCCGTTGACCTACTTTCAAATATCAGAGACGGAAAAAAGCAGGTGATACCGTTCAAGAGATGCATGTTCGTCGAGAGCCAACAGACGCGAGAAACACTATTTTTTTTCTGATGCTGGAAATAATTGTGGGAGAAATTGAGGTTCAAACGCCATTCTTGGGTAAAAATGGTCAGTCAAAATCCTTTATCAAGACTTTGGGGAAGGGGTGAAATTACAGATGAGGTACTTCCTGACAAGACCATTCTGAGATACGACCATCGTGTGGATCCCCGGTGCGGACACATGTCGGGAAGCCTCTACACAAAATGGGGCAAGAAGCTGGGAAGGGGGGGGGGAGTGCCCAGATGTAACAGGACAGATATCTTTGGTAACCCCATCACCATCTGGTAACATTGTTTTCCCATTTCTAGTTTATTCCTTCACCTTCCCACGGACCCCCTTTACTAGTGGCTTCTCCCTCTACCTCTCTCTCCACCTCTCACACCTTCTGTCCCATTATCCCTGAGTCCTATCACCAGCTTCGCTTCTCCCTTTATATAAGCAAAATCATGTCCCTTCGCTCCAGTCTTGAGAAAGGATTCCGAAGCGAGACGTTCAGAGACCATTTCTACCGATATGTTCTTCTGACAATTCTTTGTCGAACCAATGGACACGTGTTCAGTTTGAACTTCACGTGGAAATTTTAGCTCCAGACTTCATTCCTGGTAGAAGCAGCAAACATCCAGATGTAAAATGCCAGCGGCTACTTTCTTCTTCTTTGGCTTGGCTTCGCGGACGAAGATTAATAGAGGGGTAAATGTCCATGTCAGCTGCAGGCTCGTTTGTGGCTGACAAGTCCGATGCGGGACAGGCAGACACTGTTGCAGCGGTTGCACGGGAAAATTGGTTGGTTGGGGTTGGGTGTTGGGTTTTTCCTCCTTTGTCTTTTGTCAGTGAGGTGGGCTCTGTGGTCTTCTTCAAAGGAGGTTGCTGCCCACCGAATTGTGAGGTGCCAAGATGCACGGTTTGAGGCGATATCAGCCCACTGGCATTGGTCAATGTGGCAGGCACCAAGAGATGTCTTTAGGCAGTCCTTGTACCTCTTCTTTGGTGCACCTCTGTCTCGGTGGCCAGTGGAGAGCTCGCCATATAACACGATCTTGGGAAGGCGATGGTCCTCCATTCTGGAGACGTGACCTACCCAGCGCAGTTGGATCTTCAGCAGCGTGGATTCAATGCTGTCGGCCTCTGCCATCTCGAGTACTTCGATGTTAGGGATGAAGTCGCTCCAATGAATGTTGACGATGGAGCGGAGACAACGCTGGTGGAAGCGTTCTAGGAGCCATAGGTGATGCCGGTAAAGGACCCATGATTCGGAGCCGAACAGGAGTGTGGATATGATAACTGCTCTGTATACGCTAATCTTTGTGATGTTTTTCAGTTGGTTGTTTTTCCAGACTCTTTTGTGTAGTCTTCCAAAGGCGCTATTTCCCTTGGCGAGTCTGTTGTCTATCTCGTTGATCCTTGCATCTGATGAAATGGTGCGGCTGAGATAGGTAAACTGGTTGACTGTTTTGAGTTTTGTGTGCCCGATGGAGATGTGGGGGGGCTGGCTGATCGAGGACCTCCGTTTTCTTCAGGCTGACTTCCAGGCCAAACATTTTGGCAGTTTCCGCAAAACAGGACGTCAAGCGCTGAAGAGCTGGCTCTGAATGGACAACTAAAGCGGTATCGTCTGCAAAGAGTAGTTCACGGACAAGTTGCTCTTGTGTCTTGGTGTGAGCTTGCAGGCACCTCAGATTGAAGAGACTGCCATCCGTGCAGTACCGGACGTAAACAGCGTTTTCATTGTTGAGGTCTTTCATGGCTTGGTTCAGCATCATGCTGAAGAAGATTGAAAAGAGGGTTGGTGCGAGAACACAGCCTTGCTTCATGCCATTGTTAATGCAGAAGGGTTCAGAGAGTTCATTGCTGTATCTGACCCGACCTTGTTGATTTTTGTGCAGTTGAATAACTATGTTGAAGAACTTTGGGGGGCATCTGAGGCCTCTAGTATTTGCCAAAGCCCTTTCCTGCTCACATGTCAAAGGCTTTGGTGAGGTCAACAAAGGTGATGTAGAGTCCTTTGTTTTGTTCTCTGCACTTTTCTTGGAGCTGTCTGAGGGCAAAGACCATGTCAGTAGTTCCTCTATTTGCGCAGCACTGTGATTCTGGGAGAACATTTTCGGCGACACTAGGTATTATTCTATTTAGGAAAATCCTAGCGAAGATTTTGCCTGCAACCAGCGGCTACTTTAAGGCAACATTAAATGACAAGAGCACCAAGCTTTTAAGTAAAAAAAAACTGGTTAAAAAGAACTAGGTGGAAATCCTCCTGCTCCCAAGTCCTACCTAGTTCAAACATGGACGTGTTTGTTATGAGGAGTCGCCTTGGCGTCGGACGTCACTGCATGCATTAGCAGGGCAATATCCGAAGTGCAGTCACCTTTGGCTCCTCCATTGTTGACCTTCACCGCGTTTGGTTCGCCCCCCGAGTCTGTGAAATGGCCGCATTCTCTATGTACAAATAAGGCTGAAAATTAGAATGGGAAAATGTAGGGTTCGAACGAAAGGTTGATCACACTCTTTGACATTGCCAGTTGTTCATTTCTCCACTGTTAGACCCTGGCCGATGGCAATGCAGTTAATCTTTAAGCCTTCTTTAATAAAAGCTCCCCTCCCTGCACCCTGCAATGATCGGGACCCAGCAACGTCACTACCTCAGTGCCCCCTTCCAAATAACACACCGCCTTGATTTAGAACACAATGGTGTTCCTTCAGAAGCCTGGAACTTCCTCTGTAAGGGCACGTTAGGAACAATTTCGCTGCAAGAGCCTTGGCAATTGGAAGCATGACTTTAAAGCAGGCAGAAAAGGGTCGTGTGGAAAAAACATGGTTAGATAAGGCGAATCGAGATCTATCCATGGCTACTCTGGAAAGTAACGGAGGAGATTGCAGAGCCACTGGCGATGATCTTCGCATCGACCCTAGGGACAGGAGAAGTACTGAAGGATTGGTGGGCTGCAAATGTCCCGCTGTTCATGAAAAGGAGTAGAGATAATGCAAATACAAAAAAAAACACTACAGTATAGATCAGCCAGTATAGAGCAGGGGCGACATGATTTTACAATTGGTAGGAGCGGGAAAGAATATGTCCTTGAATCGGGTAGCGTGTGATCTCACACTCGTGTATCTTCTTCCTGATGGAAGGAGGTCGAAGAGAGTCCGGACAGGGCAAGATGAGTCTTTTAATATGTTGCTTGATTTTCTAAGGCAGCGAGTGGAGTCGATGGACGAGAGGGATGTGTGTGTGATAGTCTGACATGCGTTCACCACTCTCTATATTTTCCTGGGCAGAGCAGTTCGCATCACACGCACAGATGCACCGGACAAGATGATACACCCGTAAAAGTTGTTAAAGGACATGTCAAATTCCCTCAGTAGAGGCATTGGTGTGGTTTCTTGGCCATCACGTCAACATGGTTGGACAAGAACAAGATATTAGAAACTTAAAGCTGACAGCGCTATTGATGCGGACAGGGCAGTGCACCCCTCTTCCAGAAGCCTATGACCAGCTCCTTTTTCTTGCTGACATTGATGGGCACATCGTTGTCAAGACACCAAACTACTGGACTCCATTTCACTTAAGCAGTTGATGTTATTTGAACCTCGACACTCTCCTCGCCGAATTGCCATCTATCTTTATATCCTCCAAGACATATCCAAGTTTGATACAGGAGAAGCCGTGGTAGCAAGGGACATTAACAGGATATTAGCAGATTATGTGAAATGGACAGGACATAACAAATAAAAAGTGAAGAAGAAAAAAACAGTGGGAGATTAAAAGGATCTGGTGTTTAGGGGAGACTTGCGGCGTTGTATATGAATCACCAAAGATTAACGTGCAGGTAGAGCAAGCAATTAGGAAGACGAATTACCATGTATTACCAGCAAAACAGGACTATCTGCTTCTCTCTGTTGGGTCCAAGCTAGAACATCGAGTGGCCAGACAATTTAATTCCCTAAACTATTCCTGCACGGATACGTCTGTCCTAGGCTCAACCATCGTAAGGATGAGATCAAATGTAAACTCGAGGGACTTCACATGATATTCCCTCCGGACGGCCTGAAAACAAGCGACGTGCTCATCAATGATAATTAAAAGATTTATAACAAACATGTACATCAAGCTGCAAGAGAAAGAGAACGATGAAATGAGCTGTAAACCCAGACAAAAGTGGGAACAAGATCTAAACATAAAGATAAAAAATGAAATATGGGAAAAGCTATGAGAAATACATTAAACACGAGGTTACGCATGATACAATATAATTGGACACACAGGCTATATATCACGCCCCAAAAGTTAAATAAATGGGACCCAACAGTATCAGACAGATGTTTTCGTTGAAAGAAGGAAATGGGAACAACAGTACATGCAATTTGGCCATGTGAGAAAGTGGAAAAGTTTTGAGAATATCTAAATCAGATATTAAATAAAATCACAAAGAGCAACATACCAAAAAATCCAGAGTCCTTTCTTCTAAGTAATATAAGAAGTAAAGAACTTGGACTCGATTTGGATGAAGCACAAAAAAGATTTATTATGATAGCCTTAGCTGTAGCAAAAAAAATGTATAATGTCAACCTGGAAATCAGAAGAGAGCCTGAGTATACAGCAATGGTACATGGAAATGAATAAATGTATTCCATTGGGAAAAAAATAACATATAATTTAAAAAATAACGTCACAGTATTCGAACAAATTTGGGAACCGTACGTGGAACACAACAGTGAGGGCCTACCGCAGACCTCCACCCCCTAAAATGATAGAACGAGAAGAAGACAAAATGAACTGACCCAGTGTGTAAAAGTAGATGACACAATTTTCTTGTTTATTTTCATTGTGTGATGACATTGTTTAATGGGTTTAATGTATAGTATATGTTGAATGTTTAGTGGGTGGGGAGGGAAGGGAGGGGGGTAAAAGGGGAGAAAATGACACTGTGTCTATTCAAGAGGGAAATGGTTGTATGTATTTTGGTTAATATGGTTCATAGTGTGAAAAATACTTTTTTTTAAAAAGCGGCATGCTCGTCGATGTTTCTAATTTCAGGATAGCTCCCACCTCTATCTGGTACCATTCCATCTCTTCTACTCCCGTGCTCACTTTACCCTCTCAACCTCCCTCTACTCCCTACCTATCCTTCCATCTCTGCCGCCTGGAAACTCTCCCCCCCCCACCCCCCACCTTTACTTGGTATCTCCATTCTCTTATTCTCCATAAAAGGTCCTGACTCGAAATGTTGACAGATAATTTCTGTCCACCTTACACGTTGAATCCCTCCAGCCTCTCATTGTTTGCCTGATTGTGTAAGCTCCTGCTGAGACTGCATTTGCGCATATTGTGCGCAGTTCTGCACCCCTCCCCTACCCCCACTCCACCTAAGGAAAGATACTCGAGGTAGAGGAGTCCAGTTAAGATGCTTTGGATTGATCCCTGGGGTACAAATGAGTAGAGACTGAGCAGGTGATAATCAATTCAGAAGAATGAGGAGTGATCTGACTGAAACGTATACAAGGAGTTTGACAAGGGAAATACGATATTAATATTTCTCCTCGTTGGCATGTCCACAACAATCTCAAATTAAGGGAACGGCTGTTCTGGACAGAGAAAATTAGATTTTTTTTTACCCAGTGGTTACTGAATCGTTGGAATTTGGTCATCAGGAGTAAGTTGTTGAGTATATCCAAGGCAAAGAGCGACTCTTATTTTAGCCGTTACGTAAATTGGGGATGTGTGTTGGGTCACAACAATTGTAATGAGGTGAAAGATCGGTCATGCTCTTAAAGAGTACGGGTGGAAAGCGCCAAATGGTCTTCCTTGTTACAACTTCATGCAAACCAACAGAGGTAGAAATTTAGCCAGAACTTCATGGAGTTTGAGGTTGATCTGTCTTGTAGATTTCTGAAGAATTAGGCCGGAGTGGAGTTGTTGGATAGAATTGGGATATAAGGTTGATTGATTAAACAGAGGATTATAGCTCAGATGGGTTATAGTCTCCACCTGGATTGTAGTCTCGATGTAAATGACATTTTATTGGTGTTGTAGCTCGCACGTGCTTGTAGACTTACTGTAATTCTAAATTACACTGAAGTGTTAGACTTCACTGGGGTTAAAATTGGGGTAATGGTACAGGTACCATGGGGTTGTCGATGGTACTGGGATTGAAGACATTACAGTGTTGTAGATAGGGTAAGTTTGTTTATTGCATTGCCCCCGTGGACTGTCCAAAGATGGGTAGGGTGCGCCAAGAGGAGAGAATTGCACTGGAGAGGACTGCGGTGGAGTGATGTGGAATATACAGGGTGTGTGTGGAATGTAGTCGAGAGGTGTGGACAATGCCAAGGGGAATGGACTGTATTGGAGAGGTCTGGACAGTAGTGGAATGGTGTAGAGTAGACTGTACTGCAGAAGTGTACACTTTACTGGAGAGGTATGGACTGTCCCGTGTATATGTGGACTGTATTGGGGAAATGTGGACTGTGCTGGAGTGGTATGGACTGCACTGGAGAGGTGTGGACTGGGCCAGAGAGATGTGGTCTGCACTACAGAGGTGTGGAATGTACTGGAGACATATGGACTGTACTTGGGAGATGTGGACACCAGTGGGGCGGTGTGGACTGTATTGGAGTGGTGTAGACTGTCCTCGAGAAAAATGGACTGTACTAGAGAGATGTGGACTGTATTGGAGAGGTGTGGATTGTACAGGAGTGGTGTCGACGGTCATGGAGAAGGTGGACTGCAGTGAAGACGTGTGGAATGTAGTAGAGAGGTGTGGTCTGCACTGAAAATGTTTGGATTTGCTGGAGTGGTGTCGACTATAGTGGAGAGGTGTGTCAGTAGTGGAGGGGAGTTGACTACTGAAGAAGTGTAGATTGTACTTGAGAGGTGTGGACTCTACTGAACAGGTGTGAAATGAACTAGAGTGGTGTGAATTGTACAGGAGAGGTGTAGACTGTACTGCAGAGGCGGGAACTGTAGTGGAGACATGTGAACTATATTGAAGGGATGGGGACTGTAATGAAGAGGTGCGCATTGTACTGGAGAGATTTGAGCAGTGCTGAGCAGGTGTGGACTGTACTAGAGTGGTGAGGACTGTACTCGTTTGGTGTTGACTGTTCTGGAAATTTGTGGGTTGTGCTGGAGAGGTGTGGATTGTACTGGAGGTGTGGACTAGTGGGGAGGTGTGGACTATAGTGAAGAGGTGTGGAATGTAGTGGAGTGGTGTGCACTGCACCAGAGTGGTGTGTACTAGTAAGGAGTTGTGGAAAGTCGTAGAGGTTTGTGGGCTATCCTGACGAGGTGTGGATTGTACTGGAGAGGTGTGGAATGAACTGGAAGGTGTGTACTCGTCGACAGGTGTGGACACTACTAGAGTGGAGTGGTCTAGTTGTGAGGAATTCATTGCAGTGGAATAGTGTGGCCTATACTGGAGAGGTGTGGACTGTACAAGAGTGGTGTAGATTGTAAATGGGGAGATGTAGACTGTAATGGAGAAGTATGGACTGTATTGGAGTAATGTGGACTGTCCTCGAGAGGTGTGGACAGTGCTGGAGAGGTGTGGACTGTACAGAATGTGTGGACCAGTGTAGAGGTAATGTTTGGAGTGAATAGGTTTAGACTGTACTGGAAGAGTATGGAGTGTACTGGTGATGTTTGTACTGTCCTGGAATGCTGTGGATTGTAGCGCAGAGGTGTGAACTGTACTTGAGAAGTGTGGTCTGCACTAGAGTGGTGTGGACTGTACTAAAGAAGTGAGGTCTGTACTGGCGTGATGAAAATTGTGCTGGAGAGGTATGGACTGTGCTGTAGAAATGTGGACTGTACCAGATTTGTGTCGACTGCAGTGGAGAGAGAATTACTGTAGTGAAGAGATGTGATCTGTATTGCAGAGGTATAGTCTGTATTGCAGAAATTTGGACTTTACTGTCCTGTGGAAGTGTGGACTAGACTGGGGAAGTGGAGACTGTACTGGAGTGATGTGAACGGTACTGGAGAGGTATGGACTGTCCTGGAGTGGTGTGGACTGTACTAGAGTGGTGGGACCTGTATTGGAGGGGTGTGGACCAGTGGGACGGTGTGGACTGTTCTGGAAAGGTGTGAATTGAACTAGAGAGACTGTTTTGGAGAGGTGTGCACTGTACTGGAGGGATATGAACTGTACTGGAGTGGTGGGGCCTGTACTCGAGGAGTGTGGACCAGTGGAGGAGTGTTGATGTCATGGAGAGGTATGAATTGAACTAGAGAGAGTGGTGGACTGTTCTGGAGAGGTGTGGACTCTTCTGAAGAGGTGAGGACTGTACTGGAGACGTGGGGAGTGTACTAGAGGGGTGTGGACTGTACCAGAGATGTTTGGACTGTTCTGGAGGGATGTGGACTGCACAGCAAAGGTGAGGGGATTGTAGATGTGTACTGCAATCGAGTGATGTTCACTGTACTGAAGAGGTGAGGACTGTACTGGAGAGGTGCAGATTGTTCTGTAGTGGTGTCGACTGTAGCAGAGAGGCGTAGACTGTAATGAAGAGGTATGGAGTGAGGTGGAGGGGTGTGGACTGTACTATTGTGTACTGTGCTGGGTGTTGTTGACTGTTGTGGAGAAGAGTGGACTAGTGGAGAGATGTGGATTACTGAAGAAGTGTAGACTGTACTAGAGAGGTGTTGACTGTAAAGAAGAGCTGTGAACTGTACTGGAGAGGTGGGAACTGTAGTGGAGAGGTGTGGATTATATGGAAGAGGTGAGGACTGTATAAGAGGTGTGCATTGTACTGGAGTGTTATGGACTCTAGTGTAGAGTGTAGACTGTACTGGAGAGGTGTGGACTGTACTAGAGATCTGTGCACTGTACTGGAGAGGTGGGGACTGTAGTGGAGAGGTGTGGACTGGGAGAGATTTGGACTATACTGGAGATGTGTAGACTTCTGGATAGATGTGGATAAGGGGACCTACTGGACCACACCCCTCCAGTACAGGTCCCACCACTCTAGTACAGTCCTCACCACTCCAGGACAGTCCATACCTCTCCTGTACTGTCAACATTGTGTTGAAAAATGGACATTACATATTGTGGTTTGGGCAGTTGTGCATTCGACGAGTTTGTCTGCCAGAGGCTTGTATTGGACCTGCTTTATGGACTGTACTGGAATCATATGTCCGACTGTTTACAAAATGCTGATCGGAGAAACGGTAGATACTGGAAGCTCGAGCAGAAATTAGCCTTTGGAGAAATTCAACCGGTTAAGCAGCAACTGAGATTGGAGCGGTCAGATAGCGGAAATAGATAGGAATGGTGGAGTGAGACAGAGGGAGGGAGGTGGTAGGTGGATGCGGAGTTGGGGATGGGAGGTGGGCAGCTGGAGGTGGATGTAGGGAAGTGTGTGTAAAGGTGAAGATAGAGTCTGGAGGGTGAGAAGCGGAAGTTCACGTGATTATTGAACCATGTCTCGACGACAACATGGTCGAAGAGCGGGAGGAACTAGAGAACTGGATTACCAAATGAATCGTTGCGATGGGAAGCCGTAGATTGAATTGGAATGACAGATGGTACCTGGCCGTCAACTCTAGCGTCGTCAAGGACAGGTTTGAAGATGAAGACCAGACGGGTTATCGTTTGGCTCTCTGGTCCGATCGGATCTGTGGGGCAGGCGAGTTCAGAACAGATTTGCGTCGTTGAATGGAGTTCTAATGTTAAATGGATTGCAGTCTGGATTGAAGCTGGTAGATTGTGTGTTTTTGGACTTGGCCATTCACAGTGGAGTAGCACGCTTGTATAAATGTACTAACTGCAAGTTGAAAATGCATCAAGTTTTTCAGAACACGGTTGGGCGGCAAGGTTGGCGAAGCGGTGAGCGGGACACTTTTACAGCCGCCTGCGATCGCGACCCCGGGTTCGAATCCCGCGCTGTCTGTCTGTTCTCCCCGTGTCTACGTGTGTTTTCCACGGGGGTCTCTGGTTTCCTCCCACCTTTCCAAGGGTTAATTGGGCGGCTCGGACTTGTGGGCTGAATTTTTTTTTAATTAACAATTTTCACCGCGGAATGAGATCATTCTGGGGTGAAGATATTGCTCGCGCCTGCGTGACTCTGCTTCCACAATTAATTGATCACAAGAGGATTGTGTACCAATAACTTCAGCTTTGCATTATAAGATCGAGTTCGTCACTTGATCAAATTCGCCCCACACCCGCCACATCAATTTCTCGCTATGTGACCACTCAATTCTGGATGCCGACTGGCTGTTGATCGTCTCCCGTCCTGAATGACCTGAAGCTTTATTGACAGACCACAATGGGTCGGTCACAATGGTTCAATACAGAGCCAGGACAGGGCATGCGAATGAAAGTATCCGTAGACCCACTCGGCGAATTGTGATGAATTATTCGATCCTCAAGAATCCTTCTCCTGTCGTAGATATTCTCCATGGAAGGAAGACTGGAGCCCGTGATGTCGCTGGCCGAGTTAATAACCCTCTGGAGTTTTTTTTTTCTTATCCTGAGTGCAGGCACCTCTGTACCAGACAGTGATGCAACCAGCCAGGTTCACCTGTAGACGTTTTCAAGAGTCTTCGGTGATATAGAGAATCTCCTCACTAAATCTAGCCGCTGGCGAGCCTTGTTCGTGATTGCATTGACATGGAGGCTCCAGGACAGATCTTAGGAGATGTTGACACCCAGGAATTTGACTCGTACCGCGACTACCTCCATGATCAGTGCCAGCTGATTTCCCGTGGCCCAAACATCCTCTCATTGGTGTTCGATGGTTTCGGCAATATTTGTAATTGGATGACGATCTGCATTTGTTTGATTGCGCTGAGAAAACTCCCGCAGCATCAATTTCCTCGTGAGGGAATTCATCACAATTCGCCGAGTCGGTCTACAGTTACTTTTATTCGCGTGCCCTGGCTCTGTATTGAACCATTGTGCTCGACCCATTTCTCGTGTTTGTTCTCCTTCACAACAGTCCAAGTTGATTATTATCGTTCCGTTATGTTAGTCCAACTGGATGAAAGAGCGTTCTTCAGTCACGGGGTTAAAAATATGCAAACACACATGTAGATATAACACACACATTTGCAAGCAGTACATAGAGATAACGAAACAAATATTATTAAATAAATAGTAGAGTCTCGGACTTTACTCAGTCACTCCGCAGTCTTACTGCAGGTGGGAAGAAGCTGTGTCTCAACCTGATGGTTCTGGCTCTGATATTCCTGCATCTCTTTCCCGCCGGGAGAAGCTGGAAGATGCTGTGTGCGGGGTGCTAGGGGTAGGGGTCCTCAACGATTTTGTGTGCTCTCTCAGACAATTATCCCAGTAGTTCACATCATGCGTACATGAAAATATCATGTCAAAGGGCTCATGCCCGAAACATTGGTTGTATCTCTGCCTCCTAAGGGCGCTGCAGGAATTCCTGAGTTTCTCCAGCAATTTTCTATACTTCCCACCTGCCTACATTTGGCCCCAAACCCTCTAAGCCCATCCTATCCACGTACCCGTAATTTTTTTCTTAAATATTGGAATAGTACTTGATTCAACCCTTCCCTTCAGCATGAAAAACACACTCAGGTTCCTGTTACATCTCTCTTCCCGC
This sequence comes from Narcine bancroftii, assembly GCF_036971445.1. NCBI lineage: Eukaryota > Metazoa > Chordata > Chondrichthyes > Torpediniformes > Narcinidae > Narcine > Narcine bancroftii. The sequence goes on from NC_091473.1 coordinate 217,924,110, forward strand.
ACCCTAAACCTACATCCTCTGGCCCTCGGTTCCCTACTCTGTGAAAAACACTCTGCATTTCACCTGATCTATTCTTTTATGGGATGACCTCATCCTCCCGTACTCTGAAGAATAAATTCTCAACCTGCTCAACCTTCTCTATAACCTTCTCCAGCTTAACAGTGTACTTGTGATAACACGAATACTCAAATCGAACACAATATTCCAAATGATCCCTTTCCCTCCCTTAACTGTCATTCAGCGACCTTCCTTCCCCACCCCACCCCCCTCCTCCATTCGGCATGTTTGTGTCCCTGGAACATATGTCTAGGAGTCCCTAAGCCTTGCAAATGTTCCAGGAATCATCAAGCACCAACTCCACGGTTTGGAAAGTGCCCTTTCTCTACCTTTGTCAATACTTTAAGACACACACTCCTCATTCTATATATATATATATATATATATGTATATATATATATATATATATACACACACACACATATATATATATATATATATATATATATACATATATGTATATATAAATTAAGACGAAGGTGTGATTGTACCCATAATTGCAGGTACGTCGGAGTATGCGGAAGGCAAAATTGTCCTGAGTAGCTGGAAATCCTCTCTGGATTGAGTGCATATAGATTGGTGAAATTGGATTGGAAACACTCGTGCAATATAATGAGAGCTGGCACTCTCAACGATTTGCTGCAGATCTGTAGACCACGATGGGTGCTACAGAATCAAAGAAATATTCGGGTATTCAGAGAAACCCAGTTTTAGGAAAAGAGGCGATTTTGATCCTATTTACTACATATGAGAATGAAAAAGTTTAGACAGATTTCCTTCCTTCTGCAGGGAGACCAAAATAAAATAGAATGAGAACTGAAATATAAAAAAAAATTGGCAACAGATGGAAATTCATCTCGTCTGGACAGTTAGACAGAAAAATTGTGAAGCATTCTCTTAGACTAATGCATTGAACAGGAGGAACAATCTGTTGTTTTTTTAGAACGCCCCTCGAAGGTGGAGATCAGATGGTTCCTTTCACCCCTGCAGCTGGCCAGATCCTCCAACTGCTTTCCTAGATTAAAATAATGAATGAATGTATGTTATGTAGCCAATGCTTCTTGGGAAGGCTAGTAATAGAACGATAGGATGGAATGCGAATGGAGAAGGCTGTTTAGTTGGGTGTGGTACTGATTGGATATTGCTGGAGCGCCACTCTTGCAGACAAGTGATGAATATTCAATCCAGTTCTTGACTCTTTAAACCTGGGGTTTTTTTTAAGATCCCAGGAGTGGTTCAGATTTAAATATCTAGTTCATGTTCAAGTTTATTTGTCATCCGAATATACCAGAACAACCGGAAGAGACAGCGTCCATGGTGCTGAACAGTGCAAAACATAGACAAACGGCACCTCTACACAGTAAATACGCGCATATATCGTTTAAAAAGGACCCCTACCACCCCCCCCCCCCACGCAGCATCTTCCAGCTGCTCCCGTCGGGAAGGTACAGACGTATCAGAGCCAGAAATACCAGGTTGAGGAGCAGCTTCTTCCCACGGGCCGTGAGTCTGCTGGATGGCTGCGAAAACAATTCCCGCATTTGACCTGTTGCTGTACCCACAGCATTTCTGTTGCCAGTCTAGTTAACATTCCGCTCAACAGCTTCTCCCAGTCTTTGAATAGTGGGAGCCCTGATGATAGAAACGGCATGGGCTGGGGGGGGGGGGGGGGGGTGTCAAGGTTTGGTATTTTGCTGTGGCCGGACACTGATTGCCACTTATTTGTCTTTGCCTGAACATTGTCTTGCAACCACAAACATGGACTTGTTCATTTGTTGAGAAGATGCAAACAGAACTAAGCCTTGTTCAATCATCAAGAAAGACCTAGATTGTATACCTAAAATGGATGAGAGGGGGGGTGGGGGGGGTGGCTTGGGAGGAGGGAGGGGGGGGGGAGAAAAAGTCACTGTATATGTGTGAAAAAGAAAAAGTGTATATCATGGCTAATGTGATTTATGGTGTGAAAAATTAAAAATTAAAAAAAAAGAAAAAAAAAGAAAGATCTCATTGGTGAAAAGACCATCACCAATGAAGCAGTTGAAAATAGTCGGGCCGGGTCATTCTCCTCAGGGATTTTAAAAGTGATCAACAATCGGAACAAGTTTCTTTGCCCACTCAGCAAGAATAACCCCACACCCTTTCGTTTCCATTTTACCAACGCTTCCTGAATACCTCACCCAGTAAAATGTTGCAGCTCAATCACTCCCTACAATCTCACGGAATAAGTGACACACTTGTGTTCCTGAGGAAACACACACACACACACACACACACACACACACACACACACACACACACACACACACACACACACACACACACACACATAGCGGTTAGAGCAACGCTGTTATGGCGCCAGCAACCGGGACAAGGGTTCGAATCCCGCACTATCTGTAAGGAGTTTGTACGTTCTCCCCGTGTCTGTGTGGGTTTCCTCCGGGTGCTCCAGTTTCCTTTCACCGTTCAAATGCGAATCGGGGGGTGTCATTTGGGCGCCACGGGTTCGTAGCCCGAAAGGGTCCATTACCTTGCTGTACGTCTAATTTTAAAAAATAATTGCTGCGACTCTAAAATAAAAACGGAAAATGCTGGAAATACCCAGGCAACTGGGGGAAAAGACTTCGAGTTTAACTTTTCGGGTCGAAGATTCTTCCTCAGATCTAGGACTGCCGGGTGATGCCAGCATTTACTGTATTCTATTACCGTTTGGGTGCTAATGGTGAAGGGGCAGCTCATCATGCTCTATCTGCAGAACGACCAGATCCTCGGGAGCGGGTCGTGGGCTCTTGAAACCCACACAGCCCTGGCCATGTAGAAGTTATGCTTCGTATTTCTTGATCAATCCACTTTGATGTTCCCCGCCCACAAACCCTTAGAAAGAACCATTCTTCACGCGGTCTAGTGTTGATGTATGCATTCATTACGGGGTGTCAAGATGTACATCACTAACGAATAAAGGAAATGGGTTTAACGTGGATTTGAACTTTCCTCTGTGTTACAAGAGCTTCGCTAACACTCCGGAGAACAGGGATAAGGCGCCAATCGGATTTCATGTGAGGGGTTTAAGCGAATGGCTTTTAAGCTATGTTTCATGAGTTGGAACAATGATTTAATGTTGGTTGTTCGCTCGTTCACCCCGGGCGGGGCAGTACAACCGAACTTTGTTGCATCGTGTTAGATTATTGGCAGCATTTAACTCGTTTGAATAAGCATTTAGTTATCTCAATCTCTCTATCGCATGGTATTTTCCGCATGAGGTCGGCTGCCCGCGAATGCCTGAAGCAGGACTTCATGTCGTGCACCGAAACCAACTGGACCAAATCCAAACTGGTGGACTGGGGGGTGCACTTACACTGGCGGTGCCGGCCTGCCTGTGATGTGCACCGCTAAACTTTCAAGCAGATTTTCTGTTTGAATTTAACACGCAGCCCTTTAATGAGGTTGAACACCATTACCATCCACATCCGTCTTTTGCTCGGGGACTGAAAGGTTAATTGTTTCTCTTTCCTGGCCCGCTGAGGCTTTCCCGTGTTTTCTACTTTTATTTCAGGTTGGTAGCATCTGCGGGTCTTTAAAAACTTTTCACTTCTGGCTTGAAATACCTGGGTGGGGAAATCGGGATCAAGTTTTAATTGAATCCTGAGAGAATTCGACTTTGCCCTTTGCCTGATACTAACGTTAGGAGAAGCCATTAAAGATTTCAAGTCGTCATTCTGAGAAGATATCTGTGGTTAAAACCATCTCCTGAAACAACACCATTGCTGTGCTCTCATTGACCTGAAAGGCGGACCGTCTTTCTCAATAGATGTCGAGCGTTTGCGTATTTTTCTAAGAGTTACAGATTTGCAATGTTTTTCTTTGTCACTAAGTTATCGAAACGTCCACGACTGTTTCGTGGTGCTTGCGATGTTCAGAGAAGACGATGTTAAAAGTTGTCTTGGAAATTATTTTTTTTCGACAGGGATGCAATCAGGGAGGACCCCTACCATTCCGGCAAGGTTTTCCTTCTACTGGAATCTTGTGTCACAATCATTGATCGTAAATGTAAACAAACGCCGTTGTCTCTTGTTTAGACCACATCTCCTCGTTTTTTTTTCTGACAGTCGCCCATCTGTCAGAAATTAATAGCGTTTGACCATCTAACATGGAGCAGAAAATACGTTTTTTTTTTAAACCCCAGTCTACTTTTTTGTACCATGCTCCTTTCACTGGACAGTCTGCTCCTTTTCTAACACCCGAATTTATTTTGAACCAGCCGGAGGTAACACACGCGGTCACGGGTGGTCGTGCAAACTCGTGGCGGCGGCATCGAATGCGGGTCGCAGGATCTGCGAGGCTGAAGAATTGTCAGTGGTTCCAGGGTGTCGCCCGACAACACAAAAGGGGAGCATTCAGCCTGTCATGTCCGTGTCGGTTTTCAAAGGAGATATACGCCCGTCCTCATCTTCTTTTCCTGAACTCCATAACGTACCTCCTCTCGTCCATAATTAGGTGCTACATTATCGGCGCTTCTGCGATAAGGCCGAGATTCAGAAAATCATTTGGTTTTTAACCTGGTATTGATCTTTTCTTTTTGCTACTTAAATATTGTTAGTCACAGTGTACGGAAACAAGCCATACCAACCATCCGTTACGCTAAAAAAATAAATGCAGATCGCTGAAAGAACTCAGTGCGTCAAGAAGCAAACTTGGCAACGCCGTGTCGGGTGGAGTCTCTGCATCAGGCCTGGGAGACGAAGAAAGACCATAGAGCAGGGTGTTCGGGTGTCAGGTTAGTGAGGGTGGAACCAGACTGGGCAGGTGGAACCAGGTGGGGGATGGGTGTAAGACAGTGGCTGATAGGTGATAAGTGGAACCAGATTGGGAAGAGATGATGGGCAGGGAGAACCAGGTAGGGGGACGGGTGTGGGATAACGGCTGGTGGATGATTGGTGGAACTAGATAATGAGGGGGAGGGTGGATAATGGGCAAATGGAAAGAAGATGGGGGTACATGCGAAATGAGCGAGGTGAACAGAGAGATGAAAACTGGTGGGACAGATGAGTTGGTGGAGGAGAATCCCAGCGTTGTTTGCTCGCCTGTTGCATCCCTCCACTATCTGCTTCTATTGATCACTTTCCCATCTTTTCTGTCCACAAATACTGCTCGACCCGCTGATTAACCAGAGAACCAGCGTTCTGTTGATTTTATGTTTCCCATTTCGGCGTCTGCAGCTCCGTTCTCCTTTACATGCGTTCACCATCATTTCTATTTTATTCTCCCCGCCTACACACAAGGCATCGTGGAAAATATTAAGCCCCGGTTCTCTGTGAACCCGCCCTTCAATTCCCTAAAATGGATCTCTAGAAGACCATCTTAAGTGTAGATCTCTACAGTTGAATCAAACTGTCTTCATAGAAGGTCCTTGTTGACTGACATCGACCTACACAAGCAACTGTGATTAACTGGTGAATTGCCTCGTATTATTCTGAAAGTGTATTATTCATGTTTGCTTATTTCTGGAATGTAGGTCTGAATAGTAAGGCATGCATTTATTGGCCATCTCTAAGATAGCCTGATAAAGTGGTGGTGAGCTGCCTTCTTGAAACACTACAGGTCTGCAGTACTCTCTTGATGCTTTGGAGATGCAGGTATAGACCCAGCGACATATATTTCCAACGCAGTGGTTCTGGGACCAGATGGAAATGTATCCATGTGCGAAGGGTTACCTTCCAAACACACAACTTCGACGTTTGCCGTCGACCAGCGGAGTGTATTTTCCTTCCGTTTTACCAGGGCTCTTTGATGCTTTGATGTCAAGGGCCGTCATTGTCACGTCGTCGATGGTCATACGATAAGAACAAGCAATTGGGCCCACCGCGTCAGCGAGGTCCAGCAAGCCATCACCCAGTGCTACTGAAATTTAGATGTGGCCGGATATGTGTTGGAACTCTCACTGTCTGCAACACCTTGCTAGTAATTGTAAGTAATTGGGGCGGTGCGAGGGCGGGTATTTTTGCAGGATTAGGTTCGTGTGAGCTTTCCAAACAGAAGGGGCCCGGAGAATGTTGCTCATTGTCAGACAGATGCTAAATTTGTCATTAGGCTGTAAGTCCGTTCTGGACCAGAAATCCCTTGTGTCACAGTTGAGCGCACTGTCAAGCGTTTATCATGTGCGGAATCTCATTAAAAAAAACCTTTCGCTTGGGATCTCACTGGTCACCTGCATAACCAATAGCAGAATGAGGGTGAAGACTGTGGTGGAACGGTAGAATATCGTGGATACCCAATTCAAGGCGCAAACAGGAGGTTGTACTCGTTCTAGTAACACCGTGAAAAGAGAGGGCCACCTTCGTCCCAAAAGCATTATGCAGCACACAGATCTCTGGAGGAACTCAGCAGGTCACCATCGAGAGTAAAGGGTAACTAACCTTTAGGGCCTGGGCCCTTCATCAGGGATATTAAAAAAAATCCAAACAGCTGCCTGAATAAAAAGACGGGGCAGAGGAGAGGAGGAGGAAGGAGAAGAGACACTGGTTAGGTGGAATAATAGGTGGAAACTGGTGGTGAAATAGGTGGAAACTGGTGATAATAGGTGGAAACTGGTGGTGAGCGCAGAAGAGAAATGATGGGGAGAGGACAAAGGATAGTTCTCTGACAGGAGAAGGAAGTATAGGGGGTGGGGAACTGGAGGAAAGGAAACATAGTTATGAAGAAAGAGAGACGTGGGGGGGGGGGGGGTGAATGGACTTTGGAGGACGGTGTTGATGCCACCTGGTTGGAGACTGCGAGGCGTTAGTCCTGACCCAGGTTTACTTTCCCTCCGATGGATGCTGCGTGTCCCGTGGAGTTTCTCTAGCATGTTTGTGTATTGTACTCGAACCCAGAGTCTGCAGATCTTCATGCTTAGCTCTAACAGCATTATCACGGCGAATCGCCCGATCCAACCAGGGGGCTACGAGAAGACATGGGCCTCAATTCCACTGGTTCGCAACTTGTTAACCATGTTGTTCGGGCCAGTGCTGCACACATTCACGGTGTTGGAGCCCGAAGCTATATTTCCCCGTCTCTATAGATCACTTACAACCTTCCTTCTCATGGGATCATACAACCCTATCCTGTATGCCCAGGGTGACAAGGTGGCGAGGGGAACAGGAGGGAGTCACCGGGGCCTAGCTCTGCGGTCGTCCTGATGATTCATGCGCGGTTATTTTGGAGGGATGTCGACGGGTTCATTTTGAGGGTTTTAGTGTGTGAGATGTAGCGTCTTCTTCTGAAGTTAGGTCCGACTGTTTCATTTACCGAGTCAATTCACACATATATTTAGTTTCTATCACCATAACGTCGGCTCTGTTGCAAATATTGTTTTGTGTTCAGTGGCGCTAATGTGAATCACTTCATCACCCCAATGTACGCATCGACAAACTGAGGTGAAAAACAGCAGCGGAAGGGTAAATTGCTCATTTGGTGGATTTCGCGGACCGCGGAGAGAAAGAGAAAAAAAAGAACACCACAGCATTAAACCGACCGTTCAGCCCATATAGTCTGTGCCGAACTATTATCTACCCCGACCTATTCACCTGCACCCGGAAATTGCCCTCCATACTCCTCCCATCCACGCACCGATCCACATTTTTCTAAAATTACAAAATTGAGCCCATACTCACGACTTCAGCTGGCAGTTCGTTCCATACTCTCACCACTCTCTGCGTGATAAAGTTCCCACAATGTTCCCTTTAAACATTTCACCTTTTACCATAAACCCAAGCCCTGTAGTTCTTGCCTCACTTAACCTGAGTGGGAAAAGCCAGCTTGCACTACCCTCTCAATTTTGTACTCATCTGTCAAATATCCCATCATTCTCCCATGCTCCAGGGAGAAAAAAAATCATAACTATTTAACCTTTCTCTGTAACTTCAAATAATGCCACAGCACAGAAAACAGGCCATTTGGCCCTTCTAGTCGATGCCAACCATTATTCATCTATTCCTATTGACTTGCTCCCATTCCATAACCCTCCAGAGCTCTACCATCCATATATCTATGTAGCGACCTGCTAACCGGGTACACAAGATGGCCGATGAATGCGGAGACCTCAAAGACCTTTGTCCCAGGTGACCATCTGCACAGTGGGAACATCACCCAATCCGAGGCCAGCGCTGCCGTGATGGCCCTCCTATCGTCAGCGGCGGGGAGAGAATATGAGAAGAGTTGCCTGTGCAACAAATCAGTCTTCAACTTTGACTCCTTTCTATACTTGGCAGTAGTGCACATGCTACGCTATCCAATTTATTCTTAAAATGTAAGAACGAGCCCATATTCACCACATTAGATGGCAGCTCATTCCACACTCACACCACTCTTACCAATCTTCCCCCAAATATTTCCCCTTTCAGCTTAAAACTATGACCTCTCGTATTTATCTCCCCCAACCTGTGGCAAAAGCCTACTCACATCCATTCTTCCTACATTTTTCATAATCTTGTAAACCTCTATCAAACCTCCCCTTCTTCTTCTTCACTTGATTTATTTAATCTTTCCCTGTAACTCAACTCCTGAAGACACAACAAGATCCTCATAAATCTTTTCTGCACTCTTTCAATCTTATTGATATCCTTCCTGTAGTTAGACAACCAGAACTGCATACAATATTCCAAATTTGGGCTCACCAATGTCTTAAACAACTTCAACATAACATCCCAACTCCTATACTCAAAATACTTCCATTTACAAAGGCTAAGATGCCAAAGGTTTTTTTTACAGCCCTTCACATGACCTTCAGGGAACAATGTATCTTATTCCCAGATACCTTTGTTCCTCCACACTCCTCAGTGTCCTACCAGTTACTGTGTTTGTCCTACTCTTGGTTTGACTGTCCAAAATGCATCACCTCACACGCTGCATTAAACTCCATCTGCCATGTTTGGCCCATTCTCTCAGTTGGTCCAGATCTCTCTGCAAGCTTTGAAAATCTTCTTTGCTGTCCACAGCACCTCCTGTCTTTGTATCATCAGCATTATCATCCAGATGATTGATGTAGACATCAGGAAACAATGGTCTCAACACAGATCCCTGAGGCACACCACTAGAAACAGGCCTCCAATCTGAGAAGCAACCATCCACTACCACTTTCTGCTTTCTCCCACACAGCCAATTACAAATCCAGTTTACTACCTCTCCATGGATACCTAGTGTCTTAACCTTCTGAACTAACCTCCCATGTGGGACCTTATCAAAGGCTTTATTAACGTCCTTGTAGACAAAATGCACAGCCTTTCCTTCATCTACCCTCCTTGAAAAACTCCACAAGATTTGTTAAACACAACCTACCACACACAAGGCCATGCCTTCTGTCCTTAATCAGCCTATGGCTGTCCAAATACTTATATATTCTATATCTCAGAACTCCTTCAAATAATTTATTTATTACTGATGTTAGGCTCACCAGCCTATAATTACCTGGTTTATTTTTGGAGCCTTTTTATAAATCTCTGGCACCTCAGCTGTGGCTAAGGACATCTTGAATATATCTGCCAGGGCCCCTAGAATAGTCTCACTCAAATTCTGAGGGAATCTCATATCCAGCCTGAGGGATAACTACTTATTGCCCATACTTGCTGTACACCTCCCTCTTCTTCCTAACCAGATCGTCAATATCCCTTGAAAAAGAGGGTTCCTTATGCCTGGTAACTTTGCCTTTAATCATAACAGGAACATGCAAATTCCACACTCAAAATTTCGCTTTTAAGCCATCCATTTACTTATATACCCTACAGAAAACAACATACCCTAATACACTCTTCCTAGATCCTTTCTCATTTCCACAAAATTTGCCTTCCTCCAATTTAGAATCTCACCATGAGGACCAGACTTATCCTTTTCCACAATTAACGAAGCTAATGACATTATGGTCATTGGACCCAAAATGTTCACCTATACATACATCTGTCACCTGACCTGTCTTGTTTCATAATAGTAGATTAAGGATTCATCTCTCATTGGTACCTCTCTATATACTGATTTATAAAATTATCCTAAACACATTTCACAAACTCCAAGCCATCCAGCCCTTTTACGATATGGGAGTCCCAGTCAATATTTGGAAAGTTAATCTCCTACTATCACAACTTGCGTTTCTTACATTGGTCTGCTATCTCTCCACAGATTTGCTCCTCCAATTCTCTCTGACTATTGGGTGGTCTATATTAGAACCCTATCAGTGTGATCACACCTTCCCTGTTTCTCAACTCCACCCATTTGGCCTTTAAAGACAAACCCACCTGCTGTCCCGACTTCACACAGCTGAGATATTTTCACTGACTGGCAATGCCACTCCTCCTTCTTTCATCTTTCCCCTTCTATCACGTCTGAAGCCACGGAAATCCGGAACATTGAGCTGCCCGTCCTGCAACCAAGTCTCACTAATAGCAATAATGTCGTAATCTCACGTGTCAATCAATATTAGGTGCTGTTCCTCCAATTTGCAGGCAGCCTCGCTTTGGCAGTACATGAGGCCATGGACAGACACATCAGTGTGGGAATGGGATGTGGACTTGAAATGGTTGTTCACTGAGATGTCCTCGTTATTGCAGTGGACTGAGCGAAGATACTCAACGAAACGATCTTTTAGTCTGCGTTCAGTCTCTCCGATGCAGGGAAGTGTCGGATGCAGTAGATGAACCGGAGAGAAAGGAGTCATGTGTTTGGTGGAACGATCACACGTTGTAAGTAACGGAATTGAAGAGGATGACAAGGACGAGGGGGCTGGTCGAGAACAAGGCGAATCCTGTCCTTGTTGCGTCCCGGACCGAGGGGGTGGTTGGGCAGATATGCGGGAAATAGATTATATGCGTAGGTTATTTTCTCGAATTTTAGAGCAGTATCCTCTATGCTGCACCGAGAGTGCTAACGTGGTAAATTGGTAATAAACCGGAGCTCAAGCCACTTCTGTGGAGCATTATCGTGGAAACCCAGGTGAGAAAGAAGCAACACAGAGTTCCGCTATATTTATAGAAATTAAAACTGGGCTCTGAAAGATGTGCTCACACGGGGAATGGTTGGTGCAGGGGAGAGATCTCCGCAATGTGTAGTAAGTATGGGGGGGGGGGTGGAAGGAGGAGGATATCCTGCCCACTCTTACACAATTAATCTAGGACCCACACCCAATACCGCAGCAACTATGGAGATCTTCTCGGAGGAATGTACCCAGTGACCATCACCTTTATCCAATGGAAAACAATTAACCAGGTCTGTGTCACAATGTCCCTAACCTATCCTAATGGAACGCACACCGCCGACGTTATGCGGACACTGTGTCTCTTGTGCTGATACCGAGGGGAGGCAGGGAGAATGAGTTAACAGGGAGTCGAACCCAGAGAACATCACTGGCCGTTCGAAAAACCTGATGGGTGCATTTGGAAACAAAAAACACGGCGGATGAAACAGAGTCCGCAGGTATTTGCAACGGTAAAAATTAATCTGAGATTGAACTGGAAGGTCTACCGCAATGGCAGAAAATCTTGGGATGTGGACGGCTTGGGATTAAGCCAGAAAGGCTCAGAAAGTTAACAATCTGGAACTCCCTCCACTCATTAAAAAAAAAATACCAAGTCGATAGGATATTTCTGGAAGATGGAGGATATTAGAACCAGTGGGGATGGAATGAAGGACAGGCCGAGCGCTCACCCGGATCTATAACTTTGGGCCTCGCAGTGGTTTCCAAACTGCCCTCCTAAACTCACATCCCACTTTAAGGATTCCCTATGCCATAGGTGCTCTGTGATTAGTGAGTGATTGCTTAAGGTGGGATGTGGGTGGAAAGAAAAACCACTACTTTAATCATATCTAATTTTTAAAATATATTTTATTTATCAGAAAACAAAGTAATAACCACAATTACTGAAATGTAAACAAGTTGTCAAAATCACACGTGGTTACAGAAAAATAAACTTAAAAAAAACTACAGAAAATCCTTAAAGAACCCCCCAAACCTCCCCTCCCCCAAACTCTAACCCCCTATCCCCTGGTAAGAAAATAATAGCTAAAGAAAAGAAATAGATAAGGAGAACACCTAACATTATTCATTTACTATATGATAAGGAGATCCAGCGGCACTCAAGACCAACCATAAATTTTCACATTAAAATGGTCCAAATATGGGCTCCAAATCCTTTTAAATACATAATATTTATCCCTTAGATTATATTATCTTCTCCATTGGTATACAAATGCCATCTTTGTAAATTAAGATCCATTTGATCTTTCCATGAAACAGCTATACATTTCCTTGCGACTGCGAAAGCTAATTGCAAAAACACCATCTGAAATGTATCTAATTTATATATCAACACCATTTCACTAACTTCTGCAGTTAAAAAGATCTTTGGATCTAAAGAAAGTTTTATTTTCAAAATATCGTCCAACAATCTTTTAATCTAGGCCAAAACCCCTAACTTTCTCACGAGACCATACCGAGTGCAAAAAACATCTTTATGCTCATTACACTGAAAACACAAATTCAAAGCACCAGCTTATATATTTTCAGACATTCTGGAGTTAAATATAATTGGTATATAAAATTACCTACTTACCAATCTAACTTTGTCATAGCATCTCTATTAACATTTCTCCATCAATCAATTTCAAACTCCCAAATCCTTCTCCCATTTTACTCACGATTTATGTCGCTCAATCTCTGCATTTTCTATTGCAACAATTTATATATTTCCAAAATAAAACCTTTCTTTCCACCATCCTGGATCAACATTTCAAATTTCGATTCCTTAGGTAAATACAATTATCTACCAAAATTATCAGCAACATTGATTTAAGTTGATAGTAGCAAAAGAGCATATTATTAGGGATTTGATATTTTCCCTTCAACCTTTCAAATGATAAAAAGCAACCCAACTCAAAACAGTCATTTATCATTCTAATTCCTTTCTGATTCTAAATTTTAAGAAGGTTATTATGAACCATAAAAGGTAAACCTTTATTCTGAAACAAAGGTGTATATCTAGACAGTTCACTTGGAATCCCAATAGTTTTACTGACCTCTTTCCAAATTCTTATCAAATGAAATAAAACTGGAGATTTATAACTACTAATAACTTTACTATTCCATTTATAAATAAAGTAATATCCGGTCCTCTCCAATTCTCTTCAATTCTATATCTAACCAGGTCACAGGTCTATCTAAATCAAGCATTCTATTAATAATTTTCAATTGAGCAACATTGTAATAATTTAAAAAATTTGGAAGTTGCAAACCACCTAACTTATATTTCCAACTTAATTTATACATAGAGACCCTCACCAGATTCCCCTTCCATAAAATTTCCTAATCAGCACATTTAAATCTTTAAAAAATATTTTCGGTACATTACAAGGTATATTTTGAAAAAGTACTGGTCTAGGAAATATATTAATTTTTATACAATTCACTCTTCCTACCAAAGTTAACGGTAAATCTTCCAATTTATTCCAAAATTTTTTTAATTACAAACAATGGTAAATAATTCAAATCAGGTAAGTGATCTTTATTCACTTTAATACCTAAATATTTAATACAATTTGACCATTTACAATTTACATCCAGAATAATCATCTTCCAACAATGGCATAAGTTCATTCTTATTCCAATTCACTTTATTACAAGATAATTCCCCATATTGTAACAATTTTTCCTGCAAGACCTTCAAAGAATCTTTTGGGTCAGTCAAATGTACCAATACATCATCTGTAAATAAACTAATCTTATGTTCTGTCAATCCTGATTTAATCCCCTTTATTTTCCTTTCTTGCCTTATTAATTGTGCTAAAGGTTCAATCACCAATGCAAACAATGCAGATGACAAAGGGCACCTCTGTCTTGTAGATCTCTCCAAATTTTAAAAATTCAGATTAAACTCCATTAGTCACCAGCCTTAGGCTGTTTACATATTGCCTTGATCCAACTGATAAATGTTGTTCTGAACTGAAAATTTTCCAATAATTTAAATTTAATAGAAAAACATTCTACCCTTTCAAAAGCTTTTTCAGCATCCAAAGATAAGACCGCTGGTAAATTAGATTCTTCCTGAGAAACATTTATCAAACTAATTAATTTAACCACATTATCTGCAGAGTATCTGCCTTTAATAAAACCAGTCTGATCAATATGAATCAACTTCGACAAATACTGTGCCAGTCTATTTGCCAAGATCTTAGTCAAAATTTTATCTTTCTTTGGCTTGGCTTCGCGGACGAAGATTTATGGAGGGGGTAAAAGTCCACGTCAGCTGCAGGCTCGTTTGTGGCTGACAAGTCCGATGCGGGACAGGCAGACATGGTTGCAGCGGTTGCAGGGGAAAATTGGTTGGTTGGGGTTGGGTGTTGGGTTTTTCCTCCTTTGCCTTTTGTCAGTGAGGTAGGCTCTGCGGTCTTCTTCAAAGGAGGTTGCTGCCTGCCAAACTGTGAGGCGCCAAGATGCACGGTTTGAGGCGTTATCAGCCCACTGGCGGTGGTCAATGTGGCAGGCACCAAGAGATTTCTTTAGGCAGTCCTTGTACCTTTTCTTTGGTGCACCTCTGTCACGGTGGCCAGTGGAGAGCTCGCCATATAACATGATCTTGGGAAGGCGATGGTCCTCCATTCTGGAGACGTGACCCATCCAGCGCAGCTGGATCTTCAGCAGCGTGGACTCGATGCTGTCGACCTCTGCCATCTCGAGTACTTCGACGTTAGGGATGAAAGCGCTCCAATGGATGTTGAGGATGGAGCGGAGACAACGCTGGTGGAAGCGTTCTTGGAGCCGTAGGTGGTGCCGGTAGAGGACCCATGATTCGGAGCCGAACAGGAGTGTGGGTATGACAACGGCTCTGTATACGCTTATCTTTGTGAGGTTTTTCAGTTGGTTGTTTTTCCAGACTCTTTTGTGTAGTCTTCCAAAGGCGCTATTTGCCTTGGCGAGTCTGTTGTCTATCTCATTGTCGATCCTTGCATCTGATGAAATGGTGCAGCCGAGATAGGTAAACTGGTTGACCGTTTTGAGTTTTGTGTGCCCGATGGAGATGTGGGGGGGCTGGTAGTCATGGTGGGGAGCTGGCTGATGGAGGACCTCAGTTTTCTTCAGGCTGACTTCCAGGCCAAACATTTTGGCAGTTTCCGCAAAGCAGGACGTCAAGCGCTGAAGAGCTGGCTCTGAATGGGCAACTAAAGCGGCATCATCTGCAAAGAGTAGTTCACGGACAAGTTTCTCTTGTGTCTTGGTGTGAGCTTGCAGGCGCCTCAGATTGAAGAGACTGCCATCCGTGCGGTACCGGATGTAAACAGCGTCTTCATTGTTCGGGTCTTTCATGGCTTGGTTCAGCATCATGCTGAAGAAGATTGAAAAGAGGGTTGGTGCGAGAACACAGCCTTGCTTCACGCCATTGTTAATGGAGAAGGGTTCAGAGAGCTCATTGCTGTATCTGACCCGACCTTGTTGGTTTTCGTGCAGTTGGATAATCATGTTGAGGAACTTTGGGGGACATCCGATGCGCTCTAGTATTTGCCAAAGCCCTTTCCTGCTCACGGTGTCGAAGGCTTTGGTGAGGTCAACAAAGGTGATGTAGAGTCCTTTGTTTTGTTCTCTGCACTTTTCTTGGAGCTGTCTGAGGGCAAAGACCATGTCAGTGGTTCCTCTGTTTGCGCGAAAGCCGCACTGTGATTCTGGGAGAATATTCTCGGCGACACTAGGTATTATTCTATTTAGTAGAATCCTAGCGAAGATTTTGCCTGCAATGGAGAGCAACGTGATTCCCCTGTAGTTTGAGCAGTCTGATTTCTCGCCTTTGTTTTTGTACAGGGTGATGATGGTGGCATCACGAAGATCCTGAGGCAGTTTACCTTGGTCCCAACAAAGCCTGAAAAACTCATGCAGTTTGGCATGCAGAGTTTTGCCGCCAGCCTTCCAGACTTCTGGGGGGATTCCATCCATACCTGCTGCTTTGCCACTTTTCAGTTGTTCGATTGCCTTATATGTCTCATCCAGGGTGGATGAGACATATAAGGCAATCATCCAGGGTGGATGAGACAAGTCACAGAACAGCGACTTGTCATTACAAACACCCTTTTTCAGCAGAGGGACAGCCTTAAGACCACCTGGATGCATCCCCGATCCAAACACTGGCACCTCCTGGACTACATCCTGGTGCGAGAAAGTGACAAACAAGATGTGCTCCACACCAGGGTCATGCCTAGCGCGGAATGCCACACTGACCACCGGCTGGTTCGCTGCAAGCTCAACCTTCACTTCAAGCCAAAGCCCAGGAACAATAAAGCCCCCAGAAAGAGGTTCAATGTTGGAAACCTGCAGTCAGACGAAGCGAGAGGAAACTTCCAGGCAAACCTCAAAGCAAAGCTCGACGCTGCAACCCGCCTCACGGACCCGTCCCCTGAAACCCTCTGGGATCAGTTGAAGACTACTATACTGCAATCCACTGAAGAGGTACTGGGCTTCTCCTCCAGGAAAAACAAGGACTGGTTTGACGAAAACAGCCAGGAAATCCAGGAGCTGCTGGCAAAGAAGCGAGCTGCCCACCAGGCTCACCTTACAAAGCCGTCCTGTCCAGAGAAGAAACAAGCCTTCCGTCGCGCATGCAGCCATCTTCAGCGCAAACTCCGGGAGATCCAAAATGAGTGGTGGACTAGCCTCGCCAAACGAACACAGCTCAGCGCGGACATTGGCGACTTCAGGGGTTTCTACGAGGCTCTAAAGGCTGTGTACGGCCCCTCACCCCAAGTCCAAAGCCCGCTGCGCAGCTCAGACGGCAAAGTCCTCCTCAGCGACAAGATCTCCATCCTCAACCGATGGTCAGAACACTTCCAATCTCTTTTCAGTGCCAACCGCTCAGTCCAAGATTCCGCCCTGCTCCAGCTCCCTCAACAGCCCCTAAGGCTAGAGCTGGATGAGGTTCCCACCCTGGATGAGACAGTCAAAATTTTATAGTCAGCATTCAATAACAAGATTGGTCTACAAGAGCCCAGATTTAAAGGATCTTTATCTTTTTTTAAGAATCACTGTAATAATTGCTTGAGAAAATTATTCCGGAACCAATTGTACATCTGAAACCTGTTGAAGAACTTCCTCAAACACTGGAAGAACTAGATGTTGAAACTTCTTATAAGATTCCACTGTAAGCCCATACTCCCCCAGAGATTTACCATTTGGCATTGAATTCAAAACCGACTTAATTTCTCTCAAAAGAATTGGCTTCTCCAGCTGATCCCTAGTCCAAATTATTCAACTTTGGCAACTGCCGTCTACTTAAAAACTCCTCTATTTTATTCTCATCTTGTCTTATTTTAGAAATGTGTAATTTATTTTTACAAAACTCTTTAAACTGTTAATTAGTATCGTGTGACCTATAAGACACTTCTGAATTCTTCCTTACTGCTTTTATCCTTCTAGACCAGGGTTTCCCAACCAGGGGTGCAATATAGCATTCCAGGGGGTGTGAGATAACATTTCAGTTTTTTTTTATAAATCCATATTCCTTCAATTTGGATAATATGTCAGATGATGAAAAGCTGAAGGAAGATCTTATTGAACTGCGCACAACTCGTGTTCTTGAAATGCAGTTTGAAAGCAAAACTTTGGAACAATATTGGTGTTCAACGATGGACATGTTTCCAAGACTTTGTGGAAAAGCTCTAACTGTGCTCATCCCATTAGTGACGACATACTTATGGGAGTCTAGCTTTAGTGCCCTTTTGTCAATAAAGACAAAATCGCTATCAGCAACAAAGTGCCACGTTTCGAAAAACTCAATTCCCATGCGTTTTATTAATCATCCCTAATTGACTCGTTATGTGCATTGTTCCATAACTCCAAAGGAAATGGGCCAATGACAATTTTTCTCAAGCAAAATGTTTACTTAACATTTGGGTCGAGAGCAGTGGTTCTCAACCTTCCCTTCCCACTCATATACCACCTTAACCAATCCCTTACAGAGGACCGATGGTAGAGGGATTAATTAAGGTGGAATGTGAGTTTAGGGGAGGGCGGTTTGAACACCACTGTTCTAGAGTTTTAGAGGATTTGCACAATGGTTTGAGATCAGCAATGTTAGATGCCATCCACTAACATTGGTTCAACTCACAATTTCCCGGACAATCTGTTTCACTAGTAACACGAAAGTCTGCAGACGCTGGGATTGCAGTAAAATCACACCGAAATGCTGGAAGAACTCAGCCGGTCTTTTCAGCGTCTACGAGAAATAAAGAGAATCTACCGGCGTTTCGGGACTGAGCCTTTCTTAGGGTTTTTACACTGCAGGCATGTTACGGCACACTCATCGAAATTTGCCGTTACACGGGCAGTCTAAAAAGAAAAGTGCAGGAATTTTTAGTTAATTCCAGCACCGCGATTAATCCTGCAGGATCCCTACTACCTTTCGGGGGAAGCCGGCAGTCTAAATCCCACCACAGAACTCACCTCATGAATTCGACGTCCAGCTGATGATTCAGGCCACGTTGCTCCACAGGAACTTAAGGGGTGCAGTGTATATGACAACAAGGTGAGTAATTATGTTAATTTATGTTAATTTTTTCAGAGATTTCCCGCCCCCCATTCCTGTTTAAAAACACAATATATCTTTGTCTCGGATTGACGCTGAAAAGTTCTTCCAGCATTTCAATCTGTCCCTACACTTGGGATGTATTAGGGAAAAAAAGGTTTCATTTCTCAGCCCGGTTTTCCATTTCAAGTTCCATTCCAGTTCCTTTCAGGCAGACCGTGCTTATTGCAGGCACTCTTTAGGTGAAATCCATACTCCCCTCTTCTTTACCCATCTCCCTGTCAATTTCACCAATAACTTTTAAGATGAGACCCGCACCGACCCTCCCGCCGGTAGGTAAAGTGTCTTCATTATCCTTTCTAATCCTGAATATTCCTACATTTTTAAAAGAAATCTAAGGAGTCCAAAATGATCTTTCCGCTTCTCTCTCTCTCTCTACCTCTCTCTCTCTCTATACCTCTCTGTCTCTGTCTCTCTGTCTCTGTCTCTGTCTCTGTCTCTGTCTCTCTCTCTCTCTCTCTCTCTCTCTCTCTCTCTCCCTCTCTCTCTCTCTCACTCACTCTATCTATCTATATATCTATATAGGCTTGCATTTGTGAATCGCTCAATAATAATTTCGAAGGCAAAATACTTATATCCCAGGAAACGGCATGAATGTTTACAGGATAACACGCAGACAAACCTCACGGAAGCTAAGTGAGAATCAGAGAAGCTTGTACCCGTACATGACAATATTCTTTTCAGAGCTCCTGTCTGAATGTTAAGGATAATATCCTGGCCTGTCCCGCTTACGGGGTGAACGTGGGTCTGAGACCGTCCTGCAAGTGCGAGCTGCGCTCCAGACATGAAGGGGATGTGATGGGGAAGGGCGATGAAAATGAGCTGAGGGACGTGATGTGGCGATTGTGAGCATCGTTGAATAGAAGAGGATGCGCGGAATGATGTTCACATATCCAACAACATGATGGCTGAACTGTAAATTCACAAGAGACCCCAGCAGACCTGCGGCGGAGGGCTAAATGACCAGCAGGGGCACATAGTCGCCAAAGAAAAGTAGCAACACGAGAACGCCGGCACGGGTCTGTCAGTGGCGAAAAGCTCCACGTCAGGAATTCGTGAGGTACAACAGGGATATTGGCAGCTTGCGGCCGTTCACAAAGGGAGGCACGAAAGTGAGTTGGTAAACGTGGCAGAACCGGAGAGAATGCTCAGCAGAATGTTCGACGATGAGACGGGGTTATGAGAGACACGAAGCAGTAAATATTATGAACCAAATCTCGTGGAAAGCCAGAATGCTTAACAATCTGCTTAAGTGGGAGAATGGAATCTCTCCTGTCCTTCCATTTTGGGACTGCAGTCCTTCACCAGAACAGAGGAACCATAGAATACAGCACAGAAACAGGCCGTTCGGTCCTTCTAGTCTGCGCCGAACTTCTGTCTAATCCCACTGACCTACACCCAGACCACATGACTCCATACCCCTCTCATCCGTGCAACTGCACAAAATTTTCTCAAAGGTCAGCATTGAGCTGGCTTTTACCCATTCAGATGGCAGCTCGTTCCACACTTCCGTCAGTCTCTGGGAGAAGAAGGTCCCCCGAATATTCCCTTTATACTTTCCCCTTTCCTCTTTAACCCATGTCCTCTGGTTTTTATCTGTCCGAACCTCAGTGAAAAATGCCTGCTTGCACTTACTCTTTTATACCCACCTTAATATTATATACAGCCATCGTCTCCCCTCATTCTATTACGCTCCATTGAATAAAATCCAAATCTGTTTAACTTTCCCTGTAACACAGTCCCACCGTCATCATCGTTAATCTTCCTTGCTCTCTTTCAATGTTGTTAATATCCTTCCTGTAGTTCGGTGACCAAAACTGCACACAATACTCCAAATTTGGCCTCGCCAACGTCTTATACAACTTTACCATATCATCCCAGCACCTCTATTCATTTCTTTGATTTATGAATGCCAGTGTGCCAAAACCTCTCTTTATGAATCTATCTCCCTCTGACACCATTTTAAGGGAATTCTGTATCTGATCCTTCTGTCGCACCGCACTCTTCAATGTCCTATCGTTTACCGTTTATGTCCTAACTTAGTTTGTCCTTCCAAAGTGCAACACCTCACACTTGTCTGTATTAAATTCCATCTGCCATTTTTCAACCCATTTCTCCAACTGGTCCAGGTCCCTCTGCAAGCTTTGAATGACTTCCTCGCTGTCCACTCCACCTCCAATCTTCGTGTCTTCAGCAAACTTACTGATCCAATTTTTCACATTATCATCCAGATCATTGATAGAGATGACAATCGATATTCTGTTGTTACAATATATTCTAAGACAATATTCTTCCTACAAAACGTTACCCCTGCTTAGCTTGTTACATTTAAAGGGGGGCTTCAGACCTTTGTGGTACCTTATTACTGTGTGACGCTTACAAATTGATTCGCTGTTATTTGGAAGGTAATAGAGTTGGCTGAGTTTTATCCGAGTGTGTCCCTGGGAAATCAAAATGAAATATGAAATCTATGGACCATACTAATTTTTATGTCGAGTTTTTATTTCATTGATTCGGAACGAGGATATTTGCCTTCGCGTTGTTTTGATGACAGCAAAATACCTTTCAACAATAATGAGATGTAACAATATTCAGAAGGGAAAAGGAAAACAATTTCGATTATTAACCAAGTGGAGAAAAGATTGTTTGTGGCAGTTCAAATTTTTCAAGCCTGGTTGACCACAGATCTACTTCTTCATTTTATTCCTGTATTCACCGTGTTATCCTTCTCCGTGATCTTTTTGTCAAGAGTAATTGTTTCTCATTTAATCTGCCTTGTGTTTGCCCGTTTTATCCACATGTCCACAATTTTCTTTAATTTGATACTACCTCCTCCCATGTTTGCAACAGTTTGTGTCGTGCCTGAAATCTTTAGTTTCAATCTCTTAATGATCATTTGCCTCTGGGGTCTCCTAACGCGCCTGAAACTGTAATTCGATCTGGTTTTGCCCATTGCATTGTAACAAATGAACTGTGAGACTGAATGTTGGTGGATATGGGCTGATTTTTCTGGTGAGTCTTCATTTGTAAATTGTCACGTTAGGATACCAGTAAATCGTTCCACCGTGCTTCCGAATGACGAACTGACAGAGGAAAAATATATAGGCAGGAATATCCTGAGAATAAAACTCCCAAAAACTGCATATTTGGATAGGCGTTTGATGATTTCAATGTTGCGGCTGTTTGTGGTAGAGTTTGAAATGTTGCATTGTTGGGCTGAATGGAACGTGTAACGACGTTGAAGGCACCGAATACATTCACGTGGCTGTAAAGAATTGACCTGTTAATGCTTGAAGACTGGTAGTGACTACTGTCGAGTCATATAGTCCTACAGCACAGACACAAACCTCGCTTGTCCTTGCCCAACAATTTGCCCTCCTACTTTGGTCAGACTTGCTTGCATTAGCCCCGCGGCCCTCCTTCCCAACCCTTGTAATTATCCAAGTGCGAAGGTACCTGCCTCCACCATATGTCCATCACCCTCTGGGTGAAGAACTGTCACCTCAGATGTTTTCGTTGTAAACAAGAGACTGGATCAACATGACATGAGATTTGGACATGTTCGAAAGTAAAAACTTTCTGTGAAGATCTAAACAAAATCACAAAAAAAATAATATACCAAAAAAATCAAAAAAATTCTGTTAAATAATATGAGACAAAAAATTAGACGAAGCCCAAATAAGATTTATTATGATTAGTGCAAGCAGAAGCCAAAAAAAAATGTATTATGACAACCTAGAAAATGGAAACAGTGGTTTACAGAAATAAACAAGTGAATTCCATTCGAAAAAATTACATCCAATCTGAAAGACAAGTGCACATTATTCGAACAAATTTGGGAACCAGACATAAAATATGTCGGAGAATGCCGACCACAAACCTCCATCTCTTAAAATAACATAATTATGTGCACAAAAAGATTTAAATATGTGAAAGTGGACGAGACGACATTTTTCATTTTTGCTTTTTGTTATTTCTTTGTTTTATATGTTTTATTATTTATTGATTTTTGAAGAGGGGTGGGGAAGGGGAGAGGGATGAAAGGGAGAAAGGAAGAAATGTAACACGTATATATTGATGATGCCCATTTGTGGATGTAGTTATTGATATGACTCGTAGTGCAAGAAATTTAAAAAAATTTAAAAATGACTGTCACCTCAGGTCCCTTATAAACCCCAGCCCTCACCTTTATAGCTATGTCATTCAAACGGAAGGATCAAGAAAGAGATCATGAACATTTCATGAGGTGTGTGTGTGGGTGTGTCACAGAGAGAGAGGGGGGGGGGGGGAGAGAGAGAGAGAGAGAGATGCAATTAAATCCTCGAAGTACCCAACTATTCTACGCCTTGCCAATTAATGAGACCTTTCAAACATGAAATAGGTGTCGGTGAAGCATATCCATCCTGTCATTCTAAATGGGGTGACGGTGACCACCTTTCAACCAACAGAGAGTATTTACACGCAAGTAATCGATGTATTTTGACGGCGAAATAGATAATGAAATTATTCCAACTTCTGATAAAGAACCCGATAAAAGTGAATCGATCTCTTCTGGAGTAAAGGGAAGCTTGGTAAATATAACGATATGATGCCAACATTATAATATTATAATCTAAACATCGGTTAAGGAACCAGGCATGAACGCCACCAGTACAAATAAACATTAACAATTCTTCATCAAGCTCAGAGGCCAGAAGCAGAAGTCGGAATGAGGGCCTTGTCCGTACAAATAATTCGGCAGCTAAATGGATCTATTGTTCCATCAGGCCGGAATAACTCAAATTATCCCCTCAGATGGAGAGAGTGAGCTGACTGAACGGGCGGTTTTATTTAATTCAGCAACTGAGTCTAAGATCATAAAGCGTAGAATTCTACAGCACGGTACAGCTTAGAATTTTCTTGCTGCATAACTCTGCGGTATTTTTTTTCTCTGTTCCGTGTCACTTAAAAATGTGCTTCAACCACTGTTGCCGGCAGCGCATTCCACGCACCCGCCACTCTATGTGAAAACTACACCAGTACTTACACCCTGTACGTAAGCACCTTCAAACTATGCCACCTTGTGTTAGTCATTTCGCCCTCTGGCCATCATCACGACCAAATGGCTCTCATAATCTTGTATATCCTCGTGCTCCGTTGCTCCAAGGACAAAAGATCAAGTTCATTCAACCTATCTTCATAAAGCATGCTCTCCAATCCAGGCTCCATCCTTTTAAATCTCCTCTGCCCCTCTATATCATCCACATCCTTCTTGTAGTGAGGTGACCAGAACTGAACCCAATATTCCGAATGGGGTCTAAGTAAAGTCTTCTGTTGCTGCAACATGCCTCCAACTTTCTGAATGAGCCTTGCATGATGTATCTGAAATTCATATACACTTCACCCATCCATCTAGTTCCATCAATTTGCTTTGTTGCATCTACAAAGAATTCAACCAGGCTCTTGAAAAACGACCTCCCCCTGTCGAAGGTATGCTGACCCTAATTAGATGATGCCTCTCTAAACGCTTGTAAATCCTGTCTCTCAGGATATTCTCCAACAGTTTTCCTCTGACTGAATTAAGACTTATTGGTCTATTATTTTCTGGGTTATTTCTACTCCCTATGTTGAACAGGGGAACAACCTACCATCCGTTGTTATTTCTCATGTCCCTAGTTATGATGTGAAGATCATTGCAAGTGGTTCACCCATCTCCTCCCTCACATCCCACAGTAGCCTTGTCTAATGTCGTCTGGACCTGGCGACTGATCTAATTTCATGCTTTTCCGCTTTCTTAATGTCAACTCGAGATGGCAGAGGTCGAGATGTACTCGAGATGGCAGAGGTCGACAGCATCGAGTCCACGCTGCTGAAGATCCAGCTGCGCTGGATGGGTCACGTCTCCAGAATGGAGGACCATCGCCTTCCCAAGATCGTGTTATATGGCGAGCTCTCCACTGGCCACCGTGACAGAGGTGCACCAAAGAAAAGGTACAAGGACTGCCTAAAGAAATCTCTTGGTGCCTGCCACATTGACCACCGCCAGTGGGCTGATAACGCCTCAAACCGTGCATCTTGGCGCCTCACAGTTTGGCGGGCAGCAACCTCCTTTGAAGAAGACCGCAGAGCCCACCTCACTGACAAAAGGCAAAGGAGGAAAAACCCAACACCCAACCCCAACCAACCAATTTTCCCCTGCAACCGCTGCAATCGTGTCTGCCTGTCCCGCATCGGACTTGT
This sequence comes from Narcine bancroftii, assembly GCF_036971445.1. Classification (NCBI taxonomy): domain Eukaryota; kingdom Metazoa; phylum Chordata; class Chondrichthyes; order Torpediniformes; family Narcinidae; genus Narcine; species Narcine bancroftii. Next base: position 217,948,964 of record NC_091473.1, read on the forward strand.
CAGCCACAAACGAGCCTGCAGCTGACGTGGACTTTTTACCCCCTCCATAAATCTTCGTCCGCGAAGCCAAACCAAAGAAGAAGAAGAATGTCAACATGTTCAATTCAAGCATTAATGCCCTCTTTAAGTAATCTTCACAGTTGCTAAAATCCTTTCCACTGGTGAACAATGAAGCAAAATATCCATTAAAGACCTCCACTGCCTCTTCCAAATCTATGCACACGTTCCCAACATCACCCCTGAGGGTCCTAACCTCAGACGACTCATCATCTTGTTCTTCACATACTTATGGGATGTCTTAGGTTTTCCTAAATCCTGCTCTCCAAGGTCTTCTCATGGTCCCTTCTAGCTCTGCTAAATTATTTCTCAAGATCTTTAGACATACAGCTCCTTCAAGCCCGTGACGCCTCAACGTCCCAATTAGCCTTCAACCATCGTACGTTTTGAAAGGTGGGAGAAAACCGAAGCAACTGGAGGAAACCCACGAAGACACGGAGAAAATGTACAAGCTCCTTACAGATAGCACAGCATTCAAACTCGGGTTGCTGGCCCTGTAATAGCGCTTGTAATTCTCCAGAGTTCTATCATTCCTAACTTCTTAGACCTCTCGTACGCTTTTATTTTCTTCTTAATTACATTTGTACACCACCGTTCTTTCACCTCATTATCGTTCCCCTGCCTCAATGTGCAGAGCACCATGCTAAATTTGTCTGAATATTTGCCATAGTTCTGTCGTACGTTTCCCCGAGTCCATCTGCTTCTAATTTATGGTCTCACGCTCTTGACTAATAGCATCATATTTTCCCCTTCCCCAATTAAATGTTTTCCCAAATGATCTACTCCCGTCCTTATCCCGTGCTATGGTAAATCAGATATAGTTGTGATCAGAAACTTCGCTCACTGAGAGATCTGAGGCCTGACCTGGTTCATTTCCCAATACCAGGTCAAGTCTTGCCTCTCTGCTGGCTGGTCAGTTTACATAGTGTGTCAAGAAACCTTCCTGAACACATTCAATAAATGCCATTCCATTCAAACTCTACTCTGACATTGTGCCAATCTATAGTGGGAGAGTTACAATTACCAATTATTATTACCTTATTATTTAGACACCTTTCTAAAATTTGCTTTTCTGTCTGCTTCTCGATTTCTGTTACTACTGGGGGAATCTATATATTTCTGCAACCCGCAGAAATTAGCTTCGACAGACCCCGCCACCGCCGCCCCCCACTAGATCTCCCTTTTCTGCAGCTGTAATTGTATCCCTGATCAGCAAAGCCACTCCCTCCCTGTCCTTTAGGAAACATCTAAAATGTGGCAAATTCAGTAGACATTACTGCCCCTGAGACAGCCAAATCTCAGTAATGGCCACAATGTCATGGTTCCACGTATTAACTACTGCTCTGAGTTCAGCTACTCTTTTCCCAAATCCCCTTGCATTAAAGACATGACAACCGACCCACCCACCGTGTATTTATGTTCCATCCACTGCCTGTCCTTCCTTACACTCTCACTACTCATCACCTGACTTTTCACCAACTACCCCATCATCTGACCTAGCCCTTTGGTTCACAAGCTAGTTTAAACCCTCCCCAACAGCTCAATAAAACGTGCCCGCGAGAGTTTTAGTTCCACCCCAGTTCAGGTGCAACCGTTCATTTTGCACAGGTCATACTATCGCCAGAAAAGATTTCAGTGATGCACAAACCTGAACCCGTCCCCACTGCACCAAATCCTGAGTCATGCATTCATTTGCCATAACTTTTTATTTTCCCCTCATCCGCGCGTGGAACTAACAACAATGCCATGATCACCATTGAGGTCCTGCTCTTAAGCTTCTTTCTCATTTCTCTCTCAAGAATTCTGGGGACTCGGTCAGGGACATCTCCGACCCTGGCACCTCGGAGGCAAAATACATCCAGGAGTCTCAATCCCTTGCGCGGAATCTGCTATTCTCCTCGTGAATGATGTCGCTATTGTTCTCCTCACTTTCCTTCCCTTCTGAGCCACAGAGGCAGACTCTGTCTCAGAGACCAAGAAATTACAAAGGGTAAAGGATAAGTGCAGATGAACGGCCTTTCTATCCTGAAGAGGATTCAGACAAGGAAGAGGGAGCCAACTGATTGACATTGAGGCAAGGAAGAACCATTAGCAGGGCTAATGAGACGAATGAGCGTACGCAGGACCTTCAGTCCAGCAAAGATGAAGGAAGATAATATATTTCGACTTGTGTGGGAGTGCAAAACTAGAAACAATTTTGTATTTCGCACAGAAGGTGGGAGAGATGTCACATGGACCAGTGTGGAATGAAGCTTGACCTGTGTTGCGCTGTTGTAGGTGACCAGTGATTGCGGTTCGTTACGTGAGAGTTACGTGAGATTCCGCAGCCTTACATATAAGGTGAGAGTTAAATGGCATTTTCCCGAGGCTGGATGTTGGGAAGAAAATTTTGTAGGAGTGTAGTGAGGGGTAACCGGTACATTTTGGAAAATTAGACGACCGTGATAGCACTTGGCTTCAGTTGACGATAAAACGGGCTATCCAAGTATTAAGCTCACTTTCCCGTAATAACTGAAATTGGAGGTCGATATTGATGCCCTCTGGTTGGAGACTGCCCCGGCGGAATATATGGCCCTCCAATTTACTATTCCCAGCAAGATGTCGCGAATGACTCTGTGTATCCAATCAATTAGAACGCTCAGTTATTTATTTGAGTTCCATAGATTTGTTATTTATTTTGACATACAGCACGGTAACAGGCCACTTCGGACCACGAGTCCGTGCCGCCCAATTATCCTACACCCCCATACGTTTCGAAGAGTGGGAGGAAACCGGAGACAAACTCCTTACAACCAGCGCGGGATTCGAACCCAAACCCCGATCGCTGGCGCTGTAATGGCGTTGCGCTAACAGCGGTGTCCGTTTTGAATAGCTGCTGTTAGTCTTTGCCAGGTAGTAGGCGATGCGAATCAGCGTTTCCTGACCGGCTTTAATGTTTAACAACAATCTCCCTTCATTGTATTTTTTTTAAAACTGCGGCTGCTGGAAATAGGAAATAAAGGAATGGACAGAACCGGAACCTCTCAGAAGGTCCTATGATGTGCTGTGGAAAGAGAAACATTTTTAATTTTCCGGCAAAGGCGTTTCAAATAATAGTATGAATCTTTTATCTGTCGAGAAGAGAGGACCCGGCCCGCCGAGTATTTCCGGCGCCTTCTGGCCGTCCCGTTGTGAATCAACCTCTGGTAAAACGGCCGATCTGCGTGCGTCAGCTGTTATTTCAATGGGATCAATTTTACCAGGTTGTGGAGTCTGCGTGTAAATGTGTGTGTGTGTGTGTGTGCGTGCGTGCGTATGTGTTTGTACTTACGTGTGTGTTTGTGTGTGTATACGTGCACCAGTGTGAACGTGTGTGCGCATGTGTACTGTGTGTGTACGTGTGTATATACCCGTGTGTGTTTGGTAAGTATGCGTGTGTCGTTTGTGTGTGCGTGTGGGAGGATATATTTGTACGTGTGTGTGTACATGTATCTGTGTACTGTGTGTAAGTATCTGTGTACTTGTTTGTGAGTGTGTGTGTGTGTGTGTGTGTGTGTGTGTGTGTGAGTGTGAGAGAGAGAGAGAGAGCATTCACCAGATGACGAATCAATATAAGCCGCTATTGAGAGAACGCCACAAAACTAGACCAGCTTGTCCCTAGCAACTGGATCCCGCAACGAATTTCACGTCCGTCCACAGAGGGGTTCTGTCAGTTTCTTTGAACATAAATTAGTCCACTCTTTTTGATCCCGCAACTATTTTGTAAATAATGATTACTTTGATATTCAATACTCCAAAGTATTCTGTATGTTTGCATCGTGTTTTAAAGTCAGTCTGGATTATTTTAAAGATGAGAACACGAAATCGGAAGAAAATGTTTTATCTGCCTTTCAGCTTTCGCCCACAGTGCAGTGTGATCATGCTCGTTTTCGCTTTGAATCCACTGCGGAGACCGAAATAAAAACCGTAAAAACATTTTAAGCACTCGAACATTTTTGTTTTATTTCCCATTTCGTACACCTGTAGTATTTTTTAATTATGTAGGCCGACACAAGGCCTTCCACTTAAATTAGCAGCGAAGGGTGATTATTTTTATTTCATAACATAATGTACTCTTTTCGAAAGGAACATCTCCTTGGTGTTCCTGTTCTAAAAAGTGCTTTTCTCCTGTCACACACCGTGTGTCCACTTGAGTGCCCCCATGACCAGACGTGTAACCAAGACATTTGGAAAGGACCTGAACTGAAGCACGTTTTAGGGGGTTACAATTAAATAGCGGTGGAGATCAGGTGCAAATCTGATAATTTCGCATCCCCGACCCCCATCGGTTGCTTGAGGATCAACAGGAACAAAACGAAAAGGCCATCAGGCCCATCTTGACTGTTACGGAGAAGTCTCGGATGGAGCAAAGAAACACGAGATTGACACAGACACAGGAAAATTTATTGAGTGATAACACACAGCGACATTGGTGGAAACGCCCTCGGTGACAAGTGCATACACGGACAATCTATACATACAACGGTAATGAAAGGTTCAGGCCCGAAACGTGGACTATATTTACCTTCTATGGACGCAGCGAGACCGGCTAAGTTCATCTGTGTGTATTTACTAATGTACATCCGGACACAGAATTACCATATGCGACAAAAACAGACACACGGAATGGACTGAAACACGTAGGGGAACAGATTTGGAGACTGGGGAGGACTGGGTGGATATTTCTAAGTGCAGGCCACAGATACACCAATATATTAACCTGCGAAACGTCTAGAAACGCAGAACCCCATCGAGATAAGGGGTGAAATAAGTTGAGCACTCAGAATTGAGCTCTTGCATTTCAAAAAGATTGCAGGATGTGGGCTTTGTGCTGGATACATGATCACAGCGCCCACACGCAAGGCGAGGGAGGGGACGCTCCGAGGCGGTTTCCAATGATCACTGTGAACACGCCAGTAGGGTCTGGCATTTGGCGAATTCCGCAAATGTTTATGCTGCTAGTTTTCAACCTTTTACGAGAATAACGCTGCCAGGTCACCGTCGGCCGAAAAAGGGGCCGCAGATTAAGTTCGGCGGTCGTCAAAGCGCAGACGTTGGTCTGAAATCCACTGTCCACTGCGAACAAATCAACAGGAGACAGTTTGCAAGAAATGTTACTCTTTGTCTGTTTTAATCACCCATCAATTAAAAGTTGAAACGGAGTATAAAAAGACCGCGATTAGAGAACGTTGATGGGCGGAAAACTGTTCTGTTGTCGGCGTCACTCAACCCCGTTGCGTAGTTGTTTCAAAATAGGCTTAAAATAAAACGCACGCAATATCACGTCGGACATTTTTACAAATGCGCCCAGCGTATAAAGTGCATTCAAATTTGCGACACGTGAAACCCATTGACAAATGGAAAAGGTTCATGCCAGGTCCCTGCGCAACGTTGCCAGCGTTTGATTGACAAGGGGTGCGGGAAACCAGCCACACCAGCTCAGACGCTTCCTGAGCGGTAGCCCCGAGCGGAGGGAGTGAAACCACCTCTGATTGGTGGTGGGCGTCGGGTCAGGGTTCTCCCAGTGACCAATGATAGCGGTCGGGGCGAGCGTCCGTGCGTGATTCCGACGTACCGACCGTTGGAAGGACGCTGGGGTAACAGCAGGCAAACGGCAGGCGCGCCTTCTCGTATGTGGAGGCTTTACTGATTTAAGTGTGAGCTCACTGCTTTTTAAATTAATTTTAAAGTGCACGGCGGGCATCTCACACCTTTAAACGTGTGCATTTCTTTCGCTGGTCACCATTTCACCCGCTTTCCTTCCCTCTCTTCTTCCCCCCCCCTTCCCTTTTTTCCAGGGCGAAGATTTTCAGTCGGTTGAGCCTCTACCATTTTGCGTCGGGTGGCCAGACGACAGGATTGTGGGAGCCGGCGTGTTGCGCTGGCCGCCGCCGGGTGGCGCTGCGGACAGGTCGCGGGACACGGAATTTGGGCAGCGAGTCAAGTGCACTGGGCTGGGGGGCGAGGGGGTGGGTGCAAACGGAGCGGCGCACGGGGGAGGGGGGGGGTGAGCAGGATGATGCCTCCAAAGCAGGCACCTCACGCCACCGCCAGCATGAACAGCGACCGGCTGCGATTGTCGCAGAACGCCGACGGTTCCAGCAGTAACCAATGGTAAGCATAATTTCCATCTAATCAGAACTCGCCTGTTGGGGGCAGATTTAGCACCAATTACGACTTCAAAAAGCTTTAAAATCACGCATTTCTAATGGGAAATCCTTTGTTCCAAGGGCTGGAAATCCATTCCATCGCGGTGACAGGTGAGAATCAGCTTCCAAGCCCGTTTGCAGAGTTGTGCGCCACGTAAAGGGCAGCCTGCCCTCCTTTGAGTTGGGAATTTAAAACTGACGAGGGTTAATGAGCAGCAGTGACATGCAAATGTTAAATCCATTGTGATTTGTTTATAAATAGGGAGTTGTTGGAGAGTGGAGTGTTTTTAAATCGCTGCTCTAAGTGCAATGACAATGACGGGCTGCTCTGCTGCAGCGTGTAATAAACAAGCTGCGTGACGGCCATTGCCCGTCCCCTACCTCAAAGTGTGTGGGGGGGGGGGGGGGGGGGGGGAGAGAGTTTGGCAGTGTCATTTGACGGCGAGAAACATTACGATGGTGCAGGGAGTGCCTGAATCCGCCCCCTCCTCGCTGTCTGGGCCACAGACAGACGGCGGCGGCGGCGGGGGGGGGGGGGGGTGGGATGTTCGGTGAGGCACGGGTTGAGCCCAATCTGCCTGCGAATAGTGGGGCAGCCACCGTCCGAATCACGGGATTTGATGTCGGTTCCACGCCAGCGGTGGCGCTGTGGCGGCATACTTCTGGAAGCGATGGTCGTGACGTCACGCCGCCGGCACGCCATCATTGGCTGCTGCTCTGTGCCTGCGTTCCGTCAGGCTCGTCCAAGTCCGACCTCGGCAAGAGTTGATGGGAGGGGTTGATGTTTTCCACCTCCGCACGAGGTAGTGGGACAAGTATTGCTCAGCCATGCTCACGCAGCGAAACAGTTACTGTAACTGGATAATTACAGGTTTCGTTACAAAAACACATAAATGCTGGAGGAACTCAGCCGGTCTCGCAGGTAACCTATGCACGCTGCGAGACTAGCCGAGTTCCTCCAGCATTTTGTGTGTGTCTTAGTACAATGCAGACTCTCGTGTTTGGTCACGGTGGACGATGACACTCAAGCGATTCATCCGTTTGTCGGCTACTGAAATTGATCTGAGGTATCTTCCCCCCACTCCCGTACTATAATTGCATGCTTAACAGGAGTGGATTAAATGGCGGTTAGGGTGATCGTTGGATTTCGGGAGCGGGGTGGAGGGGAGAGGAGGAGATAACTCAAGATCACTCCGATTGCATCTTTAACAGGATTAAGTGGCGGTTAGGGTGAGCGTTGGATTTCGTGGGGTGGGGGGGGGGAGATAACTTTAAGATCACTCCGATTGCATCCTTAACAGAAGTGGATTCAGTGGCGGTTAGGTTGGAGTTTTTTTGGGGGGGATAACTTTCAAGAACAACGTCGAGATGAAGTTGGGCACGAGTCATTGAGGGGGCGAAGTGTAATGCTTTGTGGGTGATGAGATGCAAATATAAAGGTGGTGGAATATCCGGACGACGATCACAGTAAAAGACAGACCAGGGTGTGCGTCACGGTTAGAAATGAATCTGCTATTTTCTGAATCATCAGGACAGAGCCATTGCACTTGCGCTTCGAGCCAGTTATTTCTAATGTTTTAGGAAATAGTGATTAGAATGCCAACTTCTAATGAGCACTGGAACTTGGGCAGATTCCGGGGTGATGCGTTTAATTAAGAGGTAGGGAGTCACCAGCGTCCGTAAGGAAGAAGCCTTGATGAGGGCAGGCGGTGGAATTTATTCTCACCCTTCAGACCTGTGTTGCTTGCTGGAGTCAGCTGAGAAGGGAACCTATGGTACAGCGTTGGTCTCCCGCTTTCACACGACTCCGTTGTTCATCAGTTATCACCTGATAACTAAGGGGGATCTCTTTCCTATCACCCATTCTGGTGTCACTGTATTAGGACTGCGGTATAATGTCTAAGAATGTATTGTATCCCCATATGTTTGCAGTCAAATCCAACTCCCGGAATGTTGATCAGAAGTCGTATTGGAACGAAGCATATGTAAATTAAACACATTTAACCTTGTTATCTAAGGTGTGAACAGGATAAATCAACATCTATAAACTTCAGTATTACTTTGAGGGATGTATTTTTGTTTTGAGAACGAAATCTTGTTCCTGATGTACACCGAGATAACAAGAGCCGTTTTATTTCTGAAACATTCTTGGCTCGTTAATTGATTTCTGCAGGATTCGGGATCCGGTCTATTAATAGACAACCCGATGCAAGATGTGCTATTCTAAGCAAGACTTGGGTGGAGTTTAGCCTAATGTTATTGGATAATGGTAACAGCCATATAATGTCCAAGAAGACGCTTCGGGTCGCCGGCTTACACAAGAACCCTCGCTACCATCAACCGTCGGACAATGTGAAATTTAGAACTGTCTCTGTGCTTTGAACAAAAAAAGTCCGCACAAGCACCAAATAAATCAGTGTATCGTTATTTCATGTGACCTCGAACGTAGATACAGACTTATACAATATTTACAAAACAGTGCTATGAATGTGAGGTCGCGAAAGACCAGATTAGATTTACATCGAGGCTGAAGGGCCTGTGAGGGTACTCTAAAGGTTCGATGTCCTACTATGTGGCCCAGCCCAAACGAAGAACCCTTCGATAAGGCACGAGTGTGCAGGGAATGTATTGTGCGCAAGCGGGGAGGACTGCTCGTTGAATCTGCGCATCGTGATCGGCGCAGACGTCATGAACCAAAAGGACTGTTTCAGTGTTGGGTTGTTTCATGAAAACACTCGGTAACGTGTGCCTTATCAGGCCTTCCACTTTTTCTCGAGCACCCAACCTTTTGCTGTTGGGTTTCCCCAGAGGAAGCGAAGAAGCAGCGACGTACTCGAATTTTTGACCTGCATTCTTTAATCCAACACTGCGCATCGCGGACCCGTCGAAGTCATTACATTGGATGTGTTCTGACCACGATTTGGCCGCTGCCTACTCGGAGACGGCGGGGATGAGCTGAGAGCCATTTATCCCCGACGACAGTCTGATAACTTTCACATTTGAAATGGATGGATGAGAATGAAGGTGCCTTATTGGGGCTGACTGCAAACCATCCACTGATTTCAAAGCCGAGCTTGCAGCACGTACTCCAGAATGAGCCTCGTGTTAATTCGCCGTACCCTTGAGCATATGTGGCTTGAGATGCTTGGTTTAAAAGGGCAAGTGGCCTTCAGCCAAGAAGAAGAAAAAATGACCGTTGAAAGCTCCCAGCAGGACGGGCACTGTCCGTGGAAAGAGAAATAGTTAACATTTCGGTTGAATACTTCTTTTGGAACCACGGGCCAGTTAAATGGAGAGTTTGAGTGGCGATCTCGGAGATGTGATGAGATGAATAAGCAAATCGATTGGTTAGTAGGCGAACGGTGGGGGGGGGGGGGGGGGGGGGAGGGGTATTTCCGGCCACGGTCGAAACCGGAATCTTGAGCAGTGATGCAAGTTTAGGACCAACTCAGGAAGGAGCAAGTGAGTGGATGGACAGATTTCCAGAAGCTTATAAGTGGGTAGGGGCTGACACCATCCGCTTTCAAACCCGCCTTTCATCTCTTTAAAGAAGGACGCAATCCTGAAACGTATCTTTATCTTTGCTATGTTTGACCTGCTGAGTTTCTCCAGCTTTGTGTTTTCACTTCAACCACGTTTTGCGTTTTACTTCAAAATTTGTTTGGTTTGTACCAAGGTCAAGGTTCAGTCACTTGGAGAATATCCTCTTGTCCGATTTCTCTCCTCCCCCCCCCCCCCCCCCCCCCCCCCCCCCCCCCCCCCCCCCCCCCCCCCCCCCCCCAATAAGTAACACCACTTGATGTCCTTAGTTTTAATCTTTTGGGCTGAAGGCATGGGTTATAATATCAGAATACTCAAAATAGAGTTTATATCTTCCCCTTGCCTTAACTCCTTTTCACAAAATTCTGGGGGAACTCTGGGTCTGACAGCATCCATGGAATGGAAAAGATAGTTGGCATTTCAGGCTGAAGCGTTTCATCAGGAATCTTTTGCCTTAGCTGGATGTTGCACCAGCGATCTCTTGTTTACCTTTACATTTGACCCCACCCTCTTTTTGAGTGAAATTGAATGGTATCAGAAATGGGCACTCTAATCATTGGTTTGGTTAAGTTTAAAATTGATGTGAGGTAAACCTATTCTGCTCTGCAGCTTTTACTGAAGATTATGTGTCTGAACATTTCTCAGCTTTTCAGTGCATATTTTTCACCTTAAAATTTGTTTCCCTTCTCTTAACTTTAGCATAGAAATCAGCACTTGTACAGTTTTCTAATTGGTTCATTCTTTAGAACTCCTTATCACAAAGTGGTCAAATTTGTTTTCTCCTGTCTCTACCATAGAGTAGATAGAATGTGTTAACAGACCTTTAAGCCCAACTTGCCTATGGCAACAGAAATGTCCTATCTGCTCTAGTCCCACTTGCTTGCTTTTTGGCTTTTATCCCTCTAAACCCATCCTATCAATATATCTGTTCAATTTTTTATTCTTGCATATTACCTGCCTCAATCATCTCTGGCAGCCCATTCTGTACACCCGTCAAATTCTGTCCAAAAAAAACACTCAGGTTGCTGTAAAATCCCACCTTACCTTAAATCCTTGAGCTCAGGCTACTGATTCCCTTGCTTTGGGCAAAAGACTATATTCACCCAATCTATTTCTCTTGGTGATTGTGCATCTTTATGAGACCACCCTCATTCTCCTGCACTCCAAGAAATAAAGCCCTAGACTGTTCAACCTCTCCCTATAGTTCAAGTCTCTGATGCTAGCAACACTCTCAATACCTTCTCTGCCCTCTCTCCAGCTTGACATCTTTCCTGCAGCATAGTATCCAATATTCTGATGAAGGCCAATGTGCTAAAAGCACTTTCGACCACCTAATCTACTGTGCTGCCACTTTCAAGGTACTATGTACCTGTACTCCTGGGTACTTCTGCTTCGTGCCAGATCCCTACCAGTCATTGTGTAATTCTTACCCATATTACACTTTCCAAATGAAAAACCTCACATTTCTTTAAATTCAATCAATCATTCCCCGACTCACTTGGCCAACCATTCCCCGACTCACTTGGCCAACCATTCCCCGACTCACTTGGCCAACCATTCCCCGACTCACTTGGCCAACCATTCCCCGACTCACTTGGCCAACCATTCCCCGACTCACTTGGCCAACCATTCCCCGACTCACTTGGCCAACCATTCCCCGACTCACTTGGCCAACCATTCCCCGACTCACTTGGCCAACCATTCCCCGACTCACTTGGCCAACCATTCCCCGACTCACTTGGCCAACCATTCCCCGACTCACTTGGCCAACCATTCCCCGACTCACTTGGCCAACCATTCCCCGACTCACTTGGCCAACCATTCCCCGACTCACTTGGCCAACCATTCCCCGACTCACTTGGCCAACCATTCCCCGACTCACTTGGCCAACCATTCCCCGACTCACTTGGCCAACCATTCCCCGACTCACTTGGCCAACCATTCCCCGACTCACTTGGCCAACCATTCCCCGACTCACTTGGCCAACCATTCCCCGACTCACTTGGCCAACCATTCCCCGACTCACTTGGCCAACCATTCCCATTTAATGTTCATTCCCAACCATTGATGGTGAACATTCAAGATCCTGCTGCAATGTTCACCCTCTACAATACCAGACAAGTTATTGCCATCTACAAACATGCTAATCGTGCCAAGTATATATATTTTTTCCCTTTTTAAAAAAAATAATCACAGTTCCCCGCTACCACAAATTTTGCAGTGAAATATCCCACATTTGGGGACATCTCAGGCCTCAGCACACCCAGAGTTCTGGGAGATTTGCTATCCTGACCATCGATTTCCCCCCGCCAGGTAAGTATTGCCATATACATTTTAATCTAATTCATTGATCTAGTTGGCACACAGCAATGTGCCCAGCATCAAACCCTGAGGCACACAACTAGTCACAGTCCGGAGAGGAAAAAACAACCTTCCATCATCACCCTCTGCTTTATACCATGAAGCCAATTTTCTATCCATTCTGCAATCTCAAGTTGGATCCCATGGAATCTAACCTTCCTGATCAGCCTACCGTGAATGCCTACCGAAATCCATATATTCAACCTTTACAACTCTGCATTTGTCAACACTCTTGGGCATATCTTCAAGAAAAACTCAATTAGATTTGTGAGAGTTAACCTCCTAGATACAAAACCGTGCTGCCCATTTCCAATTGTATGTACTATAACTTCCTCAGAATGCTGTCTAGTAACTTGCCAACCACTGATGTTAGGCTCAATGGCCTATGTTATAACATTTGCCACCCTCCAGTTCTCTGGCAGCTCATTTGTACTTCATGATGATCCTAAATCTCAGCCAGAGCACCTGCAATTTCCTTTCCACCTTCCCGCAGTGTCCTTGAATATATCTGATCAAGTCCAGGAGATTTGTGTACCTTCATGTGCATTGATACCTTTAGCACTTCCTCATGTCATACTAACTGATCGCAAGACACTGCCATTGACTGCCCAAGTTCTCCAGTCTTCCTGTTTCTCCACATTAAAACCAGAGGTTAAGTATTCATTGAGGGCCTTGCCCATCTCTTATGGCTGCACACCAAGTTGACTACATTAATTTCAGAGGGGTCCTAAGTTTCTTTTTCCCTCTGGCTATCTTTGTCCCCTTTATGTATGTAAAATCTCTTGGGATTATCCTTAATATTATCTATCAGCACCATCTCTTATCCTCTTTTTGCCCTCCTGATTTCCTTATTTAGCTAGCTCCTCATATCCCAAAATTATTCCAGGTAAACACTTTATCCCAGCTGCTTATACCTACCCCAAGCCATGATGCCCTTGAAGAGAGCCTGAATTTACTTCATAATTTAAGCTTCCAAAAACTTGCATATCTGACCATTCACTTTAGCAGGAACATATATGCCCTGGTCTCTTGTCAACTCATTTGTAAAACATCCCATTTTCCTCGCATTTCTCTTGCTTCAAACAACCTGTTCCAATTAACTCGAGCAAATTCTTGTATCTACAAAGTCAGCCTTGTTCAATTCTGAATTTTAACTCGTGGTCTGCCCTGTTTTTCTCTTTAATGGGTTCACGTGGGTTTCCTCTCATCCTCTAAAAATGTACCAGGTTTCTGGTATAATTGGTATATTTGGGTGGCACATGAATTTGGGGCTGATGGAGCCGTTACTGCTGTATCTCAAATTAAAATTAAAAATAGAGTAATAATTGCTGGTTCTCAGAGGTTCATTATGTAAACATTTAATCCACTTGCCCATCCATCTTCCCAAGAATAGATCAATAGATCAAGTGTTGCCCTCTCCCTTGTGGGCCTTCTGTATACGACTGGAAGAAACTTTCCTGAACACATTTGACAAATTCACCCCATCTGAACATTTCACACTGAACATTTTGCAAGTTATAATCCCCCATTACGACAACCTTATTTGATCTACAGCTGGCAACAATCTCCCAGCAAAGTTGTTCTGCTAATTCCCATTGACAATTTGGGGCCCACAGTACAACAAGGTGCTCATGCTTTTCTTGTTTCTCCGCTCCATCCTTACAGCTTCACTTGCTGACTTGTCTGTTATACCAATTCTGACCATTTCTGTGATATCTTCCATAATCAATAATGCAGCATCCCCTCCTTCTTTTCCTCCACATCTGTCTTTCCTGAAGTCACTGTACCCTGGAATGTTGACCTCCCAGTTCTGCCACTCTCTTAACCTGGTTTCCATAATGGCTACCACATTCTAGGGTCCTAAATTCATTCACCTGACTGGATTAGCCTCTAACATTAAAATAGACACAATTTAAACCAATAGTTCTTCCTTGCTCCCTACTTATCTCCTGCGCATTAAACTTTCTCTCATCACCCTCCATAACCTCTCACCTGCTTCTGGTCTGCATACAATCCTATTCCTCTGCCAATCCAGTTTAAACCCACCCGTGTGGCACTAGCAAATGTGCTTCCCATGATGTTGGTCCCTCTCTGATTTTCAATCTTCCCCTCTTCCCCCAGAAGAGATCCCAATGATGCAAAGACCTGAATCCCTATCCCCTGCACTACCTCCTCAGACAGAAATTCATCTGGCCAATCTTCCTATTTCTGAGGTCATTAGCAAATGGTACTGGGAATAATGCAGAGTTCACTACCCTTGAGATCCTGCTTCTCAACCTCATAACTAACTTCCTGTAATTCTTGTGTCAGACCTCATCAGGGCTGGTGCCAGACTATTTTGTGCCTTAGGCAAGGGCAATTACTTGCCCTCCCCCCAAAAAAAATTGCCAACTTTGATATTCAAAAACATGTTTTGTAGAAAACAATAAAAAAACATTGAAACTGCTAAATTTACTTTAAAATGCAAGAAAGAATAAGGCAAAATTACTGACCTAGAAGATTATCAAAACTTTACGCTCTATTATATTTAGCATTATATAAAAATATTAGCGTTTGAATTTTAGATTAACAGTTAACAAAACATAAAAAGAGTATTAAACTGAAACAACAGCACGAAATGAAACAGCTAGTAATGAAACAGTTAATTTAAAACATGATAATATATCTTTTATCATTGAGCATTGAGTAGTCAGGCCTGTGAGTAGTTTCAAAGTGATAACATTTATCTTGTAGTGACTACTGTAGCAGTGTGACCAAGTAAAGGGACGTCCACACAGCATGAGGGTGAATCAAAGAATGACTTTATTGGTTTAAATTTGTCGCGCCTCCTTGTTGGCCCGCCCACTTATGGTGATGTACCCACTGGCTTCTGGAAGTGATGTCATCACATCACAGT
Organism: Narcine bancroftii; assembly: GCF_036971445.1. Taxonomy (NCBI): domain Eukaryota; kingdom Metazoa; phylum Chordata; class Chondrichthyes; order Torpediniformes; family Narcinidae; genus Narcine; species Narcine bancroftii. Next base: position 217,963,985 of record NC_091473.1, read on the forward strand.
GTTACTCTCTGGCTGGCGGGCCACTACACAGAAGTGGAGAGCTCCTTAGCACCTGGCACTAGGTGTAGGCTCCTCAGCAGTGAAGGGGATCCTGCGCCATCTTGGACTGGCTGCATGTTTTGGCGATTTGGGCCATTTACTCACGCAGTCACTTGGCCCACTACATCACACCCCCCAGAATTGCTGTCGCTCTCTGAGCAGTCTGACTTGGTCTTTGGGCAGTTTACCTCTGTGTTTGACCCGTGAGTCTGGGGCCGGTAGGTCGGAGTCCAGGTGGGCAACTTTGAGGTGGTTGACTGTGAATCTGTCTTGTCGGCTGCTGAAGTCCAATGTGAACACCACGCCGCCTCTCCATAGTACCTTGAAGGGGCCTTTGTTCGGGCATGTAGGGGAGGGGTCCCTTGCTGTCCTCTGTGTACGAAAACTTAGTGGGTGGACTACAGAGCCGCTGGAACATGGCGAGCCGAGTGATAGGGAGGGTGGGTTTGTCCACCCGCTTGCTCTCTCAGCCTGTGCACGAGGTCTAATGAGCAACTCTGTGAGCCGGGGTTGAGGGTTGAAATGCAGGGCCCCTGGGAAGGAGAGTGGTGCGCTGTACACCATCTCTGCAGATGATGCTGGCAGGTCCTCCTTCCGTGCCCTGTGGATTCTGCCTTGGGGACCCGGTGGAGATGTCACACAGCAGGGTCTGTTCTGGTACGAGACAGAAATCTCTGATCTTCAGGCTGGTGATGGCCGTCCGGAACACTTGGTCATCCACATCCTCTTTCTGTTCCTTGGCGAGCTGGGTGACGTCCAGCCCTCCGCAGGTTGTGACCACAGTGGGCTGAAACAGTGTGTCGGCCTACTGCATTGGCTTTGCTGGTCATGTGGCAGATATTTGTGGTGAATTTTGATACATAGGAGAGGTGCCATTGTTGTCTTGTCGACCACGGGTCCGACACCTGGCTCAGCGCGTGGGTCAATGGTTTGTGGTCTATGTAGGCAGTGAACATTCTCCCCTCTAGCATGTAGTGGAAATATTGTATAGCCGGGTACAAGGCCAGCAATTCGTGGTTGAACGCACTATATTTGACCTCTAGTGTTCAGAGGTGCTTCCTGAAAACGCGAGCAGTTGCCAGTGCTCGTCAACCCATGGCTCTAGCACTATGCCCACCACTATGTCTGAAGCATCCATTGTGAGGGCCAGAGGGAGATGGGATCTGGGTGTGCCAGTACCGTGGCCTTCACCAGGACCATCTTGGTGGCATGGAAATCCTCCGTGGCCTCTGTCGTCCATTGCAGCGTCATGTTGCCGAGTTTCACAAGGCCGAACGGGCTGCATGAGGGTGGCCACTCCTGGGAGGAAGCGATGGTAGAAGTTGACCATCCCCAGGAACTCCTGTAGTCCTTTGGTTGTGCTGAGCTTGGGGAAATTCCAAATGGCCTCCACCTGGTCAAGTAGTGGCGTGGTGTCCCCTGGGGTGATGCGATGTCCCAAGAAGTCTATTGCTTGCAGGCCAAACTGGCACTCGGGCAGGTTTACTGTGAGCCCAAACTGCAGCAGTCTGTCGAACAGGCGGGTGAGGTGTGTCCTGTGGGTGCTAGCGATGAGGATGTCATCTAGATAACTGAAGATGAAGTAGAGGTCCCTGTCAACCACGTCCATTAGCTTCTGGAATGTCTGGGTTATGTTTTTGAGTTCGAAAGGCATTCTTAGGAATTCGAAGAGGCTAAAGGATGTGATGATAGCCGTCTACTGGATGTCGTTGGGATGTATCAGGATTTGATGGTACCCATTGACGAGGTCCACCTTGGAGAATACCCTGCAGCCTTGTGGTGAAATCCTGAACATGTGGGATGGAGTACCTGTCCAGGACCATCGCCTCGTTTAGACATCGGTAGTCGCCATACAGACGCCTCAACCGCCTTGGCTTGTTGGATCGGGAGGTGCCAGTCTTGTGCATGCACCGGAGGGCTGGCAGTCTCTGTGGTGCTCCACACCATGTGGCGGGTTGGAGTCATGGAGGTTTAGTATCTATAAGGCTAGCATTTAGCCAGTAGGGAGGCAAACTCGTCTTGGTCCAGGGTGTGGATTCCAATGGCAGGAAAGAGTGCCTTCGCAGGGTGAGGAGGAAAAACTGGAAAGTTGTGGCGTTTACTAACTGGCATCTTGTCAAGTCTACCAGCAGATCGTGAGCCCAGGGGAAATACACTCGGAGTAGTGCCTGTTCCATGGCTCTCCCACTGGAAAACGGCGCATGCAACATGGATGGTGACCAGGCGGATCCCATATCTGGGAATGGAGAACCTGTTGGCCGCTTGTAGGGGAAAGCCTTTGGTCTTGTGTCTCGCCTCAAAGTATGTGGGTGGGGTGAGGCTAATCTCTGCACCAGTGTCAACGATGAAGTCCATCGTCCTCTGGTCTCTGAGGTAGAGTAGACCTTTCTGTGTGCCACTGCCGATCCCACTATCAGCAGCTGGCCTGCCCGTTTCCCATAGCTGTGTTGGTTTTAGCAGTAGGGTATGACCACGGGGCGTGGAGTGCACTGCCGGCCGTTCTTGCCCCGTCAGCAGTGGTAGAAACAGTACTTGCTGTTTTTCACGCATCCTTCGCGTTGCTGTTGTGCCGTGGCTACCGCTGGTGTTTCTGGTGGGCTGGGGAGGGTGGCGGTGCCATTTGCATAGACTGAATGCGTCTGGAGGGAGCTCTGGTGTGGCATGCAGAACAGCCTGTCTCCTTAGCTACAAGGTGTGGGGCACTGAAATCTATGTCTGAAACTGCCGAGGATATGTGTACTGGCAGTTTTGAGAGGAATAGGGCCTTGAACAGGGCCACCATTTTGTGCATTAGCTTAGAGGGGTTTCTGTCACTCAGGCCCTGCATGTTGTGGATTCTCATGGCATGGTAATGCCCACTGAGCTCTAGGGCGTCGAGGAGGAAACATTGGAACTGCTCGTACTTGTGCCCCATCGGTGGGTTTTCTACGAAGGAGCTTACTTTGGCAGCAGTTCCGGGTGCTGCCAGAACTTGATGTACTCTGAAACAATTCCCCTGATGTGAAACTGTGTCTCAGCCAGCTGTAGCCAATTCCTGGACTGGTTTGCCCAAAACGGCGGGAGATGTACACCCACCGTGTTGCTTGCAGGCGCTGTGACTGGATTCAGCCTGTTGCTGCATTCTCGTGCGATCAATTCTGGTTCCAAAACTTTGGAACCATCGGGGTCACCACTGTAGTGAATGTTGTGGCAGCACTACAGTGTAAAGAGACGTCCACACAGCATGAAGGTGAACCAAAGAATTACTTTATTGGTTTGAATTCACCGCGTCTCCATACTGGCCCACTCACTTCCATTGATGTTCCTGCTGGCTTCCAGAAGTGACATCATCACGTCACGGTGTCACTCTCCGGCTGGCAGACCACTACGCGGAAAGGAAGGGCTCCTTAGCCTGCATGTGGCGCTATAGACATGGGCTCCTTGGCAGTGATGGGAGCCCGCGCCATCTTGGGCCTGCCACTTGTTGTGGCGATTTGGTCCGTTTACTCGTGTGGTCCCTCGGCCTGCTACAATCTGCTGTCAAAGCCAAGTTTCTTGAAATTTAATAGAGATATGTTGCGTCATGAGTATGTGTGGGTGCTGTGCAGGCTCAATACAGATATCTATTTATGAACCAATTATACAACAAATATATGAAGTTGAAGAAACTGATGGGGGAAGACAGGCTCTTTCAAACTACAGCTTGATAGCAAGGCAGACATGATCA